>NW_027328738.1:3605625-4807500 GCF_048564905.1 Vicugna pacos
ACCAATATCATGTCATTTTGATTATTGTAGCTCTGCAATAGTGTATGGAGACCAGGCGGGTTATTGCTCCAGCCTCTTTATTTGTCTTCAATATTTTTGTGGAAATTATGGATCTTTTTTGATTCTATATAAATCTTATGATCATTTGTTTCAGTCCTTAAAAAAATGCTTTGCATAATTTGATAGGAACTCAGTTTAACTCTGTGGATTGCCTTGGGCATTATGGTCATTTTAACAATATTATTTCTTCCATTACGAGACCATTGGTTATCTTTCCAATTCTTCAAATCTTTCTTGATTTCCTCAATCAATGTTTTCCTGTTCTCAATGTATAAGTCATTCACCACCTTGGTCAAAGTTATTTTTAAGCATTTTATAGTTTTGGGTGCAGTTATAAAAGGGGTTGTTTCTATGCTTTGTTTTCCTGTTGATTCAATGGTAGTGTAAAGAAATGTGGTTGGTATTTGTAGATTAAACTTGCTACATTGCCCAGTTCCTTTTTTAGCTTAAGTATTTTTTTGTGAAACGTTTACAGTTTTCTATATATAGTGTCATGTCTGCATATCGTGACAATTTTACATCTTTTTTTTCCAGTCTGAATAGTTTTATTTATTTTCCTAGCCTGATCGTTGTGGCTAGGAATTCTAAGGCAATATTGAATTGAAGTTTTGGAAATGGGCATACTTGTCTTTTCTCAGGTTTTTGTGAGAAGGGTTTCAGTTTTTCACCTTTGAGTATTTCGCTGGCTATGTTTGCCATAAGTAGCTTTCATTATGTTGAGATATGGTCCCTCTATGCCCACTGTGATAAGAACTTTTATTGCAAATAGATGTCAAATTTTATCAAATGCTTTTTCTGCATCTTCTGAGATGATCATTTCGCTTTTGTCTTCTCTTTTGTTGATATGGTGTATCACAATTTATTGATGGATTTGCATATGTTTAACCATCCTTGTGTTCCTGGGATGAACCTAACTTGACCATGGTGTATGATCTTTTTCTTACATGATGTTGGATTCTGTTTGTTAATAATTTCTTAAGGACTTTTACATCTAAGTTTATTAATGATAATGTCCTATATTTTTCTTTTTGAGGTAGTGCCTTTGTCTGGTTTTGTTATCAGGTTGATGTTGGCCTTATGGTGTGAGTTTTGGAGTACTCCCTCCATAGCAATCTTTTGGAAGAGTTTGAGGAGTTCTGGTATGGATATTTCTTTGTATTTTTGGTCGAATTCCACAGTGAAGCTATTTGTGTTTGAATTTTTTTTGCAGAGATTTTTTATTTTATTGATAATTCTATTCCATTTCTGGTGATCTGTGTGTTCAAATGGTTAATTTCTTCTTAATGCAATTTTGGTGGGTTGAATGTTTCCAAAAACTTCTCCATTTATTCCTGGTTATCCAGTTTGTTTCCATGCATTTGCTCGTGGTTTTACCTTATGATATTTTGTAAATTTGTTGTACGCTTTGTAGTTTCTCCATTTTCATTTCTTATATTATTTGTGTTCTCTCTCTTTTCTTCTTGGTGATCCTGTCAAGAGATTTGTCAATTTAGTTTAAAATTTCAAAAAAGAGTTTAATTAATTTTTTCTATTTTTTAAACTCTATTTCAATTATTTCCTCCTTGATCTTAATTTTTTCCCGCTTTCTGCTACCTTTTGGTTTTGTTTGCTCCTCTTTTCGTGATTAATTTACATAGAAAGTTAGATTATTCATATGAAATTGTACTTCTATTTGAGGAGGGCTTTGTCAAAATGAACTTCCCTCTTAAGTCTTCTTTAACTGTATTCCATTGTATTTGTGTAGTGTTTTGTCATATTTCTCAAGATATTTTTAATTTCTTCTTTTAATTCATCAACTCCCCCTTTTGTTATAATACCATGTATTTTAATTTGAATGCTGTCACTTTTTCTCCCTGTATTTCTGTGATTGATTTCTAATTTCATGGTATTATACTCAGAAAATATGCTTGAAATAATTTTTTTCTTCTCAAATTTGTTGAGGCTTCTTCTGTGCCTGAGTTCATAATCTTTCCTTGAAAATATTCCATGTGCACTGGAAAAGAATGTATATTCTGTTTTGGGGAGAAATACTGAATTGGAAGTATCAACCATCTCCAATTATTTTATCATGACTTTTAGTATCTTTGTTCCCTTATTAATTTTCTGTGTGAAAGACCAATCCAGTGATGTTAGTGGGGTGTTATTGTCTCCTAATGTGATTGTGTTCCAAGCGATTTCTCTCTTTTATCTATTAGTATTTGCTTTATGAATTTAGGTGCTCCTATATTGAATCCATATATCTTAATGTGTATAAAACCCTCATTTTGTATTGCTACTTTAATCATTATTTCATGTCCTTGTTTATCTTTCTCTATGGCCTTTCATGTAAAGTCTATTTTGTGTGAAGTCAGTACTGCTAATCCTGCATTCTTGTCATGTGCATTTGCATGGAATATATTCTTCCATCTTCTGACTTTCAATTAATGTGTTTTCCTCTTAGTAAAATGGGTCCCTTGTATGCTTCTTAATGTAGGATCTCCTTATATAATCCCATCTGACAATATATATCTTTTGATTGAAGCACTAAGTCCATTAACATTTGTGATAAGTATTGATAGACTGATGTTTATTTTCATTTTGTACTTCATTTTCCAGTTGATTTGGTATTTCCTTTTTGTTCATTTCTTTTTCTATTTGTGGCTTGATAAGTTGTCTTTTATTATTTTGGTTTCTTTTTGGTTTTGTGACATCATTGTATGCTTTTGACTTATGGTTACCTTGTTTTGCATTTATATTTTTCCATACTATATCTGCTTGTTTTAACTGATAAGAATACATACTCATACCCATCCTACAGAGAAGAGAAACAAGAACAAAATACTCTGCATTGTTCTGTTTCACTCTGTGACCCTTAAAAATTTTGATATCCTGTTTTACAACATCATATTTATTCTGTTATAAGTCATTATAGATATTGCCTTTCTAATTATGCCTTTCCATTTTCTATAGCATCCTGCTTCTATTTTATTTAGAGTAGATCGTTCATAATTTGTTTTTCTCTTGCTAAGTTCTTTTAGTATTTACTTGTGTGGAAGTTATTTATCTCTCCTTCTATTCTCAAAGATTGCCTTGCTTGATAAAATATCTTATATTACAGCTTTCTTTCATTCAGGAATTTGAATATATCTTGCCACTGCTTACTGCCTGCTGTATTTGTGTAGGAAACGAGTTTACAAATATTATGTATATAATTATATATATATGTAAAGAACCCCTAGAAATGAAGTTAACAAATAAGATGAAAACCTATACGTTAAAAAACAGAAAACTTTGTTGAAGGAAATTAAAACTGATTCAAAGAATTGAAAAGATCTCTTATGTTAATGATGTGAAACAATGTGGTTGAAACAACCATTCTACCAAAGGGAATCTACATTTAGTGTGATTCATGTCAAAATACCTATGAGATTTTCCATTAAATAGAAGAAATAATTTCAAAATTTATATGAAACCACAAAGATAAGGAGTTGCAAATATAATCTTGAAAAAGAGTATTAAATGTAATGTTGGAAAGTTCTCTGATGTTAAAGAGTCCTACAAAGCTTTAGTAATTAAAACAACATGATACTGGCTCAAAAAAGAGACACAAATCAGTAGAAGAGAATAGAACAACCAGATATAATCTCTCACACCTATGATCAATTAACCCATGAAAAAGAAAGCTAGAGTATAAAATAAAGAAAAGACATTCTCCTCAATAATTACTGCTGGGAAGATTTAACATTTAAAAGATAGATTAAAATATTTCCTCACATTGTATACAATTCATGAGAAGAGAATATCTTTCTGTTTAATTTGTTTACTTATATTTCTTGCACCTTTAATTTATAGATCTATGTCTAGATCTTTAATTTCACTTAACAAATGTATTCCTATTTTATTCTTTTTCATATAAATTTACACACAAATGTTTTCCTAATTTCTCTTTTGGATAATGTGTTGTAACTGTATAAAATTGTAAAGGAAATTTATATAATGATTTTGTATTCTGCAAGTTTACTTAATTTGTTCATTATTTCTAACACTCACTGACGGAGTGTATTGAGTTTTCTATCTATGTATAATTATGTCATCTGTAAATACTTTCCTGCATTTTTCAAGTTGGATATCTTTTATATTCCTTCTTGACTTGAAGTTCTGGTAGGACTTCTAGTAGTGTAATTCAGGACTTGTTTTTTCTTATTATTGGACCAGAGGAAAATATTCCCGTATTTTAACGTTGAACTGGATGTTAGTCATGGGTTTTTCATATATGGCATTTTTTATGTTTATTTGCATTCTATCTAGAGCGAATTTGTAAAGAATATTTTTATAAAAAAGTTAAGATCACATCTGTCAATAATTTTCCTGCATTTTTTAAGAGTTATTTTTCAAATCTTTGTTTTTTAAGCGATGGTGTCACATATAGGAATTTGCATATGTTAAATAATGTTTATGAATAAGGACTAAATCCAACTTGACTATAGTTTATAGTACTTATAATATGCCATGAATTCAGGTTGCTAATGTTTTTTAAGAAAGGAATTTAGAGATATTGTATGAAAAATTTACATTGTAGCTTGCTTTTACATTTATTTATTTAAAAATTTTATCTCTCATTTTGAAATTGGCTTATCCTTAATGGAATTTATTTCTAAATAAAGAATATAACTTTTTGTAGAACTGGATTTACTACAGTTTACAGATACCGAACATAGCTATTATTTACAATTATTGAACAAAACACTTGCCTTAAAATGTCGTATTATATAAACAATGCCAACTGCTCCAGGACTTAGAAACATATTTCTTCCTAAAATGCATTACCTTGTTTTTTCCACCACAACCCACATAAACTGTTATTTCTTTGTTTTTTGATTGTTTGTTTGCCCCTTAATGGAGGCAATGCTTATTGAAACCAGGATCTTGTGCATAAGTGTGTTTATCAACATCATTTTGGAACACATATCAGAAGCCACAAGAGTATGGATTATAAAGATGACAAGAAAATGTATTGTTTCTAGGGACTGAAAAACTCTGAGTGAAAGAATGGCAAAAATAAACATTTGTAAATACACAATAAGTTTGTCTCTTTTGTAATTTTTGTAGTAGAATATTAAATTACATTTGTTTTAATTATACAACTTAATTACAATTTAAATAAAAAATTCCCCCCTTTGGGATTTCTTAAATTTAATTTCTTAAATTAGATTATTTTAATCTAATTTTATTCTATAAATATTTACCATTTATTTATAAATGTACCAAATAAACTGATATTTATTCTTCTCATGTTTTTTATGTAGAGCTACTTATTGTAAAGTACACAGATAAATACCTACTTCCATTTACAAATCAAATTATATTTCACTTTAATTGTAAATGATCATGAGATTGTTATCCAATATCTGTACAGGTTTTACACAAATATCACTTTAAATTCCAAAACATTAAAATTATTTTATATATTTTTTGATTATTTATACTATGTTTACAAATTTAGTATAAATTTGTGTACAAAAGTATGTGGATTTGTTTTATTTCATAGACCCCAAAATTAAAATATTTAAAAAGATTTTGTGGGGATAATATTTGCAGATCACACTATAAAAATAAGCATCATATATTTGTCATTTTAACTGGATGAATGTGAAGAAAACACTGGCTGAAAGTTACATTTGAGTGGCTAGGAGACCAGTTGTTTTGTGATGTCACAACTGCTCAGGTGGAGAACCATTTTGATGGCCCAGCAGTTTATCTGTGCAGGACTGCCAAAGCAACATTTGAAGCTGCAGTGCTCAAAATCATGCAGATTTGAAAAGTAGCTGTAGAAAAAGTTATTTGAGATGGCACATGTTTCTTCAGAAATTCAAGATGTGTCTCGTAAAGATTGACCAACTGGTTCAGGAAACTCCTTTAGATCTCTATTGTGTGATCAAACATTCTCTGGGGACTTGGACTTGAGTTCTATGATTGAAGAAAATGCTTTTCAGAATTTGTCTGAAGAATCCTTGATAAAAACACCATGTTACACACATTGTGTCTCTAAACCAGACGAAGATAATTATTTTCATTCTCTGACATTTCCAAGAAAACTCTGGGAAATGGCTGGGAGTGACCAATATAAATCCATTTGATGGGATGATAATGGAGCTTCAATAGTGATTGATAAAGATGTCTTGAAGAAGGAAGTTTTGGACAGAAAGTTCCCTTTCAGAATATTTGAACCTGGAAGTATGAAAAGTTTAGTTAGACAGCTTAACCTTAATGGGTTTAGTAAATTACGGCAGCATTTTCAAAGATCTGCTTCTCTAGCTGACTTTCTGGCAGAAGAAAAAGAAGTCTCTTTTTTAAGCAAGGTATTCAGAAATTTTAGTTAGCACTTGGTAACTTGTATACAAAATTGAAATTTGTACATCAATCTATGGTAATATATATGTAAAGCCAGATTATGAAAATTGTATAAAACTACTAAGGCTAAAATTATTTATCTTTTCCAAAAAAGAGTACAGTGCCTTAAGGATTCAATATTATGAGAAACTTTGCTTGCAACTATGAATCTTATCAGAAATCCAAATAAAGGTATTAAAGCTGCTTGTGAAAATTGGAATTCACCGTTATTGCAAATGCTAACTTCTTAAATTTGATGACTATACTACTTAAATATGTATTTTACAAATAAGGAATTTCAAAAAATAGTCAGCAATGTTCATATTTTGATGATATTATCTTTGCATTGTAAACGTGAAATCTGATGTTTTATAGGTTAGCCTTATTGTAGTCTTCTATTTTGGTTTAAAATTTTACTAAAATTTTTCTCTTTGGTTTTAGCTGCTGTTCTACCATAATCCAAATATAAAGTGAGGCTTTCCGCAGCTTTTGAGAATAAAAATAAGAGTTGGGATTAAAAATTCCTCTCTTGTATCTTCATTGGCTCAAGATTTCAAAAACAAACACTGTAAAGCAGGGGATAATGTGGATAATAATAATTTTTGTTTTCTGGCTGACAGTAGTAGAGAAAGTGCATTTTTACCTTTTGCAAATTTAAACATGCCTCTAATAAGAAAGCCCTCTACTAGCCACATAATTGGTGATACAACTACCCCGATCAGAAGTGATTTTTCTCCTCCATCATCAAGGTCAGTTAGACCACCATAATAAATTGCAGTGGATCAACATGCTATTTTAAATCAGTTGAACTGTGTTCACGGGCACTCTCAAAGCAGCTACCCTGAAGCAAATGGCCGTGTTGTGAACTTCATTACAACTACAACATCTACTTCTCAGTACAGCATCTTGTCTCCAATACAGAGAAATTATTTTGGACTTATGGTGGAGACTTCTACTTTTCCAAATAGATATCACAACATATCTGCCAATGAAGGTCATTTTCCTAAACTTCTACCAGGGAGGAACGCATGGTTTCCAGTGCCAGTGAGAGGTGATACATCAGCTACCTCTCTTTCAAAGCTGACTTATCAGCCATTTTCAGTTTATGAAAGTCATCCTAAATTCAACTTACCTACCAGAGTTCTACCAGATTATGCAGGATAACAAAGACTAAAATTGATGTCGACAAATGTCGGCAAATATCTGCAATTTTCCTTTTGAACAATAAACATAGGTGTGTACCTGTATTTACCTTATTTTCTTTAAATAGAGTTAAGTGTTAAATGGAGACTAAGTTAACATTTAAAGAAAAAAGTGATATTTGATTGACGTGATCATTTCATGGAGCAATATGGGAGTAAATTTGAATAATTTCTTGTAAGGAGGAAGAAAAAGTGGAAGAATTTGGAATAAGACTAAAACATGGAGAAAGGGAAAATCACTAAGTGGTTTCTGGCTCATCCTGGAAAGTATGAAAAGTGTTAAGTTAGGAAAGGTTGGAACAGGAAATAAATGCAGGAAGCAGTCCAGGGATTATGGTCTCTATTATGTCATCCCTGGAATCATAAAGGTCACATGATATAGTCTCAAATGGCACATTCAGTTTGTGGCAGAATTTAAAAAGTAATTTTACCTATGATCTTCTTTGTGTTGTTCTCAAAGTATTGAAATTGGTGTTTTCATTTCTTGCCATCAAGAGTCTACACTATATTTTCTAGTCAATAATTTATGTTGCTTTTGTGTTCAAGCCAAAGACATGCTTACGTCCTCAGGGTGGCAATTAATGCCTTTCCAAATGTAAGCAAACAAACTCAACTTAGTTTACTCATTTCTTTATAAATCTGGCATCTGACTACCTTGGCATTTCTTTATGTTTCTCTGTATCTGGAGATATATCCAGGCAAAAGATTGTCAACTATGTAAGCTGCAACCTCACCACTTTTACTCCAGCTCATCCTTGGACTTTGGGTGTCCTCTTATTACCTAATTAGGCTTTCCCAGTCTCAGTACAGAAACCACCTCATCCAGATGTTTTCTGTCTATCCCCCTTTCCTTGTCTAACTTGGATACCAGCACATTAAGCACAGCACATGTCACAGGATGAATTTAAGTATTAAGTGAATGAAAAATACATGTTGACTTTAAGCAAAATCTACTTTCTTGAAACAACAAAACTCTCATGGTTTTCAAACTATTTCGTTATGGTCTTTACTCTTCACCAAATACTAGATCTTTCATAGCCCAAAGACTAGTCACTCGAGACAGTAAGTGGAGGTAGGTACAGGAGACAAAGTAATATATTCTTCTTCATTCATGCCTCCAGAGGTCTGAAGCATTCCATTCTCATTTGCTGGATTTTTTAATGTCTTTTCATCACCAACCCACCGCAAAACAGCTGAGTCTCTTCCCCATACCGATAACTATACTGCCTTATGATTAATTTACTTCTTAGAATCAGAGCTTTGTCAAGAAGAGACAGTGCCATTGCAAAAATTTAATGTAGGTTTATACACCCCACATAACTTGTGCCCCTTCTAACCATCACAAAGTTTGTATCTAAGTGGTACTAGCCACTTGGTTGGGGTGGTCGAATTCAATAACCAAATTGCAATCTGAAATGTGTGGACTACAAGGAGGTGAGGGTGGTGGAATTAAAAATTTGTCCAACTGCAAGAATACAAATTTTCTGCAGATATTAGTAAATATAAAATATTCATGGAAGCCTTTGACTATTTCCCATTAATTTAAAATAAAAGGTGAAGCATTTTCAGAATGTGAAATGCCCTGAAATGCTGGAAAAATTGTTGGCAAAGTCAGGGAGCCTAAGTCTTCTTCTCACAATGATGCAGCTTGTGTCTGCTGATAAGACTGGAATGGCAAAATTGAGTCCTGAATATGTGTCACCAGTTGTGAAAATGCCTTTGTTACTCTGGAGAATGGGCAATGTCCAGGGTAAGTTCTGACAATATCCCAACAATATGACCTTTACCAAGAGAAGAAAAGAGCTCACATGCAGCAGGTGAACTGTGTCTGGACAGTAGTGGTTTTTCCTACAACAGAAACATCAAGCTTTTATGTTTGCCAGCTGAAACCTGATGGTGGCTATGTTTTTGCTTACATTAGCAGTCTAGGGTTGAGATGGGATGGTTCAGCCGCTACTTTCCAGGTCTCTTATCACACAGTGGGTCTTATCGTGATCATCTTAACAAGGTTCTATACTGATAAGTCAAAAGCTACTGTTTACTTTCAAAATTAGAAATTCTAAGGAAGAATATTATTTGTTTGTCCATCGGTAGTTTTCTACCTGGGAAAAGGTAGAATATTGGCAAAACTACAAAAGTTGGCTGGTGCTTTGAAAACTATTCTCTGAGCTCTGCCCACTGAATACTTCCCACTAAATACTACAAATCTGTCTACCACTTTGTGTGTATGAAGATGGATTTTTAAGCAGTAACTAAGTTTCTCTTAGTTGAGTCATCAGTGAATTGTTCCCCTTCATCTGTCAGAATCTCTGTGAATTAAGAGTTTCATTGAGCCACCAGATTTTCTTCAGATCAGGGGGAGGTAAATTATATTTCTCCCAATATACTAATTGTTACCTGTTCATTGAATCCCGAGCAGATGCTAGGGCCAAGCCACTGAACCCTTGAAGTGGACTGAGGCTTATACATTCTCCAGTACCCAGAGCCCAGCACTGAACTCTGTCTCCTTTTTAATTTAAGCATATGTCTAAGTTTTTTCTTTTAATTCTCATTGTTGACACAACTTTTTTTGGCTTTGAACACCTGTTGACTAATTTATAGAATCTGACACACTGACTTATTCCCGTTCACCTAGAAATTGTAATAACCTTTCTTCCCTTGGACTACCTGGAATAGAGTGAACATAGTAACCATTTTGAAAGCAGTCCTCAGTGCTAATAATGCAGAACCTTTACACCTCTTTGCCCAGCATTGAGGGAGAATGTTTGTTGTGGATCTCAGGGATTATCCTCACATCCCTTAATGCAACCAAGAGAAAACACCACATTGTTATGTAAAATCGAGTCTTTGTCAGTATTGCATTCCCATTGTAAAACAGTTAAGAATTGTAGGAGTTCTGAGATTTTACCATGCTGAGATTTTTAGCAACCTAGCATGTTCTTTTCTTACAGATGCTGTCGGGGAGTTGAGACCATTGGTCAGAGACAGTGAACTTTATCACTCACAGCAAGAGCAGCCAGTTTTAAATTTGTATCCATTCCCTAATCTCAGATGAATACACAGAGTGAAATTTTAATGCCTACAGAAGCAGTGGGGTGTTAACATGTAGAAAGTTTAAGGCATGGTGAAACACTAATTTTATTAGTGTCTTTATGTATAATTTATTAGAATCACTTATTTATTAGTATCTTTACCTAGGATAAGTATATCATGACTCAAGTTTACTTGCTGCAAAAACAATCATGAGAAATGCCTGGGGGAAAAATGACCATTGAATTTCCATTTTTTCTTCTGCTTTTATTGAGATATAATTGACATAAAACATTGTGTAAGTTTAGGTGCACACGATAGTGATTTGATTATAAGTATCAAGAAATAAATATCATAGGAACTTTAGGGAGAATTCATTGTCTCATTAGATACAATTTTAAAGAAATACAATTTGTGTTTTGGTCGTGATGAGAAACTTTATGTTCTACTCTCTTAACAACATTCATATAAGACATAAAGCGGTGTTAATTGTAATTTTCATGTTTCTACGGGGCATCCCTAGAACACGTTTATTTTACGGCTGGATGTTTGTAGTATTTGAGTGCAAAATCAAATTCTCCTTTCCCAAACCCTGCCTCTGTTAACTACAAATCTAATTTTTTTTCTATAAGTGTGCTTGTTTGCTTTTGAAGTGTAGTTTATTCTTTAACTCTGTGTTAGTTTCTCTTACATAACATACTGTTTGCTATTTTTAATACATTTCAAACTGATCACAAGAATAAATCTAGTTATGATATGTTGCTATTTAAAGCTATTTCAAAGTTATTGACTATTCCCCACACAGTTCATTTCTTGTCTCTGACTCATTTAATTTGCAACTGGAAAATTTTCTCTCTAAATTTTCCTCAACTATTTGTTTTTCTTCACCACATTTCCGCCCTTATTGTAAGCAACATGTTTCTATCTATATCAATAACTCGTTTTCTATTTTATTATGTTCATTTGTTTTAATTCCAAGTATAAGTAAAACAATTCTGCATTTGTCATTCTCTTTCTGACTTATTTCACTTAGCATATTACCCTGTTGGTCTACCTATTTGTTGCAAATGACTTAATCTTATTCTATTTAGAGCTGAGTAATAACCCATTGTATTTTTATGTGTGTGTGTGCATATATATATGTGTACATATATACATATGTTTAATGTGTGTATATATATATATGAATATAAATACAGATATATCTGTAGTTAATTGATGGGTAGATATATATAACATAGGCACACATCGTTTTTATCCATCATCAATTGATGAGCAATTAATTTGCTTCTATAGCCTGGCTATTGTATATAATGCCACAGTGAATATAGGGTGAATTTATCTTTTCTGATTTGTGTTTTTATTTCCTTGGAATAAGTATCTAGATATGGAAATGTTGGATCATATTTCATTATTAATTTTTAGATAAAACTCCATACTGTTTTCCAGAGTGGAAACACAAATTTACATTCACTCAAGCAGTGCAGCAGGGTGCTTTTTCTTACATCCTCACCAATATTTATATTTGTTACATTTTTGATAATAGTCATTCTGAAAGGAGGGACATAATATCTCATTGTGTTTTGGAATTGCTTTTTTCTGATGTTTAGTAATGTTAACCATTTTCATTTGCCTGTTAATTACTTTCCCCGACTGTATATTCACTTTTTTGTAATGGGCTAAATGAGCGTAACTGTCTGATTTCATTTTTAGGCATTCTGTTTTGTTCCATTATTCTCTTTGTTCTGTGACACTACCATATTCATTACTGTAGCTTTGTATTATATTTTAAAATCAGGTACAGTGTTACATCCTATTAGGTCTCTGTCAAAGTTGTTTGTGTTTTTAGTTTGTTCGTTTTCTTTTCTTTTCTTTTTTTTAGTGATTTCAACACTTTTGTGTTTACATGTAAATTTAAGAATTATTTTTTGTAAGCGTCTGAAAATGCCATTTGTATTTTCATAGGCACTGAATTTAATTTGTGTTTTTTCTTGGCCTTATACTGTCATTTAAACAATATTTTTTTTTCCTAATCTATGAACACAGTATATCCTTTCACTTGTTTGCATTATCTTCAATTTCTGTTATACATATTTTATAGTTTTCTGAGTACACGTCTTTTACCTCCTTGGTTGGATATATTTCTTGATATTTTTTTGTAATGCAACAGTAAATGAGAAAGTTTCCTCACTTTTTCTATCTCTTAGCTTGTTGTTAGTGTGTAGAAATGAAAGATTTCTGTATGTTAATTTTACATTCTGAAATTTTACCAAATGCATTGAGAAGCCCATGTAGTATTGTGGCATCTTCTTTCGGATTTCTGTTTAAAGTATTTCATCTGCAAACAGATTCCTTTACTCCTTTTCTGAAATAGCTATATTTCATTTACTTTCATTTGGATAGCTATGGCTAGAATTTCCAATACGATACTGAATAACAGTGGAAAGTGTGAACAATCTTGTCTTCTTCCTGCTCTTACAGCAGATGTTTTCAGTTTTTCAGTGAGTGTCATGTTAGCTGAATACTTGTCATATGCGACCTTAAATGTGTTGAGGTATGTTTCCTCATACCCAATTTGAGGAGAAATATAATCATAAATAGATATTGAATTTGTCAAAACATTTTATAACCCTTTTGAGGTGACCATATAATTTTTATTTTTCAATTTGTTAGTTTGGTGTATCATATTGATTAATTTCTGGGTAATGAATCACTTTTGCATACCTGGCATAAAAGGGACTTAATCATACTGTATAATCCTTTTGATGTATAGTTTGCTTTGCTAATATTTATTGATGATTTTTTTATGTATGCTTATCAGTATTTAAACAGAAAGTTTATGTGGTATTTGTTCCTGTTTTAGTAGTAGTGTGATACAGAATGGTGGGTTAGGAAGCCTTCATTCCTCTGCAAGTTTTTGGAATTCTCTGAGAAGTATAGGTGATAGCTCTTCTTTCAATGTTTGGCAGAAGTCACCTGTGAAGCTGTCTAGGCCTGGAATTTTATTTCTTGGGAGAAATTGTTTAATTACTTATTCAATTTCATTAGTGATAATCTGTTAATATTTTCTACTTCTCATTCCATTCTGGAGATTATGTCTTTCTAAGAAATTGTCCATTTCTTCTAGAGATTCGATTTTAATTGGCATATAATTTGTTGTATCATCTTATGATGCTTTGTTTTACTTTGATATAAGCTATAACTTCTCATTTATTTTGGAGCTTTTTAAAATGTACTCTCTTTTTTGCTCATGATTCTCTTTAAATTTTATCAGTTTTATTTATCTTTCAAAGGTCATTATGTAGTTTGTTTAGATGTTTCTATTTTTAATCTTTATTTTATGTATTTATGTTTTGACATTTCAGCTGTCTTTCTTTCCACTAACAAGTTTGTTTATTATTTTGCTACATCTTTTGTTTGAAAGATTATGTTATAAGAGAGAGTTGTTTCTTATTTGTATAAGTCGGATTGTTTTGCTATAAACATCCCTATTAATATTGCTTTTGTTATAACACATGGAATTTGTTTTTGTTGTTATATTTCTTTATGTATTTTTTCTTTGATTTATACAGTAATCCTTGGTTGTTTAAGCTTGTATGATTTATCCTCCACACTTTAAAATTTTTCTCAGGTTTTCTTCTTTTATTAAATTTCTATTCTCACAGAATCCATATGTTTCTTCACAAAACAAGGTGGAAAATAATAAAATTTTTACTAAATTCTGAAAGACCCAAATTTTTTAAAATTATCTTTGAAAAATGAACAAAGCTACGGTTGTTATCCTCCCTGACTTTAAAACATACTACAAATATACAGTAAGAAAACATCAAAATATTTCACTAAAAGAGTCACATAGATCAATGGAACAAAATAAAGAGTCCTTAAATAAACACACACACATATGGTCAATTAGCCTACAATAAAGGATGCAACAGTATACAATGGAAAAAAGACAGTCTCTTCAACAAGTAGTTCTGGGAAAACTGGACATTACATGTAAAAAGTAGATGTAAGAGCACTTCCTTACATAGTATACAAAATAAAATAGAAATGGATTAATTTCCTAAATGTAAAACCTGAAACTATGCATTTTCTGAACAAGAACAGGAACAAAACTGCTTTTGTGATAAATCATAACAATATTTATTTTTGATCTATCTCCTAATTAATCAAAAAAGGAAAACAAACAAAAACAGTTTTTAATTATACTGAGAAAAAATAGATGTACTATGTGATACAGTGATTCCGCTTCTTGTATAAGTGTGAAATGCAAAACTTTTTGCAGAGCAAAGGAAACCCTCAGTAAGACTTATCACAACACACAGAATAGAAGGAAGAGTTTCAGACTATGAAACCCACAAGGTGTTAATATCCATAATGTATATATAGCATTTTATACTCATTATTTAAAAAACAAAGACACCAACTTAAAAACAGTAGAAGGATCTTCATGGAAACTTTTCAAAAACAGACATGTGGATGATTTTCATGGACATAAAAAGAAATATAATTTTGCTATTCATTAGGAAAACATAAATCATAACCAGAATGAAATATAATCTCACAGCAACCAAAATTGTTATTAAAAAAAGTCTTCAAATGACAAACATTAATATGAATGTTGAAAAAAGGGAACCCAAATAAACTGTTGGTGGAAATATAAATTGATGCATCCACTATTATAAAAGTGTGGACAGTGCTAAGTAAACTAGAAATAGAAACACTATATGTTGCATCAATTCCAGTTTTTTTATAAACCTAAAATAATGTAAACATTAAATTTAAAGGATATAGTACCCCCAAATTTCTTAACATCATCATTTATAATAGCCAAGGATAGAAGCACAAATCAACTGCCCATCAAAATATGATTGGCTGAAGTAGATGTGAGATATAGATAACAAAATAAATACTTAGTCATTGTCATATCAAAAAATAAAATTCTGCCATTTGGAACAATGTATCTGGACCCAGATAGTGTTGCACGTTGGAAAATAAGCCATACAGAGAAAAACACTCTATGTTACTACTTTCATGAGGAAACAAAATATATAAGAGAAATAATCATAAAAAAACAGAGCAAAAACACATATATATGTGTAGTGTACCAAGTAGTGGTTTCCACTGGGGATAGGGAAGAAGGATGGGGGAAGACAGAAATATGCAAGCTACTAGTTATAAATTAGAGAACAAACAGGGCTATATTTACAGCACAGAGTAATATTTTAATAATTTAAATGATTTTAAAGAATTTAGAGGCATATATTATACTAAAATATTCATGCATTTGGGAAAAATATTGAAGAAAAGAACCCAGGAAAAAAAATATTTTGTAGTACTCTGATATGAAGGGAGGTAATTAGTTCACTTTCTTTACTGTTCTTATAATGTCCTTATTAGAATTTAAGCTTTTAAATGTAAAAGTTTAAACTTTGAATACAGTGACATAAGTTTAAACTTTTTCTGTCTCTGTCTTTAAATCTACAGTCAGTGAAACGATCACATTTCAACAAAAATAACCACAACACAAAACAATACTCCAGAACACATGTGTACAGCTGAATTTTGGTGGGCTAAAACACATAATGGTGGCTGATCTGAGGGAAGACAAGTTCGTGCCTGCGACAAGGCCCACTTACTAGGGTATCTGAGCCCAAAGTTTCAGAGTACCCAGTAGAAACAGGGTCTCAGTGGTTCACACAGCTTCAGCCTCCAACTGCACCAGTACTCATGGTCACAGGTAACTAGGAGGGAGAAACAATGCAGACAGAATTTCCGTCCTTTTGACGCTCAGACATTCATGACGCTCTCCCTACTTCCCATTCACAGTGGTGGAGAAAAGGTACCTTGCAACATTGGAGATGGCAAAGGCAGTTGCCTGATTCCAACTACCCACCTGTCTTTACACCTTTCCTCAATGTGTGCACTCAGTCTTAAGGGATATCAGATAAAAGGAAGGGTTCAATGGCCCAGTGACAAAAGTGGCATTAACTTCCAGATTTGTTTAAGAAGTGACAATGTAAGCAATCTTTTATCCAGACAGTAGCGACTAGAAAGTGCCATTTTGAAATATTATCAGAGGTAGCTCAGATAAGTAAAACCAAACAAGGACTCCAAATCACAATCTGTGTTTTAGGGTCATCAGAGCAATAATTTACCAGGATCATGACCAATCACAGTAACATTATAGGGCACACACACACACAGATACACAAACAAAGAAACTGACACAGACACAGACACACACGCACAGGCAAATGCACACATACATGAACACACACACACACACACAATATCAACCCTGCAGCAAACACATTTAAGGTCATGGAATATTACCGTATAACTAACAGTGAATCCAAAGAGTTGTCATACAGAATCTCAGTACAAAAAACAAAACACAGAAAGCCGTTTAGTGAGCTCAGGAATAAAATAAATGTTGGTAAGGAATACATTACCTAAGAGACTGAAACTATGTAACAACCAAACATTATTGGAGGACCAGATGAACTTAATAAATGATATGAAGTATGCAACAGAAAGCATTGGAAGAAGACTGTCTTGTGGAAGAGAGATTAGCAAACTCACCAATACAAAACAAGAAATGATAGGAGAGGGCAGAAATATAAGATATTAAAAAGTGAGGAAATTCTAAAATAGACATCAGACTTCTTCAGGAAGTTCACATTAGAGTGAAATCCTGGAGGGAGGAGAAATTTAGAAGGCAGCTGATGGTTTAATTAAAGTTGTAATAGTTGATAACTTCCTGAACCTGGATAAGGAACTGACATACAATTCCGTGAGCCAACACAACACCAATAACTTTAAGTCAATGAGACCTTCTTCAAGATACATCATATGCAAATTGGGAAGTAAATGCCAGAGAAAAATTTTAAAAGCAGCCAATAAAACTTATGTTAATCTACATAGGAACCCCCATTAGGCTATCAGCAGATTGCTGAGCAGAAAACATACACCAAGGGTAATTAAATGGACATTTTCAAACTACTGAAATAAGAAATCTCTCACCCAAGGATACTCTAACTTGAACAGTTATCACTTAGGTGTAAAGTAAAAATAAAGTATTTACCAGACAAACAAAATTGAGTGAGATGTAAAAAAGAAAACTGAGACACATTACAAGAGGTTCAGAAAAGTTCTATTCTAAGAAAAATAAAATGGCAAATATACACAAAACATTGAACAAAATACTAAGCAGAGACCACAAGAAGGTTGCAACTGTTTCTTTGGGTATGTTTTTAAATGCTACTATTCTATATGAATTAATGAGAGAAAAATAGTAATTCAGTTGCAATAAATATAGGTATCTCATTCTGTTAACATGTTCACAACAGAAATAGAAATAATTTGAGTCAGTAAACATAAAAGGTAATGAGTAAAGGTAAAATAATATTAAAGGAAGATGCTATCAGCAGAAAAAGGACTAAATTATACATGAGATTTTTTATTTTTAATTGAAGTAGAGTAGATGTACTATATTGTGTAGTTTCAGATGAACAGCATAGTGATTCCAACCACTTTTTAGATTATATTGCATTATAAATTATGACAATAATTGTAACATACAATTATTATAAGTTATTGTGTCTAATTCCCTAATAATACACATTATCCTTGTTGCTTATCTCCTTTATGTATACTATTTTTACCTTGCAGTGTCCTACCATTGAATTGCCTTTCCCTTCCCCTTTGGTAAACATAAATTTTTTCCCATAACTTTCAGTCTGCTTCAGTCTTGTCTATCTAATCTCTCTATCTCTCTACCATGTCTCTATCTATCTATCTATCTTTATATCTATCTATCTATCATGTGCCTATATATCCTTCTATGTATCTACTTATTTGTCATCTATCAATAGATAGCTATAGGTAGATGTACACAAATATTTGTTATTCTTTAGATTCCACATATAGATTATATTATATACTTTTGTCTTTTTCTAAGTTATTTCACTAAGCACAATATTTACTAGGTCCATTCATGATGCTGAAATAGCCATGTGTTATATTATTCATGGCTGAGTATTATTCCATTGCATATTTATAAAACCATCATATCTACTTAAGTCCATACTCTACTGTGGGCTCTTGGATTGCTTCCATGTCTTGCATATTATAAACAGTACTGTTGTGAACATTGGTTCTTCTCAATTTAGGGTTTCTTCCTCAGATTTTTCCTAGGAGAGGGGTTACTGTTTCATATGGTAGTTCTGTTTTAGTTGTTAAGGAATCTGAATACTGTTTTCCATAGAAATTGTACCAATTTGCATTTCTACCAAGAGAATACAAGACAATTGCTTCCTCCACATCATCTCCAACAGTTTCTATTTGTAGACATTTTCATAATAGCCATTTGACCAGTGTGAAGTGATGACTTATTGTGGTTTTGAACTGCTATTAACTAATAATTATTAATGTTGTGCAATTTTCTCACTTGCCTGTTACTCATCTGTATGTTTTTTTGGAAAAATATTAACTAAGATATTCTGCTATTTTTTGATTGGGTTTTTGTTTTTCACATTGAGTTGTGTAAACTGAATCCATATTACATCTATTAACTTACATCTATTTCACCCTGGTCACTTGCATTTTTTGCAAATATGTTCTCCAATTACTTAGGCAGTGTTTTCATTTCATTCAAAGTGTCCTTAGCTGTGCAGAAGTTTTCAAGTTTATTTAGGTCCCACTTGCTTATCTTAACTTTTCTTTCTTTTGCCTTGGGAGACTCATACAAGAAAATATTCCTATGATATATATCTAATAGTGTATCACCTATATCACCTTCTAGCAGTTTTATGCTGTCAGGTTTTACATTTAGGTCCTTAATAAACTTGGAGTTTATTTTTATATATGATGTCAGGGAATGCTCTCATTTCACATTTTTACATGAAGATATCCAGCTTTTCAAAAACCATCCATTGACAAGACTGTCTTTCTCCATTGTGTACTCTTGCCTATTTTATCATTGATTCATTGCTCATAGTTGTGTGGAATTATTTCTAGGCTCTCTATCTGATTTTACTGATTATATCTCTGTGCCAATATCATGCTGTTTTTATTACTGTAGCTTTGTAGTATAGTAAGGAATCCAGGAGGTTTTACCTCCAGATTTGTTGTTTTATCTCAAGAACATTTTGACAATTTTTAATGGTTTCATGTAAAACTTAGAGTTATTTATTTTCTGCTTCTGTTGGAAATATTACAGCTTCATAACAGGAATTGCACTAAATCTGTGTGTTTCTTTGTGTAGCTCGGCCATGTTAGCAATATTAACTCCTTCAATCCAAGAGCACAAGACATCTTTCCATTTTTTTGAATCATTTTTAATTTCTTTGCGAATGTTTTTTAATTTTCAGTGTTTAGATCTTTCATATATGTGGTTTATTCCAAGGTATTCGGGGTAATGGGATTTTAAATAGTATTGCTTTCAACATCCAATTTAGAGTATCTCATAAATAACATGTAGAAATGTAAGAGACAACTTTACATTAATCTTGTACCCTGCTCCCTTATTGAAATTACTTATTGTTGCTATTAGTCTGTGTGGAGACATTAGGACTCTATATAGATTGTTATGTCATCAATACTGGTGCCAATTTTGCCTCTTTCTTTCCATTTTGCATTTCTTTTTCTTCTTTTTCTTTTCCTTTTCCTTTCTTCTTTTACTATAGAACAGAAGTGCTGAGAGTAGGAATCCTTGTCTTTTTCCTGAATTTACCCAGAAGGTTTTCAGCTTTTCCCCTAAGTATTATAAATTGTTATAAATGGCCTATAGTGTGTTGATTGATGTTCCCATTATACTCTCTTTCATGAGAGTTCTGATCATGAATGTATGTTGAATTTTGTCTAATGCTTTTTCTGTGTGTATTGACATGGTCCTGTGAATTTTGTCCTTCCTTTATTAAATATATGTCATGCTGATTGACTTGCGTATGTTGAACCATCCATGTGACTCTGGAAGGAATCCAACTAATCATCGTGTATAATCCTTTCCATGTATTGCTGGATTAATTTGTTGATGTTCTGTTGAGGATTTTTTAATGTATATTAACCACGGATATTGGCTTTATATTTTCATTTATTTTTTTGGTAGTGTCTTTGACTGGTTTTGTTATCATGATATTGGAGGCCTCATAGAATAACTTTGGGAATTTTCCTTCCTAATACATTTTTTGAAACAGTTGAGAGGAAAGAGGTTTTAGTGAAGGCATCCAGGCATTTTGTTCAAGGGACATTTCTAAAACTATAGACTTTATTTAAATTATACTGATTGCTCTTTTCAAGTTTTCAGATATCTTTTTATTCATTGATGACAGGCTGTATGTTTGAAGAAATTTGTCTATTTCTTTAAGGTCGTCCAGTTGGTTGTCACGTAACTGCTCAGAGTGCTTTCATAATCTTTGCATTTCTGTACTGTCAGGTATTATTTCTAATAATTCATTTATTATTTTGTTTGGGTCGACCCTGTATTTCTTGATAAGCCTGGCTAAATGCTTATCAATTTGTTAATATTTTTAAGGAAAAAAACCTGTTGATTTTATGAATTTTAACTTATTTTTTAATTTTTATTTTATTTATTTTCAACCTAATCATTAAAGATTTATAATTCTACTGCCTTTGCGTTTTGTTTGTTCTTATATCTAGTTATATCGGGTGGTAAGCTTTTTCCTTCCTGTGAGGTTTTTGTTTTTCCTCATAGAAGGCTTCAATTGTTCTAAACTTCCCCTAAGATTTGCCATTACTGCATCCCATACATTTGATGAAGCTGTGTTTTCATTGTAATTTGTCTCCAGGTATGATTTTATTACCTCTTTGGTTTCATCATTGACCTTGTTTTATTTTATTTATTTAAAGGATGAGGTTTAATCTCATGTCTGTGCTTTTCCTGTTCTTCTTTCTACAGTTGATGCATAGTTTCATAATTTTGTGTATGGAAAAATACTTGCTGTAATCTGTATTTGTTTAAAGTCCCTGAGGCTCATTTCATGACATAATATGTGGTTAATTCCTTAGATAACATCCTGTGCATACTTGAGAATTTTATGTGGTCTCCTTTTCTGATGCAGTGTCCAATATCTCAGTTAGGTTCAAATGATCCAATATGCCATTAAGACCTCTGTTCCCTTACAGATACTCTTTCTGGATGATATGGCCATCAGAATAGTGAGGTATTCAACTCATCTACTATTATTGTTTTATAATGAATTAATTCCTTCATTTCTACTAATATTTCTTTTTATACTTAGGATCTATGGTGTTGGGTCCATATATAATTTAATGAGTAAATTATATCTTTTTATATTGATTTCTTTCTCTTAATATAATCTCATGTTTATCTTTCATTGTGGCCCTAATTTTAAAATGTATTTTGTATGAGTTGAGCATTGCAAACTGCACTTTCTTGTCAATTCCATGAAATATCTTTTCCATCTATTACCTGGTTGTGTTTAACTTCCACCATAAAGTGAGACATTTTGTGGGGGAAGCGAAGATGATGGAGCAGAAGGATGCTCGTAGCTCACCCTTTCCCACAAATGCACCAAGACTCATATCCACAGACCTACTCAGCTAACCAGAGAATCTACAGAACTCTGATAGTACACTGTCCTCTTCAAAAGATAAAAATGCAAAATATCTTGTAGAAAAAAATGAATAAAGAAAGAAGAAAAGGCAAAACAGATTGGGACAGGTCCCACAGGGAGGGAGCAGCAAAGAAGGACTTGTGCTCATTCACTGGGTCTCCCCTCTCCAACTGAGAGTTTGGCAGGATGGAGGGGGATCCTCCAAGAATTGGAACTCTATAGAGTATAAGTACTAAGTTAAACAGGCAGTGAGGATCCCTGTGACACCCAGCCCAAGAGGCATCCTGGCAGCTGGGGGCAGGGCCATGCTGCCTGAGCTGGGTGGAAGATGAAGATGGCTGCACTGAGGCAGCCTGGGGGAATGGAGGGGTTGTGCACCATTGCTGTGGGTGCACAGGGCAGAACAACCTGGGCCCTCCATTAAACAACAGGGCAGACTAGCCCTGGGATTGGAAAGGTGCATTCTAAATCTCTGAAATTCCACAAAATAATCTAGGACAAGAGACCTAGGGCTCAGACACAGCCACCATAGCCTCTGGTGCTTTGCACCCTGGCAGCAGTGAGAGCAAAAGCTGCATTCACTCCTAAGCACTTAGCAGCCTCAAGTGCCAGAAGGAAACTTGTTTACAGCCTGAAGCATATAATATATTTCTGTCCTATTTCTTCAGAGAACTTGCTCTATCAAGGCAAACAAGGAGCTGGGTTTTGGCCCAGATCAGTGATAGGGCACATAACAGTGGAGAGACAGGCACCCTGAGGGGGCTGATGGCCCACCAACTTTGGGATGGAACACAGCCCCTGACAATGTGGCTGGGAGAGGGCTTGATGCCCACTCCAGCCTGGTGAGTCTGAAATATATGACTGAGGCATCAGTCAGGGCAGTGACAAGACAGCCCACAGTAAAGAGAGCTTCTCCATAACCAGTGATGGGAGTAGGAGTGATCTGCTTGCCAATGGGCCCTAGTAGCTGCACACATGTGGGCTTCAATGGAGGGCCTCTGGAAAAAGCAAGGTGAGCTTCAAAAACAGGATGAATACAGAAAGAGTTCACATTAAATTACACAGTCTCCAGGACACACTGACCACCCCCTTGTTTTAATCTGTTTTTACCCGTTCCACTTTCTATTACCCACTTAATTTTTAATTCTTAGGCAATTATATATACCCGCTTTTAAATCCCATTGAAATATTTAAAAAATATTTTTATTATTATTATTTTTCAAAACTCTGCTTCAACTTGCTCTTCTATTATGTATTATACATTGTCTTCAAACATTTATTTCCCCTTCTTTACAATTCTTTGTCTCCCTCTCTCTTTTTTTGCTTTTTTAGTTGTATTGCTACATAGGCATTTGGTAGATAAACTCCTTTAGGACCACAGTAGATAACTGATAATCCATAAATCACAGTGCCAGAGAGGAAGGTGCAAGATGATGAAGCAGAGAAACCATTCCCAATTAAAAGGACAAGAGAAATCCTCTGAAAGTACGATCAGTGAAATAGAAAACAATAGCCTACTAGATAAAGATTTCAAAAGAAGTGTGATCAAATTAATGAAGGAAATAAAAGATAGTGTTTAGAGATATAAAATATGTTAAAAATGAAATGGAAGCTATAAAGAAAAGCCAAATAGAATAGGTAAACCTGTTGACTGAGATGAGGAATGATCTAAAGGGGTCACAAAGCTGACTAGATAATGCAGAGGAATGAATTAGTGACCTAGAAGACAGGACAATAGAAAGCACCCAATCAGAACAGCTATAAGAGAAACAACAAGAAACAAATGAAAATAGCATGAGGTCTTTGGGATAATAGAAAGCATGCCAATCTTGGCATGATAGAAGTCCCAGAATGGGAGGAAATATCAAAGGGGTTTGCAAAGGTGTTTGAAGAAATCATGTGTGAGAACTTCCCAAACTGAAAGAAGAAATCAGATATCCAAGTACAGGAATCTCAGACTGTCCCAAACAGGAAGAACTCAAATAAACCCACAACAAGACATATAATTAAGATGGCCAGAGCCAAGGATAAAGAAATGATCCCAAAGGCAGCAAGAGAGTAGCAAAGAGTGAGTTACAAGGGAATCCCCAGAAGGATCACAGCTGATTTCACAACACAAATACTACAGAACAGAAGGGAGTGGCAAGATGTATTCAAAGTCCTGAATGAAAAAAATGATATACCCTAGGATACATTAACCAGCAAGGCTATTGTCTATGGGAGAAGGAGAGAGAAATATTTTCACAGACAGGAACAACTACAAGAGTTTAGCAACACTAAGTCCATGTTAAAAGAAATATTGAAAGTTCCACTCTAAAAACAAAGCCATCAGGATGCTACAGAATTGTGAATCTCACAGCTGGAAAGTGATAACTTGTGAACTAGAAATAAAATAAACACAAAATTTTAAAACAAGAAATACGTTTCATTGAGCATGGAAATGGAGTTAGAAAAATAGAGAATTTTTTTCTTGGGTGGTCTTTCCTTTTAAAATGTTTTGTTCTCAGAAGGATGTGTTTGAGATCATGTTACTATCAGTTTAATAAAATCAGTTATACTAATGGTCTAATAGACTTATATAAAAGGGTAAAAACAAGACAAAAACATATTCAGGGAGTCAATAAAACTAAATAATTTTCATGATAATACAAAGGAAAAAATAATAATACCAAGCCAAAAAATGAAGATCAAAAAACAAAGAGGACATAAAAGATCAACAGCAAAGATAAGGTCAAAATGACAATAAACACAAACATATCATCTATTATTGTAAATGTTAATGGACTAAATGCTCCATTCAATGTCATTGAGTGGCAGACTGGATAATAAAGCAAGAACCATCAATATGCTGCATACAACAGACCCACTTGAGCGAGAAGGAAACAAATTGTTTGAGAGTGAAAGGATGGAAAAGGGTATTCCATACAATGGGAAAAGCCAAGAAAGCAGGTGTTGCAGTACTGACTTCAGACAAAATAGTCTTTAAAACAAAGGCCATAAAGAAAAATAAGGAAGGACATATTACAATGATTGAAGGACTGATACAAGATGAGGATAGCACGCTTGTTAATACGTAGGCACCAAATAGAGGACTACCTAAGTCCATGAAAAAATTACTAACACATATAAATGGGATAGTGATGGGAATCTAAACATAGTTGGAGATTTCAACACTCAATTAACATCAGTGGACAGATCATCAAGATAGAAAGTAAATTAGGCAACAGACAATTTAAATAATACAATAGAAATATTACACTTGGTGAATATTTTTGGAGAGTTGCATCACCCACAAAATATTATATGCATTCTTTTCAAGTGCACATGGGACATTTTCCAGGATTCGTGATATAATTGGGCACAAAAGAAACCTCAGCAACTTTCAGAAGATAGAAATTACCTCAAGCATCTTTACTGACCACAATGCCATGAAGCTTGACATCAACAAAGAGAAACAAAGGAGAACAAAAGGAAAACATGTGGATAAAACAATATATTATTAAAACACATATGAGTCAAAGAAGTAATTTAAGCTGAAATGAAAATGCACCTTGAGACAATAGTAAATGAAAGCAAAACCAAACAACATTTATGGGACACAGCAAAAGCACTGTTGAGAGGGGAGTTTATAGCAATACAGGCCTTTCTCAAAAAAGAAGAACAATCACAAATAAACATTTTAACCCATCAGGAGAATGAACTAGAAAAAGAAGAACAAAAAACCCCAAAAGGCAGCAGAAGGAAGGAAATCATAAATATTGGGGAGGAAATAAATAAAATAGAGTTTAAAAAGACCATAGGAAAAAAAATCAACCAATCCAAAGGCTGGTTTTTGAAAAAGTAAGTAAAATCAACAAACCTCTGGCCAAACTCAAAAAGAAGAAAAGAGAGGGAGCACAAATTAGCAAAATAAGATAGGAGAATGGAGAATTTACAACTGATAAACTAGAAATACAGAATATCATATGAGAATATTATGAAAAGTATATTGAACCAAACTGGATAACCTAGAGGAGATGGACAAGTTTCTGGAAACATACTGTCCACCAAGACTGAATCAAGAAGAAACTGACCCCTTGAAGAAACAGAGCACTAGAAATGAAATCAAAATAGCAATACAAAACCTCCCTACAAATAATAGTCCAGGACCGGATGGTGTCACTAGGGATTTCTACCACACATGCATAGAAGAACTCATACCAGTCCTTCTCAAATTCTTCCAGAAGATTGAAAAGGAAGGAATATTCCCAAAGTCATTCTATGAAGCCACAATTACCCTGATACCACAACCAGGCAAAGACAATATCAAACAAGACAATTATAAGCCAATACCAGTGATGAACACAGAAGCCAATATCCTCACCAAAATAGTAGTGAATAGAGGCCAAAAACAGAGAAAAAATATTATACATCATGACCAAGTGGAGATCATGCCAGGGACACAGAGGTGGTTCAACATATGCAAATCAATTAATGTAATAAAGCACATCAACAAGAGAAAGGACCAAAACCGCATGATCATCTGAATAGATGCAGGAAAAGCATTTGATAAAATTCAACACACACTTATGATAAAAACTCTCACCAAATTGGGCATAGAGGCTACATATCCCAGCATCATAAAAGCTATAGATTACAAACCTACAGGCAGCATAATACTGAATGGTGAGAAAGTCAAAATCTTCCCACTAAAGTCTATGACAAGACAAGGATTCATACTATCACCACTCCAACTCAACATAGACTTGGAAGAGCTAGCCACAGCAATCAAACAAGAGAAAGAAGTAAAAGGGATGCATATTGGAAAGGTAGAGTTTAAAGTCTCACTATATGCGGACAATGTTACTATAAATAAAAAACCCTACAAGATCCAGAGAAAAACTGTTACAGCTGATCGAAGAATTCAGCAATGTAGAAGGTTACAAGATTAAAGTTCAAAAATCAGTGGCATTTCTTAACGCTAATGATTCAGATAATACTATAGATCTACAGTCAACATGACAGCACTGTATTGGTTGGAAAATATACATATAGGCCAATGGAACAGATTAGAGAGCCCAGAAATAAACCCACAAACTTTTGGTCAATTAATCTTAGACAAAGGAGGCAAGAAATTACAATGGAAGAGAGACAGTCCCTTCAGCAGCTGGTGTTGGAAAAACTGGACAACAGCATGTAAATCAATGAGGCTAGAACACTAGCAATGAACCTAGAACACCAAACACAAAAATAAACACAGAATGGATCAAAGACTTATACATAAGAAAAGATAGAATAAACTTCCAAGTGGAAAATATAGGTAAAACAATATCTGACATACGTTTCGTAAATTTTCTTGTAGAAGAAATAAAAGCAAGAATAAACAAATGAGACCTAATGAAACGTACAAGCTTCTGCACAGTAAAGAAACAGGAAGCAAAACAAAAAGACAACCTACGGAATGGGAAAAAATTTGCATATGAAACCTCAAAGGCTTGATCTCCAGAGTATATAAGCAGCTAATCCAACTGAATAAGAAAAAATAAACTACCCAATCCAAAATTGGGCAGAAGACCTAAACAAGCAATTCTCCAAGGAAGACATACAAATGATCAAAAGGCACATCAGAAAATGCTCAATATCACTGATTATCAAAGAAATGCAAATCAAAACTGCAATGAGATATCACCTCACACCAGTCAGAATGGCCATCATTCAAAAATCCACAAATGACAAATGCTGGAGAGGCTGTGGATTTAAGGGAACCATCCTTCACTGCTGGTGGCAATGCAGGTTGGTGAATCCACTGTGGAAAACAGGATGGAGATTCCTCAAAAGCCTAGGAATAGTCATACCATGTAACCCAAGATTCCCGCTCTGGGCATAAATCCAGAAGGAACCCTTCTCAGGAAGACACCTGCACCCCAATGTTCATAGCCAGCAATATTTAAAATAGCCAAGAGAAGGAAACAGCCTAAATATCCATCGACAGTTGACTGGATAAAGAAGAGGTTGTATATTTATACAATGGAATAGTAGTCATTCTTATAAACTGACAATATAATGCCATTTTCAGCAACATGGATGGTCCAGGAGAAAATCAGTCTAAGTAAAGTAAGCCAGAAAGAGAAAGAAAAATACCATATGAGATGGCTCATGTGTGGAATCAAAAAACAAAACCAAACCAAGCAAAAAACGCATAAATACAAAACAGAAATATACTCGCAGGCAGAGAATACAAAGGTTTGGTTGCCAAGGGGTGGGGTGTGGGAAGAGATAGTCTGGGAGGTCAAAATTGTAAAATACATAAACAGGATTGTACTCTATAGCACAGGGAAATATATAAAATGTTTTAACATCAACTCACAGGGGAAAAAATGGGACAAAAAATGTATATATGTTCATTGTACCTAAAAAATTGTGCTCTAAAATGGACTTTGAGACAACTTTGTAAAATGATTAAAAATCAATTAAAAAAGTTAAAAAAAGAAAAAAAACATGATCCTAAATATTACAGGTGTTAATATAAATTAGAGAGTAAAAACTATTCAAAAAGTATTAAAACCAAAGATTTTGTTTTTTGTTTTCTTTTTAAGAAAAGCAAAATGAAGAAACCTCTAGCCTGGTGCATCATGAAGAAAAGAGAGATGCTCCAAAGAAATAAATTCAGAAATAAAATTGGAGAAATAACAATTGTTCCCTCAGATATACAAAAAAGGGAACATTTTGTCACCAATTACATGCCAATAAACTGGACAACTTAGAAGAAATAGACAAATGTCTCGAAATAGACAGAGATAAGGAGAAACAAATAATTTGAATAAACTGATTACTAGAAGAAAGATAGAATCTGCATTTAAAAAATTGTTGAATAGAAGTGCAGATATAAACAGCTCCCTTGGAGAACTATAAAAAAAATACAAAGCAGAACTTATACTCTTCAAACTATTCAAAAATTGTGAAGGTGTGGGAAACTCCAAAATTATTTCTATGAAGCTTTCATCACCCTGATAGCTAAACCAACAAAAAAAGTACAGGCAAAGGCAAATTGAAGCCATTATATTTGATAGATTTACATGCAAAAATTCTACAAAATATTATTAACAAACTAAATCCAGCAATACCTAAAATATATCATAAAGCATGATCAACTTGGATTCATTGCAGGGTCACAAGAGAGGTTCAACATACACAAATCAATCAGTTTGATACACCACATTAACAAAAGAAAAAGAGAAAACTACATGGTCATCTCAATAAATCCATTAAAACATTTCACCAAATTCAACATTTATTCATTAAGATAGCAACAACAACAACAACAATGGTAGCAACAGCAACAACAACAGAAAACACTTACCAAAGTAGGATTCAAGAAATATATCTCAACATAACCAAAGTCATTAATTACAGACCCACAGACAACACAATATGCAAAAGGGAAAACTGAAAGCCAAATTAAGGAATAAAACAAGGATGCCCACTCTCACCATTTCTATTAAACACAGTATGGGATGACCTAGCAATAGCAATGAGATAAGAAAAAAACTTATTCAACTTGGATTGAATGAAGTAAAACTGTTATTATTTTAGATGACATGATAATCTATATCGTGATCTCTAAAGATTCTCCAAACCAAAACAACTAAATCTAATAAAGACATTTAGCAAAGTAGCATGATTCATGATTAATATACAAAAACTGTCACATTTTTTACACAAACAATGAAATATTCCAAAATTTTTAAAGATCCATATGAAATCAGATCAAAAAATGAAAAACCTATGAAAAAACCAACATAATAAAATGAATAGGACACTGATAAATAAATTTGAAGATGATGCAAAGAAATGGAAACAAATCTCAAGGTCTTAGTTTAGAGGAATTAATATTGTTAAAATATACATACTACAAAAAATGTCTACAGATATAAAGTGATTCAGATAGAACTACATGATATTTTCCACAGAACTTAAAAGAGTCCTAAATTTGTATGGAACAGCAAAAGAACCAGAACTGCAAAAGAAACGATGAGGAAAAAGAACAAAGTTGGAGGCATAACCCATATCCCTCTCAGATCTCAGAGTATATTACAAAAACGGTAATCGAAACAGCACAATGCTGGAAAACAAACAAACATCTATATCACTGGAAGAGAACACAGAGGCAGAAATAAAACATCACACCTATGGTCAACTGAACTATGACAAAGGAAACAAAAATATACTATGCCTAAAGACAGTCTTCAGCAAGTGATGTTGAGAAAGCTAGACAGCTACATGTAAATCAATGAAATTAGAACACTCCCTCACACTGTACAAATATAAACTCAAAATGCTTTAAATATCTGAATCTAATACATGACACAATAAAACTCCTGGAAACTAACATAGGCAAAACAAGACATAAATTGTAGCGAAATTTTCTTATGTCACTCTTCCAAGCTGAAAACATTAAGAGCAAAATAATCAAATATATCCAAATTAAACTTAAAAGCTTCTATACAGCAACATAAACAGAATGAAAAGATGAACTTCAAAATGGGAGAAAACATTTGGAAACAATGCAATCAAAAGGGGCTAATTTCTAAAATACACGAATCGTTCATACAACTCCACTTCAACAGTGTACAAACAACCAAGAGAGAAAATGAGCAGAAGGCAATTCTCTAAAGAAGACACACAAATGACAAACAGGAATATAAAACGTGCTCACATTGCTAATTATTATACAAATTCAAGACAAAATTAAAATAATATTTTACCTCACACTTTTGAGAAGGGCTGTCATCCAAATGTCTTCAAATAATAAATATTCGGGAGGTTGTGGAGAAAAAGGGACTCTCCAACGTTGTTGGTGGGAATGAAAATTGTTGCAACCACTTTGGAAACAGTATGGAAGTTCCTTTAAATAATAAAAATAGACTTATCATATGACACATCAATCCCACTCCTGGGTATATAAAAAATAAAACCTGAAAACAAAGAATCCTTGTGTAAAATATAAGAAGTACACTCTGACATTGGACTTAATTTGATTCTACATATGTCTCCTCTGGCAAGAGAAGCAGAAGCAAAACTAACAAAATATGATTGTATCACTCTAAACAGATTTACACTGCATAAGAAATGATCAATAAAATGAAAAGTCAACCAACACAATTGGAGAATATATTTGCAGGTGATAATTTCCAATCAAGTGTTAATATGCAACTACATGGCAAAATCATACACCACAACAACAAATCAGACCAAAAAAATCCAATTAAAATAAGTGTCCGTAGGAACTGAATAGATAGTTCTGAATCAATTTTCTGTAGAAAACAAACAGTTGGCTAAATGAAACATGAAAATATGTTCAGAGTTATAAATTATTAGGAAATTCATTAACCAAAAATGAGACAAGACCTCACACTGGTCAGAAGACTCTCATCAAAAAGAAAAGAAACAGATTTAGGTGAGATTGTGGAGAAAAAGGAACACCGTGGACACTGTTGATAGGAATGCAAAGTATTGATTCCATTGCATATATACATCAAATTTTCTTCATCCATTTTTCTGTCTAGGGATGTTGTGTTTTTAGGCCCCTGTCTGAAGGCTCTAGAGAATAAGCTCATGGGCTGAACTGATAAACAATCTGTGAGGAATGTCACATATCCAGGCTGGATAAGAAATGGCCTATTCAATATATCCAGTATGGATGGCTGGATAAACTTTGCTGGGTAATATCCTCAGAGGAGGACAACCTAAGACAGGGACATCCAGCTAGATAAGTGGTGACCTACTTAATGAATTTCCGTGATGAATTTTAAAACAATCCTTGATAATTTAACATCCTGTGCTTAATGCAGGAGCATGGGGACATAAATAGTTTAAGATTATTAAGATTGTTGTAACTTAGATGATATGTGAGGAATTGTGCATGTCCTACATAAACCCTGTTTCTCAGAATCAATAAACAGTGAACTGCTTCACTTCTGTCCATGCAGTGTTTGTGTCTTCATGCTATCGTGCCAATGACAGGGTTAATTAATTTTTGGGAGTATCTTAAAATGATGTTGCATTATATATAACGCTCTTTCTGCACCTATTGAGATGATTATGTAAGTTTTATTTCTCATTCCATTAGTGTGGCATGTCACCTTTATTGATTTGAATACTTTGAAGTATCCTTAAACCCAGGGATAAATCCCTTCACTCATGTATGTGTATGATACTTTAAATGTGTTGTTGAATTCATTTTGCTTGTGTTTTGTTGAGAATTTTGGCACATATGTTCATCAGGGATTATGTTCTATATTTTGCGTCTAATGTCCTTTGTAGCATTGTTATGCAAATAAAGCTGGCATCATAAAACAACTCTGGAATCTTTCACCCCCTTCAAATTCTTGAAAGTTTTGAGGAAGAATTGGTGAAAAGTTGTCTTCAAATACATGACAGAATTCACCAGTACATCATCTTGTAAATTTTTTCTGATTTAGGAAGTTTGGATTGTTGATTTACTCATACACACTTTTACTGTATTTAACTTTCTTATTTTTTCTTGATTCAGTATTGGAAGACATATGTTTCTGGGAATCTGTCTTTTGTTCTAAGTCATTCAATTCGTTGGCTAGTGGTAATTTCATATGATGCTATGCATCTCTACAACATCAGTGGTAATATCTGCTCTTTTATTTATAATTTTATTTGAGTCTTTATTTTCTTAGCCAACATAAACTTTTATCCACTTAATGTTGAAAAGAAACATACTTAGGTATAATCTTTTTTTATCTTTTCAATTGTTTCTCTTGTTATTTGCCTTGCTCTCATTCATTCAATTTTCTTCTTTATTCTTCCTGTTTTCTGTTAGATACTTGATGTGTAAAGATAAGTAGTGCGACTATTTGTATTTCTTTTATTATTAAGTAATATTTTTTACTTATTTATTTATTTATATATTTACATATTTATTGATTTATTTATCATTGAAATATGCCATTAACAATGTGTCAATCTGTGGTGTAAAGCACAGCGTCACATGCATGCATATATTTCTGTGCATATTAAATGTTACTTCATGATATTTAACTTACTGCCCTGTGTCATACAAAAGAAATTTTGAAACCATCTATTTTTATATATACTGGATAATATTTATAAATCTACAGCTCCCAAATATATCCTCTACCAGTCCCTTTCTGCATTAACCATAAGATTATTAAGTAGATGTGCAAGTGTGATTCAGTTTTGTAGATGAAATCATAGTGTTCACATCCAAATTTTATTTTAATGTTCTACATATGTCATGTCATCTGTTATTTTTCTTTCTCTTTCTGGCTTACTTCAAGTAGAATGACACTTTTTGGGGACATCCATTTTGCTGCAAATGTCATTGTTTTATCATTTTTTATTGCAGAATATTATTTCATTGTGTAAATAGAGCATAACTTCTGTATACTAACATATTTTGTTGGACTATTAGGTTGCTTCCATGTCGTGGCTGTTGTAAATAGCACAACTAAGAATATTGGGGTGCAGTTGTCTTTTTCAAATTGGGTTCCCTTTGATATATACCCAGAAGTGGGATTACTGGATCATATGTTAAGTCAAGTTTTATACTTTAGAGGAATCCCCATCCTGTATTCCACAGTGACTGCACAAAACTACATTCCTACCAACAGTGTAGGAGGGTTCCCTTTCTCCACAGCTTCCCCAGCATTTATTGTCTGTGGACATTGAATGACGGCATTGTTACTATTGTGAAGTGATACTTCATTATAGATTTGAATTGCCCTTCTCTGATAATGATAGGGAGCAATTGTTTTTGCTTTTTCATATATCTGCGTGGCATTTGTATGTCTCTATTGGAGAATTGCTCGTTTAGGGCACCTGTCCATTTTCAGATTGGGTTTCTTTTTTTTATTTTTATTATTATTAGCTTGTATGAAGTCTTTATATTTTGGAAATTTAGCCTTTGTCATTTGCATCACTTCTAAATATTTTCTTAAATCCTGAAGGTTGTCATTTTGATTTTTTTATGGTTCTATTTGCTTTGCAAAAGCTTATAAGTTTAACTAGCTCCCATTTATTAATTTTGCTCTTACATCCATTACCTGTATAGGCTGTTCCAGGAGATTATTGCTGAGAATTATCTCAGAGTGTTTTGCTTATATTTTCTTCTAGGAGATTTACTGTGTCTTGCCTTACATTTAAGTCTTGAGCCATTTTGTGTTTATTCTTGTGTATGGAGTGAAAGATTGTTCTAACTCCATTGCTCTGATGCTGCTATTCAGTTTTCCCAACACCTGTTGGTGAAGAGATGATCTTTTCTCTGTCATATTCTTGGCTGCTTTGTCAAATATTAATTGAACATAGGACTTTAGATTTATTCCTAGGCTCTCTATTCTGTTCCATTGGCCCATATTTCTGTTTTTGTACCAATATCATGTCATTTTGATTATTGTAGCTCTGCAATAGTGTATGGAGACCAGGCGGGTTATTTCTCCAGCTTCTTTATTTGTCTTCAGTATTGTTTTGGAAATTATGGATCATTTTTGATTCTATATAAATCTTAGGATCATTTGTTTCCGTCCTAAAAAGAAATGTTTTGCATAATTTGATAGGAACTCAGTTTAAGTTTGTGAATTGCGTTGGGCAGTATGGCCATTTTAACAATATTATTTCTTCCATTATGAGATCATTGGGTATCTTTTCAATTCTTCAAATATTTCTTGATTTCCTCAAACAATGTTTTCTTTTTCTGCATGTAGAAGTCATTCACCAACTTGGTCAGAGTTATTTTTAAGCATTTAAAAGTTTTGGATGCAGTTATAAAAGGGGTTGTTTCTATACATTGTTTTCCTATTGATTCAATGGTAGTGTAAGGAAATGTAATTGGTTTTTGTAGATTAATCTGGCTACCTTGCCCAGTGCCTTTTTTAGACTAATTTTTGTGAAGCTTTTACAGTTTTCTATATATAGTGCAATTTCTGCATATCGTGACAATTTTACCTCCTCTTTTGCAGTCTGAACAGTTATATTTATTTTCCTAGCCTGATTGTTGTGGCTAGGTCTTCCAAGACTATATTGAATTGAAATTTTGAGAATGGGCATCCTTGTCTTGTCTCAGGATTTTGTGGGAAGGGTTTCAGTTTTTCACCTTTGAGTATTTTGCTGACTATGTGTTCATCATAAATAGCTTTCATTTTGTTGAGATATGGTCCCTCTATGCCCACTGTGATAAGAAGTTTTATTGCAAATAGGTGTTAAATTTTATCAAATGCTTTTTCTGCATCTACTGAGATGATCATATCATTTTTGTCTTCTCTTTTGTTGATATGGTGTATCACAATTTATTGATTCATTTGCGTATGTTCAACCATTCTTGTGTTCCTGGAATGAACCTAATTTGACCATGGTGCATGATCTTTTTTTTGCATGATGTTGCATTCTGTTTGTTAATAATTACTTAAGGACTTTTACATCTATGTTTATCAATGATATTGGCCTATATATTTCTATTTGGGGTAGTGTATTTGTCTGGTTTTGGTATCAGGTTGATGTTGGCCTTATGGTGTGAGTTTGGGAGTTCTGTCTAAATATCAAACCTTTGGAAGAGTTTAAGGAAGATTGGTATGGATTTTTCTTTGTAGGTTTGGTCAAATTCCCTAGTGAAGCTATTTGGGTTTGAATTTTCTTTGCAGAGATTTTTTATTTTATTGATAATTCTATTCCATTTCCGGTGATCTGTATGTTAAAATTGTTAATTTCTTCTTGATGCAATATTGGTGGGCTGAATGTTTCCTAAAAACTTCTCCATTTCTTCCTGGTTATCAAGTTTGTTTCCATACAGTTGCTCATGGTATTCCCTTATGATATTTTGTAAATTTGTTGTACTCTTTGTACTTTCTTCATTTTCATTTCTTATATTATTTGTGTTCTCTCATTTTTCTTTTTGGTGATACTGTCCAGAGATTTGTCAATTTTGTTTAAAATTTCAAAAAAAGTCTGATTGATTTCTTCTATTTTTAATATTTATTTAAATTGTTTGCTCATTTATCTTTATTTTTCCCCCTTTCTGCCTACTTTTGGTTTTGTTTGCTCTTCTTTTCATGATTAGTTTACATAGAAAGTTAGATTATTTATTTTAAATTGTACTTCTACTTTGAGGAGGGATTGTCACTATTAACTTCCCCCTTAAGCCTGCTTTAACTGTATTCAATAGACTTTGTGTAGTGTTTTGTCATATTTCTCAAGATATTTTTTAATTTCTTCTTTTACATCATCAACTACCCCCTTTGTTATAGTACCATGTTTTTTAATCTGGATGCTGTCATTTTTTCTCCCCGTTTTTCTGTGATTGATTTTTGTTTCATGGTATTATACTCAGAAAAGATGCTTGAAATAAATTTTATCTTCTTAAATTTGTTGAGGCTTCTTCTGTGCCTGAGTTCATAATGTTTCCTTGAAAATGTTCCATGTGCATTGGAAAAGAATGTATATTCTGATTTTGGGAGAAGTACTGTTTTGGAATTATCAACCATCTCCAATTATTTTATCATAAATTTTAGTATGTTTGTTCCCTTATTAATTTTGTGTATGAAAGCCCAGTCCAGTGATGGTAACGGGGTGCTAGAATCTCCTACTGTGATTATGTTCCAAGTGATTTCTCTCTTTTTATCTATTAGTATTTGCTTTATATATTTAGGTGCTCTTATATTGAGTGCATATATTTTAATGAGTATAAAACTCTCATATTTTATTGTTCCTTTAATCATTATATCATGTCCTTGTTTATCTTTCTCAGTGGCCTTTCTTGTAAAGTCTATTTTGAATGAAGTCAGTACTGCTAGTCCTGCTTTCTTGTCACGTGCATTTGCATGGAATATATTCTTCCATCTTCTGACTTTCAATTGATTTGTTTTCCTCTTACTAAATTGGGTATCTTGTATGCTTCATAATGTAGGGTCTTGTTATATTATCCCATCTGACAATATATATCTTTTGATTGAAGCACTAAGTCCATTAACTTTTGTGATAATTATTCATAGACTGGTGTTTACTTCCATTTTGAACTTCATTTTCCAGTTGATTAGGTATTTCCTATTTGTTCATTGTTTTTTCTTTTTGTGGCTTGATAAGCTTTCTTTTATTATCTTGGTTTCTTTTTGGCTTAGTATCTTCATTTTTAGCTTTTGACTTATGGTTACCTTGTTTTGTATTTATATTGACCCGTACTATATCAGTTTATTTTAACTGATAAGAATACATACTCATACCCATCCTACAGAGAAGAGAAACAAGAAGAAAATACTGTGTATTGTCCTGTTTCAATCTGTGACCCTTATAAATTTTAATGTCTTGTTTTACAACAACATATTTATTCTGTTGTAAGTCTTTGTAGATATTGACTTTCAAATTATGCCTTTCTCTTTTCTATAGCATCCTGCTTCTTTTGTATTTAGAGTAGATCTTTCATTATTTCTTTTCCTCTTGCTAAATTCTTTTAGTATTTGCTTGTGTGGAAGTTATTTATCTCTCCTTCTATTCTCAAAGATAGCCTTGCTTGATGAAGTATCTTAGATTACAGTTTTCTTTCAGTCAGGAATTTGTATATGTATTGCCACTGCCTTCTGCCTGCTGTATTTGTGTAGGAAATGAGTTTAAAAATATTAAGTATGTAATTATATATATATGTGAAGACAACCTAGATATGAAGTTAACAAATAAGGTGAAAACCTATTCATTAAAAAACAGAAAACATTGGTTAAGGAAATTAAAACTAATCCAAAGAAATGAAAAGATCTCTTATGTTAATGATGTGAAACTATGTAGTTTACACAACCACTGTACACAAGGGAATCTGCATTTAGTGTGATTCATGTCAAAATACATATGAGATTTTTCCATTAAATAGAACAAATAATCTCAAAATTTATATGTAACCACAAAGATTATGGGTTGCTAAAGTAATCTTGAAAAAGAGTATTAAATGTAATGGTGTAAATTTCTCTGATTTTAAACAGTCCTACAAAGCCTTAGTAATTAAAACAACATGATACTGGCTCAAAAAGAGACACCAATTAATAGAAGAGAATAGGGAAACTAGATATAATCCCTCATACTTATGATCAATTAACCCATGAAAAAGAATGCCAGAGTATAAAATGAAGAAAAGACATTGTCCTCAAAAATTAGTGCTGGGGAGATTGAACATTGAAAAGATATATTAGAATATTTTCTCACATTGTGTACAATCCATGAGCACAGAATATCTTTATATTTAATTTATTTACTTATTTTTCTTGCACCTGTAATATATAGATCTATGTTTAGATCTTTTAGTTCACTTACCAAATGTATTCCTATTTTATTCTTTTTGGTATAAATTTACACACAAGTGTTTTCCTAATTTCTCTTTCTGATAATGTGTTGTTACTATATAAAAATGCAACCGATATTTGTATATTGACTTTGTATTCTGCAAGTTTACTAAGTTTGTTCATTATTACTAACAATCCCTGGAGGAGTCTATGGAGTTTTCTATCTATATATAATTAAGTCAACTATAAATACTTTCCTGCTTTATTACAAGTTGGATACCTTCTATATTTTTTCTTGACTAGATGTTCTGGCTAGGACTTCTAGTAGTGTAACTTAGGACTTGTGAAAATGAGCTACTTTTTCTTATTACTGGACCAGAGGAAAGCTTTCCTGTATGTTAACATTGAACATGAAGTTAGTCGTGGGTTTTTCATATATGGCTTATTTAATCTTTAGTTATAGTCTATCTAGAGCGAATTTGTAAATAATATTTTTATAAAAATGTTAAGATCGCATTTGTCAATAATTTTCCTACATTTATTGAAATTGTTATTTTTCATTTCTTTGTTTTATAAGGGATGTTATCACATATATAAATTTGCATATGTTAAATAATATTTATGAATCAGGACTAAATCCAACTTAACTATAGTTTATAATACTTATATAATGCCATGAATTCAGCTTGTTAATGTTTATTTAGAATGGAATTTACAGATACTGAAGGAAAAATTTACATTGCTGCTTGATTTTACATTTATTTATTTAAAAATATTATCTCTCATTTTGAATTTGTCTTATCCTTAATGGAATTTATTTGTAAATAAATAATATAACTTTTGGTAGAAATGGATTTACTACAGCTAATTGATACAGAACATAGCTATGATTTACAATTAGTGAACAAAACACTTGCCTTAAAATGCCGTATTATACAAAAAATGCCAACTGTTTCAGGACTGAGAAACATATTGCTTCCTAAAATGCATTACATGTTCTTTCCCACCCCAACCCACATATACTGTAATTTCTGTTTTTTGATTTCTTGTTTGTCCCTTAATGGAGGCACTGCTTATTGAACCCAGGATCTTGTGCATAAGTGTATTTATCGACAACATTTTGGAACACATAAAAGAAGCCACATGAGTATGGATCATAAAAATGACAGGAAAATTTATTCCTTCTAGGGAATGAAAAACCTCTGACTGAAAGAATGGCAAAAACAAACATTTGTAAATATACAATAAAATTGTCTCTTTTGTAATTTTTATTGTAGAATATTCAATAACATTTGTTTTACTTATAGCACTGAATTAAAATTTAAATCAAAATTTCCCCCTTTGGGATTTCAAAAATTTGATTCATTATTTTACTTTAATATTATTTTATAAATATTTAACATTAATTTATAAACATACCAAATAAACTGATATTTATTCTTCCCATGTTTTGTATATAGATCTAATTAGTGTAAAGTACAGAGATAAATACCTACTTCCATTTTCAAACACAATTATGTTTCACTTTAATAACAAATGATCATGAAATAGTTATACATTTTCTGTACAGGTTTTACACAAATTTCACTTTAGATTCCAAAACTTTAAAATTATTTTATATATTTTTTGCCTTATTTATACTCTGTTCACAAATGTTGTAAAAATTTGCATACAAAAGTATGGAGATAGGTTTTATTTCATAGACCCCAAAATTAAATTATTTAAAAAGATTTTGTGGGTATAATATTTGCAGATCACACTATAAAAATAGCATCCCATATGTTTCATTTTAACTAGATGAATGAGAAGTAAACACTGGCTGAATGTTACACTTGAGTGTCTAGGAGACCAGGCGTTTTGTGATGACACAGCGACTCAGTTTGAGAACCATTGTGATGGCCTATCAGTTTATCTGTGCAGGACTGCCAAAGCAGCATCTGAAGCTGCAGTGCTCAAAATCATGCAGATTAGAAAAGTAGCTGTTGAAAAAGTTATTTGAGATGGCACATGTTTCTTCAGAAATTCAAGATGTGTCTCCTAAAGATGGACCAACTGGTTAAGGAAAATTCGGTAGATCTCTATTGTGTGATCACTCTCTGGGGACGTGGACTTGAGGTCTATGACTGAAGAAAATGCTTTTCAGACTTTGTCTGAAGAATCCTTGATAAAAAGTCCATGTTACACACATTGTGTCTCTGAACCAGATGAAGATAATGATTTTCGTTCTCTGACATTTCCAAGAAAACTCTGCAAAATGGCTGGGAGTGACCAATATAAATCCATCTGGTGGTATGATAATGGAACATTCATAGTGATTGATGAAGATGTCTTTAAGAAGGAAGTTTTTTTAAGAAAGGCCCCTTTCAGAATATTTGAAACTGGAAATATGAAAAGTTTAGTTAGACAGCTTGACTTTATTGGTTTAGAAAAGTGCGGCAAAATTTTCAAAGTTCTGCTCATCTAGCTGATTTTCTGGCAGAAAAAATGAAGTCTCTGTTTTAAGCATGGTATTCAGAAATTTTAGTTAGCACTTGGTAACTTATAAGTAAAATTTTATTTTCTACATCAGTCTATGGTAATATACATGTAAAGCTATATTTTGAAAATTGTATAAAACTACTAAGGCTAAATTTCTTTATTTTTTTCCAAAAATGAGGACAGTGACTTAAGTATTCAAGATTATGAGAAACTCTGCTTGCAACTATGAATGTTATCAGAAATCTAAATAAAGGTATTAAAGCTGCTTGTGAGAAGTGGCATTCACCATTATTGCAAATGCTTACTTCTTAAATTTGATGACTATACTACTTAAATGTGTATATTACAAATAAGGAATTCCAAAAAAAGAGTCAGTAATGTTCATATTTTCATCATATTTTCTTTGCATTGTAAATGTGAAATCTGATATTTTATAGGTTAGGCTTATTGTAGTCCTGTATTTTGGTTTAAAATATAACTAAAATTTTACTCTTTGGTTGTAGCTGCAGTTCTACCATAATCCAAATTTAAAACGAGGCTTTCCCCAGGTTTAATGAGAATAAAAAGAAGAGTTGGGGTTCAAAATTCCTCTCTGGTATCTTATTGGCTGAAGATTTCAACAAGAAGCACTTTAAAGCAGCGGGTAATGTGGATAGTCATAATTCTGGTTTTGTGCCTGACAGTAGTGGAGAAAGTGCATTTTTACCTTTCGACAATTAAACATGCCTCTAATAAGGAAGCCCTCTACTAGCCACATAATTGGTGATACAACTACCCCGATCAGAGGTGATTTTTCTCCTCCATCATCAAGGTCATTTAGACTACCAGCAAAAATTGCAGTGGATCAAAATGCTATTTTAAATCAGTTGAACATTGTCCATGGGCACTCTCAAAGCAGCTACACTGAAGGAAATGGCCGTGTTGTGAATTTCATTTCAACTACAACTTCTACTTCTCAGTACAGCATCTTGTCTCCCATACAGAGTAATTATTATGGACTGATTGTGGAGACTTCTACTTTTCCAAATAGATATCACAACATATCAGCCAATGAAGGTCGTTTTACTAAACTTCAACCAGGAAAAAACACACGGTTCCCAGTGTCAGTGACAGCTGATAAATCAGCTACCTCTCTTTCAAGGCTAACTCATCAGCCATCTCCAGTTTATGAACGTCATCCTAAATACAACTGATCTACCAGAGTACAACCAGATTATGCAGGATAACAAAGATTAAAATTGATGTTGGCAAATGTCAACAAATATCTGCAATTTTCTTATTTGAACAATAAACATAGATGTGTACCTTTATTTAACTTATTTTTTAAATAGATTTAAGAGTTAAATGGGAGACTAAGTTAACATTTAAAGAAAAAAGATATATTTGAATGACATGATCTTTTGATGGAACAATATGTGAGTAAATTTTAATAATTTCTTGTAAGGAGGAAAAGAAAGTGGAAGAATTTGGAAAAAGACTAAAACATGGAGAGGGGAAAAGTACTAAGTGGTTTCTGGTTCATACTGGAAAGTATGAAAAGTGTTAAGTTAGGATAGGTTGGAACAGGAGATAAATGCAGGAACTGGCCAAGGGATCATGGTCTCTATTATGTCATCCCGGAATCATAAAGTTCACATGATATAGTCTCAGATGGCAAATTCAGATGTGGTAGAATTTAAGAAGTAATTTTACCTATGATCTTCTTTGGGCTGTTCTCAAAGCATTCCAATTGGTGCTTTAATTCCCTGCCCTCAAGAGTCTACACTATATTTTCTAGTCAATACTTTATGTTGCTTTTACGTTCCAGCCAAAGACAAGTTTATGTCCTCAGGGTGGCACTTAACGCCATTCCAACTCTAATCCCACAAACTCAACTTAGTTTAGTGATTTCTTTATAAATCTGTCAACTGTCTACATTGGAATATCTTTGTGTTTCACTGAATCTGGAGATATATCCAGGCAAATGATTGTCAGCTATGTTAGCTCCAACCTCAACACTTTTACTCCAGCTCATCCTTGGACTTTGGGTGTCCTCCTTTAACCTTCAAAGACTTTCCCAGTCTCAGAACAGAATCCACCTCCTCCAGATGTATTCTGTGTATTCCCCTTTCCTTGTCTAACTTGGATACCAGCACAGTAAGCACAGCACATGCCACAGGATTCATCTCAGAATTAAGTGAATGAAAAATACATGTTGACTTTAAGCAAAATCTACTTTCCTGAAACAACAAAACTCTCATGGTTTTCAAACTATTTCATTATGGTCTTTACTCTGAACCAAAGACTATATCTTTTATAGCCCAAGGAATAGTCACTCAAGAAAGTAAGTGGAGTTAGGTACAGGAGACAAAGAAGTATTTTCTTCTTAATTCATTCCTCCAGAGGACTAAAGCATTCCATTCTCATTTGCTGGATTTTTTTCCTGTGTCTTCATCACCCACCCACCCCAAAAGAGCTAATTCTCTTCCCCATAATATTAATTATACTGCCTTATGATTAATTTACTTCTTAGAATCAGAGATTTGTCCAGAAGAGACAGTGCCATTGCAAACATTTAATGTAGGTTTATACATCCCACATAACTTGTGCCCCTTCTAACCTTCACAAAGTAAGTATCTAAGTGGTACTCTCCCCTTGGTTGGGATGGTGGTATTCATTATCCAAATTGCAATCTAAAATGTGTGGACTAGAAGGAGGTGAGGGTGGCAGAATTAAAAATTTGTCCAACTGCAAGAATACCAAATTTCTGCAGATATTAGGAAATATAAAATATTCACGGAAGACTTTGACTATTTCCCATAAATTTAAAATAAAAGGTGAAGCATTTTCAGAATGTGAAATGCCCTGAAATGCTGGAAAATTTGTAGGCAAGGTCAGGGAGCCTAAGGCTTCTGCTCACAATGATGCAGCTAGTGTCAGCTGATAAGATTGTAATGGCAAAATTGAGTCCTGAAAATGTGTCACCATTTGTGAAGAAAGCCTTTGATTATCTGGAGAATCGGCAAATCGGCCAGGGAAATCTCTAACAACATCCCACCAATATGATGTTTACCAAGAGAAGAAAAGTGCCCACTTGCAGCCGGAGAAATGTGTCTGGAGAGCAGTGGTTGTTCCTACAACAGAAACATCAAGCTTTTAAGTTTGTCAGCTGAACTCAGATGGTGGCTATCTTCTTACTTACATTAGCAGTCTGGGGTTGAGATACACTGCTTCAGCAGCTAGTTTCCATCTCTCTTATCAGACAGTGGGTCTTACCGTGATCATCTTAACAAGGTTCTATAGTGATAAGTCAGAAGCTACACTTTATTTTCAAAATTAGAAATTCTAAGGAAGAATATTATTTGATTGTCCATCTGTAGTTTTCTACCTGGGAAAATCTAGACTACTGGCAAAAGTACAAAAGTTGGCTGGTGATTTGAAAACTGCTCTCTGAGCTCTTCCCACTGAATTCTTCCCACTAAATACTACAAATCTGTCTACCACTGTGTGTGTGTGTGTGAAAATGGATTGTTAAGCAGTATCAAAGTTTGTCTTAGTTGAGTCATCAGTGAATTATTCCTCTGCAACTTTCAGAATCTCTGTGAATTAAGAGTTTCATTGAGCCACCAGATTTTCTTCAGATCAGGGAGAGGTAGATTATATTTCTCCCAGTATGCTAATTGTTACCTGTTCATTGAATCCCTAGCTGATGCTAGGGCCAAACCACTGAACCCTTGAATTGGACTGAGGCATACAAGTTCTACAGCCCCCAGAGCCCAGCACTGGACTGTGTCTCCTTTTTAATTTAAGCTTATGTCTAGGTTTTTTCTTTTAATCCTCATTGTTGACACAACTTATTTTGGCTTTGAACACCTGTTGACTATTTTATAGAGACTAAAGCACTGACTTATTCCCGTTCAAGTTGAAATTGCAATAAACTTTTTCCTTGTACTACTTGGAATATAGTGTACATAGTCATTATTTTGAAAGCAGTCCTCAGTCCTAATAATGCAGAACCTTTACACTTCTTTACACAGCACGTGAGCAAGAATGTTTGTTGCGGATCTCAGGGATTATACTCACATACCATAATGAAATCATGAGAAAACACAACATTGTTATCCAAAATCAAGTCTTTGTCAGTATTGCATTTCCATTGCAAAACAGTTAAGAAATCTAGGAGTTCTGAGATTTTACCATGCTGAGAATTTTACAAACCAAGCATGTTCATTTCTTACAGATGGTGTTGGGGAAATGAGACTATTAGTCAGAGACAGTGAACTTTATCACTCACAGTAAGAGCAGCCAGTTTTAAATTTGTATCCATTCACTAATCTCAGATGAATAAACAGAGTGAAATTTTGATGCCTACAGAAGCAATGGGCTGTTAACATGAAGAAAGTTTAAGCATGGTAAAACACTAATTTTATTAGTATCTTTATGTATAATCTATTAGAATCACATATTTATTAGTATCTTTACGTAGGATAAGTATATCATGATCCAAGTTTTACTTGCTGCAAAAACAGCCATGAAAAATGACATGGGAAAATATGATCATTGATTTTCCATTTTTACTTCCGCTTTTATTTGCATATAATTGTTATAAAACACTGTGTAAGTTTAAGTGCACAGGATAGTGATTTGATTTATAAGCATCAAGAAATAAATATCATAGCAACTTTAGGGAGAATTCATTGTCTCATTTAGATACAGTTTTAAAGAAATACAATTTGTATTTTGGTTGTGATGAGAAACCTTAAGTTCTACTCTCTTAACAACATTCATATAGAACATAAAACAGTATTAAGTGTAATTTTCATGTTACTACAGGGCATCCCTAGAACACGATTATTTTACGGCTGGAGGTTTGTAGCTTTTGAGTGCATTAATCAAATTCTCCTTTCCCCATCCCTGACTCTGTTAACTACAAATCTGATTTTTTTTCTATAAGTGTGTTTGTTTGTTTTTGAAGTGTACTTTAATCTATAACTCTGTGTTAGTTTCTCTTACATAACATACTGTTTACTATATTTAATACATTTCAAACTGATCACAAGAATAAATCTAGTTATCATATGTTGCTATTTAAATATATTTCATTGTTTTTGACTACACCCCACACAGTACATTATTCTCCCTGACTCATTTAATTTGCAACTGTAAAATTTTCTCTCTTAATTATCCTCAACTCTTTGTTTTTCTTCACCACATTTCCCTCCTTCTTGTGAGCAACATGTTTCTTTCTATATCTATAACTCCTTTTCTGTTTTGTTATGTTCATTTGTTTAAATACCAAATATGAGTAAAACCATTGTGCATTTGTGATTCTCTGTCTCACTTATTTCACATATCATATTACCCTCTTGATCTACCCATTTGTTGCAAATGACAAGAACTTATTCTCTTTAGAGCTGACTAATAACCCATTGTATTTTCATCTGTGTGTGTGCATATATATAAATATACATATATATATATTTCAGGTGTGTATATATATATATTAATATAGATAATTCTGTAGTTATTAGATGGGTAGATATATATACTATAAACACACATCTTCTTTATCCATCATCTATTAATGAGCAATTATTTTGCTTCTATAGCCTGGCTATTGTAAATAATGCCACAGAGAATATAGGGTTGAATTTATCTTTTCTGATTTGTGTTTTTATTTTCTTGGTATAATTATGTAGATATGGAAATATTGATTCATATTTCATTTTTAATTTTTAGATAAAACCCCATTCTGTTTTCCACAGTGGCTGCACAAGTTTACATTCACTCAAGTAGTGCAGCAGGGTGCTTTTACTTACATCCTCACCAATATTTATATTTGTTAACTTTTTGACCATAGTCATTCTGACAGGAGTGACATAATATCTCATTGTGTTTTGGACTTGCTTTTTTCTGATGGTTAGTGATGTTGACCATTTTCATTTGCCTGTTGATTACCTTTCCCCCACTGTATATTCATTTTTTTGTTATATACCTAATGACCATAACTGTCTGATTTCATTTTTAGGCATTCTGTTGAGTTCCATTTTTCTATTTGTTCTGTGCCACTACCATATTCATTACTGTAGCTTTGTATTATAGTTTAAATTCAGGGACAGTGATACATCCTCTTTGTTCTTTGTCAAAGTTCTTTGTGTTTTAGTTTGTTCGTTTTCTTTACTTTTCTTTGTTTTTAGTGATTTCAACTCTTTTGTGTTTACATGTAAATTTAATAATTATTTTTTGTAAGTGTCTGAAAATGCCATTTGTATTTTGATAGGCACTGAATTTAATTTGTGTATTTTCTTGTCTTGTACTGTCATTTAAATAATATTTTCTTCCTCATCTATGAACAAAGTATGTCCTTTTACCTGTTTGCATCATTTTCAATTTCTTTTATACATCTTTTATAGTTTTCTGAGTACAGGTCTTTTACCTCCTTAGTTGGATAGATTTCTTGATTTTTTTTTATAATTCAACTGTAAATGAGACAGTTCCCTCAATTTCTCTATCTGTTAGCTTGTTGTTAGTATGTAGAAATGCAAGATTTATGTATGTTAATTTTACATTCTGAAATTTTACCAAATGCTTTGAATAGCCCTTGTAGTGTTGTGGCGTCTCCTTTAGGATTTCAGTTTAAAGTATTTCATCTGCAAACACATTCTTTTATTCCTTTTCTGAAATAGCTATATTTAATTTACTTTTATTTTGGATAGCTATGTCTAGAATTTCCAATACGATACTGAATATCAGTGGTAAGAGTGATCATTCTTGCCTTCTTCCTTCTCATACAGCAGATGATTTCAGCTTTAAATCAGTGAGTGTCATGTTAGATGAGTTCTTGTCATATGCGACTTTAAATGTTTTGAGGTATGTTTCCTCATACCCATTTTGAGGAGAAATATAATCGTAAATAGATACTGAATTTGTCAAAACATTTTATAACCCTTTTGAGGTGACCATATAATTTTTATTTTTCAATTTGTTAGTTTGGTGTATCATATTGATTAATTTGTGGGTAATGAATCACTTTTGTATGCCTGGGATAAAAGGGACTTAATCATACTGCACACTCCTTTTAATGTATTGTTTACTTTGCTAAAATTTTTTGATGATTTTTGCATGTATGCTTATCAGTAGTATTTAAACTGTAATTTTATGAGGTATTTGATCCTGTTTTAGTAGTAGTGTGATACAGAAATGAGGGGTAGGAAGCCTTTCTTCCTCTGCAAATTTTTGGAATTCTCTTAGATGTATTCGTGATATCTCTTCTCTAAAAGTTTGGCAGAAGTCACCTGTGAACCTGTTTAGGCCTGGAATTTTACTTCTTGGGAGATTTTGTTTAATTACTTATTCAATTTCATTAGTGATAATCTGTTAATATTTTCTATTTCTCATTCCATTCTGGAGATTCCGTCTTTCTAAGAAATTGTCTATTTCTTCCAGGGATTCCATTTTAATTGGCGTATAATTTGTTGTATCATCTTATGATCCTTTGTGTTACTTTGAAATAAGCTGTAACTTCTCATTTATTTTGGAGCTTTTTAATCTGTACTCAATTTTTGCTCATGAGTCTCGTTAAAGTTTATCAGTTTTATTTATCTTTCAAAGGCCATTATATAGTTTGTTTAGATGTTTCTATTTTTAATCTTTATTTTATGTATTTATGTTCCTACTTTTCAGCTGTCTTTCTTTCTACTAACAAGTTTGTTTATTATTTTGCTACATCTTTTCTTTGTAAGATTATGTTATGAGAGAGGTGTTTCTTATTTGTATAAGTGTATTGTTTAGCTATAAGCATCCATATTAATACTGCTTTTGCCATATCACATGGACTTTGTTTTTCTTGTTATATTTCTTTATGTATTTTTTCTTTGATTTATGCAGCAATTCATTGGTTGTTAAATATTGTATGATTTATCCTCCACACTTTACAATTTTTCTCAGGTTTTCTTCTTTTAGTAAATTTCTGTTCTCTGAGAATCTGTATGTTTCTTCACAAAACAAGGAGAAAAATAATAAAATTTATACTATATTCTGCAAGATCCAAGTTTTCTAAAGTTATCTTTGAAAAATAAACAAAGCTGTGGACATTGTCCTCCCTGACTTTAGAACATACTACAAAGCTACAGTAATCAAAACATCAAAATAAATCACTAAAAGAGTCACATAGATCAATGGAACAAAATAAAGAGTCCTAAAATAAACCCACACACATAAGGTCAATTAGTCTACAATGCAGGGGGCAAGAGTATAGAATGGAAAAAAGGCAGTCTCTTCAAAAGGTAGTTCTGGGAAAACTGGACATTACATGTAAAAGGTAGATGTAAGAGCACTTCCTTACATAGTATACAAAATAAAACAGAAATGGATTAATTTCTTAAATGTAAAACCAGAAACTGTTCAATTTCTGAACAAGAACAGGACCAGAAATGCTTTTGTAATAAATCATAGCAATATTGATTTTTGATGTATCTCCTAAGTTAAAAAAAATGAAAACTAACAATAACCATTTTTAATTATAGTGAGGAAAAAATAGATGTACAATGTGATACAGTGATTCCACTTCTTATATAAGTGTGAAATGCAAAATCTTTTGCAGAGCAAAGGAAACCTTCAGCAAGACTTATGACAACACATAGAATGGAAGGAAGAGTTTCAGACTATGAAATGAGCAAGGTGTTAATATCCATAATGTATATATAGCATATTAGATTCATTATTTAAAAATCAAATACCCCAACTTAATAACAGTTGAAGGATCTTCATAGAAATTTTTCAAAACAGACATGTGGATGATTTTCATGCACATAAAAAGAAACATAACATTGCTATTCGTTAGGAAAACAAATCAAAACCAGAATGAAGTATAATCTCACAGCATCCAAAATGGCTAATAAAAATTCTTCAAATGACAAACATTAATATGAATGTTGATAAAATGGAACCCAAGTACACTGTTGGTGGAAATATAAATTGATGCATCCACTATTATAAAAGTGTGGACAGTGCAAAGAAAACTAGAAATAGAAACATTATATGTTGCAGCAATTCCAGTTTTTGTTATAAATCTGAAAAAAATGAAAACATTATTTTTAAAGGGTATATAACCCCCAATGTCCTTAACATCATCATTTATAATAGCCAAGGTTAGAAGCACAAATCAACTGCCCATCAATAGATGATTGGCTGAAGTAGATATGCGATATAGATAACATAATAAATACTTAGTCATTGTCATATCAAAAAATAAAATTCTACCATTTGGTACAATGTGACTGGACCCAGATATTCTTTCACATAGCAAAATAAGTCATACAGAGAAAAACAATCTACGTTACCACTTTCATGAGGAATCTAAATATATAAGAGAAATAATCATAAAAAAACAGAAACAGAATCACATATATAAGTTTAGTGTACCATGTAGTGGTTTCCACTGGGGACACGGAAGGAGGATGGTGAAGACAGAAATATGCAAGCTACTACTTACAAATTATAGAACCAACAGTGCTATATTTACAGCACAGAAAAATATTTTCATAATTTAACTGATTTTAAAGAGATTATAGGCATATATTATACTAAAATGTGCATGCATGTGGGAAAAACTTTGAAGAAAAGAACCCAGGAAAATCAAAATATTTTGAAGTACTCTGATATTAAGGGAGCTGATTTGTTCACTTTCTTTACTGTTCTTATAATGTCCTTAGTAGAATTTAAGCTTTTAAATGAACAAGTTAATACTTTGGAAAAAGTGACTTAAGTTTAAACTATTTCTGTCTCTCCCCTTAAATCTACAGTCAGTGAAACTTTCACATCTGAACAAAATAACTACAACACAGAACAATAATCCAGAACACCTGTGTGAAGCTGAAGTTTGGTGGGCTAAAGCACATAAAGGTGGCTGACCTGAGGGAAGAGCAGAGTTGGTGCCTGTGACCATGGCCGACTTACTAGGGTAACTGAGCCCACAGTTTCAGATTACCCAGTAGAAACAGGGTCTCAGTGGTTCACAGAGATTCAGCCTCCATCTGCACCAGTATCCATGGTCACAGGTAACTAGGAGGGAACCAAAATGCAGACAGAATTTCCAACATTTTGACACTCAGACATTCATGACACTCTCCCTACTTCCCATTCACAGTGGTGGAGACAAGATACCTTGAAACACTGGACATGACAAAGGCACTTGCCTGATTCAAACTACCCACCTGTTTTTACACCTTTCCTCAATGTGTGCGCTGTGTCTTAAGGGATATCAGATAAAAGGAAGGATTCACCAGCCCAGTGACAAAAGTGGCATTAACTACCAGATTTGTCTAAGAAGTGACAATGTAAGCAATCTTTTATCCAGACAGTAGCGACTGGAAAGTGCCATTTTGAAATATTATCAGAGGTAGCTCAGGTAAGTAAAACCAAATATTGTGCAATATTTCAAACTACCAGAAAACAAAAGCAAGGACTCCAAATCCCAATCTGCTTTTTAGTGTCATCAGAGCAATAAATTACCAGGACCATGACCAATCACAGTAACATTATAGGGCATGCACACACACAGATACACACACACAGACACCAACACAGACACAGACACACATGCACAGGCAAATGTACACACACACACACACACACACACACACAATATCAACCCTGCAGCAAACAATCTTAACATCATGGAATATTGCCGTATAACTAAAAGAGAATCCAAAGAGATGTCATACAGACACTCAGTACAAGAAACAAAACTCAGACAGCAGTTTAGTGAGCTCAGGAATAAAATAAATGATGATAAGTTATACATTATCTAAGAGACTGAAACTATGAAACAACCAAACATTATTGGAGGACCAGATGAACTTAATAAATGATATGAAGAATGCAACAGAAAGCATTGAAAGAAGACTGTCTTGTGGAAGTGAGATTTGCAAACTCACCAATACAAAACAAGAAATGATAGGAGAGAGAAGAGATGCATGATATTAAAAAGTGAGGAAATTCTACAATAGCCATCAGAGTTCTTCAGGAAGTGCACATTAGAGTGAAATCCTGGAGGGAGAAGAAATTTAGAAGGCAGCTGATGGTTTATTAAAGTTATAATAGTTGATAACTTCCTGAATCTGGGTAAGGAACTGATATACAATTCTGTGAGCCAACAAAACACCAATAAATTTAAGACAATGAGACCTCCTTCAAGATATGTCATATGCAATTTGGGAAGTCAATGCCAGAGTAAAATTTTAACAGCAGCCAAAAAATGGTATGCTAATCTTCATAGGAAACCACATTAGGCTATCAGCAGATTGCTGAGCAGAAAACATACACCAAGGGTAATTAAAATGACATTTTCAAAATATTGAAATAAATCTCTCACCCAAGAATACTCTACCATGCACAGTTATCACTTAGATGTAAAGTGAAAATAAAGTCTTTACCAGACAAAGAAACCTGAATGAGATGTTAAAAAAAAAACTGAGACAACATAAAAGAGGTTCAGAAAAGAGCTTTTCTAAGAAAATTAAAATGGCAAATATACACCAAACATTGATCAAAATACTAAGCAGAGACCACAAGAAGGTTGCAACAGTTTCTTTGGGTATGTTTTTAAATGCTACTATTCTATATGAATTAAGGAGATAAAAACAGTAATTCACTTGCAATAAATATAGGTACATCAAATTGGTAACATGTTCATAACAGAAAGAGAAATAATTTGAGTCAGTAATCATAAAATGTAAAGAGTAAAAATAAAACAATAATAAGGAAGATGATATCAGCGGAAAAAGGACTAAATTTTACGTGAGATGTTTTATTTCTACTTGAAGTACAGTAGATGTACTATATTGTGTAGTTTCAGATGTACAGCATAGTGATTCCAACCACATTTTAGATTATATTGCATTAAAAATTATTACAATTATTGTATCATAAAATTATTATGTTATTGTGTGTTATTCCCTTATCTATACAGATTATCCTTGTTGCTTAGCTGTTTATGTATACTACTTTTTACCTGTCAGCGTCATACCATTAAGTTGTCTTTCCCTTCCTCTTTGGTAAACATAAATTTTTTCCCATATCTTTCAGTCTGCTTCAGTCTTGTCTAACTAATCTCTCTATCTCTCTACCATGTCTCTATCAATCTATCTATCTATTTATATATCTATCTATGTATCTATCTCTCTATCTATCTATCCATCTATCTATCTATCAATCATCAATTATGTATCTATGCATCTATCCTTCCATATATCTATTTATCTGTCATCTATCAATAGATAGCTATAGATAGATATACACAGATATTTGTTATGCTTAAGATTCCACATATAGATTATATTATATTCTTTTGTCTTTGTCTAAGTTACTTCACTAAGCACAATATTTACTAAGTCCATTCATGATGCCGAAATAGCCATGTGTCATAATTTTTCATTGCTGAGTATTATTCCATTGCATATTTATAGCAACGTCATATCATCTTAAGTCCATAGTCTACTGTGGACACTTGGATTGCTTTCCTGTCTTGCATATTACAAAAAGTGCTGTTGTGAACATTGGTTCTTCTCAATTTAGGGTTTCTTCCTAGGATTTTTCCTAGGTCAGGTATTACTGTTTCATATGGTAGTTCTGTTTTAGTTTTTAAACAAATCTGAATACTGTTTTCCATAGAAGTTGTACCAATTTGCATATTTACCAAGAGTATACAATAAATTTGTTTCCTCCACATTGTCTCCAATAGTTTCTATTTGTAGACTTTTTGATAATAGCCATTTGACCAGTGTGAAGTGATAATTCATTGTGGTTTTGAACTGCTATTAACTAATACTTAGTAATGTTGAGCATTTTTATCACTTGCCTGTTACTCATCTGTATGTTTTCTTTGGAAGAATATTAACTCAGGTACTCTGCTCTTTTTTTGATTGGGTTTTTGTTTTTCACATTGAGTTGTGTAACCTAAATCCATGTTACATCTATTAACTTACATCTATTATCCCTTGGTCACTTGCATTATTTGCAAATATGTTCTCCAATTACACAGGCAGTGTTTTCATTTCATTCAAAGTATCCTTAGCTGTGCAGAAACGTTCAAGTTTACTTATGTCTCACTTGTTTATTTTTGCTTTTATTTCTTTGCCTTAGGAGAGTGATACAAGTAATTATTCCTATGATATATATCCAATAGTGTATCACCTATATACCCTTCTAGCAGTTTTAGAGTATCAGGTCTTACATTTAGGTCCTTAATACACTTGGACTTTATTTTTGTATATGATGTCAGGGAATGCTCTCATTTCACTGTTTTACAAATAGATGTATAGATTTCCCAACACCATCCATTGACAAGACTGTCTTTTTCCATTGTGTACTCTTGCCTCTTTTATCATTGATTCATTGCTCATAGGTGTGTGGAATTATTTCTAGGCTCTCTATCTGATTTTATTGATTATATATCTGGGCCAATGCCATGCTGTTTTTATTACTGTAGCTTCGTAGTATAGTAAAGAATCCGGGAGGTTTATACCCCATATTTGTTGTTTTTTCTCAGTATCATTTTGACAATTTTTAATGGTTTCATGTAGAACTTAGTTATTTATTTTCAAGTTATGTGGGAAATAGTACAGCTTCATAACAGGATTTGCAGTAAATCTGTATGTTTCTTTGTGTAGTTCGGCCATGTTAACAATATTAACTCCTTCAAAACAAGACCACAAGACATCTTTCAATTTTTTGAATCATTTTTAATTTCTTTGTCAATGTTATTTTATTTTCATTTTTTAGACCTTTCATATATGTGGTTACATTTATTCCAAGATATTCGGGGGAATGGGATTTTAAATAGTATTGCTTTCAATGTCCATTTTAGAGTATCTCATGATTAACGTGTGGAAATGCAAGAGACAACTTTACATTAATCTTGCACTCTGCTCCCTTTTTGAAATTATTTATTGTTGATATTAGTCTGTGTGGAGCCATTAGGACTCTATGTAGATTGTTATGACATCAGTACTGGTGCCAATTTTGCCTCTTTCTTTCAATTTTGCATTTCTTTTCCTTCTTTTTCTTCCTTTTTCCTTTCTTCTTTTATTATGAACAGAAGTGCTGAGAGTGGGAATCCTTATCTTGTTCCCAAATTTACCCAGAAGTCTTTCAGCATTTCCCCTATTATAAATTGTTATAAATGGCCTTTAGTATGTTGAGAGATGTTCCCATTATACTCTATTTCAGGAGAGTTTTGATCTAATGATTTTTCTGTGTGTATTGACATGCTCATGTGAATTTTGTCCTTCCTTTTTTAAATATGTGTCATGCTGATTAACTTGTGTATGTTGAACCATTCCTATGACCCTGGAAGTAATCCAACTGATCATCAATTATAATCTTTCTATGAATTGCTGGATTAATTTGTTGATGTTCTGTTGGGGTTTTTTAATGTATATTCATCAAGGATATTGGCTTTACAATTTCATTTCTTTTTTTGGTAGTGTCTTTGACTGGTTTTGTTATCATGGTATTTGTGGCCTCATAGAATAACTTTGGGAATTTTCCTTCCTAATACATTTTTTGAAATAGATGAGAGGAAATAGGTTTTAGTGAAGGCTTCCAGGCATTTTGTTCAAGGGGTGTTTTTAAGATTATAAATATTATTTAAATTATAGTGATTTCTCTTTTCAAGTTTTCAGTTTTCTTTTTATTCAGGGTTGCCCGGCTGTATGTTTCAAGAAATTTGTCCATTGCTTTAAGGTCTGCCAGTTGGTTGTCATGTAACTGCTCAGAGTGCTTACATAATCTTTGTTTGCATTTCTGTACAATCAGAAACTATTTCTAATATTTCATTTCTTATTTTGTATGGGTTGACCCTGTTTTTCTTGATAAGCCTGGCTAAATGCTTATCAATTTGTTAATATTTTTAAGAAAAATAAGCTTTTGATTTTATGAATTTTAATTTAATTTTTAATTTTTATTTTATTTAGTTTCAACCTAATCATTAAAGATTTATAATTCTACTGCTTTTGCATATTGTTTGCTCTTATTTCAAGTTATTTTGGGTGATAAGCTTTATCCTTTGTGTGAGGTTTTTCTTTTTCCTTGTAGAAGGCCTCAATTGTTGTAAACTTCCCTCTTATATTTCCCTTTACTGCATCCCATACATTTGATGAAGCTGTGTTTTCATTGTAATTTGTCTCCATGTATGATTTTATTACCTCTTTGATTTCATCACTGACCTCGTTTTATTTTATTTTTTAAAGGATGAGGTTTAATCTCATGTTTGTGCATTTCCTGTTCTTCTTTCTAGAGCTGATGCATAGTTTCATAATTTTGTGTATGGAAAAATACTTGCTGTAATCTGTATTTGCTTAAAGTTCCTGAGGCTCATTTCATGACATAATATGTGGTTAATTCCTTAGATAAAATCCTGTGCACACTTGAGAAGTTTATGTATTCTCCTTTTCTGATGCAGTGTCCAAAGTCTCAGTTAGATTCAAATGATTTAATATGTCATTAAAACCTCTGTTTCCTTACAGATATTCTTTTGAGATGATATGGCCATCAGAATAGTGAGGTGTTCAACTCATCTACTATTATTGTTTTATAATGAATTAATTCCTTCATGTCTACTAATATTTCTTTTTATAATTAGGATGTACGTTTTTGGGTGCATATATAATTTAATGAGTGTAATACTCAATTTTTATATTGAGCTCTTCTTCTTTACATAATCTCATATTTAGCTTTCATTGTGGCCCTTATTTTAAAACGTATTTTGTATGAGTTGAGCATTGCAAACTGCACTTTCTTGTCATTTCCATGAAACATCTTTTCCATCTATTTACTGGTTGTGCTTATCTTCCACCATAAAGTGAGACTTTTTGTGGGGGAAACAAAGATGTTGGAGCAGAAGGATGCTCGTAGTTCACCCTTTCCCACAAATGTACCAAGACTCATATCCACAGACCTACTCAGCTAACCAGATAAACTGCAGAACTCTGATAGTACATTGTCCTCTTCAAAAGATAACCATGCAAATAATCTGGTAAAAGAAAATGAAGAAAGAAAGACTAAAAGGCAAAACAGATTGGGACAGGTCCCACAGGGAGGGAGCAGCAAAGAAGGCCTTGTGCTCATTCACTGCGTCTCCCCTCTACAACTGCGAGTTTGGCAGGATGGTGGGGGAGCCTTCAATAATTGGAACCCTATAGAGTGTAAGTTGAGTGACAGTACTAAGCTAAACAGGCACAGAGGATCCCTGTGACACCCAGCCCAAGAGGCATCCTGGCAGCTAGGGGCAGGGCCATGCTGCCCGAACTGGTTGGAAGATGAGGACGGTTGCACTGAGGCAGCCCAGGGGAATGGAGCAGGCTGTGTGCCGTTGCTGTGGGTGCACAGGGCAGAACAACCTGGGCCCTCCATTAAACAACAGGGCAGACTAGCCCTGGAGGGGAAAGGAATATTCCGAATCTCTGAAAATCCACAAAAGTATCTAGGACAAGAGAGCTGGGACTCAGACACAGCTACCATAGCCTCTGGTGCTTTGCACCCTGGCAACAGTGAGAGCAAAACCTGCATTCACTCCTAAGGACTTAGCAGCGTCAAGAGCCAGATGGGGACTTGTCTACAGCCTGAGGCTGATAAGATCTTTCTGTCCTTTTTTCTCAGAGAACTTGCTCTGCCAAGGCAAACAAGGATCTGGGTTTTGGCCCAGACCAGTGACACGGCACATAGAATTGGAGAGACCAGCACCCTAAGGGGGCTGATGGCCTGCCAAATTTTGGGCTGGAACGCAGCCCCTGACCATGTGGCTGGGAGAGGGCTTGATGCCCACTTGTGCTTGGTTAGTCTGAAACATGTGACTGAGGCATCAGTCAGGGCAGTGACAAGACAGCCCACAGTAAAGAGAGCTGCTCCAGAACCAGTGTTGGGAGTAGGAGTGATCTGCTTGCCGACAGGCCCTGGGAGCTGCACAAATGAGGGCTCCAATAGAGGGCCTCTGGAAAAAGCAAGCTGAGATTCCAAAACAGGATGAATACAGGAAGAGTTCACATTAAAAGTACACAGTCTCCAGGACAAACTGACCACCACTTTGTTTTAATCTGTTTTTACCTGTTTCATTTTCTATTAGCCTCTTAATTTTTACTTCTTAGGGAATTATATATACCCCGTTTTAAATTGAATTGAAATTTTTTAAAAATATTTTTATCATTATTATTTTTCAAATCTCTGCTTCAACTTGATCTTCTATTATATATTATACAATGTCTTCAAACAATTATTTCCACTTCTTAAAAATTCTTTGTCTCACTCTCTCTTTTTTCTCTATTTAAGTTGTAATACTACAAAGGAATTAGGTAGATAAACTCCTTTAGGACCACAGTAGATAACTGATACTCCATAAACCACAGTGCCAGAGAGGTAGGAGCAAGATGAAGAAGCAGACAAACCATTCCCAATTAAAAAAATAAGAGAAACCCCCTGAAAGAATGATCAGTGAAATAGATATCAATTGCATATTAGATCCAGATTTCAAAAGAGGAGTGATCAAATTACTGAAGGAAATAAAAGATACTGTTCAGAGATATAAAATATATTAAAAATGATATGGAAGCTCTAAAGAAGAACCGAGTAGAATAGGTAAACCCATTGACTGAGATGAGGAATGATCTAAAGTGGTCACAAAGCTGACTAGATAAGGCAGAGTATGAATTAGTGACCTAGAAGACAGGACAATAGAAAGCAACCAATCAGAAGAGCTACAAGAGAAACAACGGGAAACAAATGGAAAAAGCATAAGAGACCTATGGGATAATAGAAAACATGCCAAAATTGGCATGATAAAATTCCAAGAAGGGGAGGAAATATCAAAGGTGATTGCAAAGGTGTTTGGAGAAATCATGACTGAGAACTTCCAAACTTAAAGAAGGAATCAGATATCTAATTACAGGAAGCTCAGAATGTCCCAACAGGAAGAATTCAAATAAACCCACACCAAGACATATAATTAAGATGGCCAGAGTCAAAGATAAAGAAATGATCCTAAAGGCAGCAAGAGAATAGCAAAGAGTGAGTTACAAGTGAATCCCCATGAGGCTCACAGCTGATTTCACAACACAAATACTACAGAACAGAAGGGAGTGGAAAGATATATTCAAAGTCCTGAATGAAATAAATGATATACGCTAGGATACTTTAAACAGAAAGGCTATCCTCTACAGTTTAAGGAGACATAAAAAATTTCACAGACAAGAAAAAACTACAAGAGTTTAGCAACAGTAGACCCATGCTAAAAGAAATATTGAAAAGTCTACTCTAAAAAGAAAAGCAGTAGGATGCTACAGAATAGTGAATCTCACAGCTGGAAAGGTGATAACTCATGAACTAGAAATAAAATAAACACAAAATTTGAAAACAAGACATACAATACATTGAGAGTGGGAAATGGAGGCAGGAAAATAGGAAATTTTTTGGGAGGGTCTTTCTTTTTAAAGTATTTTGTTCTCAGTAGGATGGTTTTGAGATCATGTTACTATCAGTTTAATATAATCAGTTGTACTAATAGTCTAATTGACTTATTTTAAAGGGTAAAAACAAGACAAAAACATATTCAGGGAGTCACTAAATCTAAATAAATTTCATGATAATACAAAGGAAAATGACCAAACCAAAAAAGGAAGATGAAATGAACAAAGAGGGGGTAGCAAATCAACTGCAAAGATAAGGTCAAAATGGCAATAAACACAAACATATCATCGATTATTGTAAATGTTAATGGACTAAATGCTCCAGTCAATGTCATTTAGTGGCAGGCTGGATAATAAAGCAAGAAACTTCAACATGCTGCATACAAGAGACCCTCTTCAGCGGGAAGGAAACATATAGATTGAGAGTGAAAGGTTGGAAAAGGGTATTCCATACAAATGGAAAAGCCAAAAAATCAGGTGTTGCAGAACTGACTTCATAGAAAATAGTCTTTAAACCAAAGGCCATAAAGAAAGATAAGGAAGGACATTTTATAATGATTGAATGAGTGATAAAAGACCAGGATAGCACAAACGTTAGTACATATGCACCAAATAGAGGACTACCTAAGTACATGAAATTATTACTAACAGATAAAAAAGGGGATAGTGATGGGAATGTAATCATAGTTGGAGATTTCAACACTGCATTAACAACACTGGAAAATCATCGAGATAGAAAATAAATTAGGCAACAAAGAAGTTAAATAATACAATAGAAATATTACACTTGGTGGAAATTTTCAGAGCATTGCACCCCCACAAAATAGCATATACATTCTTTTCAAGTGCACATGGGATATTTTCCAGGATTCATGAAATACTTGGGCCCAAAAGAAACCTCAGCAACATTAAGAAGATAGGAATTACCTCAAGCGTCTTTATTGAACACAATGCCATCAAGCTAGAAATCATCAACAGAGAAACAAAGGAGAACAAATGGAAAACATGGGGATTAAACAATATGTTATTAAAAAACCTATGGGTCAAAGAAGAAATCAAAGCTGAAATGAAAATGTACCTTGAGACAAAAAATGAAAGCCAAACCACACAAAATTTATGGGACACAGTAAAAGCAGGGTTGAGAGGGGAGTTTATAGTGATACAGGCCTTCCTCAAAAAAGAACAATCACAAATATACAATTTAACCCATCAGTAGAATGAACTAGAAAAAGAAGAACAAAAAACCCCAAAAGGCAGCAGAAGGAAGGAAATTATAAATATTGGGGAGGATATAAGTAAAATAGAGTTTAAAAAGACCATAGGAAAAAAAATCAACCAATCAAACGCTGATGTTTTGAAAAAGTAAGTAAAATAGTATACCTCTGGACAAACTCAAAAGGAAGAAAAGTGAGAGAGCACAAATTAGCAAAATAAGATATGAGAATGGAGAATATGCAACTAATAAAATAGAAATGCAGAATATCATACGAGAATATTATGAAAAGTATATTGAACCAAACTGGATAACCTAGAGGAGATGGACAAGTTACTGGAAACATACTGTCCACCAAGACTGAATCAAGAAGAAACTGACCCCTTGAACATACAGAGCACTAGAAATGAAATCAAAATAGCAATATAAAACCTCCCTACAAATAACAGTCCAGGACCGGAAGGCTTTAATACGGAATTCTACCAAACATGCAAAGAAGAACTCATACCAGTCCTTCTCAAACTCTTCCAGAAGACTAAAAAGGAAGGAACACTCCCAAAGTCATTCAATGAAACCCCATTTACCCTGAAACCACAACCAGGCATAGACAATACCTAACAAGACATTTATAAGCCAATATCCCTGATGAACACATATGCCAATATCTTCACAAAAATAGTAGCGAATAGAATCCAAAAGTAGAGAAAAAAGATTATATTCATGACCAAGTGAGTATCATGATAGGGACACAGGGGTGGTTCAACATATGCAAATCAATCAATGTAATACAGCACATCAACATGAGAAAGGACCAAAATCGCATGATCATCTCAATAGATGCAGGAAAAGCATTTCATAAAATTCAGCACCCACTTATGATAAAAACTCTCACCAAATTGGGCATAGAGGCTACATATCCCAGCATCATAAAAGCTATAGATTGCAAACCTACAGCCAGCTTAGTACTCAAAGGTGAGAAAGACAAAATCTTCCCACTAAAATCTGGGACAAGACAAGGATGCACACTATCACCACTCCTACTCAACATAGTCTTGGAAGTCCAGGCCACAGCAATCAAGAGAAAGAAGTAAAAGGGATGCAAATTGGAAATGAAGAGGTAAAAGTCTCACTATATGCAGATAATATGTTACTATATAGAGAAAACCCTACAAGATCCAGACAAAAACTACTAGAGCTGATTGAAGAATTCAGCAATGAAGCAGGTTAAAAGATTAAGGTTCAAAAATCAGTGGCATTTTTTAACACTAACGATTCAGATAATACTAAAGAGTTACAGTCCACATGGCAGCCCTGTATTGGTAGGAAAAGATACATAAAGCCAATGCAACAGAATAGAGAGCCCAGAAATAAACCCAAAAACTTTTGGTCAATTAATCTTAGACAAAGGAGGCAAGAAAATACAATGGAAGAGAGACAGTCACTTCAGCAACTGGTGTTGGGAAAACTGGACAGCAGCATGTAAATCAATGAAACTAGAACACTCCCAATGAAGCTAGAACACCATACACAAAAATAAACTCAGAATAGATCAAAGACTTATACATAAAAGAAGATACAATAAACTTCCAAGTGGAAAATATAGGCAAAACAGTATCTGATATATGTCTTGTAAATTTTTTTGTAGAAAAAATAAAAGCAAGAATAAACAAATGAGACTTAATGAAACATACAACCTTCTGCACAGTAAAGAAACCAGAAGTAAAACAAAAATACAACCTGCGGAATGGGAAAGTATCTGAATATGAAACTGACAAAGGCTTGAGCTCCAGAGTATATGAGCAATGCATCCAACTGAATAAGAAAAAATAGATCACCTAATGCAAAAATTGGCAGAAGACCTAAAGAAGAATTTCTCCATTTCTCCAAGGAAGACATACAAATGATCAAAAGGCACATCAGAAAATGCTCAATATCACTGATTATCACAGAAATACAAATCAAAACTACAATGAGGAGTCACCTCACACAAGTCAGAATGGCCATTATTCAAAAATCCACAAATGACAAATGCTGGAGAGGCTGTGGAGAAAAGGGAACCGTCTTCACTGTTGGTGGTAATGCAGTTTGGTGCAGCTACTGTGGAAAACAGGATGAAAATTCCTCAAAAGCCTAGGAATAGACTTACCTCATGACCCAGGAATCCCGCTCATGGCCATAAATAATGAAGGAACCCTACTTCTGGATGACACCTGCACCCCAATATTTATATCCAGCAATATTTACAATAGCCAAGACATGGAAACAGCCTAAATATCCATCGACAGTTGACTGGATAAAGAAGAGTTGGTATATTTATACAATGGAATACAGGTAAGCCATATAAAGAGAAAACATAATGCCATTTTCAGCAACACGGATGGTCCAGGAGAAAATCAGTCTAAGTGAAGTAAGCCAGAAAGAGAAAGAAAAATACCATATAAGATGGCTCATCAGTGGAATCTAAAAACAAAACAAAATAAAACAATAAAAGCACAAATACAAAACAGAAATAGACTCGCAGACATAGAATACAAGGTTTTATTAGCCAAGGGGGCGATGGGTGGGAAGAGATAGACTGGTAGATTTAAATTGTAGTATAGATAAACAGGATTGCACTGTATAGCACAGAGAAATATATAAAAGTTCTTAAGGAAGCCCACAGTGGAAAAAATGGGACAACAAATGTATATTTACTCAATGTAACAGCAAAATGTGCTCTAAGCTGGCATTGGAGACAACTTTGTAAAATGACTGTAAATCAATAAATAAAACTTAAAAATAATTAAAAGCATGATCCTAAATATTAGAAGTGAAATATACATTAGAGAGGAAAAGAAAACTCTCAAAAAGAGCAGTAAAACCATAGATTTTTTTTGTTTTCTTTTTAAAATAAGCAAAATCAAAAAAAATTATAGCCAGGTGCATCATGAAGAAACGAGAGATGGTGCAAAGAAGTAAAGTAAGGAATAAAATAAGAGAAATTACAATAGTTACCTCAGATATACAAAAAAGGGATCATTTATTCAACACTTACATTCGAATAAAGTGGACAACTTAGAAGAAACAGACAAATGTCTAGAAAGAGACAGAGATAAGGAGAAACAAATAATTTGAACAAACTGTTTACTAGAAGAAAAATCTGCATTTTAAAAATTCGTTAAATAGAAGTGCAGATTTAAACAAATCATGTGGAGAACTGTACAAAAATACAAAGCAGAACTTATACTCTTCAAATTATTCAAAAATATTGAAGATGTGGGAAACTCCCAAATTAATTCTATGAAGAATTCATCACCCTGAGAGCAAAGCCAACAAACAAACCACAGGCAAAGGGAACTTCAAGCCAATAAATTTGATAGATTTAGATGCAAAAATTCTACAAAATATTATTAGCAAACTAAATCCAGCAATACCAAAAATGAATCATACACCATGATCAACTTGGATTCATTGCAGGGTCACAAGAGAAGTTCAACTTACACAAATCCATCAGTTTGATACACCATATTAACAAAAGGAAAAGAGAAAAAGACGAGGTCGTCCCAATAAATCCATAAAAAGTATTTCACAAAATTCAACATTTATTCATTGAAGCAGCAACAACAGCAATAACAGCAACAACAACAACAGCAACAACAACAGAAACCTCTTACCAAAGTAAGATTCAGGAAATATATCTCAACATAACTAAAGTCATTACTTACAAACCCACAGACAAAATAATATGCAAAAATGAATAACTGAAAGACAATTTAAGGAATAAGACAAGGATGCTCAATCTCAAAATTTCTGTTAAACACAGTATGGTAAGTCCTAGCAACAGCAATCGGACAAGAAAAAAATGTATTCAAGTTGGACTTAATGAAGTAAAATTGCTATTTTTTAGATGACATGATAATATATATAGAGATCCCTAAGGATTCTCCACACCAGAACAACTAAAACTAATAAAGACATTTAGAAAACTAGCATGATTCATGATTAATATACAAAAACTGTCACATTTCTATAAACTAACAATGAAATATTCCATAATTTAAAAAAAAATCCAGATGAAATCAGATCAAAAAAAGAAAAACCTATGGAAAATCCAAGATACTAAAATCTATAGGACACTGAAAAAGAAATATGAAGATAATGGAAAGAAATCTCAAGGTCTTAGTTTAGAGGAATTATTACTGTTAAAATATACATAATACAAAACATGTCTATAGATATAAATTGATTCATATCAAACAACATGATATTTTCACATAACTGAAAACATTCCTATGAATCGGATGGAACTGCAAAAGAACCAGAACTGCTAAAGAAACAATGAGGAAAAAGAACAGAGTTGGAAGCATAACCGATAACCCTCCCACATCTCAGACTATATTACAAGATTACAGTAATCAAAACAGCACAATACTGGAAAATAAACAAACATCAATATCACTGGAACAGAACACAGAGGCAGAAATAAAACATCTCAACAATGGTCAACTAAACTCTGACAAAGGAAACAAATATATGCAATGCCTTAAAGACAGTCTTCAGCAAGTGATGTTGAGAAAGCTAGACAGCTACCTGTAAATCAATGAAATTAGAACAATCCCTCTCAATGTACAAGAATAAATTGAAAATGTTTTAAATATCTGAATCTAATACATGACACAATATAACTTCTGGAATCTAACATAAGCAAAACAAAAAAAAATTGTAGCAAAATTTTCATATATCACACTCCCAAGCTGAAAACAATAAAAGTAAAATAAACAAATAGGTCCTAAATAAACTTAAAAATTTCAACACAGCAAAATAAACAAAATGAAAAGATGAACTTCCAAATGGGAGAAAACATTAGGAAACAAAGCAATCAACAAGAGGCTAATTTCTAAAATGAAAAAATCATTCATACAACACCATTTCAAAAATCTACAAAAAACTCAGCCAGAATATGAGCAGAAGACAATTCTCTAAAAAAGACACACAGATGACAAACAGGAACATAAAAAAGTGCTCACTTTGCTAATCATTATACAAAGGCAAGACAAAAATAAAATAATATTTTACTTCACACTAGTGAGAAGGGCTGTCATCCAAATGCTTACAAATAATAAAGACTGGGGAGATTGTGGAGAAAAAGGGACTCTCCAACGCTGTTGGTGGGAATCAAAATTGGTGAAACCACTTTGGAAACAGTATGTAAGTTCCTTTAAATAATAAAAATAGACCTATCATATGACACAGCAATCCCACTCCTGGGCATAAGAAACGTAAATCCTGAAAACAAAGAATCCTACGGTAAAACATAACAAGTACACTCTGATTTGGACTTAATTTGATTCTACATATGTCTCCTCTGGCAAGGGAACCAGAAGTAAAACTAACAAAATATGATTGTGTCACACTGAACAGATTTACACTGCAGAAGTAATGATCAATAAAATGAACAGTCAACAAACACAACGGGAGAATATGTTTGCAAGTGATAATTTCTAATCAAGTGTTAATATCCAAAATATATGGCAAAGTCTTACCCCAAAACAAGAACAAAAAATAGCAAACAATCCAATTAAAAAAGATGTCCATAGGAACTGAATAGAAAGATCTGAATCAATTTTCTTCAGAACACATACAGTTGGCTATAAAATACATGAAAACGTGTTCAGAGTTATAAATTATTAGCAATGTCATAAACCAAAAATGAGACAAGACCTCACACTTGTCAGAAGATTCTCATCAAAAAGAAAAGTAATAAATGTTGGTGAGATTGTGGAGAAAAAGTAACACCGTGGACACTGTTGATAAGAATGCAAAGTATTGATTCCATTGCATACAAACATCAAATTTTCTTCATCCATTTTTCTGTCAAGGGATGTTGGATTTTTAGGCTCCTGTCTGAAGACTCTAGAGAATGAGCCCATGGGCTGAACTGATAAACAAGCTGTGAGGAATGTCACATATCGAGGCTGGATAAGAAATGCCCTACTCAATGTATCCAGTATGGATGGCTGGATAGCCTATGCTGGGTAAGATCCTCAGAGGAGGACAACCTAAGACAGGCACAGGTGGCTGGATAAGAGATGGCCTGCTTAATGAAGTTCCGTGATGAATTTTAAAACAATCCTTGATCATTTAACATCCTGTGCTTACTGCAGGAGCATGGGAACATAAATACTTAAGATTATTAACATTGTTATAACTTAGATTATATGTGAGGCATTGTGCAAGTCCTATATAAACCCTTCTTCTAAGAATCAAAAAACGGAGAACTGCTTCGTTTCTCTCCACATATTGTGCGTAAATGATATCGTGCCACTGACAGGGTTAATTTATTGGTTGGGAGTATCTTAAAAGTATGTTGCATTATATACAATGCTATTTCTGAACCTATTGAAATGATTATGTGAGTTCTTTTACTCATTCTATTAGTGTGGCATGTCACCTTTATTGATTTGAATAGTTTGACGTATCCTTAAACCCAGGGATAAATCTCTTTACTCATGTATGTTTATGATACATTAAATGTGTTGTTGGATTCATTTTGCTTGTGTTTTGTTGAGAATTTTGGTACATATGTACATCAGGGATAATATTCTATATTTTGCATGTAATGTCCTTTCTAGCCTGTTAAGCAAATAAAGCTCGCATCATGAACATGTTTGGAATCTTTCACACTCTTCAAATTCTTGGAAGATTTGGGGAAGAATTGGTGAAAATTGTTTTCAACTGTATGACAGAATTCACCAGTAATGTTGTCCTGTAAATTTTTTCTGGTTTTGGAAGATTGATTTTTGACTTACTCAAACACACTTTTGCCCTATTATCTTTCCAATTTCTTCTTGATTCAATATTGGAAGACATATGTTTCTGGGAATTGGTCTTTTGTTCTAGGTCATTCAAATCGTTGGCTAGTGGTAATTTCTTATGATGCTTTGCATCTCTACAACATCAGTGGTAATATCTTCTGTTTTATTTCTAATTATATTTGAGTCTTTATTTTCTTAGCCAACCTAAACATTTGCCCAATTTTTGTTTAAAAAAACATACTTATGTATTTTTTTTATCTTTTAAATTTTTTCTCTGGTTATTTGCCTTACTCACATTCATTCAATTTTCTTCTTTATTGTTTCTGTTTTCTCCTTGATCCTTGATGTGTAAAGTTAAGTAGTGTGAATATTTGTATTTCATTTATTTTTAAATATTTTTATTTTGTTATTATTTATTTATATAATTAATTTACCTATGTACATATTTATTCATTTATTTATCAATGAAGTACTGCCATTTACAATGTGTCAATCTGTGGTGTATAGCACAGTGTCCTCTTACATGCATATATATTTGTGCCTATTAAACATTACTTCACAATATTTGACTTACTGCCCTGTGTCATACAAGAGAAATTTTGAAAAAAATCTATTTTTATATATAGTGAAAATAATTTATGAATCTACAGCTCCCAAATATATCATCTCAGAGCCCCTTTCCGCAGTATTCATAAAATTGTTTAGTAGATCTCTGACTGTGTTTCAATTTTGTAGATGAAATCACAGTGTCCTCATCCAAATTTTTTTGAAGATTCCACATATATCATACCATGTATTAATTTTCTTTCTCTTTCTGGCTTACTTCAATTCGAATGACAACTTTTGGGGACATCCATTTTGCTGCAAATGTCATTGTTTTTATCATTTTTTATTGCAGAATATTTTTCCATTGTGTAAATACAGCATAATTTCTGAATACTGTCATATGTTGTTGGACAATTAGGTTGCTTCCATGTCATGGCTGTTGTATATAGCACTGCTAAGAACATTGGGTTGCAAGTGTCTTGTTGAATTATGGTTCCCTTTGATGTATACCCAGAAGTGGGATTGCTGGATCGTATGTTAAGTCTATTTTTATTCTTTTGAGGAATCCCCATCCTGGTTTCCACAATGATTGCACCAAACTACATTCCTTCCAGCAGTGTAGGAGGGTCCCCTTTCTCCACAGGAATGCCAGCATTTAATATTTGTGGAATTTTGAATAATGGCCATTGTGACTATTGTGAGGTGATACTTCATTACAGTTTTGAATTGCCTTTCTCTGATAATGATATGGAGCAATATTATTTTTCACATATTTATGTGGCATTTGTATGTCTCTATTGGAGAATTGCTTGTTTAGGGCTTCTGCCCAGATTGGGTTTCTTTTTTTTATTATTATTATTATTACGTTGTATGACGTTTTTATATTTTGGATAATAAGACTGTCATTTGCATGAATTCTAAATATTTTCTTTAATATATTAGCTTGTCATTTGGCATTGTTTATGGTTCCCTTTGCTGTGCAAAAGCTTATGTTTTATTAGGTCCCATTTATTAATTTTGCTCTTACATCCATTACCTGGGTAGGCTGTTCTAGGAGATCATTGCTGAGATTTATATCAGAGTGTTTTGCATATGTTTTCTTCTAGGAGATATACTGTGCCTTGCCTTACATTTAAATCTTCAACCCATTTTGAGTTTATTCTTGTGTATGGAGTGAAGGATTGTTCTAACTCATTGCTCTGATGCTGCTATCCAATTTTTCCAACATTTGGTGAAGAGATGTTATTTTCTCTGTCATATTCCTGGCTACTCTGTCAAAGATTAATAGAACATAGGCCTGTAGATTTATTCCTATACCCTCTATTCTGTTCCATTGGTCCATATGCCTGTTTCTGTACGAATATCATGTCACTTTGATTATTGTAGCTCTGCAGTAGTGTATGGAGAAATGGTGGTTTATTTCTCCAGCCTCTTTCTTTTTCCTTAATATTTCTTTGGAAATTATGGATGTTTTATGACTCTATGTAAATCTTAGGATCATTTGTTTCAGTCCCAAAAAGAAAAGTTTTGCATAATTTGATAGGAAATCACATTAAGCCTGGGGATTGCCTTGGGCTGTATGACCATTTTAACCATTTTTTTCTTCCATTACGAGACCATTGGGTATCTTTTCAAACTTCAAATATATCTTGAATTCCTCAATCAATGTTTTCTAGTTCTTCATGTATAATTCATTCACCTCCTTGGTCAGATTTATTTGTAAGCATTTTATAGTTTTGGGTGCAGTTATAAAAACGGTTGTCTCTATATTTTATTTTCCTTTTGATTCAATGGTAGTGTAAAGAAATGCAATTGGTATTTGTACATTAATCTGGGTACCTTGCCCACTTCCTTTTCTAGCCTAAGTATTTTTTGTGAAGCTTTTACAGTTTTCTCTATATAGTGTCATTTCTGCATATCATGACAATTTTAACTTTTCTTTTCCAGTCTCAATACTTTTATTATTTTCCCCGCCTGATCGTTGTGGATAGGAATTCCAAGACTATATTGAATTGAAATTGTGACAATGGGCAACCTTGTCTTGTCTCAGGTTTTTGTGGGAAGGCTTTCCATTTTTCACCATTGAGTATTTTGCTGGCTATATGTTTGTCATAAATAGCTTTCATTATGTTAGGATATTTTCCCTCTATGCCCACTGTGATAAGAACTTTTATTGCAAATAGGTGTTAATTTGTATCAAATGCTTTCTCTGCATCTACTGAGATGATCTGTGGTTTTTTGTCCTCTCTGTTATTGATATGGTGTATCACAATTGATTGATTGATTTGCATAAGTGAAACCATCCTTGTGTTCCTGGGATGAGCCTTACTTGACCATGGTGTATGATCTTTTTTTACATGCTATTGGATTCTGTTTGTTAATACTTTCTTAAGGATATTTACATCAATGTTTATCAATGATATTGGCCTATAGTTTTCTCTTGCGGTAGGGCCTTTGTCTGGTTTTCGTATCAGGTTGATGTTGGCCTACCATGTGAGTTTGTGTGTACTCTCTCCATATCAATATTTTGGAAGAGTTTGAAGAGGACTGGTATGGATTTTTCTTTGTATGTTTGGTCAAATTCCCCAGTGAAGCAATTTGGGTCTGAATTTTTTTTAGCAGATATTTTTTATTTTACTGATAATTCTATTCCATTTCTGGTGATCTGTCTGTTCAAATGGTTAAATTCTCATTGATGCAATATTGGTGGGCTGAATGTTTCCAAAATCTTCTCCTTTTCTTCCTGGTTATCCAGTTTGTTTCCATACAGTTGCTCATGTTATTCCCTTATGGTATATTGTAAATTTGTTGTACTCTTTGTAGTTTCTCCATTTTCATTTTTATATTATTTGTGTTCTCTCTCTTTTCTTGTTGGTGAGCCTGTCCAGAGTTTTGTCAATTATGTTTACTATTTCAAAAAAGATTTTGTTTGTTTTTTTCTATTTTTTAATGTGTATTTCAATTATTTCTTCCTTGATCTTTCTTATTTCTCTCTTTCTGCTGACTTTTGGTTTTGTTTGCTCTTCTTTCATGATTAGTTTACATAGAACATTACATTATTTATTTGAAATTGCTGTTCTACTTTGAGGAGTGCCTTGTCACTATGAACTTCCCTCTTAAGCCTGCTTTAAGTGTATTCCATAGACTTTGTGTAGTGTTTTGACATATTTCTCAATATATTTTTTAATTTCTTCTTTTACTTCTTTACCTGCCCCACTTGTCTTAGTACCATGGTGTTTAATTTACATGCAGTCATTTTTCTCCGTGTTTTTCCTTGAAGGATTTCTAGTTTCATGGTATTATACTCAGAAAAGATGCTTGAAATAATTTTTATCTTCTTAAATTTGTTCAGGCTTCTTCTGTGCCTGAATACATAATCTTTCTTCGAAAATATTCCATTTGAACTGGAAAAGAATGTATACTCTGCTTGGGGAAGAAAACTGTTTTGGAAATAGCAACCAACTCCAATTATTTTATTGTATCTTTTTGTATCTTTGTTCCCTTTTTAAATTTCTGTCTGAAAGACAATTCTAGTGATGGTAATGGGGGTTATAGTCTTCTACTGTGATTGTGTTCCCATCCATTTCTCCCTTTTTATCTTTTAATATTTGCTTTATGTATTTATGTGCTCCTATATTGAGTGCATATATCTTAATTAGTTTAATACGCTCATTTTTTATTGCTCCTTTAAGCATTATATCATGTCCTTGTTTATCTTTAGGTCTTTCATGTAAAGTCTATTTTGTGTGAAGTCAGAACTGCTATTCCTGCTTTCTTGTCATGTTCATTTGCATGGAATATGCTTTTTCATCTTCTGACTTTCAAATAATGTGTGTTCCTCTTACTAAAGTGAGTCTCTTCTATGCTTCATAATGTAGGGACTTGTTATATTATCCCATCTGACAATATATATCTTTTGATTGAAACACTAAGTCCATTAACATTTGTGATAATTATTGATTGACTGGGTTTATTTCCATTTTGAATGTCATTTTCCAGTTGATTCAGTATTTCCTTTTTGTTCATTTCATTTTCTTCGTGTGGCTTGATAAGTTTTCTTTTATTATCTTTGTTTCTTTTGGCTTTGTGACTTCATTGTAAGCTTTTGACATATGGTTACCCTGTTTCGTATGTATATTGTCCCATTATTATATATTTTTATTTTAACTGAAAGGAATAAAACTCTTACCCCTCCTATAGAGAACAGAAACAAGAAGAAAATACTCTATTTTCCTGTTTCACTCTGTGACCCTTAAATTTTTGATGTCCTGTTTTACAACATCATGTTTATTCTATTGTCAGACATTGTAGCTATTGCCTTTCTAATTATGCCTTTCTCTTTTCTATAGCATCCTGCATCTTTTTTTTTTTAGAGTATATCTTTCGTTATTTATTTTTCTGTTCTAAATTCTTTCAGTATTTGCTTGTCTGGAAATTATTTATCTCTCCTTCTAAAGTATAGCCTTGCTTGATAAATTATCTTAGATTTCAGCTTTCTTTCATTCAGGACTTTGAATATGTCTTGCCACTGCCTTCTGCCTGTTGTATTTGTGTAGGAAATGTGTTTAGAAATGTAATATATATAATTATATATATATGAATAGAATGTGTAGAAATGAAGTTAACAAATAAGAAGAAAACCTATACATTAAAAAATAGAAAACATTGATGAAGGAAATTAAAACTGATCCAAAGAAATGAAAAGATCTCTTATGTTAATGATGTGAAACAATGTGGTTGAAACAACCATACTACACAAAGCAATCTACATTTAGTGTGATTCATGTCATAGTACCCATGAGACTTTTCCATTTACTAGAACAGTTAATTTCAAAATTTATATGTAAACACATAGATCATGAGTTGCCAAAATAATCTTGAAAAAGTGTATTAAATCTAATAGTGTAAAGTTCTCTGATGTTAAACAGCCCAACAAAGCTTTAGAATTTAAACAACATGATACTGGCTCAAAAACAGACAGCAATAAATAGAAGAGAATAGAGCACCCAGATATAATCCTTCACACTTATGATCAATTTACCCATGAAAAAGGAAGCAAGAGTATAAAATGAAGAATAGACATTCTCCTCAATAAGTAGTGCAAGGGAGATTGAAAATGTAAATTATATATTAGAATAGTTTCTCACGTTGTATACAATCCATAAGCAGAGAATATCTTTCTATTTAATTTGTTTACTTATATTTCTTGAAACTGTAATTTATAGATCTATGTTTAGATCTTTTATTTCACTTATCAAATGTATTCCTAGTTTATTCTATTTTGTATAAATATACGCACAATTGTTTTCCTGATTTCTCTTTCTGATAATTTGTTGTTACTATATAAAAAAGTAATGGATATTTGTATATTGATTTTGTATTCTACAAGTTTACTAAGTTTGTTCATTATTTGTTACATTCACTGGAGGTGTCTATGGAGTTTTCTATCTATGCATAATTAAGTCATCTGTAAAAATTTTACTGTTTTTTTACAAGTTGAATGCCTTTTATATTTTTTCTTGACTAGTTGTTCTGGCTAGGACTTCAAGTTGTGTAATTTAGTATTTGTGAGAATGAGCTACCTTTTCTTATTACTGGACCAGAGGAAAACCTTCCTGTATGTTAACATTGAACTTGATGTTTGTCATTGGTTTTTCATATATGGCTTTTATTATCTTTAGTTACATTCTGTTTAAAGTGTATTTGTAAACAATATTTTTATAAAAATGTAAAGATCAGACCTGTGAACAATTTTCCTACATTTATTGAGATTATTGTTTTTGAATTCTCAGCTTTTTAAGGGATTGTATCACATATGTAGATTTGCATATGATAAGTAATATTTATGAATCAGGACTAAATCATACATAACTATATTTTATAATACTTATAATATGCAATGAATTCAGGTTGCTAATGTTTATTTAGAATGGAATGAACACATACTGAAAAATAAATTTACATTCTAGCTTGAGTGCACATTTATTTATTTAAAAATTCTATCTCTCATTTTGAATTTGGCTTATGTTTAATGGAATTTATATCTAAAAAATAATATAACTTTTGGTAGAACTGGATTTACTACAGTTTACTGATACAGAACATAGCTATTTACAATTAGGGAACAAAACACTTGCCTTAAAATGCCATATTTTGCTAACAATATCAACTGTTTCAGGACTGAGATACATATTGCTTCCTAAAATGCATTACCTGGTCTTTTCCACCCAACACACATATAGTGTTATTTCTTTGTTTTTTGATTGTTTCTTTGTTTGCCCCTTAATGGAGGCAGTGCCTATTGAACCCAGGATCTTGTACATAAGTGTATTTATCAACATCATTTTGGAACAATTAACAGAAGCCACAAGGTTATGGATTATAAAGATGACAAGAAAATTTATTCCTTCTAGGGACTGAAAAACCTCTGAGTGAAAGAAAGTCAAAGATAAACATTGGTAAATATACAATAAGATTTTCTCTTTTCTAATTTTAATGTAGATTATTAAATTACATTTGTTTAACTTATAGAACTGAATTACAATTAAAAACAAAATTCCACCCTTTGGGATTTCTTAAATTTGATTCATTATTTCTTTCTAATTTTATTTCATAATTACTTACCATTTATTTTTATACAAAACAAATAAACTTATATTTATTCTGCTCATGTTATGAATATAGAGCTACTTATTATAAAGTACACAGATAAATACCTACTTCCATTTCCAAATCAAATTATGTTTCACTTTAATTACAAATGATTTTGAAATTGATATATATTTTCTGTACAGGTTTTACAAAAATTTCACTTTAAATTCCAAAACTTTAAAATTATTTTATATATTTTGTGCATTATTTGTACTCTGTTTACAAATCTGGTATAAATTTTTTTACAAAAGTTTGGAGATTGGTTTTATTTTATAGACCCCAAAATTAAATTATTTAAAAAGATATTGTTGGGATAATATTTGCAGATCAGACTATAAAAATAAGCATCCTATCTGTATCATTTTAACTGGATGAATGAGAAATAAACACTGGCTGAATGTTACACTTGAGTTGCTGGGAGACCAGTCGTTTTGTGATGTCACAGCTACTCAAGTTGAGAACCATGGCGAAGGCCTAGCAGTTTACCTGTGCAGCCCTGCCAAAGCAGCATTTGAAGCTGCAGTGCTCAAAACCATGCAGATTAGAAAAGTAGCTGTAGAAAAAGTTATTTGAGATGCCACATATTTCTTCAGAAATTCAAGGTGTGTCTCCTAAAGTTGGACAAACTGGTTCAGGAAATTCCGGAAGATCTCTATTGTGTGACCAAACATTCTCTGGGGACTTGGACTTGAGGTCTATGATTGAATAAAATGCTTTTCAGATTTTGTCTGAAGAATCCTTAATAAAAACACCATGTTACACACATTCTGTCTCTGTACCAGGTGAAGATAATGAATTTCATTCTCTGAAATTTCCAAGAAAACTCTGGAAAATGGCTGGGGATGACCAATTGAAATCCATCTGGTGGGGTGATAATGGATCTTCCATAGTGATTGTTGAAGATGTCTTCAAGAAGGAAGTTTTGGAAAGAAAGGCCCCTTTCAGAATATTTGAAACTGGAAGTATGAAAAGTTTATTTAGACATCTTAAACTTTATGGGTTTAGGAAAGTGTGGCAGAATTTTCAAAGGACTCCTTGTCTAGCTGACTTTCTGGCAGAAGAAAATGTAGCCTCTGTTTTAAGAAAGGAATTGACAAATTTTAATTACCACTTGGTAACTTATATATAAAAATTTATTTTGTATATCAATCAATGGTAATATAAATGTAAAGCTAGATTTTGAAAATTGTAAAACTACTAAGGTTAGAATACTTTATTTTCTCTAAAAAATGAGGACAGTGCCTTAAGTAGTCAAGATTAAGGGAAACTTTGCTTGCAACTATGAATCTTTCCAGAAATCTAAATAAAGCTATTAAAGCTGCTTTTAAAAAGTGGCATTCACCATTACTGCAAATGCTAAGTCAGTAAATTTGATGAGCATACTATTTAAATGTGTATATTCCAATTAAGAAACTTCACACTATCGTTAGCAATGTTCATATTTTGATAATATTATCTATGCATAGTAAACGTGGAATCTGAGGCTTAATAGGTTAGCCTTTTTGTAGTCTTGTAGTTTGATTAATGTATTACAAAAATGTTTCTCCTTTGGTTGTAGCTGCAGTTGTATCATAATCCAAATTTTAAATGGTGCTGTCCCCAGCTTTTTGTGAGAATAAAAAGAAGAGTTGGGATTAAAAATTCCTCTCTGGTGTCTTCATTGGCTGAAGATTTCAACAAGAAGCACTTTAAAGCAGGGGGTAATATGGATTATCATATTTCTGGTTTTGTGACTGACACTAGTGGAGAAAGTTCATTTTTACCTTCTGCAAATTTAAATATGACTCTAATAAGAAAGCCCTCTAGTAGTCTCATAATTGGTGATACAACTATCCCGATCAGAGGTGATTTCTCTCCTCCATCATCAATGTCACTTAGACCACCAGAACAAATTGCAGTGTATCAATGAGGTAATTTAAATCAGTTCAACATTGTCCTCGGACACTCTCAAAGTAGCTACAATGAAGCAAATGGCCATGATGTGAACTCCATTACAACTTCAATTTCTACTTCTCAGTACAGCATCTTCTCTCTCATATAGAGCAATTATTTTGGACTGATGGTGAACCTTCTGCTTTTCCAAACAGATATCATGACATATCTGCCAATGAAGGTCATTTTCCTAAACTACAACCAGGGATCAACCCACACTTTCCAGTGCCAATGATATCAGATACATCAGCTACATCTCTTTCAAGACCAACTCATCAGCAATTTTCAGTTTATCAACGTCATCCTAATTACAGCTGATGTACCAGAGGACTACCAGATTATGCAGGATAACAAAGATTAAAACTGATGTTGGCAAACGTCGACAAATATCTGCAATTTTTTGGGGGGACAATAAAAATAGATGTGCACCCGAAATTTCTTTATTTTTTTTCAAGTAGAGTAAAGAGTTAAACAAGGGACTAAGTTGCCATTTAAAGAAAAAAATAGATACTTGATTGATATGATCTTTTGATGGAACAATATGGGAGTAAATTTAAATAATTTCTTGAAAGGAAGAAGAAAAAATGGAAGAATTTGGAAAAGGAATAAAACATGTAGAGAGGGAAAAGTACTAAGTGGTTTCTGGTTCATCCTGGCAAGTATGAAAAGTGTTAAATTAAGATAGGTTGGAACAGGAGATAAATGCAGGAACCGGCCCAGGGATCATGGTCTCAATTATGTCATCCCTGGAATCAAAAATGACACATGATGTAGTCTCTGATGGCACATTCAGCATGTGGTAGAATTTAAGACGTAATTTTATCTATCATCTTCTTTGTGCTGTTCTCAAAGCATTACAATTAGTGGTTTCATTTCCTGCCCTCAAGTGTCTACACTATATTTTCTAGTCAATACTTTATCTTGCTTTTATGTTCCAGCCAAAGACAAGCTTACGTCCTCAGGGTGGCACTTAATGCCTTTTCAAATTTAAGCAAACAAACACAACTTAGTTTAGTTATTACTTTATAAATCTGGCATCTGACTACCTTGGCAGATCTTTATGTTTCACTGTATCTGGAGATACATCCAGGCAAATGATTGTCAACAATGTTAGCTCCACACTCAACACTTTTAACCCAGCTTATCCTTGGACTTTGGGTGTCCTCCTTTTACCTACTTAGACTATCCCCATCTCAGCACAGAAACAAACTCCTACAGGTGTTTTCTGTCTATCCCCTTTTCCTCGTCTTTCTTGGATACCAGCACAGAAAACAGCACATGCCACAGGATGCATTTTTGTATTCAGTGAATAAAAAATTCATGTTGACTTTAAGCAAAATCTACTTTCCTGAAACAGCAAAACTCTCATGGTTTTCTAACTATTTCATTATGGTCTTTACTCTTCACCACAAACTAGCTCTTTTCATAGCCCAAGGACTAGTCAATCAAGACAGTTATTGGAGGTAGATACAGGAGACAAAGTATTATTTCCTTCTTAATTCATACCTCCAGAGGCCTAAGGCATTTCATTCTCATTTGATGGATATTTTCCTGTCTCTTCATCACCCACCCATCCCAAAATAGCTGATTCTCTTCCGCATACCAATAACTATACTGCCTTCTAATTAATTTACTTCTTAGAATCAGAGCTTTGTCCACAAGAGACAGTGACATTGCAAAGAGTTAATGTAGGTTTTTACACCCCACATAAATTGTGCCCCTTCTAACCTTCATGCAGAAAGTATCTAGGAGGTACTTGCCCCTTGGTTGGGGTGGTGGTGTTCAGTAACCTAAATGTAATCTAAGATGTGTGGACTAGAAGGAGGTGAGGGTGGTAGAATTAAAAATTTGTCCAACTGCAAGAATACTGAATTTATACAGATATTAGGAAATATAAAATATTCACGGACGTCTTTGACAATTTCCCATTAATTTAAAATAAAAGGTGAAGCACTTTCATAGTGTGAAATGCCCTGAAATGTTGGAAAAATTGTAGGCAAGGTCAGGGAGCCTAAGGCTACTGCTCACAATGATGTAGCCAGTGTCAGCTGATAAGACTGGAATGGCAGAATTGAGTACTGAAAATTTGTTACCAGTATTGATGAAAGCATTTGATAATCTGGAGAATGGGCACATGGGCCAGGGTGAACTCTAGAAACATCCCAACAATATGACCTCTACCAAGAGCAGAATAGAGACCACTTGCAGATGGAGAACTTTGGACAGCATTGGTTCTTCCTACAACAGAAAAATCAAGCTTTTATGTTTGTCAGCTGAACACTGATGGTGGCTATATTGTTGTTTACATTAGCAGTCTGGGGTAAAAATGGGCTGGTTCAACAGCTAGTTTCCATCTCTCTTATCAGAGAGTGGGTCTTACCGTGATCATCTTAACAAGGTTCAATAATGTTAAGTCTAAAGCAACAGTTTACTTTCAAAATTAGAAATCCTAAAGAAAAATATTGTATGTTTGTCCATCTATAGATTTCTACCTGGGAAAATCTAGACTATTGGCAAAGGTACAAAAGTTGGCTGGTGTTTGAAAACTATTCTCTGAGCCCTGCCCACTGAATTCTTCCCACTAAATACCACAAATCTCTCTATCACTCTGTGTGTGTGTGAAGTTGGATTGTTAAGCAGTAACTAAGTTTGTCTTAGTTGAGTCATCATTGAATTATTCCTCTGCATCTGGCAGAATCTCTGTGAATTAAGAGTTTCATTGAGCCACCAGATTTTCTTCCGATCAGGGAGAGATAGATTATATTTCTCCCAGTGTACTAATTGCTACCTGCTCATTGAATCCCGAGCTGATGCTTGGGCCAAGCGTCTCAACCCTTGAATGGGACTGAGTCATATACATTCTCCAGTCCCCAGAGCCCAGAACAGGACTGTATCACCTTTTTAATTTAAGCTTATGTCTGTGTTTTTTTCTTTTAATTCTCATTGTTTACACAACTTATTTTGGCTTTGGACACCATTTGACTAATTTATAGAGTCTGAGTCACTGACTTATTCCCGTTCTCCTAGAAATTGCAACATCCTTTCCTCCCTTTGACTACCTGGAATTGAGTGAGCGTAGTCATCATTTTGAAAGCAGTCCTCATTCCTAATAATGCAGAACTTTTACACTTCTTTTCCCAGCACTAGGGAAAGAATCTTTGTTGTGGATCTCAGGGATTATCCTCACATTCCCGAATGCAAACATGAGAAAACACCACATTTTTATCCAAAATCAAGTCTTTGTCTCTATTGCATTCCCATTGCAGTTAAGAATTGTAGGAGTTCTAAGATTTTACCATGCTGAGATTTTAAGCAACCTAGCATGTTCTTTTCTTACCGATGCTGTTGTGGAGTTGAGACCATCGGTCAGAGTCATTGAACTTTATCACTCACAGCAAGAGCAGTCAGTTTTAAATTTGTATCCATTCCCTAATCTCAGATGAATACACAGAGTGAAATTTTGATGCCTACAGAAGCAGTGGGCTGTTACCATGAAGAAAGTTTAAGGCATGGTAAAACACTAATTTTATTAGTATCTTTATGTATAATTTATTAGAATCACTTATTTATTAGTATCTTTACCTAGGATAAGTATATCATGACTCAAGTTTACTTGCTGCAAAACAATCATGAGAAATGACATGGGAATAAATGACCATTGAATTTCCATTTTTCCTTCTGCTTTTATAAGATAGAATTAGCATAAAACATTAAGTATTGGTGCATAGGCTATTGATTTGATTTACAACTATAATGAAATAAATATCATAGCAACTCTAGGGAGAATTAATTATTTCATTTAGATACAATTTTAAAGAAATACAATTTGTCTTTAGGTTGTGATGAGAAAACTTATGGTTAGCTCTCTTAACAACATTCATATAGAACATAAAGCAGTTTTAATTGTAATTTTCATGTTATTACAGGGCATCCCTATAACACGTTTATTTTAAGGCTGGAGGTTTGTAGCTTTTGAGTGCATTAATCAAATACTCCTTTTCCAACCCCTGCCTCTGTTAATTACAAATCCAGTTTCTTTTTCTATAAGTATGTATGTTTGTTCTTGAAGTATACTTTAATCTATAACACTGTGTTAGTGTCTCCTACACAACATAATGTTCGCTATTTTTAATACATTTCATATTTTCACCAGAATATATCTAGTTATGTTATGTTGATATGTAAAGGTATTTCATAGTTATTGAGTATTCCCAATACATTACATTTCTTGTCCCTGATTCATTTAATTTGCAACTGGAAAATTTTCTCTCTTAATTTTCCTCAAATTTTTCTTTTCCTCACCCCATTTCCCTCCTTCTTGTGAAAATCCTGTTTCTTACTTTATGTTTAACTCCTTTTCTGTGTTGTTATTTTCATTTGTTTAAAATTCCACATGTGAGTAAAATCATTCAGCACTTATCATTCTCCTTCTGAGTTATTTCACTTAGCATATTACCCTCTTGGTCTGCCCATTTGTTGCAAATGACAAAAACTTATTCTGCTTAGAACTGAATAAAAACCCATTGCATTTTTATCTGTGTGTGTACATATATATACATATAAATACTGCATATATATTTAGTTCCTGTGTGTGTATATATTTATGTAAATATAGATAAATCTGTAGTTAAGATGGGTATATATATATATATTATAAACGCACATCTTTTTTCCATCATGTATTTATGAGCAATTAATTTGCTTGTATATGCTGTCTATTGTGAATAATGCTGCAATGAATATAGGTTTGAATTTATCTTTTCTAATTACTGTTTTTATTTTCTTGGAATTAGTATCCAGATATGGAAATGTAGAATTATATTTCATTTTTATTTTTAGATAAATCTCCATGTTGTTTTCTACAATGGCAGCATATATTTCCATTCACTCCAGGAGTGCATCAGGGTTGTTTATCCTACATCCTACCAACATTTATTTTTGTTATCTTTTTGATAATAGTTATTCTGATTAGTGTGACATAAAATCTCATTGTGCTTTAGACTTGCATTTTTCTGATTGTTCGTGATGTTGATCAGTTTCATGTGCCTGTTGGTTATCTTTCCCCCACTGTATATTCATTTTTTGTAATGGGCTAAATGACCATAACTGTCTGATTTCATTTCTAGGCATTCTTTGTGTTCCATTATTCTGTTTGTTCTGTGCCACTACCATATTATTTTTATTACTGTGGATTTGTAGTATATTTTCAAATGAGGGTCAGTGATACATCCTCTTTGTTCTTTGTCAAAGTTGTTTGTGTTTCTAATTTGTTTGTTTTGTTTTCTTTTTTTTTTTTAGTGATTTCAATTCTTTTGTGTTTACATGTAAATTTTAGAATTATTTATTTTAAGTGTCTGAAAATGCCCTTGGTATTTTGATAGGCACTGAATTTAATTTGTGTATTTTCTTGTCTTGTACTGTCATTTAAATAATATTTACTTCCTCATCTACAAACACAGTATATCCTTTCATCTGTTTGCATTATCTTCAATTTCTTTTATAAATATTTTATAGTTTTCTGAGTACAGGACTTTTATCTCCTTGGTTGCATATATTTCTTGATTTTTTTTTCTGTAATGCAACTGTAAATGAGACAGTTCCCTCACTTTCTGTATCAGTTAGCTTCTTGTTAGTGTGTAGAAATGCAACACTTCTGTATGTTAATTTTACATTCGGAAATTTTACCAAATGCATTGATAAGCCCTAGTAGTTCTGTGGCACCATTTTTAGGATTTCTGTTTAAATTATGTCATCTGCAAACAGATACTTTTACTCTTTTTCTTAATCAGCTATATTTTATTTACATTTATTTTGAATAGCTATGGCTAGAATTTCCAATACTATAATGAATATAAGTGGTAAGAGTGAGCACTCTTGTCTTCTTCCTGCTCTTATTGGAGATGCTTTAAGCTTTTAATCAGTGAGTGTCATGTTAGCTGAGTTCTTGTCATATAAGACCTTAACTGTTTTGAGGTATGTTTCCTCATGCCCAATTTGAGGAGAAATATATTCATAAATAGATACTGAATTTGTCAAAACATTTTATGACTCTATTGAGGTGACCATATTAATTTTATTCTTCAGGTTGTTAGTGTGGTGTATCATACTGATTAATTTGTGGGTATTGAATCACTTTTGTATCCCTGGAATGAAATATACTTAATCATAATGTATAATCCTCTTAATGTATTGTTTGAAATGCTAACAATTTAGTGATTAATTTTTGAATCTATGCTAATCGCTCGTATGTAACCTGTAATTTTTTGAGGTATTTGTTCCTGTTTTAGTAGTAGTGTGATACAGAAATTTGCGGTAGGAAGCCTCCTTTCTCTCAAAACTTTTGGAATATGCTGAGAAGTACAGGTGATAGCTCTTCTCTAAATGTTTGGCAGAAATCTCCCGTGAAGCTCTCTAGGCCTGGAATTTTGATTCTTGGGAGATTTTGTTTATTTACTTATTCAATTTCATTAGTGTTAATCTGTTAATATTTTCTACTTCTCATTCCATCCTGGAGATTATTTCTTTCTTAGATGTTGTCCATTTCTTCCAGGGTTTCCATTTTATTAGCATATAATAATTTGTTGTATCTTCATATGATGCTTTGTATTTCTTTGATATAAGCTGTAATTTCTCATTTATTTCAGAGTTAATGAATCTGTACTCTTTTTTGCTCATGTGTCTGGCTAAAGTTTATCAACAATATTTATCTTTCAAAAGCAATTACTTTGTTTGATTAAATGATTCTGCTTTTAATCTTTATTTTATTTAATTATGTTCTGACCTTTCAGCTGTTTTTCCTTCTACTAACAAACTTGCTTATTATTTTGCTACAACTTTTGGTTGTAAGAATATGTTGTAAGAGAGACATGTTTCTTATTTGTATAAGTATGATTATTTTGCTATAAGTATCCCTATTAATATTGCTTTTGTTATACCCCATAGATTTTTTTGTTGTTGTCATTTTTCTTTATATATTTTTTCTTTGATTTATACAGCAATCCAGTTGTTGTTAATAATGTATGATTTATCCTCCACACTTTAGAATTTTTCTCAGGTTTTTTCTTTTAGTAAATTTCTATTCTCACAAAATCCATAAGTTTCTTCTCACAACAAGGAGAAAAATAATAAAATTTATACAAAAACCTGGAAGACAAAAATTTTCCAAAATTATTTTTAAAAATGTGCAAAGCTGTGGGTATTATCCTCCCTGAGTATATAACATACAACAAAGCTACAGTTATGAATGCATCAAAATATGGCACTTCAAGAAACTCATAGATAAATGGAACAAAATAAAGAGTACTAAAATAAACCAACACAAACATATGGTCAATTAGTCTACAATGAAGGATGCAAGAGTATACAACTGAAAAAAGGCAGTCTCTTGAACAAGTAGTTTTGAGAAAACTGGACAGTACACGTAAAAGGAAGATGTAAGAGCACTTCCTTCCATAGTATGCAACATAAGATAAAAATGGATTGATTTCCTAAATGTAAAACCCGAAAATGTATATTTACTGACAAAGAACAGAAGCATAAATGAATTTGAGATAAATCATAGCAATGTTTATTTTTGATCTGTCCCCAAATTAAAAAAAAAGGAAAAGTAACAATTACAGTTTTTAGTTTACTGAGGAAAAAGTAGATATACTATGCGATACATGGACTCTGCTTCTTATATAAGTGTGAAGTGCAAAATCTTTTGCAGAGCAAAGGAAAACTTCAACAAGAGATATGATAACAGATAGAATATAAGGAAAAATTTCAGACAATGAAACCAACAAAATGTTAATATCCATAATATATATATATAATATGATATATATATCATATTAGTCTCAATATTTAAAAATTAAAGACCCCAAATTAAAAACAGTTGAAAGATCTTAATGGAAACTTTTCAAAATCAGACATGTGGATGATTTTCTTCACATACAAAGAAACATAACGTTGCTATCCATTAGGAAAACATAAGTCAAAACCAGAATTAAATATAATCTCACAGCAACCAAAAAGCTATTAACAAAATTCTACAAATGACAAACATTAATAAGAAATTTGGGAAGAGGGAACACAGGTACATTGTTGGTGGAAATATAAATTGTTGCATCCACTATTATTAAAGTGTGGACAGTGCTCAGAAAACTAGAAATAGAAGCATTATATGTTGCAGCAATTCCAGTTTCTGGTATAAATCTGAAAAAATATGAAAACATTAAACTAAAGGACATATTACCCCCAATGTTCTTAACATCATCATTTATAGTAGCCAAGGAAAGAAGCACAACTCAACTGCCCATCAACAGATGATTGGCTGAAGTAGATGTGAGATATAGATAACATAATAAATACTTAGTCATTGTCATATTAAAAAATAAAATTCTGCCACTTGGAACAATGTGACTGGACCCAGAGAGTGTTGCACAAGGAAAATAAGTCATAAGGAGAAAAACATTCTATGTTGTCACTTAAATGAGGAAAATAAAGATATAAGAGAAATAATCATTAAAAAATAGGAACAGAATCACATATAAATGTGTAGTGTACCAAGTTTTGGTTTCCTGTGGGGACAGGGAAGAAGGATGGAGAAGACAGAAATGTGCAAGCTACTAGTAATAAATTAGAGAACCAACAGGGCTATATTTACAGCAGTGAGAATTATTTTAAAAATTTAATTGATTTTAAAGAGATTATAGGGATATATTACAGTAAAACGTGCATGTAGGTGGGAAAAACTTTGAAAAAAACAACCCAGGATAATCAAAATATTTTGTAGTACTCTGACATAAAGGGAGGTGATTTATTCACTTTCTTCACTCTTTTCATAATGTCCTTAGTAGAATTTAAGCTTTTATCTGAAAAAGTATATACTTTTAAAAGTGACATAAGTTTAAACAATTTCTGTCTCTCCCCTTTCATCTACAGTCAATAAAACGTTCACATCTCAACCAAAAATAATACAACACAAAACAATAATCCGGAACGTATGTGAACAGGTAAAGTTTGGTGGACTAAAACACACAAAAGAAGCTGAACTGAGGGAGGAGCAGATTTGATGTGTGAAACCAAGGCCCCCTGACTAGGATATATGAGTCCTCAAGTTCAGACAACCCAGTAGGAACAGGGTCTCATTGGATTACACTGCATCAGCCTCCAACTGCACCAGTACTCATGGTCACATGTAACTGGAGGGAGCCACAAAGGAGACAGAAATTCCATCCTTCAGACACTCAGACATTCATGAAAATGTCCCTACTCCCCATTCACAGTGGTGGAGACAAGGTACCTTGCAACACTGGAGATATCAAAGGCACTTGTCTGATTCCAAATACCCACCAGTCTTTACACATTTCCTCAATGTGTACACTGAGTCTCAAGTGGTATCAGATAAAAGGAAGGGTTCACCGTCCCAGTGACAACAGTGGCTTTAACTACCAAAGAAGTCTAAGAAGTGACAATGAAAGCACATCTTTTATCCAGACAGTAGAGACTGCAAAGTGCCAGTTTGAAATATTATCAGAGGTAGCTCAGGTAAGTAAAATAAAAGATTGTGCAATATTGCAAACTACCAGAAAACAAAAGCAAGGACTCCAACTCCCAATTTTTTATGTGTCATCAGAGCAATAATTTATCAAGATCATGACCAGTCACAGTAACATTATAGGGCACGCACACATACACATAAACTCACACAGACACCGACACAGTCACAGACACACATGCACACACACCTGCGTGCACACACACACACACACAATGTCAACCCTGCAGCAAACAAACTTAAAGTCATGGTGTATTGCCACATAACTAATAGAGAATCCAAATATGTGCCATACACAATCTCAATACAAGAAACAAAAATAAGAAAGCAGTTTAGTTAGCTCAGGAATAAATTAAATGATGATAAGGAATACATTACCAAAGAGACTGAAACTATAAAATATCCAAACATTATTGGAGGACCAGGAGAACTTAATAATTGAGATGAAGAATGCAACAGAAAGCATTGGAAGTAGAGTGTCTTTCTGTAAGAGAGATTAACAAACTCACTAATACAAAACTAGAAATGATAGGAGAGGGCAGATATTCAAGATATTAAAAAGTGAGGAAATTCTACAGTAGCCATCAGACTTCCTCAGGAAGTGCACATTAGAGTGGAATCCTGGAGGGAGTAGAAAGTTAGAAGGCAGCTGATGGTTTATTTAAAGAAATAATAGTTTATAACTTCCCGAACCTGTGAAAGGAACTGATATACAATTCCATGAGCCAACAAAACACCAATAACTATATGAAAAAGGGACCTCCTTTAGGATATGTCACATGAAAATTGGCAAGTCAATGGCAGAGTAATATTTTAAAGGTAACCAAAAATAGTTATGATAATCTAGAAAGGATCCCCCATTAAGCTATCAGCAGATTTCTGAGCAGAAAACATAGGCCACGGGTAAATAAAATTACATTTCAAACTACTGAAATAAGAAGTCACTCACCCAATAATATTTAGATAGTTATCACTTAGATATAAAGTGAAAATAAAGACTTTATCAGACAAACAAACCTGAATGTGACAAAAAAACAAAACCGAGACACCTTATAAGAGGTACAGAATAGAAGTCTTCTAAGAAATATAAATTGGCAAAAATGGGTAAAACATTGACCAAAATGCTAAGGAGAGACCACGAGAAATTTTCATCTGTTCATTTGGGTATGTTTTTAAATGCTACTATAATATATGGATTAAAGAGAGAAAAATAGGAATTCAGGAGAAATAAATATAGATAAGTCAAACTGGTTAAATGCTCACAACAATAAAAGAAATAATTTGAAACAGTAATCATAAAAGGTAAAGAGTAAAATTAAAACAATATTAAAGGAAGCTTCTATCAGTGGAAAAAGGACTAAATTATACATGAGATGTTTTATTTTTAATTGAAGTACAGTAGATGTACTATATTGTGTAGTTTCAGATATACAGCATAGTTATTCTAATCACTTTGTAGATTATATTGCATAATGAATTATTACAATAATTTTAACATACAAGTATTTTAAGCTATTGTGTACAATTCCATGCTCTATACAGATTATCCTTGTTGCTTCTCTATTTTATGGATACTACTTTGTATCTGTCAATACACTTCCATTAAAATCTCTTTCCCTTCCACTTTGGTAAACATAAATTTTTCCCATATCTTTGAGTCTGCTTAAGTCTTGTCTATCTTATCTCTTTACCTCTATAACATGTCTCTATCTATCTATCTATCTATCTATCTATCTATCTATCTATCTATCTATCTAACCATCTATCTATCTCTCCATCTCTCTATCAATCATGCATTATCCTTCTATCTATTTATCTGCCATCTATCATTAGATAGCTATAGATAGATGTACACAGATATTTGTTACTTTTTAAATTCCACATATAAATTATATTATATACTTTTGTCTTTGTCTAAGTTAATTCATTAAGCACATTATTTACTAGGTCCATTCAGGATGCTGAAAAACAATGTGTTATACATTTTCATGGCTGAGTATTATTCCATTGCATATTTATAGAAACATCATATCTTCTTAAGTCCATAGTCTACTGTGGACACTTGGATTGCTTTTCTGTCTGCATATTATAAACAGTATTCTTGTGAACATTGGTTCTTCTCAACTTAGGGTGTTTTCCCCAGATTTTTCCTAGGAGAGTTATTACTGGGTGATATTGTAGTTAACTTTTTAGGCTTTAAACAAATCTGAATACTGTTTTCCAAAGAAGTTGTACCAATTTACATTACTACTTAGAGTATGCAAGAGATTTCATACCTCCACAACTTCTCCAACACTTAATATTTGTAGACTTTTTGATAATAGCCATTTTACCAGTGTGATGTGATAACTCATTGTGGTTTTGATTTGCAATTACCTAATAATTAGTAAGGTTGTGCAAATTTATTACTTGCCTGTTACTCATCTGTAAGTTTTCTTTGGAGAAAAACAAACTCAGGTACTCTGCTCTTGTTTTTGACTGGGTTTTTTTTTTTCACATTGAGTTGTGAAACCTAAATCCATGTTACATCTATTAACCTACATCTATTAACCAATGGTCACTTGCATTGTTTGCAAATATGTTCTCCAATTACACAGGCAGTATTTTCATTTCATTGAGAGTGTCCTTAGCTGTGCAGAAATTTTCAAGTTTGTTTAGGTCCCACTTGCTTATTTTTGCTTTTGTTCTTTTGCCTTAGGAGACTGATATAAGAAAATATTCCTATGATATATATCCAATAGTGTATCACCTATATTCCCTTCTAGCAGTTTTATAGTATCAGGTCTTACATTTAGCTCCTTAATACACTTGGAGTTTATTTTTGTATATGATGTCAGGGAATGCTCTCATTTCACTGTTTTACGTGTAGATGTCCAGATTTCCCAACACCATCCATTGACGTGACTGTCTTTTATCCATTGTGTACTCTTGCTTCTTTTGTCATAGATTCATTGCTCATAGGTGTGTGGAAATATTTCTAGGCTCACTATCTGTTTTTATTGATAATATATCTGTGCCAATGCCATAATCTTTTTATTACTGTAGGTTTATAGTATAGTAAGGTATCTGGGAGGGTTATACCTCCAGATTTGTTGTTTTTTCTCAAGATCATTTTGGCAATTTTTAATGGTTTCATGTAATACTTAGAGTTATTTATTTTCTGGTTCTGTGGAAAATACTACAGTTTCTTAACAGGAATTGCACTATATCTGTAGGTTTCTTTGTGTAGTACGGCCATGTTAACAATATTAACCCTTTCAATCCAAGAGCACAAGACATCTTTCCATTTCTTTGAATCATTTTTAATTTCTAATTAAATGTTTTTTTAATTTTCAGTGTGTAGATCTTTCATATATGTGATTACATTTATTCCAAGATATTCGGGGGAAAGTGGTATTAAATTTTATTGATTTCAGCGTCCATTTTATGGTATCTCATGATTAATGTGTAGAAATTCAAGAGACTTCTTTACATTAATCTTGTACCCTGCTCCCTTGATGAAATTATTTATTGTTCATAATAGTCAGTTTGGAGCCCTTAGGACTCTGTATGTATATTGTTATGCCTACAGTAATGGTGAGAATTTTGCCTCTTTCTTTCCATTTTGTGTTTCTTTTTCTTCTTTTTCTTTTCCTTTTCCTTTCTTCTTTTAGTATTGAACAGAAATGGTGAGAGTAGGAATCATTGTCTTGTTCACGAATTTACCCAGAAGGATTTCACCATTTCCCCTGAGTATTATAAATTGTTATAAATAGCCTTTAGTATGTTGAGAGACGTTCCCATTGTACTCACTTTCATGAGAATTCTGATGATGAATGTATGTTGAAGTTTGTCAAATGCTTATTATTTTTGTATTGACATAGTTTTGTGAATTTTGTCCTTCCATTATAAGATATGTGTCATGCTGCTTGACTTGTGTATGTTGAGCCATCCTTGTGACTCTGAAAGGAATCCAATTGATCATCGTGTATAATCCTTTCTAAGTATTCCTGGATTCATTTGTTGATGTTTTTCGAGGATTTTTGAATGTATATCCTCATTCATCAAGGATTTTGGATTTTCATTTTCTTTTTTTTTTTTGGTAATGTCTTTGACTGGTTTTGTTATCAGGGTAATGTTGGCCTCATAGAATAACATTGGGGATTTTCCTTCCAACTTCATTTTTTAAAATAGTTTGGGGGAAAGTTGTTTTGCTGAAGGTATCCAGGCATTTTGTTCAAGGGGTGTTTCTAAAATTACACATTTTATTGAACATATACTGATTGCTCTTTTCATGTTCTCAGTTTTCTCTTTATTCAGTGTTGATGGGCTGTACATTTCTAGAAATTTGTCCATTTCATTTAGGTCGTGCTGTTTGTTGTCACATAACAGCTCATAGTGCTTTCATAAATTGTTTTGTATTTGCGTAATATCAGATATTATTTCTACTATTTTATTTCTTATTTTGTTTCAGTCCACTCTCTGTATTTCTTGATAAGCCTGGCTAAATGCTCACCTGTTTGTTAATATTTTCAATAAAAATTAAAGCTTTTGATTTTATGATTTGTAATTTATTTTTCAATATTACTTTATATATTTTCAACATAATCATTAAAGATTTCTCATTCTACTGCCTTAGGGTTTTGTTTGTTCTTATTGTTATTTTGGGTGGTATGTTTGGTCCTTTCTATCAGGTTTTCCTTGTTCTATGTAGAAGTCCTGATATGTTGTGAACTTCCCTCTTAGGTTTGTCTTTGCTGCATCACATACCTTTTATGAAGCTGTGTATTCATTGTAATATGTCTCCAAGTTGATTTTATTACCTCTTTGATTTCATCATTGAACGGGTTTTATTTTATTTATTTGTGGATATGGTTTGACCTCATGTTTGTGCTTTTCCTATACTTCTTTCTAAAGTTGATGCACAGTTTCTTACTTTTGTGTATGGAAAAATACTTGCTGTAATCTATATTTGCTTAAAGTTCCTGAGGCTCATTTCATGACATAATCTGTCATTTATTCCTTAGATAACATCCTGTGCACACTTGAAATGTTTATGTGTTCTGCTTTTCTGATGCAGTGTCCAATAGCTCAGTTAGGTTCAAATGATCTAATATGCTATTAAGATCTCTATTTCCTTACAGATATTCTTTCTGGATAATCTGGCTATCAGAATAGTGAAGTGTTCAACTCACCTACTATTATTGTTTTATAATGAATTAATTCTTTCCTGTCTACTAAATTTCATTTTATAATTAGGATCTACGGTGTTGGGTCCATATACAATTTAATGAGTGTAATACACTATTTTTTATTCATCTCTTTTTCTTTATATAATCTCATATTTTTCATTTTGGCCCCTTTTTTAAAACGTATTTTGTATGAGGAGAGCATTGCAATCTGCAATTTCTTTCCATTTCCATGGGATATCTTTTCCATTTATTTCCAGAGTATGTTTATCTTCCACCATAAAGTGAGACTTTTGGAGGGCGAGGCAAAGATGTTGGAGTAGAAAGATGCTCGTAGCTAACCCTTTCCCACAAATGCACCAACAATCACATCCACAGACCCACTCAGCTAACCAGAGAACCTGCAGAACTCTGACAGAATATTGTCCTCTTCAATAGATAAAGATGTGAATAATCTGGTAGGAGAAAAGGAAGAAAGAAAGAAGAAAAGGCAAAACAGAGTGGGACAGGTCTGACAGAGAGGGAGCAGCAAAGAAGGACTTTTGCTCATTCACTGTGTCTCCCTCCTACAACTGAGAGATCAGCAGGATGGAGGGGGAGCCTCCAAGGCTTGGACATGTACATAGTATAAGTTGACTGACATAATTAAGTTAAACAGGCACATAGGATCCCTGTAGTTCTCAGCCAAAGATGCAACCCAGAAGTTGGGGGCAGGGACAAGCTGCCCAAGCAGGGAGGTAGTTGGGGATGGCTGCGCTGTGGCAGCCCAGGGGAATGGAGTTGACTTTGTGTCATGGCTGTGGGTTCATAGGGCAGAACAACCTGGGCCCTCCATAAAACAACTGGGCAGATGTGCCCTGTGGGTGAAGGGTGCATTGCCCATCTCTGAAATTTACAAATGTTTCTAGGTGAAGAGAGCTAGGGCTCAGGCACAGCCACCATACCCTCTAGTGCTTTACATCGAGGTGGTAGTGGACACAAAACCTGCATCTACACCTAAGGACATAGCAACCTCAAGGGCAAGACCGAGACTTGTCTACAGACTGAGGCAGATAGGAATATACTGGCTGTTTCCCCAGAGAACTTGTTTGACAAGACAAACAAGGAGCTGGATTTTGGCTCAGTCTTCCCTGAGCCCACTTCTTGTGTGCAAACCCGAGGCAGAGCGTATAGTGGCACAGAGCAGCAGAGTGATCGGCAACCTGACGGGGCGAGTGGCCCGTCTAATTTTGGGCAGGAATACAGCTCCTGACCATGGTGCTGGAGAGGTTATGGTGCTCAGTCCTGCCTGGTCAGTCTGCAACATCAGACTGCAGCATCGGGCAGGGCATTGAAAATTCCACCCAGAGTAAAGAGAGCTTCATCAGAACCAGTGTTGGGTGTAGGAGCGATCTGATTGCTGACATACCCTGGGAGCAGCACAGATGAGGGCTCCAATGGAGGGCCTCTGGGAATAACAAGCTGGGCTTCCAAATCAGGGTGAATAAAGAAAGACTTCACATTAAAAGTTCACAGTCTCCAGGAGAACAATGACCACCCCATTGTATTAATCAGATTTTAACTGTTCCATTTTATATTACCCTCATAATTTTTACTTCTTCTTGCATTATATATACCCCCATTTTAATCCCTTTGAAATTTTTAAAAATATTTTTATTATTATTATTTTTCCAGACTCTGCTTCAAATTCCTTTTCTTTTATTCAGTATAAAATGCCTTCAAACATTCATTTCTCCCTTCTTAAAAATTCTTTCTCTCTCTTTTTTCTCTTTTCTAAGTTGTATAACTACATAGGCATTAGGTAGATAAACTACTTTAGGACCACAGTAGATAACTGATACTCCATAAACCACAGTGCCAGAGAGTTAGTAGAAAATTGAAGAAGCATAGAAACCATTCCCAATTTAAGATCAAGAGAAATCCCCTGAAAGAACGATCAGTGAAACAGACATTTATATCCAACTAGATAAATATTCCAAAAACGGAGTGATCAAAGTACTGAAGTAAATGAAAGTGATAGTGTTTAGAGATACAAAATATGTCAAAAATGAAATAGAAGCTATAAAGAAGAGATGAGTAAAATAGGTAAACCTGTTGACTGAGATGAGGAATGATTTAAAGGTGTAGCAATGCTGACTAGATAATGCAGAGGAATGGATTAGTGACTTAGAAGACAGGACAATAGGAAGGACCCAATCAGAAGAGCTATAAGAGAAACAAAGAGAAACAAACAAGATAAGCAAAAGGGACCTATGGGATAAATTATAGCATGCCAATCTTGTCATAAGAGAAGTCCCAGAATGGGAAGAGTGATCAAAGGGGATTGCAAAGGTTTTTGTAGAAATCACAACTGAGAACTTCCAAAAATTGAAGAAGGAATCAGATATCCAAGTACAGGAAGCTCAGAGTGTCCCAAACAGGAAGAACACAAGTACACCCACACCAAGACATACAATTAAAATGGCCAGAATAAAGGATAAATGTATGATCCTAAAGACAGCAAGAGAATAGTAAAGTCTGTGTTACAATGGAATCCCCATAAGCCTACCAGCTGATTTCTCTACACAAGTACTACAGCCCAGGAGGGAGTGACAAGATATATTCAAAGTCCTGAATGAAAAAAAATTATATACTGTAGGATAGTTTGACCAGCAATACTATACTCTTTGGTAGAAGTAGAAATAAAGGATTTCACAGACAAGAAGACGTTTCAAGAGTTAGCAACATTAAACCCATGATATAAGAATTATTGAAAGGTCTTCTCTAAAAACAAAAGCAGCAAGATGCTACAGAAATGTGAAAATCACAGCTGGAAATGTGATAACTCATGAATTACAATGAAAATAAACACAAAATTTTAAAACAAGACATACAAATCATTGAGAGTGGGAAAGGGAGGCAGGAAAATAGAGAGTTTTTTTTTTTTTTGGTCTTTCATTTTAAAATTTTTTGTTCTTGGTAGGATGGGTTTGAGATCATGTTGCTGTCCGTTTAATAAAAGCAGTTATACTAATGGTCTAATGGACTTATAAAAAGGGTAACAGGAAGAAAATAACTTATCAGGGAGTCACAAAAACAAAATAAATTTCATGATAATACAAAGGAAAATGACCAAACCATAAAAGGAAGATGAAAGGAACAAAGAGGAAATAAAAATTCAGCTGCAAAGAAAAGGTCAATTTGGCAATAAACACAAGCCTATCATCAATTATTGTAAATGTTAATGGACTAAATGCTCCAGTCGAAAGTCATAGAGTGGCAGGCTGGATAATAAAGCAAGAATCTTCAATAGGCTGCACACAAGAGACCCACTTCAGAGAGAAGGACACATATAGTTTGAGAGTGAAAAGATGGAAAATGGTATTTCATACAATAGGAAAAGCCAAAAAACAGATGTTGCATTACTGATTTCAGAAAGAATATTCCTTAAAATAAAGGCCATAAAGAAAGATAAAGGACATTTTATAATGATTGAAAGAGTGATACAATATGAGGATAGCACACTCGTTAATACATATGCACCAAATAGAGGAGCACCTAAGTACATAAAATAATTACTAACACATATAAAAAGGGAGTCATATTTGTAGATAACAACACTGCATTAACATCACTGGACAGATCATTAAGACAGAAAATAAATTAGGCAACAGAAAAATCAAATAATACAATAGAAATATTACACTTGGTGGATTTTTCAGAGCATTGCAACCCCCCAAAACAGGATACACATTCTTTTCAAGTGCACGTGGAATATTTACCAGGATTCATGGTGTACTTGGACAAAATAGAAACCTCAGCAATTTTAAGAAGGTAGAAATTACCTCAAGCATCTTTACTGACCACAATGCCATGAAGCTAGAAATCAAAAACAGAGAAACAAAGGAGAACAAAGGAAAACATGGAGATTAAACAATATGTTATTAAAAAACCAATGGGTCAAATAAGAAATCAAAGCTGAAATGAAAAAGTACCTTGAGACAAAAGATAATGATAGCAAAACCCACAAAATTTATGGGACACAGCAAAAGCAGTGCTGAGAGGGGAGTTTATAGCGATACAGGCTTTCCTCAAAAAAGAAGAACAAACACAAATGCACAATTTAACCCACCAGCAGAATGAATTAGAAAAACAAGACAAAAAAAACCCAAAAAGGCAGCAGAAGGAAGGAAATCATCAATATTGGGGAGGAAATAAATAAACTATGGGTTAAAAAGACCATAGGAAAAAAGTCACCCAATCCAAAAGCTGGTTTTTCCAAAAAGTAAATAAAATCGATGATCCTCTGGCCAAACTCAAAAAGAAGAAAAGAGAGAGAGCACAAATTAGCAAAATAAGAAAGGAGAATGGAGAAATTGCACAAAAAAATAGAAATACAGAATATCATATCAGAATATTATGAAGAGTATATGGGACCAAACTGTATAACCTAGAAGAGATGGACAAGTTTCTGGAAAGACACTGTCCACCAAGACTGAATCAAGAAGAAACTGACCCCTTGAACAAACAGAGCACTAGAAATAAAATCAAAATAGCAATGTAAAACCTCCCTACAATTAACTGTCCAGGACCGGATTGATTCATGGAAGAATTCTACCAAACAACCAAAGAAAAACTCATACCAGTTCTTCTCAAACTCTTCCAGAAGATTGAAAAGGAAGGAATACTCCCAAAAACATTCTATGAAGCCACAATCACCCTGATACTACAACCAGGCAAAGGCACTACCAAAAAAGAGGATTATAGGCCAATATCACTGATGAACACAGACGCCAAAATCCTCACCAAAATAGTAACAAATAATATCCAACAACACAGAAAAAAGATTATATATCATGACCAAGTGGGGATCATGCCAGGGATACAAGGGTGGTTCAACTTATGAAAATCTATCAATGTAAAACAGCACATCAACAAGAGAAAGGACCAAAACCACATGATCATCTCAATAGATGCAGGAAAAGCATTTGATAAAATTCAACACGCACGTATGATAAAAATTCTCACCATGTGGGCATAGAGGGAATATATCTCAGGATCAAGAAAGCTATAGATAACATACATACAGCCAGCATAGTACTCAAAGGTGAGAAGGTCAAATTCATCCTACTAAAATCTGGGACAGTAAAAGGATGCACAATACCATGAATCATACTCAAGATATACTTGGAAGTCCTGGACACAGCAATCAAATAAGAGAGAGATGAAAAAGGGATGCAAATTGGAAAGGAAGAAATAAAAGTCTAACTATATGCAGGTAATATTTTACTATTTATTAAACTCCCTACAAGATCCAGAATTAATTTTCTACTGCTGATCATATAATTTAGCAAGGTAGCATGTTACAAGATTAAGGTGCAAATATCAGTGGCATTTCTTAACGCTAATGATTCAGATAATACTATAGAGCAACAGTCAACATAACAGCACTGTATTGGAAGATAAACATACATATAAGCCAATGGCACAGAATAGAGAGCCCAGATATGAACCCAAAAACGTTTGGTAAATTAATCTTAGAAAAAGGAGGCAAGAAATTACAATAGAAAAGAGATAGTCTCTTTAGCAACTGGTGTTTGGAAAACTGGACAGCAGCATGTAATTCAATGAAGCTAGAACACTCCCAATGAAGCTAAAACAACATACACAAAAATAAACTCAGTATGGATCAAAGACTTAAACATAAGACAAGATACAATAAACCACCAAGAGGAAAATATACGGAAAATGTTTTCTGACAAAAGTGTCAAAAAACTTCTCGTGGAAGAAATAAAAGCAAGAAAAAACCAATGAGACCTAATGAAACTTACAAGCTTCTGCACAGTAACGAAACTGGAAGTAAAACAAAAAGACAACCTACGGAATGGGAAAAATATTTGCAAATGAAACCGTCAAAGACTTGATCTCCAGAGTATATAAGCAGCTCATCCAACTGAATAAGAAAAAATATACCCAATCCAAAACTGGGCAGAAGACCCAAACAAGCGATTCTCCAAGGAAGACATACAAATGATCAAAAGGCACATCAGAAAATGCTCAATAACACTTATTATCAGAGAAATGCAAATCAAAACTGCAATGAGGTATCATCTCACACCATTCAGAATGGCCATCATTCAAATATCCACAAATGACAAATGCTGGAGAGGCTGTGGAATAAAGGGAACCCTTCTTCACTGCTGGTGGCAATGCAGTTTGGTGCAGCCACTGTGGAAAACAGGATGTAGATTCCTCAAAAGCCTAGGAATAGACTTAACATATAACCCAAGAATCGCGCTCCTGGGAATAAATCCAGAAGAAACCCTACTTTAGGATGACACCTGCTCCCCAATGTAATAGCCAACATTATTTACAATAGCCAAGACATGGAAACAGTCTAAATGTCCATCGACAGTTGACTAGATAAAGAAGAGGTGGTATATTTATGCAATGGAATAGTAGTCAGTCTTATCAAGAGACAACATATTGCCATTTTCAGCCATATGGATGCTCTTGGAGAAAATCAGTCTACGTGAAGTAAGCCAGAAAGAGAAAAAAAAAATACCATATGAGAAGGCTCATGAGTGGAATTTAAAAACAAAATCAAACCAAACAAAAAAAGCATGATTTCAAAACAGAAATAGACTCTTAGGCAGAGTATACAAAGTTTGGTTGCCAAGAGGGTGGGGTGTGGGAAGAGATAGGCTGGGAGATCAAAATTGTAACATAGATAATCAGGATTGTACTGTATAGCACAGGGAAATATATAAAAGATCTTAACGGCAGCTCACAGGGGAAAAAATGGGACAACAAATGTATACATGTTCATTGTAACTAAAAAATTGTGCTTTACAATGGAATTTGAGACAACCTTTTAAAATGAATAAAAATCAATAAAAAAAAGTTAAAAAAGAAAAATACATGATCCATTAACCGTGCTAATATATATTGGAGAGAATAACAACTATGCAAAAGAATAGTCAAACCAAAAATTTTGTTTTGGTTTCTTTTTAAGATAAGAAAAATCAAAAAGCCTCTAGCTAGGTGCATCATGAAGAAAAGAGAGATGCTCCAAAGAAAAAAAGTAAGAAATAAATGTGGAGAAATAACAATTGTTCCCTCAAATATATAAAAAAGGGATTATTTTGTCAACACGTACATGCCAGTAAATTGGACAACTTTGAAGAAATAGACAAATATCTAGAAAGAGACAGGGATAAGGAGAAACATATAATTTGAACAAACTGTTTACTAGAACAAAGAAAGAATCTGCATTTAAAAAATCGTTAAATAGGAGTGCAGATTTAAACACCTCCCGTGGAAAACTGTACAAAAATACAAAGCAGAACTTATACCCTTCCAACTATTCAAAACTGGTGAAGATGTGGGAAACTCACAAATTAATTCTTTGAAGCTTTCATCACCCTGATAGCAAAGCCAACATACAAAGTACAGGCAAAGAGAATTTCAAGCCAAAATCTTTGATTGATATAGATGCAAAAATTCTATGAAATATTATTAGCAAACAAAATCCAGCCATACCTAAAATGAATTATACAGCACGATCAACTTTAATTCATTGCAGGGTCATAAGAGAGGTGGAACATACATGAAATCAATCAGTTCCATTCAGCACATTAAAAAAAGAAACAGGGAAATTGACGTGATCATCCCAATAAATCCATAAAAATCATTTCACAGACTTCAACTTTTATTAATTAAAATAGCAACAACAACAGCAACAAAAAAACAACAGAAAAAACAGCAAAAACAGAAACCTCTTACCAAAGTAGGATTCAGGAAATATATCTCAACATAACTAAAGTCATTAATAACAGATACACAGACAACATAATATGCAAAAGTGAAAAACTGAAAGCCAAATTAAGGAATAAGAAAAGGATGCCCACTCTCACCATTTCTATTAAACACAGTATGGGAAATCTCTAGCAAAAACAATGGACAAGAAAAAAGATATTCAACTTGGACTGAATGAAGTAAAACTGTTATTATTTTTGATGACATGATAATCTATATAGATATCCCTACAGATTCTCCACACCAAAACAACTAAAACTTATAAAGACATTTAGCAAAGTAGTATGATTCATGATTAATATACAAAACAGTCAGATTTCTTTACACTAACAATGAAATATTCCATAATTAAAAAAAATCCATATGATATCAGATCAAAAATGAAAAACCTATGAAAAAACCAAGATAATAAAATCTATAGGACACTGATAAAAATTTATAGATGATGCAAATAAATGGAAAGAAATCTCAAGGTCTTAGTTTAGAGGAATTAATATTGTTAAAATATACATACTACAAAACATGTCTTCAGATATAAAGTGATTCAGATCGATCTACATGATATTTTCCACAGAAATTAAAACAGTTCTAAGATTTGTATGGAACTGAAAAATTACCAGAACTGCAAAAGTAACATTGAGGAAAAACAACAAAGATGGAGTCATAACCCATAACCCTCCCAGATCTCAGACTATATTACAAAAACAGCAATCAAAGCAGCACAATACTGGAAAACAAACAAACATCTATATCACTGGAATGGAACACAGAGGCAGAAATAAAACATCACATCTATGGTCAAATAAACTATGAAAAAGGAAAAAAAGTATACAAAGCCTAAAAGAAAGTTTTAAGCAAGTGATGTTGAGAAAGCTTCACAGCTACATGTAAATCAATGAAATTAGAATAGTCCCTCACACTGTACAAAAATAAACTCAAAATGTTTTAAATATCTGAATGTAATACATGACACAATAAAACTACTGGAATCTCAAAAAGTCAAAACAAGACATAAATTGTAGCGAAACTTTCTTATTTCAAACTCCCAAGCTGAAAACTATAAAAGCAAAATAAACAAATAGATCCTAATTAAACTTAAAACCTTCTACACACCAAAATAAACAATATGGAAACATAAAATTCCAAATGGGAGAAAAAGTTAGGAAACTATGCAATCAACAAGAGGCTAATTTCTAAAATACACAAAATGTTCATACAACTCCATTTCAAAAATCTGCAAACTCAGCCAGAAAATGAGCAGAAGGCAATTCTGTAAAGAAGACACACAGATGACAATCAGAAACATAAAAACATGCTTACATAGCTAATCATTATACAAATGCAAGACAAAATTAATGGTTTACCTCACACTAGTGAGAAGGGCTGTCATCCAAGTGTCTACAAATAATAAAGACTGGGGAAGTTGTGGAGAAAAAGGGACATTCCAACGCTGTTGGTGGAAATGGAAATTGGTGCAACCACTTTAGAAACAGTATGGAAGTTCCTTTAAATAATTAAAATAGACCTATCATATGGCAAAGTAATCCCAGTCCCGGCATATAAAGCATAAAACCTGAAAACAAAGAATCTAGTGTAAAACATAAGAAGTACACTCTGACAATGGACTTAAGTTGATTCTACATATGTCTCCTCTGGCAAGGGAAGCAGAAGCAAATCTAACAAAATTTGATTGTATCACTCTGAACAGATTTACACTGCAGAAGAAACGATCAATAAAATGAAAAGTCAACCAACATATTGGGACAATATATTTGCAAGTGATATTTTCCAATCAAGTGTTAATATCCAAATATATGTCAAACTCTTACCCCACAACAACAACAAAAAAGGCCAAAGAATCCAATTAAAAAAAATGTCCTTAGGAACTGAATAGATATATCTGAAACAATTATTTGTAGAAAACAAAGAGTTGGCTAAATGACATATGAAAATATGTTCAGAGTTATAAATTATAAGGAAAGTCATAAACCAAAAATGAGACAAGACCTCACACTTGTCAGAAGGTTCTCATCAAAAAGAAAAGTAATAAATGTTGGTGAGATTGTGGAGAAAAAGTAACACCGTGAACACTGTTGATAAGAATGCAAAGTATTGATTCAATTGCATATAAACATCAAATTTTCTTCATCAATTTTTCTGTCAAGGGATGTTGGATTTTTAGGCTCCTGTCTGAAGACTCTAGAGAATGAGCCCATGGGCTGAACTGATAAACAAGCTGTGAGGAATGTCACATATCGAGGCTGGATAAGAAATGGCCTGCTCATTGTATCCATTATGGATGGCTGTATGGCCTATGCTGGGTAAGATCCTCAGAGGAGGACAACCTAAGACAGGCACAGACAGCTGGTTAAGAGATGGCCTACTTAATGAAGTTCCGTGATGAACTTTAAAACAATCCTTGATCATTTAACATCCTGTGCTTACTGCAGGAGCATGAGGACATAAATAGTTTAAGATTATTAACATTGTTATAAGTTAGATGTTATGTGAGTCATTGTGAATGTCCTATATAAACTCTTTTTCTTAGAATCAATAAAAAGAGAACTGCTCTGCTGCTCTCCACACCGTATTTCTGTGTATATGATATCGTGCCACTGACAGGGTTAATTTAATTTGTTGGGAGTATCTTAAAAGTATGTTGTATTATATACAATGCTCTTTTTGCACTTATTGAAATTATTATGTGAATTTTATTTGCAGCAAAATTCCTGAAACTTCTCCATTTCTTCTAGGTTTTCCAGTTGGTTTCCATGCAGTTGTTCATGGTATACCCTTAAGATATTTTGCAAATTTCATGTACTCTTTGTATTTTCCCCATTTTCATTTCTTATGTTATTTGTGTTCTCTCTCTTTTCTTGTTGGTGAGCCTGTACTGAGTTTTGTCAGATTTGTTGACTATTTCAAGAAACAGTTTGATTGATTTTTTCTATTTTTTAATCTTTACTTCAATTCTTTCTTCCTTGATCTTTATTTTCCCACTTTCTGCTTTTTTTGGTTTTGTTTGCTCTTCTCTTCATGATTAGTTTAAATAGAATGTTAGTTTATTTTTTGAAATTGCTCTTCTAACTTGAGGCGGACTTTTTCACTATGAACTTCCCTCTTAGGCCTGCTTTAACTCTATTCCATAGATTTTGTGTAATGTTGTGTCATATTTCTCAAGATATTTTTTAATTTTTTCTTTTAATTCATCACATTTCCCCCTTACTTTAGTACCATGTTTTTTAATTTACATGCTGTCATTTTTCTCTCTATTTTTCTGTGATTGATTTCTAATTTCATGGTTTTATACTCAGAAAAGATGCTTGAAATAATTTTTATCTTCTTAAATTTGTTGAGGCTTCTTCTGTGCCTCAGTACATAAACTTTCCTAGAAAATGTTCCATGTGCACTCGAAAAGAATTTATATTCTGTTTTGGGGAGAAGTAGTGTTTTGAAATTATCAACCAAATCCAATTATTTTATCATATCTTTTAGTATCTTTGTTCCCATATTAATTTTCTGTCTGAAAGACCAGTCTAGTGATGGTAATGGGGAGTAATATTCACCTACTGTGATTGTGCTCCTATCGATTTTTCCCTTTTTATCTATTAGAATTTGCTTTATGTATTTAGGTGCTCCTATATTGAGTGCATATATATTAATGAGTATATTACCCTCATTTTGTATGGCTCCTTTAATCATTATATCATGTCCTTGTTTATCTTTCTCTATGGCCTTCCTGTAAAGTCTATTTTGTGTGAAGTCAGTACTGCTAGTCCTGTTTTCTTGTCATGTGCATTTGCATGGAATATATTTTTCCATCTTCTGGCTTTGAATTGAAGTGTGCTCCTCTTTCTAAATTGGGCCTCTTGTATGCTTCATAATGTAGGATCTTGCGATATTATCCCATCTGACAATATACATCTTTTGATTGAAGCACTAAGTCCAATAACAATTGTAACAATTATTGTTAAACTGGTGTTTATTTCCATTTTGAACTTCATTTTCCATTTGATTTGGTATTTCCTTTTTGTTCATTTCTTTTTCTTTTTGTGGCTTTGTAAGTTTTCTTTTATTATCTTGCTTTTTTTTCTGTCTTTGTGACTTCATTGTAAGATTTTGACTTATGGTTACCCTGTTTTGTATGTATATTCACCCATTACTATATCTGTTTATAGTAACTGAAAGGAATACAAATACAAACGCATCATACAGAGAACAGAAACAAGGAGAATATTCTCTGTTTTGCCCTGTTTCACTCTCTGACACTTAAAAATTTTGATGTCCTGTTTTACAACAACATGCTTATTGTGTTGTAAGTCATTTTAGCTATTGCCTTTCTAGTTATGCATTTCCCCTTTCAATAGCATCCTGCTTCTTTATTTTTAGAGATGTTTCATTATTTCTTTTTCTGTTGCTAAATCCTTTAAGTATTTGCTTTTGTGGAGAATATTTATCTCTCCTTCTATTCTAAAGGGTAGACTTGCTTGATATATTATCTTATATAACAGCTTTCTTTCATTCTGGACTTTGAATATGTCTTGCCACTGCCTTCTGACTTTTGTATTTTGTGGGAAACGTATTTAAAAATATAAAGTATATAATTATATATATGTAAAGAATAACTAAATTGAAGTTAACAAATAAGGAGAAAACCTATACATTAAAAAATAGAAAACATTGATGAAGGAAATTAAAATTGATCCAAAGAAATGAAAAGACCTCTTATGTTAATGATGTGAAACAATGTGGTTGAAACAACCATACTACACAAAGGAATCTACATTTAGTGTGATTCATGTCAAAATACACATGAGATTTTTCCATTAAATAGAACAAATAATTTCAAAATTTATATGTAACCACAAAGATCTTGAGATGCCAAAATAATCTTGAAAAATGGTATTAAATATAATAGTGTAAAATTTTCTGATGTTAAACAGTCCTACAAAGCTTTAGTAACTTAAACAACATGATACTGGCTCAAAAACTGACACCAATCAGTAGAAGAGAATAAAGCAACCAGATATAATCCTTCACACTTATGATCAATTAACCCATGAAAGCAGAAGCAAGGGTAAGAAATGAAGAAAAGAGACTCTCCTCAATAAGTAGTGCTGGGGAGTTTGAACAAGTGAAAGATAGATTAGGGTATTTCCTCACATTGTATACAATAAGTAAGCCCATAATTTGTTTTATTTTGTATATTTACTTATATTTCTTACACCTGTAATATATTGATCTATGTTTAAAACTTTTATTTCACTTATCAAGTGTATTCCTATTGTATTCTTTTTGGTATATTTTCGTAATTTCTCTTTCTGATTATGTGTTGTTACTATTGTTTTCCTAATTTCTCTTTCTGATTATGTGTTGTTACTATATAAAATTGTTTTCCTAATTGTTTTCCTAATTTCTCTTTCTGATTATGTGTTGTTACTATATAATTTTTTTCCTAATTTCTAATTTCTCTTTCTGATTATGTGTTGTTACTATATAAAAATGCAATGGATATTTGTATATAGATTTTGTATTCTGCAAGTTTACTAAGTTTGTTCATTATTTCTAACAGTCACTGGGGGAGTGTATGGAGTTTTCTGTCTATGTACAATTATGTCATCTGTAAAAATTTTACTGCTTGCTTGCAAGTTGAATGCTTTTTATATTTCTTCTTGCCTTGTTTTTCTGGCTAGAACTTCTAGTAGTGTAATTTTGGACTTGTGAGAATGAGCTACTTTCTCTTATTACTGGACCAGAGGAAAATCTTCCTGTGTGTGAACATTAAACTTGAAGTTAGTCATGGGTTTTTCATATACGGCTTTTATTATGTTTAGTCATATTCTATCTAGAATGAATTTGTTAAAAATTTTTTTTAAAAAGTTAAGATCTATGAATAATTTTCCTACATATTTTTTGATTGTTATTTTTGAATTCTTTGTTATTTAAAGGATGGTATCACATTTATTGATTTGTGTATGTTAAATAAAATTTCTGAATCAGGACTAAATCCAACATAACTATATTTTATATACGTATAATATGCCATGAATTCAGCTTACTAATATTTACTTAGAATGGAATATACACATACTGATGGAAAAATATACATTGTAGTTTGAGTGAACATTTATTTATTTAAAAATTTTATCTCTCTTTTTGAATTTGGCTTATGTTTAATGAAATTTATGTCTAAATAAAGAATACAACTTTTGGTAGAATTTCATTTACTACTGTTTAATGATACAGTACCTAGCTATTATTAACAATTACTGTAAAAATCACTTGCCTTAAAATGACACATTATACTAAAAATGCCTACTGTTTCAGGATTGAGAAACATATTGCTTTCTAAAATGCATTAGCTTGTCTTTTCAACCCCAACCCACATATACTGTTATTTCTTTGTTTTTGATTGTTTGTTTTCCCCTTAATGGAGGCACTGTCAAATGAACCCAGGATCTTGTGTATAATTGTATTTATTAACATCATTTTGGAACACTTAACAGAAGCCCCAAGAGTATGGATTATAAAGATGACAAGAAAATTTATTCCTTCTAGGTACTGAAAAACCTCTGAGTGAAAGAATGGCAAAAGTAAACTTTTGCAAGTATACTATAAGATATTCTCTTTTGTAATTCTAAAGCAGAATACTAAATTATATTTTTTTACATATAGCTCTGAATTACAATTTAAAACAAAAAGAATCCACTTTGGGATTTCTTAAATTTGATTCATTATATGAATCTAGTTTTATTTCACAAATATTTACCATTTATTTATAAACATAACAAATACACGGATAATTATTCTGCTCATGTTTTGAATATAGAGTTACTTATTCTAAAGTAAACAGATAAATAACTACTTCCATTTCCAAATCAAATTAAGTTTCACTTTAATTACAAATTATAATGAAATAGGTATGCCTTTTCTGAACAGGTTTTACATAAATCTCACTTTAATTACATAACTTTAAAATTATTTTATATATTTTGTGCGTTATATATTCTCTGTTCACAAATGTGGTGTAAATTTGTGTACAAAAGTATGGAGATTTGTTTTATTTCTTAGACCCCAAAATTAAATTATTTGAAAAGATTTTGTGGGGATAATATTTGCAGATCACACTATAAAAATAAGCATCCTATATGTTTCATTCTAACTGAACGAATGATAATTAAACACTGCCTGAATGTTACATTTGAGTTGCTAGGAGACCAATCTTTTTGTGATGCCACATCTACTCTAGTTGAGAACCATTGTGATGGCCTAGCAGTTTATCTGTGCAGGCCTGCAAGAGCAGCATTTGAAGCTGCAGTGCTCAAAATCATGCAGATTAGAAAAGTAGCTGTAGAAAAAGTTATTTGAGATGGCACATGTTTCTTTAGAAATTCAAGTTATGTCTCCTAAAGTTGGACAAACTGGTTCAGGAAACTCCGGTAGATCTCTACTGTGTGATCAAACATTCCCTGGGAACTTGTCTTGAGGTCTATGATTGAAGAAAATGTTTTTCAGAATTTGTCTGAAGAATCCTTGATAAAAACACCATGTTACACACATTGTGTCTGTGAACCAGATGAAGATAATGAATTTCGTTCTTTGACATTTCCAAGAAAACTGTGGAAAATGTCTGGAAGTGAGAAATTTAAATCTATCTGTTGGAATGATAATGGATCTTCCATAGTGACTGATGAAGATGTCTTTAAGAAGGAAGTTTTGGATAGAAAGGCCCCTTTCAGAATATTTGAAACTGGAAGTATGAAAAGTTTACTTAGGCAGCTTAACATTTATGGGTTTAGTAAAGTCTGGCAGAATTTTCAAAGATCTGCTTGTCTAGCTGACTTTCTGACGGAAGAAAAAGAAGTCTCTGTTTTAAGCAAGGAATTCAGTATTTGTAGTTATGACTTGGTGATGTATATATAAAGTTTACTTTGTACATCTATGGTAATATAAATGTAAAGCTAGATTTTGATAATTGTATAAAACTACAAAGGCTTAAATTCTTTTTTTTCCTAAAAATGAGGAAAGTGCCTTAAGTATTCAAGATTATGAGAAACTCTGCTTGCAACTATGAATCTTATCAGAAATCTAAATAAAGGTATTAAAGCTGCTTTTAAAAGTGGCTTTCACCATTACTGCAAATTCTAATTTCTTAAATTTGATGACTATACTATTTAAATGTGTATATTCCAAATAAGGAATTTCAAAATATTGTCAGCAGTTTTCAAATTTTCATGATATTATCTTTGCATAGTAAACGTGAAATCTGAGGTTTTGTAGGTTATTCTTATTGTAGTCTTGTATTTTGGCTTAAAATATTACTAAAATTTTTCTCCTATTGTTGTAGCTGCAGTTCTGCCATAATGCAAATTTTAAACGAGGCTGTCCCCAGGTTTAGTGAGAATAAAAAGAAGAGTTGGGATTAAAAATTCCTCTCAAGTGTCTTCATTGACTGAAGATTTCAACAAGAAACACTTTAAAGCAGGGGGTAATATGCAAAATCATAATTCATATTTTGTGCCTGACACTAGTGGAGAAAGTGAATTTTTACTTTCTGCACATTTAAACATGCCTCTAATAAGAAAGCCCTCTACTAACCACATAATTGGTGATACAACTACCCCGATCAGAGGTGATATTTCTCCTCCATTATCAATGTCAGACCACCAGAACAAATTGCAGTGGATCAACGTGCTATTTTAAATCATTTGACCACTGTCCATGGGCACTCTCAAAACAGCTACACTGAAGCAAATGGTTGTGTTGTGAACTTCATTACAATTACAACCTCTACTTCTTAGAACAGCATCTTGTCTCCCATACAGAGCAATTATTTTGGACTAATGGTGGAACCTTTTTCTTTTCCAAAAAAAATCACAACTTATCTGCCAATGAAGGTCGTATTTCTAAACTTCAACCAGGGAGCAACCCAAGGTTTCCAGTGATAGTGATAGCTGATACATCAGCTACCTCTCTATCAAGGCCAAATCATCAGCCATCTTCACTTTATGAACGTCATCTTAAATACAACTGATCTTCCAGAGGACTACCAGATTATGCAGGATAACAAAGATTGATATTGATGTTGGCAAAAGTCGACAACTCTCTGCAATTTTCTTATTTGAGCAACAAACATAGACGTGTACCTGTAATTTCCTTATATTTTTTTAAATAGTGTAATGAGTTAAACGGGAGACTAAGTTACCATTTAAAGAAAAAAGAGATATTTGAATGACATGATCATTTGATGGAACAATATCGGTGTAAATTTAAATAATTTCTTGTAAGGAACAAGAGAAAATGGAAGAATTTGGAAAAAGACTAATACTTGGAGAGAGGGAAAAGTACTAAGTGGTTTCTGGTTCATCCTGAAAAGTATTAAAGGTGTTAAGTTAGGATTGGTTGGAACAGAAGATAAATGCAGGGACCGGCCCAGGGATCATGGTCTCTATTATGTCATCCCTGGAATCAAAAATGTCACATGATCTATTCTCAGATGGCTCATTCAGCATGTGGTAGAATTTAAGAAGCAATTTTATCTATGGTCTTCTTTGTGCTGTTCTCAAAGCATTCCAATTGGTGCTTTCGTAACCTGCCCTCAAGAGTCTACGCTATATTTTTTAGTCAATAATTTATGTTGCTTTTATGTTCCAGCCAATAACAAGCTTACATCCACAGGGTGGCAATTAATGCCTTTCCAACTCTAAGCCCACAAACTCAACATAGTTTAGTCATTTTTTATAGATCTGGCATCTGGCAACCTTGGCATATCTTTATGTTTCTCTGTTTCTGGAGATACATCAAGGCAAATGCTTGTCAACTATTTTAGCTCCAACCGCACAACTTTTGCTCCAGCTCATCCTTGGACTTAGGATGTCCTCCTTTTACCTACTTAGATTTTCCCAGTCTCAGCACAGAAACCACCACCTCCAGATGTTTTCTGTCTATCCCCCTTTACTTGTCTAACTTGGATACAAAAACAGTAAGCACAGCACATGTGACAGGATGCATTTTATTATTTAGAGAATGAAAAATACATGTTGACTTTAAGCAAAATCTACTTTCCTGAAACAACAAAACTCTTATGGTTTTCAAACTATTTCGTTATGGTCTTTACTCTTCACCACAAACTAGCTATTTTCATTGCCCAGGTACTAGTCACTGAAGACAGTAATTTGAGGAAGGTACAGAAGACAAAGTATTATTTTCTTCTTAATTTATGCCTCCAGAGGCCTAAAGCATTCCATTCTCATTTGCCGGATTTTTTTTCCTGTCTCTTCATCACCCACCCGCACCAAAATAACTGATACTCTTCCACTTACCAATAAATATACTGCCTTCTAATTAATTTTTTTCTTAGAATCAGAGCTTTGTTCAGAAAAGACAGTGTTATTAAAAGCATTTACTGCAGGATTATACACCCCACATAAATTATGTCCTTTCTAACCTTCACACAGTAAGTATCTAAGAGGTACTAGACCCTTGGTTGGGGTGGTCGTATTCAGTAACCAAATTGCAATCTAAAATGTGTGGACTAAAAATAGGTGAGGGTGGTAGAATTAAAAATTTGTCCAACTGCAAAAATACCAAATTTCTGCAGATATAAGGAAATATAAATATTCATGGAAGACTTTTAATATTTGCCATTAATCTAAATTAAAATTTGAAGCATTTTCAGAATATGAAATGCCCTGAAATGCTGGAAAATAGTAGGCAAGGTCAGGGAGCCTAAGGCTTCTGCTCACAATCATGCAGCCAGTGTCAGCTGATAAGACTGGAATGGCAACATTGAGTCCTGAAAATGTGTCACCATTTGTGAAAAAGACTTTGATAATCTGGAGAATGGGCAAATGGACCAGGGTAAGCTCTAGCAACATCCCACCAATATGACCTTTACCAAGAGAAGAAAAGGGCCCACTTGCAGCAGGAGTTCTGTGTCTGGACAGCAGTGGTTCTTCCTAAAACTGAAACATCGAGCTTTTAAGTTTGTCAGCTGAACTATGATGGCGAATATGATTTTGCTTACATTAGCAGTCTGGGGTTCTGAAGTGCTGGTTCAGCAGCTAGTTTCCAGCTCTATTATCACACAGTGGGTCTTACTGTGATCATCATAACAAGTTTCTATACTGATAATTCAAAAGCTACAGTTTACTTTAAAAATTAGAAATCCTAAAGAAGAATATTGTTTGTCCATCTCTAATTTTCTACCTGGGAAAACCTAGACTACTGGCAAAAGTACAAAAATTGGCTGGTGTTTGAAACCTATTCTCTGAGCTCAGCCCAATGATTTCTTACCACTAAATACTATAAATCTGTCTTCCACTGTGTGTGTATGTGAAGATGTATTGTTAAGCTGTAACTAAGTTTGTCTTAGTTGAGTCATCAGTGAAATATTCCTCTGCATCTGGCAGAATCTCTGTGAATTAAGAGGTTCATTGATCCACCAGATTTTCTTCTGATCAGGGATAGGAAGATTATATTTCTCCCAGTATACTAATTGTTACCTGTTCATTGAATCACAAGCCAATGCTAGGGCCAAGCCACTGAACCCTTGTATTGGACAGAGGCATATACATTCTCCAGTCCCCAGAGCCCAGCACAGGACTGTGTCTCCTTTTTAATTTAAGCTTATGTCTAATTTTTTCTTTTAATTATCATTGATGACACAACTTAATTTGTCTTTGAACACACCTTGACTAATATATAGAGACTGAACCGCTGATTTATTCCCTTTAAGCTACAAATTGAAATAACATTTCTTTCTTTGGGCTACCTGGATTAGAGTGAGCTTAGTCATCATTTTGAAAGCAGTCCTCAGTCCTAAAAATGCAGAACCTTTACAGCTCTATGCCCAGCAATTGAGCGATAAAATTTGTTGTGGATCTGAGGGATTATCTTCACATCCCATAATGCAAACATGAGAAAACAGCACGTTGTTTTCCAAAATTAAGTCTTTATCACTATTGCATTCCCATTGCAAAACAGTTAAGAATTGTAGGAGTTCTGATATTTTAACATTCTGAGATTTTTAGCAACCTAGCATGTTCATTTCTTAGAGATGCTCTCGTGGAAATGAGACTTTCTGTCTGAGACAGTGAAATTTATCACTCATAGTAAGAGCAGCCAGTTTGAAATTTGTATCCATTCCCTAATCTCAGATGAATACCCAAAGTGAAATTTTGTTGCCTACAGAACCAGTGGGCTGTTAACTTGAAGAAAGTTTAAGGCATGGTAAAACACTAATTTTGTTAGTATCTTTACGTAAAATTTATTAGAATCACTTACTGATTAGTATCTTTTCCCAGGATAAGTATATCATGAATAAAGTTTCTTGCTGCAAATAAATCATTAGAAATGACATGGGAAAAAGCAACAATTGATTTCCATTTTTTCTTCTGATTTTATTTAAATATAATTGGCATAAAACATTGTGTAAGTTTAGGTGCACAGGATAGTGATATTATTTAAAGTATCATGAAATAAATATCATAGCAACTTTAGGGAGAATTCATTATCTCATTTAGATAAAATTGCAAAGAAATTCAATTTGTCTTTTGGTTGTGATGAGAAACATTATGGTCTACTCTCTTAACAACATTGATATAGAACATAAAACAGTATTAATTTTAATTTTCATGTTACTATGGAGCATCTCTAGAACACGATTATTTTACGGCTGGATGTTTGTACCTTTTGAGTGCATTAATCAAATTCTCCTTTACCAACCCCTGCCTCTGTTAACTACGAATCTAATTTTTTTCTATATGTATGTTTTTTTGTTTTTGAAGTGTAGATTTATCTATAACACTGTTTGTTTCTCTTACACAACATACTGTTTTCCGTTTTTAATATATTTCAAACTGTTCACCAGTTTATTTCTGGTTATGATATGTTGCTATTTAAAGATATTTAATACTTATTGGCTATTCCCCATTCAGTACATTTCTTGTCCCTGAAGACAAGAAATAGTGATATTATTTACAAGTGTCATGTAATTTCCTCTTAATTTCCTCAAATTTTCTTTTCCTCACACCATTTCCCTCCTTCTTGTGAACAACCTGTTTCTTTCTATATCAATAATTCATTTTCTGTGTTGTTATGTTCATTTGTTTTAAATTCCAAACATGAGAAAATCATTTGGCATTTCTCATTCAATTTTAGACATATTTCACTTAGCATATTTCCCTCTCAGTCTTCCCTTTGTTGCAAATGGCAAGAACTTATTATATTTAGAGCTGAGTAATAACCCATTGAATTTTTATGTGTGATTGTGCATATATATATATATAGTGCATATATATATAAAGTGTGTGTGTGTATATATATATATATATAGATTACTCTGTACTTAAGATGGATAGATATATATTCTATAAAGACACATCTTCTTTATCCATCATCTATTGATGAGCAATTAATTTGCTTCTATATCCTGTCTATTGTGGATAATGCTGCAGTGAATATAGGGTTGAATTTATATTTTCAAAATAGTGTTTTTATTTTCTTGTAATAAGTATCCCAAAATGTATATTTTGGATTATATTTCATGTTTAATTTTTATATAAAGTTCCATGTTGTTTTCCACAGTGGCATCACATATTTACATTCACTCCAGCAGTGCATCAGGGTGGTTTTCCTTACATCCTAACCAACAGTTATGTTTGTTATCTTTTTGATAATAGTCATTCTGACAGGAGTGACATAAAGTCTCATTGTGTTTTGGACTTGCATTGTTCTGATGGTTCGTGATGTTGATCGGTTTCATGTGCCTGGTGTTTACCTTTCCCCCACTGTATATTCATTTTTTGTACTGGGCTAAATGACCATAACTGTCTGATTTCATATTCAGGCATTCTGATGTGTTCCATTATTCTGTACCTTCTGAACCACTACCATATTCTTTTTAATACAGTAGCTTTGTATTATAGTTTAAAATCAGGGACAGTGATACATCCTCTTTGTTCTTTGTTAGTTTTTTGTGTTTTTAGTTTGTTTTCTTTCTTTTTTTTTTTAGTGATTTCATCTTTTTTTGTTTACATGTAAATTTTAGTATTATTTATTGTAAGTGTCTGAAAATGCCCTTGGTATTTTGATAGGCACTGTATTTAATTTGTGTATTTTGTTGGCTAATACTGTCATTTAAACAATATTTTTTCCCATCTACGAACACAGTATACACTTTCATATATTTGCTTTATCTTCAATTTCTCTTATAAATATTTCATAGTTTTCTGAGTACAGGTCTTTTACCTCCTTGGTTGGATACATTTATTGATTTGTTTTTTGTAATAGAACTGTAAATGTGACAGTTTCCTCACTTTCTCGATCTGTTAGCTTGTTGTTAGTGTGTAGAAATGCAAGATTTCTGTATGTTAATTTTACATTCAAAAATTTTACCAAATGCATTGATAAGCCCTAGTAGTTTTGTGGCACCATTTTCAGGATTTCTGTTTAAATTATGTCATCTGCAAACAGATAATTTTACTCCTTTTCTTAATTAGCTATATTTTATTTAATTCTGTTTTGGATAGCTATGGCTAGAATTTCCATACTATACTGAATAACAGTGGTAAGAGTGAGCATTCTTGTCTTCTTCCTGCTCTTATTGGAGATGCTTTCAGCTTTTAATCAGTGTGCGTCACGTTAGCAGAGTTCTTGTCATATATGACCTTAACTGTGTTGAGGTATGTTTCCTCATGCCCACTTTGAGGAGCAATACATTCATAAATAGATCCTGAATATGTCAAAATATTTTATGACTCTATTGAAGTGACCATATAATTTTTATTCTTCAGGTTGTTTGTGTGGTGTATCATACTGATTAATTTGTGGGTATTGAATCACTTTTGCATCCCTGGAATGAAATATACTTAATCATAATGTAAAATCCTCTTAATGTATTGTTGGATTTGCTAACAATTTAGTGGTTAGTTCTGCATCTATGCTTATCAGTAGTATTTATCCTGTAATTTTTTGAGGTATTTTTTCCAGTTCTAGTAGTAATGTGATACAGAAATGTGGGGTAGAAAGTCTCCCTTCCTCTAGAAATTTTTGGTATTCTCTGAGAAGTATAGGTGATAGCTCTTCTCTAAATGTTTTGCAGAAATCACCTGTGAAGCTATATAGTCCTGGAATTTTGTTTCTTGGGAGTTTTTTTTTAAATACTTATTCAATATTATTAGTGATAATCTGTTCATATTTTCTTTCTCATTCCATTATGGGGATTAAGTCTTTCTAAAAATTGGTCCTTTTATTCTAGGGTTACCATTTGATTGGCATATAATTTGTTGTATCATCTTATGATGCTTTGTATTTCTCTGATATAAGCTATAATTTCTCATTTATTTCTGAGCTTATTAATCTGTAACTCTCTATTTTGTTCATGAGTCTGGTTAAAGTTTATCAACTTTAATTATCTTTCAAAAGCCAATATTATTTTGATTAAATGTTTATATTTTTAATACTTATTTTATTTATGTTCTGTCCTTTCAGATGTCTTTCCTTCTACTATCAAGTTTTTTTAATTATTTTGCTATGTCTTTGGGCTGTAAGGATATATTATAAGAGAGAGATGTTTCCTATTTGTATAACTGGGATTATTTTGCTATAAGCACCCCTATTAATATTGCTTTTGTTATACTCCATGGATTTGGTTTTTGTTGTCATTTCTCTTTATATATTTTTTCTATGCTTTATACAGTAATCCATTTGTTGTTAATACTGTATGATTTATCCTCCAAACTTTATTATTTTTCTCAGGTTTTTTCTTTCAGTAAATTTCTATTTTCACAAAATCCTTAAGTTTCTTCACAAAACAAGGAGAAAAATTATAAAATTTATACATATATCTGAAAGACCCAAATTTTCTAAAATTATGTTGAAAAATGTAAAAAGCTGTGAGTATTACCATCCCTGAGTTTAGAACATACTGCAAAGCTACAGTAATCAATACATAAAAATATGGCACTTATAGAAGCACATAGATCAATGGAACAAAATGAAGAGTCCAAAAATAAACCCACATACATGTGTTCAATTAGTCAACAAAGAAGGAGGCAAGAGTGTACAATGAAAACAGACAGTCTCTTCAGCAACTAGTTCTGACAAAACAAGACAGTTGTTTTGTTACTATGGAAGTTGTAAAAGCACTTCCTTCCATAGTATAAAAAATGAGATAAAAATGGATTAATTTCCTAAATGTAAAGCCTGAAACTATACAATTTCTGACCAAGAACAGGAGCAGAACTGACTTTGAGATAAATCATAGCAATCATTATTTTTGATCTATCTCCAAATTAAAAAAAAGGAAAACTAACAATTACAGTTTTTAGTTTACTGAGGAAAAAATAGATGTACTATGCCATACAGGGATTCTATTTCTTGTATAAGTGTGAAGTGCAAAACCTTTTGCAGAGCAAAGGAAACCTTCAACAAGATGTATGATAACAGACAGAATAGAAGGAAAAATTTCAGACAATGAGACCAACAAGATGTTAATATCCATAATATATATATAACATATTAGACTCAATATTTAAAAATTAAAGACCCCAAATTAAAAACAGTTGAAGAATCTTCATGGAAACTTTTGAAAAATGACATGTGTGTGGTATTCATGCACATAGAAAGAAACATAACTTTGCTATTCATTAGGAAAACATATAACAATGAAATATAATCTTACAGCAACCAAAATGGCTATTAACAAAAAGTCTACAAATGACAAACATTAATAAAAATGTCGATAAGTGGGATCCCACATACACTATTGGTGGAAACATAGATTGATGTATCCACTATTATAAAAGTGTGGACAGTGCCCAGAAAACTAGAAATAGAAGCATTATATGTTGTAGCAATTCCAGTTTTTGGTATAAATCTGAAAAAAAATTAAAGATTAACTTAAAAATATATTACCCCAATGTTCTTATCATCATCATTTATAGTAGCCAAGGATAGAAGCACAAATCAACTGCCCATCAACAGATGATTGGCTGAAGTAAATGTTAGATATAGATAACATAATATATACTTAGTCATTGTATATTAAAAAATAAAATTCTGCCATTTGGAACAATGTGACTGGACCCAGAGAGTGTTGCACATAGGAAAATAAGTCATACAGAGAAAAACACTCTATGTTGTCACTTAAATGAGGGAAATAAAGATATAAGAGAAATAATCATAAAACAAACAGAAAAACAATCACATGTATATGTGTACTGTACCAAGAAGTGGTTTCCAGTGGGGAAAGGGAAGAAGGATGGAGAAGACAGAAATGTGCAAGCTACTTGTAATAAATTAGAGAACCAACAGTGCTATATTTACAGCATAGAGAAATATTTTAATAATTTAATTGATTTTAAAGAGATTATAGGGATATATTTTAGTAAAATGTGCGTGTATGTGGGAAAAACATTGAAGAAAAGAACCCAGGAAAATCAAAATATTTTGTAGTACTATGATATTAAGGGAGGTGATTTTTTCACTTTCTTTAGTGTTCTTATAAGGTCCTTAGTAGAATTTAAGCTTTTTATTGAAAAAGTATATATTTTAAAAGTGATATGTTTAAAATCTTTTTGTCTCTCCCCATACATCTACAGTCAGTGAAACTTTCACATCTGAACAAAAATAACTAGAACACAAAACAATACTCCAGAACGCATGTGAACAGGTAAAGTCCGGTGGGTTAAACACACAAAGGAGGCTGAAATGAGGGAAGAGCAGAGTTGGTGTCTGCAACCAAGGCCCCCTGAATAAGAGATCTGAGTTCACAAGTTCAGAGAACGCAGTAGAAACAGGGTATCAGTGGTTCACACAGCTTCGGCCTCCAACTGCACCAGTACCCATGATCACAGGTAACTAGGAGGGAGCCAAAATGGAGACAGAAATTCCACCCTTCAGACACTCAGACATTCATGAAAATGCCCTTATTCCCCATTAACAGTGGTGGAGACAAGATACCTTGCAACACTGGACATGGCAAAGGCACTTGCCTGATTCCAAATACCCACCTGTCTTTACACTTTTTCTCAATGTGTACACTGATTCTCATGGGATATCAGATAAAAGAAGAGTTCTAAGCCCCAGTGACAACAGTGGCATTAATTACCAGAGAAGTCTAAGAAGTGACAATGAAATCACATCTTTTATCCAGACAGTAGCGACTGGAAAGTGCCATTTTGAAATATTATCAGAGGTAGCTCAGGTAAGTAAAACCAAAAATTGTGTAATATTGCAAGCTACCAGAAAACAAAAACAAGGACTCCAACTTCAAATCTGTTATTTAGTATCATCAGAGCAATAATTTATCAAGATCATGATCAACCACAGTAACATTATAGGGCACACACACACACAGATACACACACAGAGACACCGAGACAGACACAGACACACACGCACACGCACCTGCACACACACAAACACACAATATCAACCCTGCAGCAGACAAACTTAAAGTCATGGTGTATTGACAGATAACTAATAGAGAATTCAAATAGGTGTCATACAGAAGCTCAATACAAGAAACAAAACAAAGAAAGCAGATTAGAGAGATGAAGAATAAATGAAATGATGAGAAGGAATACATTACCAAAGAGACTGAAACTATAAAATAACCAAACATTATTGGAGGACCAGGAGAATTTAATAAATGAGATGAATAATGCAACAGAATGCATTGGAACTAGAGTGTCTTTGTGGAAGAGAGATTAGCAAACTCAGCAATACAAAACTAGAAATGATAGGAGAGGGCAGAGATTCAAGATATTAAAAAGTGGGGAAATTCTACAGTAGCCATCAGACTTCCTCAGGAACTGCACATTACAGTGGAATCCTGGAGGGAGATGACAGTTAGAAGGCAGCTGATGGTTTATTTAAAGAAGTAATAGTTAATAACTTCCTGATCCTGTGTAAGGAACTGTTATACAAGTCCGTGAGCCAACAAAACACCAATAAATTTAAGACAAAGGGACCTCCTTCAAGATAAGTCATGTGCAAATTGACAGGACAATGACAGAGTAAAATTTTAAAGGCAGCCAAAAAAAATTTATGATAATCTACAAAGGAACCCCCATTAGGCTATCAGCAGATTTCTGAGCAGAAAACATACGCCTAAGGTAAATAAAATTGTATTTTCAAACTACTGAAACAAGAAATCACTCACCAAATAATACTTACACAGTTATCACTTAGATATAAAGTGGAAGTAAAGACTTTAACAGACAAACGCTGAATGAGATGAAAAAACAAAACCGAGACACCTTATAAGAGGTGTAGAAAAGAAGTCTTCTAAGAAATATAAAGTGGCAATAATATGCAAAACATTGACCAAAATGCTAAGGAGAGACCACGAGAAAGTTGCAACTGTTTCTTTGGGTATGTTCTTAAATGCTACTATACTATATGGATAAAAGAGAGAAAAATAGGAAATCAGGGGCAATAAATATAGATACTTCAAACTGGTATGTTCACAAGAGTAAAAGAAATAATTTGAAAGAGTAATCCTAAAAAGTAAAGAGTAAAGTAAAACAATATTAAAGAAATATGCTATCAGTGTAAAAACGACTAAATTATACATGATATGTTTTATTTTTAATTGAAATACAGTAGATGTAAAATATTGTGCAGTTTCAGATGTACAACTTAGATATTCTAACCACTTTGTAAATTATATTGCATTATGAAATATTTCAATAATTGTAACATACAATTATTTTAAGCTATTGTGTATAGTTCCCTAATCTATACAGATTATCCTTGTTGCTTCACTACTTAATAAATACTACTTTCTATCTGTCAATGTTCTACCTTTAAATTCTCTTTCCCTTCCACTTTGGTAAACATAAATTTTTTCCCATATCTTTGTGTCTGCTTAAGTCTTCCCTACCTAATCTCTTTACCACTCCATCATGTCTCTATCTATCTATCTATCTATCTATCTATCTATCTATCTATCTATCTATCATGTATGTATGTATCTATCCTTCTATCTATTTATCTGTCAGCTATCAATAGATAGCTATACATAGATGTACACAGATATGTTATTCTTTAGATTCCACATATAAATTATATTATATACTTTTGCCTTTGTCTAAGTTACTTCACTAAGCACAATATTTACTAGGTCCTTTCGCGATGCTGAAATAGCAATGTGTTATACTTTTTCATGGCTGAGTAATATTCCATTGCATATTAATAGAAACATCATTTCTTCTTAAGTCCATAGTCTTCTGTGGACTCTTGGATTTCTTCCCTGTCTTGCATATTATTAACAGTGCTGTTTTGAACATTGGTTCTTCTCAATTTAGGGTGTTTTCCCCAGATTTTTCTGAGGAGAGTTATTACTGGTTCATATGGTAGTTAACTTTTAAGTTGTTAAACAAATCTGAATAGTGTTTTCCTTAGAAGGTCTACCAATTTCCATTAATACCGAGAGTATACAAGAGAATTCTTACCTCCACATTGTCTCCAACTCTTACTATTTGTAGACTTTTTGATAATAGTCATTTGACCAGTGTGAAGTGATACCTCATTGCGGTGTTAATTTGCAATTACCTTATAGTTAATAATGTTGTGAAATTTTATCATTTGCCTGTTACTCATCTGAATGTTTTCTTTGGAAAAATATTTACTCAGGTACTCTGCTTTTGTTTTTGATTGGATTTTTTTTTTCACATTGAGTTGTGTAACCTAAATCCATGTTATATGTATTAACCTACATCTATTAACCCCTGGTCACTTGCATTGCTTGCAAATATGTTCTCCAATTACACAGGCAGTCTTTTAATTTCATTGATTGTGTCCTTAGCTGTGCAGAAATTTTCAATTTTGTTTAGGTCCCACTTGTTTATTTTTCCTTCTATTTATTTTGCCTAAGGAGACTGAAATAATAAAATATTCCTATGATGTATATCCAATAGTGTATCACCTATATTCCCTTCAAGCAGTTTTATAGTATCAGGTCTTACATTTAGGTCCTTAATACACTTGGAGTTTATTTTTGTATATGATGTCAGGGAATGCTCTTGTTTCACTGTTTTACATATAGATGTATAGATTTCCCAACACCATCCATTGACGAGACTGTCTTTCTCCATTGTGAACTCTTGCCTCTTTTATCATAGTTTCATTGCTCATAAGTGTGTGGAATTATTTCTAGGCTCTCTATCTGCTTTTATTGATTATATCTCTGTGCCAATGCCATTGTGTTTTTATTACTGTAGGTTTGTAGTAGAGTAAGGTATCCGGGAGGGTTATACCTCCAGATTTGTTGTTTTTTCTCAAGATCATTTTGGCAATTTTTAATGGTTTCATGTAAAACTTAGAGTTATTTATTTTCTGGTTCTGTGGAAAATACTACAGCTTTGTAAGAGGAATTGCACTAAATCCTTAGGTATCTTTGTGTAGTACAGCCATGTTAACAATATGAACTCTTTCTATCCAAGACCACAAGACATCTTTCCATTTCTTGAAACCATTTTTAATTTCTTTGTCAATGTTTTATAATTTTCAGTGTGTAGTTCTTTCAAATATATGGTTACATTTTCCAAGATATTCGGGGGTATGGGGTTTTAAATATTATTGCTTTCAACGTCCATTTTATGGTATATCATGATTAATCTGGGCAAATGCAAGAGACGTCTTTACATTAATCTTGTACCCTGCTCCCTTGATGAAATTATTTATTGTTCATAATAGTCAGGGTGGAGCCCTTAGGACACTCTGTGTAGATTTTTATGCCTTCACTACTGGTGACAATTTTGCCTCTTTCTTTCCATTTTGTGGTTCTTTTACTTCTTTTTCTTTTCCTTTTCCTTTCTTCTATTACGATTGAACAGAAGTGGTGAGAGTAGCAATCTTTGTCTTGTCCCCGAATTTCCCCAGAAGGCTTTCAGCCTTTCCCCTGAGTATTATAAATTGTTATAAATAGCCTTTAGTATGTTGAGAAATGTTCAAATTGTACTCACTTTCATGAGAGTTCTGATGATGAATGTATGTTGAATGTTGGCAAATGCTTTTTCTTTGTGTATTGACATGGTCTTGTGAAATTTGTCCTTAGTTTATTAGATATGTGTCATGCTGCTTGACTTGTGTATGTTGAACCATTCTTATGACTCTGGAAAGATTCCAACTGATCATCATTTATAATAATTTCTATGTATTGCTGGATTAATTGTTGAAGTTTTTCGTGGATTTTTGAATCTATATTCATCAAGGATATTGGATTTTCATTTCCATTTATTTTTTGGTAGTGTCTTTGACTGGTTTTGTTGTAAGGGTAATTGTGGCCTCATGGAATAAATTTGGGAATTGTACTCCCTCCTTCATTTGTTAAACTAGTTAGGGGGAAAGGGGTTTTAGTCATGGAATCCAGACATTTTGTTCAAGGGGTGTATTTAAAATTATACATTTCATTTAACTTATACTGATTGCTCCATTCAAGTTCTCAGTTTTCTCTTTTTCAGTCTTGGCAGGCTGTACATTTTTATAAATTTCTCCATTTCATTTAGGTCGTCCAGTTGGTTTGTCACATAACATCTCACAGTGCTTCCATAAAATTTTTTTTGGATTTCTGTAATATCAGATATTATTACTAGTATTTCATTTCTTATTTTGTTTGGGTCCAGTCTCAGTATTTCTTGATAAGCCTAGCTAAATGCTTTCCTGATTGTTAATATTTTAAGAAATATTTAAGCTGTTGATTTTATGATTTGTAAAATGTATGATTTATTTTTCAAATTTTATTTAATTTATTTTCAACCTAATCATTAAAGATTTCTCATTCTACTGCCTTTGGGTTTTGTTTGATCTTATTTGTTGTTATTTTGGGTGTTATGTTTGGTCCTTTGTATGATTTTTTTCTTGTTCCTTGTAGAACGCCATATTTGTTCCCAAATTACTTCGTAGATTTGTCTTTGATGCATGCCATACATTTGTGAAGCTGTGTTTTCACTGTAATTTGTCCCCAGGTATGATTTTATTACCTCTTTGATTTCATCATAGGCCTTGTTTTATAGTATTTTTTTAAAAGAAGTTGTTTGATCTCATGTTTGTGATTTTCCTATACTTCTTTCAAGAGTTGATGCATAGTTTCATAATTTTGTGTATGGAAAAATAATTGCTCTTATCTATATTTGCTTAAAGTTCCTGAGGCTTATTTCATGACATAATATGTGGTTATTTCCTTACATAACATCCTGTGCACACTTGAAAAGTTTATGTGTTCTGCTTTTCTGATGCAGTGTCCAATAGCTCAGTTAGGTTCAAATGATCGAATTTGTTATTAAGACCTCTGTTTCCTTACAGATTTTCTTGCTGGATGATCTGATCATCACAATGGTGAGGTGTCAAACTCATCTACTCTTATTGTTTTAAAATGAATTAATTATTTCATATCTACTAAAATTTCATTTTATAATTAGGATCTATGGTGTTGGGACATATATAATTTAATGAGTGTAATCCCCAATTTTTATATTGATGTCGTTTTCTATATAATCTCATATCTCTTTCATTTTGGCCCTTATTTTAAAACCTATTTTGAATGAGTTGAGCATTGCAAACTGCACTTTCTTGTCATTTCCATGGAGTAACTTTTCCATTTATTTCAAGATTATGATTATCTTCCACCATAAAGTGAGACATTTTTGGGGGGAGACAAAGATGGTGGAGCAGAATGATGCTCGTAGCTCACCCTTTCCCACAAATGCACCAACACTCACATTCACAGACCCACTCAGCTAACCAGAGAACCTGCAGAACTGTGACAGATCATTGTCCTCTTCAATCTATAAAGATGTGAAAAATCTGGTAGTAGAAAATGAAGAAAGAAAGAAGAAAAGGCAAAACAGAGTGGGACAGGTACCATGGGGAGGGAGCAGCTAAGAAGGACTGGTGCTCATTCACTGTGTCTCCCCTCTCCAACTGAGAGTTCAGCAGGACAGAGGGGGAGCCTCCAAGTCTTGTACCTGTACAAAGTATCAGTTGACTGACAAAACTAAGTTAAACAGGCGCAGAGGATCCCTGTGAGACCCAGCAAATGATGCAGCCTGGAAGCTGGGGGCAGGGCCATGCTGCCCGAACTGGGTGTTAGATGGGGATGGCTGCATAGTGGCAGCCCGGGGGAATGGAGTGGGCTTTGTGTCATGGCTGTGGGTGCGCAGGGCAGAAAAACCTGGGCCCTCCATAAAGCAACAAGGCAGATGTGCCCTGTGGGGTGAAGGGTGCATTCCCCATCTCTGAAAATCCACAAAAGTTTCTAGATGAAGAGAGCTGGGGCTCAGACACAGCCACCAAACACTCTGGTGCTTTGCACCCAGGTGACAGTGGGGGCAAAAACTGCATCTACACCTAAGGACTTAGCAACATCAAGGGCCAGACCGAGACTTCTCTACAGCCTGAGGCAGATAGGGTCCTAATGTAATGATTCCTCAGGAAACTTGTATGCCAATTCAAACAAGAAGCTGGATTTTGGCCCAGACCAGGGAGAGGGCAGTTTCTCAGTCTTCCCTGAGCCCAATTAAGGTGTGCATACCTGAGGCAGAGTGTACAGTGGCACAGAGCAGCAGAGTGATCGGCACACTGAGGAATCGGGTTGCCCCCCACATTTTGGGTTGAAATGTAGCCCCTGACCATGGGGTTGGGAGAGGGCGGGGATGTGCAATCCTGCCTTGTCAGTCTGCAATATCTGACTGCAGCATCTGGCAGGGCAGTGACAAGCCAGCCCAGACTAATGAGAGCTGCACCTGACCCAGTGTTGGGTGTAGGAGCCATCTGCTTACCAACATGCCCTGGAAGCAGCACAGATGTGGGTGAAAATGGAGGGCCGCTGAAAACAGCAAGCTGAGCTTCCAAAACAGAATGAATACAGAAAGATTTTGCATTTAAAGTACACAGTCACCAGGAGGACACTGACCACCACCTTGTTATAATCTGTTTTTACCTGTTCCATTTTCTATTACCCTCCTAATTTCTACTTCTTCTGCAATTATATATACCCCCATTTTAATCACTTTGAAATTTATAAAAATATTTTTATTATTGTAATTTTTCATAACTCTGCATCAACTTGCTTTTCTATTATTCACTATATAATGTCTTCAAACCTTTTTCCTCCCTTCTTAAAAATTCTTTATATCTCTCTTTTTGTCTTTTATAAGTTGTAATACTACACAGGCAATAGTTTGATAAACTATTTTAGGACCACAATAGATAACTGATACTCCAAAAAACACAGTGCCAGAGAGGTAGGAGCAAGAAGAAGGAACAGAGAAACCATTCCCAATCAAAAGCAGAAGAGAAATCCCCTGAAAGAATGATCAATGATCAATGACTTCGAGGGCCTAATAGATCAAGAATTCAAAAATGGTGTGATCAAATTACTGAAGAAAATAAAAGAGATAATGTTTAGAAATATAAAATATGTTAAAAATGAAATGTAAGCTGTAAGGAAGAGCCAAGTAGAATAGGTAAACTCATTCACTGAGATGAGGAATGATCTAAAGGTGTCACAAAGCTGACTAGATAACACAGAGGAACGAATTAGTGACTTAGATGACAGGACAATAGAAAGCACCCAATTAGAATATCTACAAGAGAAACAATGAGAAACAAATAAAAAAAGAATAAGGGACTTATGGGATAATAGAATGAATGCCAAACTTGGCATGGTAGAAGTCCCAGAAGTGGAGGAAAGATCAAAGAGGATTGCAAAGGTGTTTGAAGAATTCATGACTGAGAACTTCTCAAACTTAAAGAAGGAATCAGATATACAAGTACAAGAAGCTCAGAGTGTCCCAAACAGAAGAACCCAAATACACTCACACAAAGACATATAATTAAGATGGCCAGAATCAAGGAAAAAGAAATGATCCTAAAGGCAACAAGAACATAGCAAAGAGTGAGTTACAAGGGAATCCCCAGAAGGCTCCCAGCTGATTTCACTACACAAATACTACAGGGCAGAATGGAGTGGCAAGGTATATTGAAAGTCTGGAATAAAAAAGTGATATACAGAAGGATACTTTGACCAGCAAGCCTATCCTTTATGGTAGAAGGAGACATAAAGAATTCCACAGAAAAAAAAAGCTTCAAGAATTTAGCAACACTAGACCCATGCTAAAAGAAATATTGAAAGGACTTCTCTAAAAGAAAAGAAGCAGGGTGCTACAGAAATTTGAAACTCACAGCTGGAAATGTGATAACTCATGAATTACAAATAAAATAAACCCCAAATTTTAAAACAAGCATACAAATCATTGAGAGTGGGAGAGGGAGGCAGGAAAATAGAGAATTTTTTTTTGGTCTTTCATTTAAATTTTTTTGTTCTTGGTAGGATGGGTTTGAGATAATGTTACTATCAGTTTAATAAAAGTTGTTATAATAATGGTCTAAAAGACTTATAAAAAGGGTAATAAGAAGACAAATCTTATCAGGGGTAACTAAAACTAAATAAAATTTATGATAATACAAAGGAAAATTACCAAACAATAAAAGGAAGATGAAATTAACAAAGAGGAAATACTAAAGCAACTGGAAAATAAGGTGAAAATGGCAATAAACTCAAAAATATTATCAATTAATGTAAATGTTAATGGACTAAATGCTCCAATTGAAAGTCATAGAGTGGCAGGCTGGATAATAAAGCAAGAACCTTCAATATGTTGCATACAAGAGACCCACTTCAGAGAGAAGGACACATATAGATTAAGAGTGAAATGATGGAAAAGAGTATTCCATACAATTGGAAAAGCCAAAAAAGCAGGTGTTGTACTGATTGCAGACAAAATAGTCTTTAAACAAAGGCCATAAAGTAAGATAAAGAAGGACATTTTATAATGATGAAGGAGTGACACAATATGAGGATAGCACCCTCGTTAATACTTATGCACCAAATACAGGAGCACATCAGTACATAAAGTAATTACTTACAGATATAAAGGGGGATTTATATTTGGAGATTTCAACACTGCATTAACATCACTGGACAGATCATCGAGACAGAAAATAAATTAGGCAACAGAGAAGTTAAATAATACAATAGAAATATTACACTTGATGGATAATTTCAGAGCATTGCAACACCCAAAATAGGATATACATAATTTTGAAGTGCAGTGGAATATTTTCCAGGATTAATGATGTACTTGGGCACAAAAGAATCCTCAGCAATTTTAAGAAGATAGAAATTACCACAAGCATCTTTACTGAACATAATGCCATGAAGCTGGAAATCAACAACAGAGAAAGAAAGGAGAACACAAGGAAAACATGGAGATTAAACAATATTTTATTAGAAAAACAATGGTTCAATTAAGAAATCAAAGCTGAAATAAAAATGTACCATGAGACAAAAGAAAATGAAAGCAAAACCACACAAAATTTATGGGACACATCAAAAGGGCAGTTTATAGCGATACAGGCCTTCATCAAAAGAGAAGAAAAATCACAAATAAACAATGTAACACACCAGCAGAAAGCACTAGAAAAAGAAGAACAAAAAACCCCAAAAGGAAGCAGAAGGAAGAAAATCATAAATATTGAGGAGGAAACACATAAAATAGAGGTTAATAACACCATAGGGAAAAATTCAACGAATACAAAACCTGATTTTTCGAAAAAGTAAGTAAAATCAACAAACAACTGTCCAAACTCAAATAAAAGAAAAGAGAGAGAACACAAATTAGCAAAATAAAAAGGAGAAAGGAGAAATTACAACAAATAAAAAAGAAATATAGAATAACATATGAAAATATTATTAAAAGAATATGGAAATTAACTGGATAACTAGAGGAGATGTACAAATTTCTGGAAACATACTGCCCACCAAGAATGAATCAAGTAGAAACTGACCACTTGAACAAGCAGATCACTAGAAATGAAATAAAAATAGCAATATAAAACCTCCCTAAAAATAGCAGTGCCAGATCGGACGGATTCACTGAGGAATTCTACAAAACATACAGAGAAGAACTCATACCAGTCCTTCTCAAACTCTTCCAGAAGATTGAAAAGGAAGGAATACTCCTAAAGTCATTCTATGAAGCCACAATTACCCTGATACCACAACCAGGCAAAGACACTACCAAAAAAGAGAATTATAGGCCAATATCACTTATGAACACAGACTCCAAAATCCACACCAAAATAGTAGCAAATAGAATCCAACAGCACAGATAAAAGATTATTCATCATGACCAATTGGGGATCATGCCAGGGACACAGGGGTGGTTCAACATATGCAAATCTATCAATGTAACACAGCACATCAACAAGAGAAAGGACCAAAACCACATGATCATCTCAATAGATGCAGGAATAGCATTTGATAAAATTCAACACCCACGTATGATAAAAACTCTCATGAAAGTGGGCATAGAGGGAACATATTTCAGCATCATGAAAGCTATAGAAAACAAACCTACAGCCAACATATTACTCAAAAGTGAGAAAGTCAAAATTTTTCAACTACAATCTGGGACAAGACAAGGATGCACACTATCACCACCCCAACTCAATATAATCATGGAAGTCCTAGCCACAGCAATCAAACAAGAGAGAGAATTAAAAGGGATGCAAGTTGGAAAGGAAGAGGGAGAAGTCTGACTATATGCAGATAATATATTACTATATATAGAAAACCCTGCAAGATCTAGACAAAAACTTCTACAGCTGATCGAAGAATTCAGCAAGGTAGCAGGTTACAATATAAAGATTCAAAAATCTGTGGCATATCTTTACGCTAATGATTCAGATAATACTATAGAGCTACAGTCAAAATGACAGCAGTGTATTGGTAGGAAATCAGACATATAGGCCAATGGAACAGGACAGAGAGCCCAGAAATGAACCCACAAACTTTTGGTCAATTAATCTTCAACAAAGGAGGCAAGAAAGTACAATGGAATTGAGACAGTCCCTTCAACAACTGGTGTTGGGAAAACTGGACAGCAGCATGTAAATCAATGAAGCTAGAACACTCCAAATAAAGTAGAACACCATACACAAAAATAAACTCAGAATGGATCAAAGACTTAAACATAAGAAAAGATACAGTAAACCTCCTTCAGGAAAATACAGGTAAAACGTTATCTGACATATGTCTCGAAAATATTCTTGTAGAAGAAATAAAACAAGAATAAACAAATGAGACATAATGAAACTTACAAGCTTCTGCAAAGTACAGAAACCAGAATTGAAACAAAAAGACAACCTGCTGAATGGGAAAATAATTTGCATATGAAACCGACAAAGGCTTGATCTTAAGAGTATAGAATCAGCTCATGCAATTGAATATGAAAAAATAAACAACGCAATCCAAAAATGGGCAGAAAACCTAAACAAGTGATTCTTCATGGAAGACATACAAATGTTCAAAAGATACATCAGAAAATGCTCAATATCACTGATTATCATAGAAATGTAAATCAAAACTACAGTGAGGTATCATCTCACACTAGTCAGAATGGCCATCATACAAATATCTACAAATGACAAATGCTGGAGAGGCTGTGGAGAAAAGGGAACCGTACTTCAGTGCTGGTGGCAATGCAGTTTGGTGCAGCCACTATGGAAAACAGGATGGAGATACTTCAAAAACCTAGGAATAGACTTACCATATGACCCAGGAATCCCGCTCCTGGTCATAAATCAAGATGGAACCCTATTTCAGGATGACACTTGAAACCCAATGTTCAGAGCCAGCACTATTTACAATAGCCAAGACATGGAAACAGCCTAAATGTCCATCGACAGTTGACTGGAAAAAGAAGAGGTGGTATATTTATACATTGGAGTACTAGTCAGCCATATAAAACTACAACATAGCACCATTTTCAGCAACATGGATGCTCCTGTAGAAAATAAGTCTAAGTGAAGTAAGCCAGAAAGAGAAAGAAAAATACAATATGTGATGGCTCATCAGTGGAATTTAAAAAAAAAATAAAAAAGCCCAAATTCAAAACAGAAATAGACTCGCAGATATAGAATACAATGTTTTGGTTACCAAGGGGGTGGAGGGCGGGGAGAGATAGACTTGGAGGTCAAAATTGTAGAATAGATAAACAGGATTGTACTTTATAGGACAGGGAAATATATAAAAGATCTTCGACAGGTCACAGAAAAAAAATGGGACAACAAATGTATATATGTTCATTGTAACTGAAAAATTGTGCTCTATGCTGCAATTGGAGACAACTTTGTCAAATGACTCTAAACCAATAAAAAATGTATAAAAAAGGAAAAAACATGATCCTAAATATTACAGGTGCAAATATAAATTATAGAGGAAAAAAATACTATGCAAAAGTGTAGTAAAACCAATGATTTTGTTTTATGTTTTCTTTTTAAGATAAGCAAAATCAGAAAATCTCTAGCCAGGTATCTCATGAAGAAAAGAGAGATGTTCAAAAGAAATAAAGTCAGAAATAAAAGAAGAGAAATAACAATTGTTAAGTCACATATACAAAAATGGTTCATTTTGTCAACACTTATATGCCAATAAACTGGACAAATTAGAAGGAATAGACAAATGTCCAGAAAGAGACTGAGATAAGGAGAAACAAATAATTTGAACAAACTGATTACTAGAAGAAAGATAGAATCTGCATTTAAAAAAATCGGTAAATACTAGTGCAGATTTAAACAGCTCCCGTAGAGAACTGTACAAAAATACAAAGCAGGACTTATACTCTTCAAACAATTCAAAAATATTGAAGAAGTGGGAAACTCACAAATTAATTCTATGAAGACTTCATCACCCTGATAGCAAAGCCAACAAACAAAGTACGGGCAAAGACAACTTCAAGTCAACATATTTGATTGATTTTAATGCAAATATTCTACTGAATATTATTAGCAAACTAAATCCAGCAGTACCAAAAATGAATCATACACCATGTTCAACATGGATTCATTGCAGTGTCACAAGAGGTTCAACATACACAAATCAATCAGTTTGAGACACCACATTAACAAAAGTAAAAGAGAAAATGACATGGTTATCCCAATAAATCCATCAAAGCATTTCACAAAATTCAACACTTATTCATTAGAACAGCAACAATAGCAGCAACAACAACAACAACAGCAACAACGACAGAAACCTCTTACCAAAATAGGATTCAGGAAATATATCTCAAAATAACTAAAGTCATCTATTACACAACAACGGACAACATAATATGCAAAAGTGAAAAACTGAAAGCCAAATTAAGGAATACGAAAAAGATGCCCACTCTCACCATTTCCATTAAACACAGTATGGGAAGTCCTATCAAAAGCAATCGGAATAGAAAAAAATTTATTCAAGTTGGAATGAATGAAGTAAAACTGTTACTATTTTAGATGACATAATAATCTATACAGAGAACCCAAAAGATTCTCCACACCCAAACAAATAAATCTAATAAAGATATTTAACAAAGTTGCATGATTCATGATTAATATACAAAAACTGTCACATTTCTTTACACTAACAATGAAATATTCCATAATTAAAAAAAATCCATATGATATCAGATCAAAAATGAAAAACCTATGAAAAAACCAAGACAATAAAATCAAAACGACACTGATAAATAAATTTGAAGATGATGCAAAGAAATGGAAAGAAATCTCAATGTCTTAGTTTTGAGGAAGTAATATTGTTAAAATATACATACTACAAAAAATGTCTACAGATATAAAGTGATACAGATCAAACAACATGATATTTTCCACAGAAATAAAAACAGTCCTAAGATTTGTATGGAACTGCAAAAGAACCAGAACTACAAAAGAAACAATCAGGAAAAAGAACAAAGTTGGAGGCATAACCTATATCCCACCCAGATCTCAGACTATATTATAAAAATACAGTAATCAAAACAGCACAATACTGGAAAACAAACAAACATCTATATCACTGGAACAGAACACAGAGGCAGAAATAAAACATCACACCTTTGGTCAATTAAACTATGACAAAGGAAACAAAAATATACAGTACCTAAAAGACAGTCTTCAGCAAGTTATGTGGAGAAAGCTAGACATTTACATATAAATCAATGAAATTAGAACACTCCCTCACACTGTACAAAAATAAACTCAGAATGTTTTAAATATCTGAAACTAATACATGACACAATAAAACTCCTGGAAACTAACATAGGCAAAAAAAAAAGATAAATATTTGTAAAAGTTTCCTATGCCACTTTTCCAAGCTGAAAACAATAAAAGCAAAATAATCAAATAGTTCCTTATTAAACTTAAAACTTCTACAGAGCAAAATAAACAGAATCAATAGATGAGCTTCCAAATGGGAGAAAACATTAGGAAACAATGCAATCAACAAGAGGCTAATTTGTAAAATACACACATCGTTCATACAACTCCATTTCAAAAATCTACAAACAACTCAGTCAGAAAATGAGCAGAAGACAATTCTCTAAAAAAGACACACAGATGACAATCAGGAACATAAAAACATGCTCACATTGCTAATCATTATACAAATGCAAGAAAAAATAAAATAATGTTTTACCTCACACTAGTGAGAAGGGTTGTCATCAAAATGTCTACAAATAATAAATACTGTGTAGGTTGTAGAGAAAAAGGGACACTCCAACTCTGCTGGTGTGAATGAAAATTGGTGAAATCGCTTTGGGAACAGTATGGGATTTCCTTTTAATAATAAAAAAAGACCTATCATATGACCCAGCAATTCGACCCCTGGGCATATAAAACATAAAACCTGAAAACAAAGAATCCTAGGGTAAAACATAAGAAGTACACTTCACTTAATTTGATTCTTCATATGTCTCCTCTGGCAAGGGAAGTTAAAGCAAAACTAACAAACGAAGATTGTATCAGTCTAAACAGATTTACATTGCAGAAGAAATGATCAATAAAATGAAAACTCTACCAACACAATGGGAGAATATATTTGCAAGTGATATTTTCCAATCAAGTGTTAATATCCAAAATATAGGGCAAACTCATACACCCCAACAACAAAAAAGACTAAACAATCCAATTTAAAAAAAAAGTCCATAGGAACTGAATACATTGTTATGAATCAATTTTCTGTAGAAACATACAGTTGGCTATATGACTCATGAAAATGTTTTCAGAGTTATAAATTATTAGGAAAGTCATAAACCAAAAATGAGATAAGACCTCACACTTTTCAGAAGGCTCTCATCAAAAGGAAAAGAAATAGATGTTGGCAAGATTGTGGAGAGAATGGAACACTGTGGACACTGTTGATAGGTATGCAAATTATTGATTCCTTTGCATATAAACATCAAATTTTCTTCATCCAGTTTTCTGTCAAGGGATGTTGTGTTTGTAGGCCCCTGTCTGAAGGCTCTAGAGAATAAGCCCATGGGCTGAACTGATAAAAAATCTGTGAGGAATGTCTCATATCCAGGCTGGATAAGAAATGCCCTACTCAATGTATACAGTATGGATGGCTGAAGAGCATATGTTGGGTAAGATCCTGAGAGGAGGACAACCTAAGACAGGCACAGCCGGCTGGATAAGAGATGGCCTACTTAATGAACTTCTGTGATGAACTTTAAAACAATCCTTGATCATTTATCATCCTGTGCTTACTGCGGGAGAATGGGGACATAAATAGCTTAAGATTATTAACATTGTTGTAACTTTGATGATATGTGAGGCATTTTGCATGTCCTATATATACCCTTTTTCTAAGACTCAATAAACAGAGAACTGCTTCGCTTCTCTCCACACAGTGTTTGTGTGTATATGTTATCGTGCCTCTGACAGGGTTAATTTAATTTTTTGGGAGTATCTTAAAACGATGTTGCATTATATACAATGCTATTTCTGCACCTATTGATATGATTATGTGTGTTTTATTTCTCATTCTATTAGTGTGGCATGCCACCTTTATTGATTTGAATATTTTGAAGTATCCTTAAACCCAGGGATAAATCCCTTTACTCATGTATGTGTATGATATGTTAAATGTGTTTTTGAATTCATTTTGCTAGTGTTTTGTTGAGAAATTTGGCAGATATGCACATCAGGGATAATATTCTATATTTTGCATATAATGTCCTTTCTAGCATTGTTATGCAAATTAAGCTGGCATCGTAAAACAAGTTTGGATACTTACATCCCGTTCTAATTCTTGGATAGTTTGGGCAAGTATTGGTGAGAAATTTTCTTCAAATATATCACAGAATTCACCAGTAAAGTCATCTTGTAAATATTTTCTGGTTTGGGAAGTATGGATTACTGATTTACTCAAACACACTTTTCCTCTATTTAACTATCTAATTTCTTCTTGAATCAGTATTGGAAGACATATGTTTCTGGGAATTTGTCTTTTGTTCAAGGTCATTCAAATTGTTGGCTAGTGGTAATTTCTTATGATGCTATGCATCTCTACAACACCAGTGGTAATATCTTCTGTTTTATTTCTTAGTTGATATGAGTCTTTATTTTCTTAGCCATCCTAAATGTTTGTCCACTTTATGTTTAAAACAATCAGACTTAGGTTTTACTTTTTATATTTTCAATTGTTTCTCTTGTTATTTCACTTATTCTCATTCATTCAATTTTCTTCTTCTTTCTGTTTTCTCCTAAATTCTTGATGTGCAAATTAAAGTAATGTGAATTTTTGTATTTCTTTTATTATTAAATATTATTTATTTATTTATTTATGTATTTACCTACTTATTTATTATTTATTCATTTATTTATCATTGAAATACTGCCATTTACAATGTGTTAATTTGTGGTGTATAGCACAGTGTCCCACATCATGCATATATTTGTGTGCCTGTTAAAGTTAACATCACAATATTTAACATACTGCCCTGTGTCATACAAAAGACAATTTAGAAAAATCTATTTTTATATATAGTAGATAACATTTATAAATCTACATCTCCCATATATATCCTCTCTTACCCCTTTCAGCAGTAACCAAAAGATTATTAATTAGATCTGCAAGTTTGTTTCAGTTTTGTAGATGAAATCATAGTGTTCTCATCCAAAAATTTTTTTTAAGGTTCTACATATATCATGTCATGTATTATTTTTCTTTCTCTTTCTGGGTTACTTCAATTAGAATGACACATTATGGGGACACCAATTTTGCTGCAAATGTCTTGTTTTATCATTTTTTATGGCAGAATATTATTCCATTGTGTAAATATGGCATAAAATCTGTATTCTGTTATCTGACGGTGAACAATTATGGTGCTTCCATGTCGTGGCTTTTTTATATAGCACTGCTAAGAACATTTGGGTGCAGGTGACATTTTGAATTTGGTTTCTCTTTTTTTTTTTTTACATTTTTTAATGATTCATAATCATTTTACAGTGTTGTGGTTTCTCTTTGATATATACCCAGAAGTGGGTTTGCTGGATCATATGTTAAGACTATTTTTATTCTTTAGAGGAATCGCCATCCTGTTTTCCACAATGACTGCACCAAACTACATTCCTGACAACAGTGTAGGAGGGTTCCATTTCTCCAGAGCTTCCCAAGCATTTATTGTCTGTAGACTTTTGAATGATGGCCATTATGACTATTCAGAGGTGATACTTCATTATGGTTTTGAATTGCCATTCTCTGATAATGAAAGTGAGCAATTATTTTTCCATATATCTGTGTGGCATTTGTATGTCTCTAATGGAGAATTGCTTGTTTAGGGCTTCTGCCCATTTTCAGATTGGGTTTCTTGTTTTTTTTAAAGTATTATTATTAGGTTGTATGAAGTCTTTAAATATGGAAATTTAGCCTTTGTCAGTTTCATCAATTCTAAACATTTTCTTAAATCCTGTTGGTTGTCATTTTGCTTTGTTTATGGTTCCCTCTGCTGTGCAAAAACTTATAAGTTTAATTAGGTCCCATTTATTAATTTTGCTCTTACACCATTACCTGGGTATGCTGTTCTTGGAGATTATTGCTGCGATTTATCTCAGAGTGCTTTGTGTATGTTTTCTTCTAGATTTACTGTGTATTGCCTTATATTTAAGTCTTCAAGTCACTTTGAGTTTATTCTTGTGTATGGAGTGAAGGAGTGTTCTAACTCCATAGCCCTGATGCTGCTATCCAGTTTTCCCAACACCAGTTGGTGAAGAGATGGTCTTTTCTCTGTCATATTCTTGGCTACTCTGTAAAATATTAATCGAACATAGGCCTGTAGATTTATTCCAAGGCTCTTTATTCAGTTCCATTGGTCCATATGCCTGTTTCTGTACAAATATCATGACGTTTTGATTATTGTAGCTCTGCAATAGTGTATGGAGACCAGGCAGTTTATTCTTCTAGCCTCTTTCTTTGTCTTCAATATTGTTTTGGAAATTTTGGATCTTTGTTGTATCTATATAAACCTTATGATCATTTGTTTCAGTCCTAAAAAATATTTTGAATAATTTGATAGGAACTCAGATTAAGTCTGTGGATTTCCTTGGGTAGTATGGCAATTTTAACAGTATTATTTCTTCCATTACGAGACCATTGTGTATCTTTCAATTCTTCAAATCTTTCTTGATTTCCTCAATCAATGTTTACTTGTTCTCAATGTATAAGTCATTCACCTCCTTGGTCAGAGTTACTCTTAAGCATTTTAAAATTTTGGGTGCAGTTATTAAAGTGGTAGTTTCTGTAATTTGTTTTCCTGTTGATTCAATGTTTATGTAAAGAAATGTAATTGGTTTTTGTACATTACTCTGGCTACCTTGCCCAGTTCCCTTTTTAGCCTAAGTATTTTTTGTGAAGCTTTTACAGTTTTCTAAATATAGTGTCATGTCTGCATATTGTGACAATTTTACCTCTTCTTTTCCAGTCTGAATAATTTTATTTCTTTTTCTTGCCTGATCGTTGTAGCTAGGAATTCCAAGACTATATGTGATTTAATTTGTGATAATGGGCATCCTTGTCTTCTCTCAGGTTTTTGTGGGAAGGGTTCCAGTTGTTCACCACTGAGTATTATGCTGGCTATATGTTTGTCATTAACTGCTTTCATTATGTTGAGTTATGGTCCCTCTATGCCCACTGTGATAAGAACTTTTATTGCAAATAGGTGTTAAATTTTATCAAATGTTTTTTCTCCAACTACTGATATGATCATATTGTTTTTGCCTTCTCTTTTGTTGATATGGTGTATCACAATTGATTGATTGATTTGCATATGTTCAACAGTCCTTGTGTTCCTGGGGTGAACTTAACTTGTCCATGGTTCATGATCTTTTTTTACATGCTTTTGGATTCTGTTTGTTAATAATTTCTCAAGGACTTTTACTTCTATGTTTATCAATGATATTGGGCTATAGTTTTCTTTTTGGGGTAGTGTCTTTGTCTGGTTACTGTATCAGGTTGACGTTGGCCTTATGGTGTAAGTTTGGGAATACTCTCTCCATATCAATCTTTTGGAAGAGTTTGAGGAGGACTGGTTTGGATTTTTCATAGTATGTTTGGTCAATTTCCCCAGTGAAGGTATTTGGGTTTGAATTTTTTTTGCAGAGATTTTTTATTTTATTGATAAGTCTGTTCGATTTCTGGTGATCTGTATGTTCAAATGGCTAACTTCTCCTTGATGCAATATTGGTGGGCTGAATGTTTCCAAAAACTTCTCCATTTCTTCCTTGTTATCCAGTTTGTTTCCATACAGTTGCTCATGGTATTCCCTTATGATATATTGTAAATTTTTTTATCTCTTTGTAGTTTCTGCATTTTCATTTCTAATATTATTTGTGTTCTCTCTCTTTTCTTGTTAGTGATCCTGTCCAGAGATTTGTCAATTTTTATTTAGTATTTCAAAAAAGCATTGATTGATTTCTTTCTATTTTTTAAAATCTATTTCAATTATTTCTTCCTTGATCTTTATTTTTTCCCTCTTTCTGTTGACTTTTGGTTTTGTTTGCTCTTCTTTTCTTGATTAGTTTACATAGAATGTTACATTATATATTTGAAATTTTTGTTCTACTTTGAGGAGAGCTTTGTCACTATGAACTTCCCTCTTAAGCCTGCTTTAACAGTATTCCAAAGACTTTGTGCAGTGTTTTGTCATATTTCTCAAGATATTTTTTAATTTCTTCTTTTATTTCATCAATTCACCCCCTTGTTTTAGTACCATGTTTTTTAATCTGGATGCTGTCATTTTTTCTCCCTGTTTTTCTGTGATTGTTTTCTAGTTTCATGGTACTATACTCAGAAAAGATGCTTGAAATAATTTTTATCTTCTTCAATTTGTTGAGGCTTCTTGAGTGCCTGAGTACATAATCTTTCATAGAAAATGTTCCTTGTGCACAGGAAATGAATGTATATTCTGTTATGGGGAGAAGTACTATTTTGAAAATATCAAGCATCTCCAATTAATTTATAATGTATTTTAATATCTTTGTTCCCGTATTAATTTTCTGTGTGAAAGACCAGGCCAGGGAAGGTAATGGGGAGTTATAGTCTCCTACATTATTTGTGTTCCCAGGGATTTCTCTATTTTTATCTATTAGTGTTTGCTTTTTGTATTTATGTGCTCCTATATTGAGTGCATATATTTAATGTGTATAATACCCCCATTTTGATTTTCTCCTTTAATATTATATCATGTCCTTGTTTATCTGTCTCTATGGCCTTTTTTGTAAAGTCTCTTTGTGTGAAGTCGGTACTGCTAGTCATGCTTTCTTGTCATATGCATTTGCATGGAATAAATTTTTCCACTTTCTGACTTTCAATTGATGTGTGTTCCTCTTACTAAAGTGGGTGCCTTCTATGCTTTATAATGTAGGGTCTTGTTATATTATCCCATTTGACAATATATATCTTTGATTGAAGAACTAAGTCCATTATCATTTGTGATAATTATTGATAGATGGGTGTTTATTTCCATATTGAACTTCATTCTCCCGTGGATTTGGAATTTTCTTTTTGTACATTTCTTTTTGTTTTTGTGGCTTGATAAGTTTTCTTTTATTATCTTGTTTTCTTTTTGGCTTTGTGACTTCATTGTAAGCTTTTGACTTAGGGTAACCTTGTTTTGTATGTATCTTCACCTGTACTATATTTGTTTATTTTAACTGATAATAATACAAACTCAAACCCATCCTTCAGAGAACAGAAACAAGAAGAAAACACTCTGTATTTTCCTGTTTCACTCTCTGACCCTTAAAAATTTTGATGTCCTCTTTTACAACTTCATATTTATTTTGTGTAAATCATTGTAGATGTTGCCTTTCTAATTATGCCTTTCTCTTTTGTATATCATCCTGCTTCTTTTTTATTTAGAGTAGATCTTTCATTATTTCCTTTTCTCTTGCTAAATTCTTTAAGTGTTTGCTAGTATGGAAGTTATTTATCTATCCTTCTATTCTAAAAGATAGCCTTGTTTGATAAAGTATCTTAGATTACAGCTTTCTTCCATTCCGGACTTTGAATATGTCTTGCCACTGACTTCTGCCTGCTGTATTTGTGTAGAAAACGAGTTTAAAATTATTATTTATATAATTGTATATATATGTAAAGAACACCTATAAATGAAGTTAACAAATATGGTGAAAACCTAAATGTTAAAACACAGAAAATATTGATAAAGGAAATTAAAACTGATCCAAAGAAATGAAATGATCTCTTATGTTAATGATGTGAAAAATGTGGTTGAAACAACCATACTACCCAAAGGAATCTACATTTAGTGTGATTGATTTGAAAATACCCATGAGATTTTTCCAATAAATAAAACAAATAATTTTAAAATTTGTATGTAAACACAACAATCATGAGTTGTCAAAATAATCATGAAAAAGAGTATTAAATCTAATGATGTAATATTCTCTGATGTTAAACAGTCCTACCAAGATTTAATAATTAAAATAACATGATACTGGCTTAAAAACAGACACCAATCAATACAAGAGAATAGAGCAACCTGATATAATCCCTCAAACCTATTATCAATTAACCCATGAAAAAGGAAGCAAGAGTATAAAATTAAGAAAAGACATTCTCCACAATAATTACTGCTGGGGAGTTTTAACATGTAAAAGATACATTAGAATATTTCCTCACATTGTATACAATCCATGAGCACAGAATATTTTTTGATTTATATTGTTTACTTATATTTCTTGCACCTATAATTTATAGATGTATGTTCATAAGTTTTGCTTCACTTATCAAATTTATTCCTATTTTATTCTTTTTGGTATAAATTTACACCAAATAGTTTTACTAATTTCTCTTTCTGATAATATGTTGTTACTATACAAAAATGCAGTGGATATGTGTACATTGATTTTGTATTCTGCAAGTTTACTAAATTTGTTCATTATTTGTAATACCCACTGAAGGAGTCTATGGAGTTTTCCATCTATGCATAAATATGTCATCTGTAAAAACTTCACTGCTTTATTACAAGTTGGATGAATTTTATATTTTTTCTTGACTAGTTGTTATGGCTAGGACATCTAGTAGTGTTATTTAGGACTTGTGAAAATGAGCTACTTTTTCTTATTAATGGACCAGAGGAAAACCTTCCTGTATGTTAACATTGCACTTGATGTTAGCCATGGGTTTTTCATAGATGGCTTTTATTATGCTTAGTTACATTCTATCTAGAGCGAATTTAAGAATATTTTTATAAAAAGTTAAGATCAGATCTGTCAATAATTTTCCTACATATTTTGAGATTGTTATTTTTGAATTCTTTGTTTTTTAAAGGGATTGTACTACATATTTTATTTTGTGTATGTTAAATATTATTTATGAATCAGGACTAAATCCTACTTAACTATAGTTTATAATACTTATAATATGCCATGTATTCAGAATGCTAATATTTATTTAGAATGGAATATACACATAGTGAAGGAAAAATTTACATTGCAGCTTGAGGGTACATTTATTTATTTAAAATTTTATCTCTTATTTTGAATTTAGCTTATGTTTAATGGAATTCATTTCTAAAAAAATAATATAAGTTTTGGTAGAACTGGATTTACTACAGTTTACTGATACAGAACATAGCTATTATTTACAATTAGTGCGCAAAACTCTTGCCTTAAAATGCCGTATTATACTAACAATGCCAACAGTTTCAGGACTGAGAAACATATTGTTTCCTAAAATACATTACCTGATATTTTCCACCCCAACCGACATATACTGTTATATCTTTGTTTTTTGATTTTTTGTTTGTTTGCCCCTTAATTGAGACACTGCTTATTGAACCCAGGATCTTGTGCATAAGTCTATTTATCAACATCATTTTGGAACACTTAACAGAAGCCCTAAGGATATGGATTATAAAGATGACAAGAAAATTTATTACTTCTAGGGACTGATAAACCTCTAAGTGAAAGAATGGCAAAAATAAATATTTGTAATATACAATAAGATTGTCTCTTTTGCAATTTTAATATAGAATATTAAATTATATTTGCTTCAATTATAGCACTAAATTACAATTTAAAACAAAAATCCCCCCTTTGGGATTTCTTAAATTTGATTGATTATCTTTATTTAAAATTATTTCATAAATACTAACCATTTATATATTAACATAAGAAATAAAGTGATGTTTATTCTTCTCATGTTTTGAATATAGAGCTACTTATTGTACAATACACAGATAAATACCTACTTCCATTTCCAAATCAAATTATGTTTCACTTTAATTACAAATGATGATGAAATTTTTATACCTTTTCTGTACAGGTTTTAAACAAATTTCTCTTTAATTTCCAAAACTTTAAAATTATTTTATATATTTTGTGCATTACTTATACTCTGTTCACCAATCTGTTATAAAATTGTGTACAAAATGATGGAGATTGGTTTTATTTAATAGACCCCAATATTAAATTGTTTAAAAAGATTTTGTGGGGAAAATAATTGCAGATCACACCATAAAAATAAGCATCCTATATGTTTAATTTTAACTGGATGAATGAGAATAAACACTGGCTGAATGTTAAAATTGAGTTGCTAAGAGACCAGTCGTTTTGTGATGTCACAGTTACTCAGGTTGAGAACCATAGTGATGGCCTAGCAGTTTATCTGTGCAGGCCTGCCAAAGCAGCATTTGAAGCTGCAGTGTTCAAAATCATGCAGATTAGAAAAATAGCTGTGGAAAAAGTTATATTAAATGGCACATGTTTCCTCAGAAATTCAAGATGCGTCTCATAAATTTGGAGCAACTGGTTCAGGAAATTCTGGTAGATCTCTATTGTGTGATCAAACATTCTCTGAGGACTTGGACTTGAGGTCTATTATTGAAGAAAATGCTTCTCAGAATTTGTCTGAAGAATCCTTGATAAAAACGCCATGTTACACACATTGTTTCTCTGGACCAGATGACGATAATTATTTTCGTTCTCTGACATTTCCAGGAAAATTCTGGAAAATGGCTGGGAGTTACCAGTTTAAATCCATCTGGTGGGATAATAATGGAACTTCCATAGTGATTGATGAAGATGTCTTTAAGAAGGAAGTTTTGGAAAGAAAGACCCCTTTCAGAATATTTGAAACTTGAAGTATGAAAAGTTCAGTTAGACAGCTTAAACTTTACGGGTTTAGTAAAGTGTGGCAGAATTTTCAAAGATCTGCTTGTCTAGCAGACTTTCTGGCAGAAGGAAAAAATGTCTCTGTTTTAAGCAAGGTATTCAGAAACTTTAGTTACCACTTGGTAACTTATATATAAAAGTTTATTTTGTACATCAATCTATGGTAATATAAATTTACAGTTAATTTTGAAAATTGTATAAAACTACTAAGGCTAAAATCCTTTATTTTTCTAAAGAATGAGGACAGTGCATTAAGTGTTCCGATTATAAGAAACTTTGCTTGCAACTATGAATCTTTCCAGAAATCTATATAAAGGTATTAAAGCTGCTTTTGAAAAGAGGCATTCACCGTTACTGTAAATGCTAACTTTTTAAATTTAATGACTATAATATGTAAATGTGTATTTTCCAAATAAGGAACTTCAAAATATCGTCAGCATTCTTCATATTTGATGATATTATCTTTGCAGTGTAAACGTGAAATCTGAGGTTATATAGTTCAGGCTTTTTTAGTGTTGCATTTTGGTTCAAATTATTACTAAAATGTTTCTCCTTTGGTTGTAACTGCAGTTCTACCATAATCCAAATTTTAAACGAGGCTGTCCCCAGATTTTAGTGAGAATAAAAAGAAGGGTTGGGATTAAACATACCCCTCTGGTATCTCAATAGGCTGAAGATTTCAACAAGAAGCAATATATAGCAGTGGGTAATGTGGGTATTCATAATTCTGGTTTTGTGGCTGACACTAGTGGAGAAAGTGCATTTTTACCTCTGCAAATTTAAACATGACTCTAATAAGAAAGCCCTCTACTAGCCACATAATTGGTGATACAAATACCACATTTAGATGTGATTTTTCTCCTCCATCATCAATTTCATTTAGACCACCAGGAGAAATTGCAGTGGATCAACGTGGTATTTTAAATCAGTTGACCACTCCCCATGGGCACTCTCAAAGCAGCTACACTGAAGCAAATGGCCGTGTTGTGAACTTCATTTCAACTAGAACTTCTACCTCTCAGTACAGCATCTTGTCTCCCAAAAAGGAATTAATTTGGACAGATGGTGGAGCCTTCTGTTTTTCCAAATAGATATCACAACCTATCTGCCATTGAAGGTCACTTTTCTAAACTTCAAGCAGGGATGAACCCACATTTTCCAGTGCAAGTGATAGCTGATACATCAGCTACCTCTCTTTCAAGGCAAACTCATCAGACATCTTCAGTTTATGAATGTCATCTTAATTACAACTGATCTACCAGAGGACTACCAGATTATACAGGATAACAAAGATTACAATTGATGTTGGCAAATGTCGACAAATATCTGCTATTTTCTTATTTGAACAGTAAACATAGTGTTGTACCTGTATTTACCTTATTTTTTAAAACAGAGTTAAGAGTTAAATGGGAGACAAAGTTACCATTATTAGAAAAAAGTAGATATTTGATTAATATGATCATTTGATGGAACAATATGGGAGTTAATTTAAATAATTTCTTGTAAGGAAGAAGAGAAAATGGAAGAATTTGGAGAATGACAAAAACATGGAGAGATGGAATAGTTTTAAGTGGTTTCTGGTTCATCCTGGAAAGTATTAAAAGTGTTAAGTTAACATTGGTTGGAATAGAAGATAAATGTAGGAACCGGCCCAGGGATCATGGTCTCTATTATGTCATCCCTGGAATCATAAAGATCACGTTATATAGTCTCAGATGGCACATTCAGGATGTGGTAGAATTTAAGAAGTAATTTTATCTATGGTCTTATTTGTGCTGTTGTCAAAGCATTCCAATTGGTGCTTTCATTTCCTGTCCTAAGAGTCTACCCTATATTTTCTAGTCAATACTTTATGTTGCTTTTATGTTCCAGCCAAAGACAAGCTTATGTCCTCAGGGTGGCACTTAATGCCTTTCCAAATCTAAGCCCACAAACTCAACTTAGTTTAGTCATTTCTTTATAAATCTGGCATTTGACTACCTTGGAATATCTTTATGTTTCACTGTATCTGAAGATACATCCAGGCAAATGCTTGTCAACAATGTTAGCTCCAATCTCAACACTTTTACCCCAGCTCACACTTGGACTTTGGTTGTCCTCCTTTTACCTATTTAGACTATCCCCATCTCAGCACAGAAACCACCTCCTCCAGATATTTTCTGTCTATCCCCCTTCACTTGTCTAACTTGGATACCAGCATAGTATGCACAGCACATGACACAGGAAGCATTTTACTATTTAGTGAATGAAAAATACATGTTGACTTTAAGCAAAATCTACTTTCCTGAAACAACAAAACTCTCATGGCTTTCAAACTATCTCGTTATGGTCTATACTCTTCACCACAAACTAGCTCTTTTAATAGCCCATGTACTAGTCACACAAGACAGTGGAGGTAGGTACAGGAGACAAAGTATAATTTTCTTCTTAATTCATGCCTCCAGATGCCTAAAGCATTCCATACTCAATTGCTGGATAATTTCCTTTCTCTTCATCACCCACACTCCCCAAAATAGCTGATTCTTTTCCCCATAATAATAACTATACTGCCTTCTAATTAATTAACTTCTTAGAATCAGAGCTTTGTCCAGAATAGAAAGTGCTATTGCAAACATTTAATGTAGGTTTATGCACCCCCCATAACTTGTGCTCCTTGTAACCTTCACACAGGAAGTATCTAAGAGGTACTAGACCCTTGGTTGGGGTGATTGTATTCAGTAACCAAATTGCAATCAAAATTGTGTGGAATAGAAAGAGGTGAGGGTGGTGGAATTAAAATTTGTCTAACTGCATGAGTACCAAATTACTGCAGATATTAGGAAATATAAAATATTCATGGAATTCTTTGACTATTTCTCATTAATTGAAAATAAAATGTAAAGAATTTACAGAATGTGAAATGCCCTGAAATGCTGGAAAAATTGTAGGCAAGTTCAGGAAGCTTAAGGCTTCTGCTCATAATCATGCAGCCAGTGTCACCTGATAAGACTGGAATGGCAACATTGAGTCCAGAAAATATATCACCAGTTGTGAAGAAAGACTTTGATAATCTGGAGAAAGGGCAAATGGGACAGGATAAACTCTTGCAACATCCCATCAATATGTGCTTTACCAAGAGAAGAATCGAGAACAGTTGCAGACGGAGATCTGTGTCTGGACATTAGTGGTTGTTCCTACAACAGAAATATCAAGGTTTTAAATTTGTCAGCTCAACTCTGATGGTGGCTATGTTGCTGCTTACATTAGCAGTCTGGGGTTCAGTTGGGCTGGTTCAGCAGCTATTTTCCAGCTCTCTTATCAGACAAAAGGTCTTACCGTGATCATCTTAACAAGGTTCTATTATGATAAGTCAAAAGCTACAGTTTACTTTTAAAATTAGATATCCTAAAGAAGAATATTGTTTGTTTGTCCATCTGTAGTTTTCTACCTGGGAAAACCTAGACTATTTGAAAAAGTACAAAAGTTGGCTGGTGCTTTGAAAACTATTCTCTGAGCTCTGTCCACAGAACTCTTCCCACTAAATACTACAAATTTTTCTTCCTCTGTGTGTGTGTGTGAAGATGGATTGTTAAGCAGTAACTAATTTTTTAGTTGAGTCATCAGTGAATTATTTTTCTGCATCTGGCGAATCTCTGTGAATTAAGAATTTCATTGAGCAACCAGATTTTATTCCAATCAGGGAGAGGTAAATTATATTTCTCCCAGTTTACTAATTGTTACCTGTTCATTCAATTCCGAGCTGATGTTAGGGCCAAGCCACTGAACCCTTGAATTGGACTGAGGCATGTAAATTCTCCAGTCCCCAGAGCCCAGCACAGCACTGTGTCTCCTTTATAATTTAAGCTTATGTCTAATATATTTTTTCTTCTAATTCTCATTGTTGACACAACTTATTTTGGCTTTTATCACCCCTTGGCTAAGTTATAGAGACTGACACACTGAATTATTCCCGTTCATCTAGAAATTGCAATAAACTTCCTTCCATTGAACTTCCTGGAGAACAGTGAGCACAGTCATCATTTTGAAAGCAGTCCTCAGTCCTGATGATGCAGAACTTTTACACTTCTTTGCCCAGTACTTGAGCAAGATTGTTTGTTGTGGATCTCAGGGATTATCCTCACATCCCCTAATGCAACCATGAGAAAACACCACATTGTTATCCAAAATCAAGTCTTTGTCAGTATTGCAATCCCATTGCAAAACAGTTAAGAATTGTAGGAGTTATGAGATTTTACCATGCTGAGATTTTTAGAAACCTAGCATGTTCATTACTTACAGATGCTGTTGGGGAGATGAGAACATCGGTCAGAGACAGTGAACTTTATCACACACAGCAAGAGCAGCCAGTTTTAAATTTGTATCCATTCCCTATTCTCGGATGAATACACAGAGTAAAATTTTGATGCCTACAGAATCAGTGGGCTGTTAACATGAAGAAAGTTTAAGGCATGGTAAAACACTAATTTTATTAGTATCTTTATGTATAATTTATTAGAATCACTTATTTATTAGTATGTTTACCTAGGATAAGTATATCATGACTCAAGTTTACTTGCTGCAGAAACAATCATGAGAAATGACATGGGAATAAGTGAATATTGAATTTCCATTTTTCCTTCCGCTTCTATTGAGATATAATTTGTGTAGAATATTGTGTAATTTTAGGTGCACAGGATAGTGATTTGATTTACAACTATCATGAAATAAATATCATAGCAACTTTAGGGAGAATTCATTATCTAATTTAGATACAATATTAAAGAGATACAATTTGCCTTTTGGTTGTGATGAGAAAACTTATGGTATACTCCCTTAACAACATTCATATATAACATAAAGTAGTATTAACTGTAATTTTCATGTTACTATGGGGCATCCCAAGGATACATTCATTTTAAGGCTGGTGGTTTGTAGCTTTTGACTGCATTAATCAAATTCTCCTTTTCCAAACCCTGCCTCTGTTAACTACAAATCTAATTTTTTTCTATAATTATTTTTCTTTTTGAACTGTACTTTAATGTATAAACTGCGTTAGTTCCTCTTACACAATGTACTGTTTGCTATTTTTAGTACATTTCAAACTGATCACCAGAATATATCTAGTTATGATATGTTGCTCCTTAAAGATATTTCATAGTTATTTACTATTCCCCATAGAGCACATTTCTTGCCCCTGATTCATTTAATTTGCAACTGGAAAATTTTCTCTCTTAATTTTAGTCAAATATTTCTTTTTCCTCACACCAAGTCCCTCCTTATTGGGAACAACCTTTTTCTTTGTATATCTGTATCTCCTTTTCTGTTGTGTTATGTTCATTTCTTTTAAATTCCAAATATGAGTAAAATCATGCAGCATTTGTCATTCTCTTTCTGACTCTTTTCACTTAGCATATTACCCTCTTGAGCTACCCTTTTGTTGCAAATGGAGAACTTATTCTTCTTATAGCTGAGTAATAACCCATTGTATTTTTATCTGTGTGTGTGCATATATATAAATATATAAATTCAGATAAATCAATGAAATATAAAAATAGAAAATATAGATTTGTAGATATATATACTATAAACACACATTTTATTTTTCTATCATCTATTGATGAACAATTAATTTGCTTCTATATCCTCTCTATTGTAAACAATGCTGCAGTGAATATAGGTTTGAATTTATCTTTTCTAGTTTGTCTCTTTATTTTCTTGGAATAAGTATACTGATATGGAAATGTTGGATTATATTTCATTTTAAATTTTTAGATAAAACTGCATACTGATTTCCACAGTGGCAGCACAAATTTGCATTCACTCCAGCAGTGCATCAGGGTTGTTTTTCTTACATCCTCACCAACACTTTTATTTGTTATGTTTTTGATAATATTCATTCTGACAGTACTGACATAAAATCTTATTGTGTTTTGGACTTGCATTTTTCTGATGGTTAGTGATGTTGACTGGATTCATATGCCTGTTTATTACCTTTCCCCCACTGTATGTTCATATTTGTAATGTACAAAATGACCATAACTGTCTGATTTCATTTTCAGTCATTCTTTGTGTTCCACTATTTTCTTTGTTCTGTCTGACTACCATATTCTTTTTATCACTGTAGTTTTGTATTATAGTTTTAAACCAGGGGAATTGATACATCCTCTTTGTTCTTTGTCAAAGTTGTTTGTGTTTATGTTTCTTTTCTTTTCTGTGCTTTTTTTTAGTGATTTCAACTCTTTTGTGTTTACATGTAAATTTTACAATTATTTACTGTAAATTCTGAAAATACACTTGGTATTTTGATAGGCACTGAATTTAACTTGTGTATTTTCTTGGCTAGTACTGTCATTTAAACAATATTACTTTCCTCATCTACGAACACAGTGTATCCTTTTATCTGTTTGCATTATCTTCAATTTCTGTTATAAATATTTTATAGTTTTCTGTGTACAGGTCTTTTACCTACTTGGTTTGATATAATTTTTGATTTATTTTCTGTAATGCAACTGTAAATGGACAGTTCCCTCACTTTCTCTGTTAGCTTGTTTTTAGTGTGAAGAAATGCAAGATTTCTGTATGTTAATTTTACATTCTGAAATTTTACCAAATGCATTGATAAGCCCTAGTAATTTTGAGGTGACATCTATAGAATTTCTGTTTAAAGTATGCCATCTGCAAACAGATACTTTTACTCCTATTCTTAATTAGCTATAATATATTTCCATTTATTTTGGATAGCTATGGTTAGGTATTCCTATACTATACTGAATAAAAGTGGTAAGAGTGAGCATTCTTGTCTTCTTCCTGCTCTTACAGGAGATGCTTTCAGCTTTTAATCAGTGAGTGTCATGTTAGCTGAGTTCTTGTCTTATATGACCTTAACTGTGTTGAGGTATGTTTCCTCATGCACAATTTGAGGAGAGAAATTTAATCTTAAATTGTTAATGAATTGTCAAAACATTTTATGACTCTTTTGATGTGACTATATATTTTTTATTCTTTAATTTGTTACTGTGGTGTATCATACTGAATAATTTGTAGGTAATGAATCACTTTTGCATCCCTGGATTAAAATGGACTTAATCATAATATATAAACTTGTTCATGTATTTTTTTTGCTAACATTTCAGTGATGATTTTTGCATCTATGATTATCAGTAGTATTTAACCTGAAATTTTTTGAGGTTTTTGTTCCAGTTTTAGTAGTAGTGCGATAGAGAAATGTGGGATAGGAAGCCTTCCATCCTCAGAAAATTTTTGGAATTCTCTGGGAAGTATAGGTGATAGCTCTTCTCTAAATGTTTGGCAGAATTCACCTGTGAAGCTGTCTAGGCTTGGAATGTTGTTTCTTGGGAGAATTTGTTTAATTACTTATTCAATTTCATTAGTGCTAATCTGTTCCTATTTTCTATTTTTCATTCCATCGTAGAGATTATGTCTTTCTCAGAAATTGTATATTTCTTCTAGGGTTTCCATTTTATTTACATATAATTTGTTGTATCTTCATATGATGCTTTGGATTTCTTTGATATAAGAGGTAACTTTTCATTTACTTCTGAGCTTATTAATCTGTACTCTTTTATTCTCATGAGTCTGTTTAAAGTTTATCAATTTTATTTATCTTTCAAAAGCCATTATTTATTTTGATTGAATGTTTCTATTTTTAATCATTATTTTATCTATTTATGTTCTGACATTTCAGCTGTCTTATTTATAAAGTGAAAATAAAGAATTTACCTGACAAACAAATCCTCAATGTGATAAAAAAAAAGAAACACCTAATAAGAGGTGTAGAAAAGAAATTTTCTTAGAAATATTAAATGACAAATATATGCAAAACATTGAAAAAAATGCTAAGGAGATACCACGAGAAAGTTGCAACTGTTTCTTTGGGTATGTTTTTAAATGCTTCTATACTATATGAGTTAAAGAGTGAAAAATAGGAAATCAGGGGCAATAAATATAGCTACTTCAAACCGATGACCTGTTTACAACAGTAAAAGAAATAATTTGAGTCAGTAATCATAAAAGGTAAAGAGTAAAAATAAAACAATTTTAAAGGAAGCTGCTATCAGTGGAAAAAGGACTAAATTATAGATGAGATTTTTTTCAATGAAGTACAGTAGATGTACTATATTGTATAGTTTCAGATGTACAGCATAGTTATTCTAACAACTTTGTAGATTATATTGCATTATGAATTATTGCAATGATTGTAACATACACTTATTTTAAGCTATTGTGTATAATTCCATGATCTATACAGATTATCATTGTTGCTTCTCTCCTTTATGTATACTAGTTTGTATCTGTCAATGTTCTACTATTCAATTCTCTTTCCCTTCCCTTTGGTAAACATAAATTTTTTTCCCATTTCTTTTTGTCGGCTTAAGTCTTGTCTATCTAATCTCTTTACCTCTCCATCATGTCTATATCTATTTTTCTATCTATCTATCTATCTATCTATCTATCTATCTATCTATTTATCTATCATGTATTATCCTTCTATCTATTTATCTGTCATCTATCAATAGACAGCTATATATAGATGTACACAGATATTTGTTATTCTTTAGAATCCACATATAAATTATATTATATAATTTTGTCTTTGTTTATGTTACTTCATTAAGCACAATAATTACTAGGTCCATCCATGATGCTGAAATAGCAATGTGTTATACTTTTTCATGGCTGAGTAATATTCCATTGTATATTTATGGAAACATCATAACTTTTTAAGTCCATAGTCTACTGTGGAGCCTTGGATTGCTTCCCTGTCTTGCATATTATAAACAGTGCTGGTGTGAATATTCATTCTACTCAATTTAGGTTACTATCCCCAGATTTTTTCTAGGAGAGGTATTACTGGATCATATGGTAGTTAACTTTTTAGTTTTTAAACAAATCTGAATACTGCTTTCAATACAATTTCTTACAATTTACATCCCTACCAAGAGTATACAAGAGATTTGTTACCTCCACATCGTCTCCAATACTTTCTATTTGTAGACTTTTTGATAATATCCATTTGACCACTTTTAAGTCATAACTCATTGTGGTTTTGATTTGCAATTATCTAATAATTAGTAATGTTGAGCAATTTTATCACTTGCCTGTTACTCATATGTATGTTTTCTTTGGAAAATTATTAACTCAGGTACTCTGCTCTTGTTTTTGTTTTTTACCTTGCATTGTGTAACCTAAATCCATGTTACATCTATTAACCTACATCTATTAACCCCTGGTCACTTGCATTGTTTGCAAATATGTTCTCCAATTACATGGGCAGTCTTTCCATTTCACTTATAGTGTCCTTAGCTGTGCAGAAATTTTCAAGTTTCTTTAGGTCCCATTTGCTTATTTATGCTTTTGTTTCGTTTGCCTTAGGAGACTGAAATAAGAAAATATTCCTATGATATATATCCAATAGCGTATCACCTATAATCCCTTCTAGCAGTTTTATAGTATCAGGTCTTAAATTTAGGTCCTTAATACGCTTGGAGTTTATTTCAGTATATGACGTCAGGGAATGCTCTCATTTCACTGTATTACATGTAGATGTCCAGCTTTCAAAACACCATCCATTGACGAGACAGTCTTTTCTCCATTGTGTACTCATGCCTCTTTTATCATAGATTCATTGCTCATAGTTGTGTGGAATTACTACTAGGCTATCTGTTTTTATTGATTATATTTCTGTGCCAATGCCATGCTGTTTTTATTACTGTAGCTTTGTAGTATAGTAAAGTATCTGGGAGGGTTATACCTCCAGCACTGTTGTTTTTTCTCAAGATCATTTAGGCAGTTTTTAATAGTTTCATGTAAAAGTTAGAATTATTTATTTTCTTGTTGTGTGGAAAATACTACAACTTCATAACAGGAATTGCACTAAATCTGTAGGATTCTTTGTGTAGTATGGCCATGTTAACAACATAAACTCTTTCAATCCAAGAGCACAAGACATCTTTCCATTTCTTTGAATCATTTTTAATTTCTTTGTCAATGTTTTATTATTTTCAGTGTTTAGGTCTTTCACATATGTGGTTACATTTATTCCAAGATATACGGGGGCATGGGGTATTAATTATTATTGCTTTCAACGTCCATTGTATAGTATCTCATGATTAATATGTAGAAATGCAAGAGACTTCTTTACATTTATCTTGTACCCTGCTTCTTTGATGAAATTATTTATTGTTCATAATAGTCAATGTGGAGCCCTTAGGACTCTCTATGTAGATTGTTATGCCATCTGTAATGGTGACAATTTTGACTCTTTTTTCCATTTTGCATTTCTTTTATTTCTTTTTCTTTTCCTTTCTTCTATTACTATTGAACACAAGTGCTGAGAGTAGCAATCCTTGTATTTTTCCCGAATTTACCCAGAAGGCTTTCAGCATTTCCCCTATTATAAATAGTTATAAATGGCCTTTAGTATGTTGAGAGATGTTCCCATTGTACTCACTTTCATGAGAGTTCTGATGATGAAAGCATGTTGAATGTTTCAAATGATTTTTCTTTGTGTATTGACATTGTCTTGTGAATTTTGTCCTTCCTTTATTAGATATGTGTCATGTTGATTGACTTGTGTATGTTGAACCAACCTTGTGACTCTGGAAGGAATCCAACTGATCATCGTGTATAATCCTTTATATGTATTGCTGGATTCATTTGTTGGACTATTTCGAGGATTTTTAAATGTATATTCATCAAGAATATTGGATTTTCATTTTCATTTTCTTTTTTTTTAGTGTCTTTGACTGGTTTTGTTATCACGGTAATGGTGGCCTCATAGAATAAATTTGGGAATTTTCCTTCCCCCTTCATTTTTTGAAATAGTTGGGGGAAAGTGGTTTTAATGAAGGCATCTAGGCATTTTATTATAGGGTTGTTTTTAAATTATAGATTTTATTTAACTTATACTGTTAGCTCTTTAAAAGTTTTCAGATTTCTTTTAATTCAGTGTGTTGGCAACTGTACATTTCAAGAAATTTGTCCATTTCTTTTAGGTCGTCCAGTTGGTTGCATATAACAGCTCATAGTGCTTTCATAATCATTTTTTTGTGTTTCTGTAATATCAGATGTTATTTCTACTGTTTCATTTCTTATATTGTTAGGGTCCAATCTCTGTATTTCTTAATAACCCTGGCTAAATGCTTACCTGTTTGTTAATATTTTTAAGAAAAATTAAAGCTGTTGATTTTATGATTTGTAATTTATTTTTCAACTTTTATTTTATTTATTTTCAACATAATCATTAAAGATTTCTCATTCTACTGCCTTTTGGTTTTGTTTGTTCTTATTTCTTGTTATTTTGTGTGGTATGCTTGGTCCTTTCTATGAGGTTTTTTTCTTCCTTGTAGGAGTCCTGATTTGTTCTCATCTTCCCTCTTAGATTTGTATTTGCTTCATCCCATACATTTTATGAAGCTGTGTTTTCATTGTAATTTGTCTCCAGGTATGATTTTATTACCTCTTTGATTTCATCACCACTTTTATTTCATCATTGACAATTTTCAAATTTATTTATTTAAAGGATGTTCTTGGACTTCATGTTTGTTCTTTTCCTATTCTTCTTTCTAGAGTTGATGCACAGTATCATACTTTAGTGTAAGAAAAACTACTTGCTGTAACCTATATTTGCTTAAAGTCCCTGAGGCTCATTTCATGACATAATATGTGGTTAATTCCTTAGATAACATCCTGGGCACACTTGAAATGTTTAAGTGTTCTGCTTTTGTGATGCAGTGTCCAATAGCTCACTTAGGTTCAAATGATCTAATATGGTATTAAAACCTCTGTCTCCTTACAGATATTCTTTCTGGATGATCTGGCCATCAGAATATAGAGGTGTTAAACTCATCTACTCTTATTGTTTTATAATGAATTGATTCTTTCATGTCTACTAAAATTTCTTTTCATATTTAGGATCTATGGTGTTGGGTCCATATATAATATAATGAAGGTAATACCGTATTTTTATATTGATCTCTTTTTCTTTATATAATCTCATAATTTTTCTCATTTTGGCTCTTATTTTAAAACATATTTTGTATCAGTTGAGCATTGCAGTCTGCACTTTCTTGTAAATTCCATGGAATATCTTTTCCATTTTTTCAGACTATGTTTATCTTCCACCATAAAGTGAGACTTTCTTTAGGAGAGGAAAAGATGGTGGAGGAGAAAGAAGCTTGTAGCTCGCCCTTTCAAACAAATGCACCAAGACACACATCCATAGACCCACTCAGCTAACCAGAGAACCTGAAGAACTCTGACAGAACATTGTGTTCTTCAATAGATAAAGAAGCAAAAAATCTGGTATGAGAAAAGGAAGAAAAAAGAAGAAAAGGCAAAACAGAGTGGGACAGATCCCACGGGGAGGGAGCAGCTAAGAAGGATTGGTGCTCATTCACTGTGTCTCCCCTCTCCAACTGAGATTTCAACAGGATGGAGCGGGAGCCTCCAAGGCTTGGACTTTTACAGAGTATAAGTTGACTGACAGAACTAAGTTAAACAGGCACACAGAATCCCTGTGACACCCAGCTGAAGATGCAGCCCGGAAGCTGGGGGCAGGACCGTGCTGCTCGAGCTGGGTTGTAGATGGGAATTGCAGCACTGTGGCGGCCCTGGGAAATGGAGTGGGCTTTGTGCCATGGCTGTGGGTGCACAGGGCAGAACAACCTTGGCCCTCCATAAAACAACCAGGCAGATGTACCCTGTGGGGGGAAGGGTGCAATCCCCATATATGAAAATCCACAAAAGTCTGTAGGTGAAGAGAGCTGGGGCTCAGACACAGCCACCATAGCCACTGGTGCTTTGCCCCCAGGCAGCAGTAGGGGCAAACCCTGCATCTACACCTAAGGACATAGCAGCATCATGGGCCAGACTGAGACTGTCGACTGCATGAGGCAAATATGATCCTACTGTCCTGGTTCTTCAGAGAACTTGTCTGCCAAGACAAACAAGGAGCTGGATTTTGACCCAGATCAGGGACAGGGCTGTTCCTCAGTCTTCCATGAGCCCCCTTCCTGTGTGCAAAACTGAGGCAGAGAGTACATTGGCACAGAGCAGCAGAGAGATCGGCAACCTGAGGGGGCGGGTGGCCCCTCAAATTTTGAGCTGGAATGCAGCCCCTGACCATGGTGCTGGGAGAGGGCGTGATGCCCAATCCTGCCTGGTCAGTCTGTAACATCTGACTGCAGCATCAGGCAGGGCAGTGACAAGCCAGTCCAGAGTAAATAAAGCTGCACCTGAACCAGTGTTGGGTGTAGGAGTGATCTGATTGATGACAAGCCCAGGGAGCAACAGAGATGAGGGCTCCAATGGAAGGCCTCAAGGAACAGCAAGCTGAGCTCCCAAAACAGAATGAATAAAGAAAGACTTCACATTATAAGTACACAGTCTCCAGGAGGACAAAGACCACCCCCTTGTTTTAATCTGTTTTTACCAGTTCCATTTTCTCTTACCCTCTTAATTTTTACTTCTTATTCAATTATATATACCCCCATTTTAATCCCTTGGTAATTTTTTAAAATATATTTATTATCATTATTTTTCAAAATGCTGCTTCCACTTGCTTAAATATTATTCATTATACAACGTCTTCAAACCTTTATTCTCCTTTCTTTAAAATTCTTTATCTCTCTCTGTCTTTTTTCTATTTTCTAAGTTGTAATATTGCATTGGCATTGGGTAGATATACACCTTTAGGACCACAGTAGATATCTGATACTCCATAAACCACCATGCCAGAGAGGTAGTAGAAAGATGAAGAAGCAGAGAAACCATTCCCAATTTAAAGAACAAGAGAAATCCTCTGAAAGAACGATCAGTGAAATAGAAATTGATATCCTACTAGATGAAGATTTCAAAACGGAGTGATCTAAGTATTGAAGGAAATAAAAGAGATAAAGTTTAGAGATATAAAATATGTCAAAAATGAAATGGAAGGTATAAAGAAGAGCCGAGTAGAATAGGTAAACTCGTTGACTTAAATGAGGAATGATTTAAAGGTGTAGCAAAGCTGACTATATAACGCAGAGGAACAAATTAGTGACTTAGAAGACAGGACAATAGAAAGCACCCAATCAGTAGAGCTACAAGAGAAACAATGAGAAACAAATGAAAAAAGCATAAGGGACCTATGGGATAATAGAATTCATGCCAAACTTGGCATGATAAAATTCCCAGAAGGGGAAGAAAGATCAAAGGTGATTGCAAAGATTTGTGTAGAAATCATGACTGAGAACTTCCCAAACATAGAAAAGGGATCAGATATCCAATATAGGAAACTCAGAGTGTCCCAAAAAGCAAGAACCCAATTATAACCATACCAAGACATATAATTATGATGGCCAGAGTCAAGGATAAATAAATTATCCTAAAAACAACAAGAGACTAGCAAAGAGTGAGTTACAAGGGAATCCTCATAAGGTTCCCAGCTGATTTCACTACACAAATACTACAGGCCAGAAGGGAGTGGCAAGATATATTCAAAGTCCTGAATGAAAAAAATATTATAACCTAGGATGCTTTAACCAGCAAAGCTATCGTTTTTGGTAGAAGGATTCATAAAGAATTTCACAGACAAGAAAAATTTCAAAAGTTCAGCAAAACTAGAACTATGCTAAAAGAATAATTGATATGTTTTCTCTGAAAAGAAAAGCAGCAGGATGCTACAGAAATGTGAAACTCACAGCTGGAAAGGTGATAACTCATGAGTTACAAATAAAATATACACAAAATTTTAAAACAAGACATACAAATCTTTGAGAGTGGGAGAGGGAGGCAGGAAAATAGAGAATTTTTTTTTGGTCTTTCCTTTTAAAATTTTTTGTTCTCAGTAGGATGGGTTTGAGATCATGTTACTATCCATTTAATAAAAGCAGTTATAGTAATGATATAATGGACTTATAAAAACGGATAACCAGAAGACAAAAACTTATCAGGGTGTCACTAAATCTAAATAAAATTCATGATAATACAAAGGAAAATGACCAAACCATAAAAGGAAGATGAAAGGAACAAAGAGGAAATACCAAATCAACTGCAAATATAAGGTCAATTTGGCAGTAAACACTAGCTTATCATCAATTATTGTAAATGTTAATGGACTAAATGCTCTAGTTGAAAATCATAGAGTGGCTGACTGGATAATAAAGCAAGAACCATCAATATGCTGCATACAAGAGACCCATTTCAGAGAGTAGGACACATATAGATTGAGAGTGAAAGGATGGAAAAGGGTATTCCATATAATTTGAGAAGCCAAAAAGCAGGTGTTGCAGAACTGATTTCAGACAAAATAGTCTTTAAAGCAAAGGCCATATTGATAAAGGAGGACATTTTATAATGATTGAAGGAGTGATACAATATAGGGATAGCACACTCGTTAATACACATGCAACAAATAGAGGAGCACCTAAGTATATAAAATAATTACTAACAGATATAAAGGGGGATTCATATTTGGAGATTTCAACACTGCATTAACATCACTGGACATATCATCGAGACAGAAAATAAGTTAGGCAACAGAGAAGTTAAATAATACAGTAGAAATATTGCACTTGGTGGATAAATTCACAGCATTGCACATCCTACAATATAGGATATATAGCCTTTTCAAGTGCACGTGGAATATTTTCCAGGATTCATGATGAACTTGGGCACAAAAGAAACCTCAGCAAATTTAAAAGTTAGAAATTACCCCAAGCATCTTTACTGACCATAATGCCATGAAGCTAGAAATCAACACAGAGAAACAGAGGAGAACAAAAGGAAAACATGGGGATTAAACAATATGTTTTCAAAAAAACTAATGGGTCAATGAAGAAATCAAAGCTGAAATGAAAAACTACCTTGAGACAAAAGAAAATGAAAGCAAAACCCCACAAAATTTATGGGACACTGCGAAAGCATTGCTGAGAGGGGAGCTTATAGTGATACACTCCATCCTCAAAAAAGAAATACAACCACAAATAAACAATTTATCTCACCAGAAGAATGAATTAGAATAAGAAAAACAAAAAAAACCAAAAGGCAGCAGAAGGAAGGAAATCATAAATATTGGGGAGGAAATAAATAAAATAGAGATTTAAATGACCATAGGAAAAAATCAACAATTTCAAAAGCTGGTTTTTCCAAAAAGTAAGTAAAATCGACATACCTCTGGCCAAACTCAGAAAGAAGAAAAGCGAGAGAGCACAAATTACCAAAATAAGATAGGACAATGTAGAAATTACCACAAAAAATTAGAAATACAAAATATCATATGAGAAATTTATGAAAATTATATTGAACCAAACTGTATTACCTAGAAGAGATGGACAATCTTCTGGAATCATACTCTCCACCAAGACAGAATCAAGACATAACTGACCCCTGGAAAAAGCAGAGCACTTTAAATGAAATCAAAATAGCAAAATAAAATGTCCCTACATATAACAGTCCAGGACCAGACGGATTCACTGTGGAATTCTACCAAACATAAAAGCAGAACTCATAGCAGTACTTCACAAACTCCTCCAGACGATTGAAAAGGAAGGAATACTCCCAAAGTCATTCCATGAAACCACAATCACCCTGATACAACAACCACGCAAAGACACTACCAACAGAGAGAATTATAGGCCAATATCACTGATGAACACAGACGCAAAAATACTCACCAAAATATTACCAAATAGAATCCAACAACACAGAAAAATGATTATAAACCATGACCAAGTGGGGATCATGCCAGGTACACAGGGGTGGTTCAACATATGCAAATCAATCAATGTAATACAGCACATCAACAAGAGAAAGAACCAAAACCACATGATCATCTCAATTGATGTAGGAAAAGCATTTGATAAAATTCAACATACACGTGTGATAAAAACTCCCACCAATTGGGCATAGAGGGAAAATATCTCAACATCATAAAAGCTATAGATAACAAACCTACATCCAGCATAATACTCAATGGTGAGAAAGTCAAATCCTTCCCACTAAAATCAAGGACAATAAAAGGATACACACTATCACGACTCCTACTCAAGATAGTCTTGGAAGTACTATCCACAGCAATCAAACAAGAGACAGAAGAAAAAGGGATGCAAATTAGAAAGGAAGAGGTAAAAGTCTCACTATATGCACAGAATATGTTACTATAAACAGAAAACCCTACAAGATCCAGACAAAATTTACTACAGCTGATCAAAGAATTCAGCAAGGTAGCAGGTTACAAGATTATGCATCAAATATCAGTGGCATTTATTTATGCTAATGATTCAGATAATAAAATAGAGCTATAGTCAACAAGACAGCACTGTAATGGAAGAAAAACATACATATAGGTCAATGGAACAGAATAGTGAGCCCAGAAATGAACCCAAAAACGTTTGGCAAATTAATCTTAGACAAAGGAGGCAAGAAATTACAATGGAAGAGAGATAGAATATTCAGCAACTGGTGTTGGGAAAACTGGACAGCACGATGTAATTCAATGAAGCTAGAACACTCCCAATGAAGCTAGAACACCATACAAAAAAAAAAAACTCAAAATAGATAAAATTCTTAAACATAAGACAAGATACAATAAAGCTCTAAGAGGAAAATATAGGCAAAACGTTATCTGACATACGTCTCGAAAATTTTCTCATAGAAGAAATAAAAGTAAGAATAAACAAATTAGACCTAATGAAACTTACAAGCTTCTGCACAGTAAAGGAACCGGAAATAAAACAAAAGGACAACCTACGGAATGGGAAAAATATTTGCATATGAAACCGAAAAAGGCATGACCTCCAGAGTATATAAGAAGTTCATCCATCTGAATAAGAAAAAATAAACTACCTAATCCAAAATTGGGCAGAAGACCTAATTAAGCAATTCTCCACCGAAGACATACAAATGATCAAAAATCACATCAGAAAACGCTCAATATCACCGATTATCAGAGAATTGGAAATCAAAACTACAGTGAGGTATCACCTCACACCAGTCAGAATGGCCATCATTCAAATATCCACAAATGACAAATGCTGGAGAGGCTGTGGAATAAAGGGAACCATCCTTCACTGCTGGTGGCAATACAGTTTGGTGCAGCCATTGTGGAATACAGGATGGAGATTCCTCAAAAGCCTTGGAATAGACTTACCATATAACCCAAGAATCCCACTCCTCGGCATAAATTCAGAAGGAACCCTACTTCAGGATGACACCTGCACCCCAATGTTCATATCCAGCACTATTTACAATAGCCAAGACATGGAAACTTCCTAAATGTCCATTGACAGTTGACTGGATAAGAAGAGGTGTTATATTTATACAATGGAATAGTAGTCATTCTTATAAACCGACAACATAATGCCATTTTCAGCAACATGGATGGTCCAGGAGAATATCAGTCTAAGTGAAGTAAGCCAGAAAGAGAAAGAAAAATACCATATGAGATGGCTCATGTGTGGAATCTAAAAACAAAACCAAACCAACCAAAAATGCATAAATACAAAACAGAAATAAACTCGCAGGCCGAGAATAAAAAGTTTAGGTTGCCAAGGGGTGGGGTGTGGGAAGAAATAGGCTGGGAGATCAAAATTGAAGAATAGATAATCAGGATTGTACTGTATAGTACAAGGAAATATATAAAAGATCTTATGGGAGCTCACAGGGGAAAAAATGTGACATGTATATATGTTCATTGAACCTAAAAAATTGTGCTCTACAATGGAATTTGAGACAGCTTTTAAAGTTATTAAAAATCAATTAAAAAAGTTAAAAAAGAAAAAAACATGATTCTAAATACTACAGGTGTAAATATAAATTAGAAAGAAAAAACAACTATGCAAAAGAGTAGTAAAACAAAAGATTTTGTTTTTTGTTTTCTTTTTAAGATAAGTAAAATCAAAAAACCTCTAGCCAAGTGCATCATGAAGAAAACAGTGATGCTTCAAAGAAATAAATTCAGAAATAAAAGTGGAGAAATAACAATTGTTCCCTCATATATACAAAAAAGGGAACATTTTGTCAAAACTTACTTGCCAATAAACTGGACAACTTAGAAGAAATATACAAATGTCTGGAAATAGACAGGGATAAGGAGAAATAAATAATTTGAACAAACTGATTACTAGAAGAAAGATAGAATCTGCATTTAAAAAAATCATTAAATATTAGAACAGATTTAAACAGCTCCCGTGGAAAACTGTACAAAACTAAAAAGAAGAAATTTTACTCTTCAAACTATTCAAAAATAGTGAAGATGTGGAAAACTGCCATATTAATTTTATGAAGCTTTCATTACCCAGATAGCAAAGCCAACAAACAAAGTACAAGCAAAGAGAATTTCAAACATATATTTTTGATTGATATACATACAAAAATTCAAAAAAATAGTATTAGAAAACTAAGTCCAGCAATACAAAAAATGAATCATACAACATGAACAACTTTAATTCATTGCAGGGTCATAAGAGAAGTTGAAATTACATGAAATCAATCAGTTTGATACACCACATTAACAAAAGAAAAAGGGAAAATGATGTGGTCATCCCAATAAATCGATAAAAATAATTTCACAAACTTCAAATTTTATTCATTAATACAGAAGCAACAACAACAACAACAAGAACAGCAGAGTCAATAAAAACAAAAAACCCTTACCAAAGTAGGATTCAGGAAATATATCTCAACAATACTAAAGTCATTAATTACAGACCCACAGACAACATAATATGCAAAAGTGAATAAATGAAAGCCAAATTAAGGAATAAAACAAGGATGCCCACTCTCACCATTTCTATTAAACACATTAAGGGAAGTCCTAGCAACAGCAATCGCACAAGAAAAAATATTATTCAACTTGGATTGAATGAAGTAAAACTGTTATTATTTTAGATGACATGATAATCTATATAGAAAACCCTAAAGATTCTTCACACCAAAACAACTAAAACTAATAAAGACATTTAGCAAAGTAGGATTTTTCATGATTAATATACAAAAACTGTCACATTCCTTTACACTAACAATGAAATATTCCAGTATTCTAAAAAATCCATATGAAATCAGATAAAAAATGAAAAACCTATGAAAAATCCAAGATAATAAAATTAATAGGGCACTGATAAAGAAATTTGAACATGATGCAAAAAAATGGAAAGAAATCTCAAGGTCTTACTTTAGAGGAATTAATATTGCAAAAATATACATACTACAAATGATGTCTACAGATATAAAGTGATTCAGATCGAACTAAATGATATTTTCCACAGAACTTAAAACAGTCCTCAGATTTGTATGGAACTGCAAAAGAACCAGAACTGCAAAAGAAACAATGAGGAAAAAGAACAATTTTGGAGGCATAAACCATATCCCTCTCAGAACTCAGAATATATTACAAAAACAGAAATCAAAACAGCACAATGCTGGAAAACAAAAAACATCTATATCCCTGGAACAGAGCACAGAGGCAGTAATAAAATATCACACCTATGGTCAATTAAACTATGACAAACATAACAAAAATATACAATACATAAAAGACAGTCTTCAGCAAGTGATGTTGAGGAAGGTAGACAGCAACATATAAATCAATGAAATTAGAATACTCCCTCACACTGTACAAATATAAGCCCAAAATGCTTTAAATATCTGAATCTAATATATGACACAATAAAACACCTGGAAACTAACATAGGCAAAACAAGACATAAATTGTAGCGAAATTTTCTTATGTCACTCTTCCAAGCTGAAAACATTAAGAGCAAAATAATCAAATAGATCCAAATTAAACTTAAAAGCTTCTAAATAGCAAAATAAACATAATGAAAAGATGAACTTCCAAATGGGAGAAAACATTTGGAAATAATGCAATCAACAAGTGGCTAATTTCTAAAATATAAAAATCGTTCATACAACTCCATTGCAAAAACTGCAAACAACTCAGAGAGAAAATGAGTAGAAGGCAATTCTCTAAACAAGACAAACAGATGACAAACAGGACTATAAAAACGTGCTCACATTGCTAATCATTATACAAATGCAAGACAAAAATAAAATTATGTTTTACCTCACAATACTGAGAAGTGCTGTCATCCAAATGTCTACAAAAAATAAATTCTTGGAAGGTTGTGGAGAAAATGGAACTCTCCAACGCTGTTGGTGGGAATGAAAAATTGGTGCAACCACTTTGGAAATTCTATGGAAGTTCCTTAAAATAATAGAAATAAACTTATCATATGAACCAGCATTCCCACTCCTGGGCATATAAAACATAAAACCTGAAAACAAAGAATCCTAGTGTAAAATATAAGAAGTACACTCTGACATTGGACTTAATTTGATTCTACATATGTCTTCTCTGGCAAGGGAAGCAGAAGCAAAACTAACAAAATATGATTGTATCACTCTAAACAGATTTACACTAAAGAAAAAATGATCAATAAAATGAAAAGTCAACCAACACAATGGGAGAATATATTTGCAAGTGATATTTTCCAATCAAGTGTTAATATGCAACTATAAGGCTAAGTCATACACCAAACAACAACAAAAAAGACCAAACAATCTAATTAAAAAAAGTGTCTGTAGGAACTGAATAGATAGATCTGAATCAATTTTCTGTAGAAAACATACAGTTGGCTAAATGACACATGAAATTATGTTCAGAGTTATAAATTATTAGGGACTTCATAAACCAAAAATGAGAAAAGATCTCACAATTGTCAGAAGGCTCTCATCAAAAAGAAAAGAAATAGATGTTGGTGAGATTGTAGAGAAAAATGAACACCGTGGACACTGTTGATAGGAAAGCAAAGCATTGATTCCATTGCATATATACACCAAATTTTCTTCATCCACTTTTCTGTCTAGGGTTTTTGTGTTTGTAAGCCCCTGTCTGAAGGCTCTTGAGAACAAGCCCATGGGCTGAACTGATAAACAAGCTGTGAGGAATGTCACATATCCAGACTGGATAAGAAATGGCCTACTCAATATATCCAGTATGGATGGCAGGCTAGCCTATGCTGGGTAATATCCTCAGAGGAGGACAACCTAAGACAGGCACAGTCGGCTGGATAAGAGATGACCTACATAATGAAGTTCCGTGATGAACTTTAAAACAATCCTTGATCATTTAACATCCTGTGCTTACTGCAGGAGCATGGGTACATAAATAGTTTAAGATTATTAACATTGTTATAACTTAGATGATATGTGAGTCATAGTGCATGTCCATATAAACCCTTTTTCTAAGAATCAATACAAAGTGAACTGCTTCCCTTCTGTCCACAAAGTGTTTGTGTGTATATGATATCATGCCACTGACAGGGTTAATTTAATTTGTTGGGAGTATCTTAAAAGGATGTTGCATTATATATAATGCTCTTTCTGCACCTATTGAGATGATTATGTGAGTTTTATTTCTCATCCTATTAGTGTGGCATGTCACCTTTATTGATTTGAATATTTTGAAGTCTCCTTAAACCCAGGGATAAATCCCTGTACTCATGTATGTGTATTATATGTTAAACGTGTTGTTGAATTCATTTTGCTTGTCTTTTGTTGAGAATTTTGGCACACATGTTCATCAGGGTTAATGTTCTATATTTTGCATCTAATGTCCTTTCTTGCTTTGTTATGCAAATAAAGCTGGCATCATAAAACAACTTTGGAATCTTTCACCCCGTTCAAATTCTTGAAAGGTTTGGGGAAGAATTGGTGAAAAATTGTGTTAAAATATATGACATAATTCACCCGTAAAGTCATCTTGTAAATTTTTTCTGGTTTGGGAGGTTTGGATTACTGATTTACTCATACACACCTTTGCTGTATTTAATTTTCTAATTACTTCTTGATTCAATAATGGGAGACATATGTTTCTGGGAATGTGTCTGTTGTTCTAGGTCATTCAATTCATTGGCTAGTGGTAATTTCATATGATGGTATGCATCTCTGCAACATCAGTGTTATTATCTACTCTTTCCATGTCACAGGATTCATTTTAGTATTAAGTGAATGAAAAATACATGTTGACTTTAAGCAAAATCCACTTTCCTGAAACAACAAAACTCTCATGGTTTTCAAACTATTTCGTTATAGTCTTTTCTCTTCACCACAAACTCGATCTTTCATTGCTCAAAGAGTAGTCACTCAGGACAGTAAGTGGAGTTAGGTAAAGGAGACAAAGTAGTATTTTCTTCTTAATTCATTCCTCCAGAGGCCTAAAGCTTTCCATTCTCATTTGCTGGATTTTTTCCTGTCCCTTCATCACCCACCCACCCCAAAATAGCTGATTCTCTTCCCCATACCAAGAACTATAATGCCTTATGATTAATTTACTTCTTAGAATCAGAGCTTTGTCCATAGAGACAGTGCCATTGCAAATATTTAATGTAGGTTTATACACCCCACATAACTTGTGCCCCTTCTAACCTTCACATAGTAAGTATCTAAGTGGTACGTTCCCCTTCGATGGGGTGGTGGTATTCAGTAACCAAATTGTAATCTAAAACTTGTGGACAAGAAGAAGGTGAGGGTGGTAGAATTAAAAATTTGTCCAACTGCAAGAATACCAAAATTCTGCAGATATTAGGAAATATAAAATATTCATGGAAGTGTTTGAAAATTTCCCATTAATTTAAAATAAAAGGTGAAGCATTTACAGAATGTGAAATGCCCTGAAATGCTGGAAAAATTGTAGGCAAGGTCAGGGAGTCTAAGGTTTCTGCTCGCAATGATGCAGCTAGTGTCAGCTGGAAAGATTGGAATGGCAACATTGAGTTCTGAAAATGTGTCACCAGTTGTGATAAGCCTTTGATATTCTGGAGAATGGGCAAATCTGCCAGGGTAAGCTGTAACAACATCCCACCAATATGATCTTTACCAAGAGAAGAAAAGAGCCCACTTGGAGCATGAGAACTGTGTCTGGACAGCAGTGGTTATTCCTACAACAGAAACATCAAGCTTTTAAGTTTTTTCGCTGAACTCTGATGGCGGCTATGTTGTTGCTTATATTAGCAGTTTGGGGTTCATATGGACTGTTTCAGTAGCTAGTTTCCAGCTTTGTTATCAGACAGTGGGTCTTACAGTGATCATCTTAACAAGGTTCTATACTGATAAGTCAAAAGCTACAGTTTACTTTCAAAATTAGAAATTCTAAGAAAGAATATTATTTGATTGTCCATCTGTAGTTTTCTACCTGGGAAAAGCTAGACTATTGGCAAAAGTACAAAAGTTGGCTGGTGCTTTGTAAACTATTCTCTGAGCTCTGCCCCCTGAATTCTTCCCACTAAATACTACAAATCTGTCTACCACTGTGTGTGTGTGTGAAGATGGATTGTTAAGCAGTAACTAAGTTTGTCTTAGTTGAGTCATCAGTGAATTGTTCCTCTGCATCTGTCAGAATATCTGCGAATTAAGAGTTTCATTGGGCCACCAGATTTTCTTCAGATTAGGGAGAGGTAGATTATATTTCTCCCTGTATACTAATTGTTACCTGTTCACTGAATCCCGAGCTGATGATAGGGCCAAGCCACTGAATCCTTGAATTGGACTGAAGCATATATATTTTCCAGTCCCCAGAGCCCAGCATAGGACTGTGTCTCTTTTAATCTAAGCTTATTTCTAAGGTTTTTTTTCTTTTAATTCTCATTGTTGACGCAACTTACTGTGGCTTTGAACACCCGTTGACTAATTTATTGAGCCTGAACCACTGACTTATTCCCATTCACCTTGAAATTGCAATAGACTTTCTTCCTTGTACTTCCTGGAATAGAGTGTGCATAGTCATCATTTTGAAAGCAGTCCTCATTCCTAATAATTCAGAACATTTTCACTTCTTTGCCCAGAACTTGAGCAAGAATGTTTGTTGTGGATCTCAGGGATTACCATCAAATTCCCTAATGCAACCATGAGAACACACCACAATGTTATCTATAATCAAGTCTTTGTCAGTATTGCATTCCCATTGCAAAACAGTTAAGTATTTTAGGAGTTCTGAGATTTCACCATGGTGAGATTTTTAGCAACCTAGCATGTGCATTTCTTACAGATAATGTCGGGGACATGAGACCATTGATCAGAGACAGTGAATTTTACCACTTACAGCAACAGCAGCCAGTGTTAAATCTGTATCCATTAACTAATCTCAGATGAATACACAGAGTGAAATTTTGATGCCTACAGAATCAGTGGGCTGTTAACATTAAGAAAGTTTAAGCATGGTAAAATACTAATTTTATTAGTATCTTTATGTATAATTTATTAGAATCCCTTATTTATTAGTATCTTTACCTAGGATAATTATATCATGACCCAAGTTTACTTGTTGCAAAAACAGTCATGATAAATGACATGGGAAAACATTACCATTTATTTGCCATTGTTACTTCCACTTTTATTTACATATAATTGGCATAAAACATTGCATAATTTTAGGTGCACAGGATAGTGATTTGAGTTATAATTATCAAGAAATAAATGTCACAGCAACTTTAGGGAGAATTCATTATCTCATTTAGATACAATTTAAAAGAAATACAATTAGTCTTTTTGTTCTGATGAGAAAACTTATTGTCTACTCTCTTAACAACATTCATATAGAACATAAAGCAGTGTTAATTGCAATTTTCATGTTACTACAGGGCATCCCTAGAACACGTTTATTTTACATTTGGAGGTTTGTAGCTTTTGAGTGCATTAATCAAATTATCCTTTCCCAACCCCTGCCTCTGTTAACTACAAATCTAATTTTTTTCTATATGTGTGTTTGTTTTTGAAGTGTATATTAATCTATGACTCTGTGTTAGTTTCTCTTACATAACATAATGTTTGCTATTTCAATAGATTTCAAACTGATCACAAAAATAAATCTAGTTATGATATGTTGCTATTTAAAAATATTTCATAGTTATTGACTATTCCCCACACATTACATTTCTTATCCCTGATTCATTTAATTTGCAACTGTAAAATTTTCTCTCTTAATTTTCCTCAACTATTTGTTTTTCTTCTCCACATTTCCCTCCTTCTTGTGAGCAACCTGTTTCTTTCTATATCTATAACCCTTTTCTGTTTTGTTCTGTTCATTTGTTTAAATTCCAAATATGAATAAAACCATTCTGCATTTGTCAATCTCTGTCTCACTTATTTCAGTTAGCATATTACCCTCTTGGTCTACCCATTTTTGCAAATGTCAAGAACTTATTTTTTTATAGCTGAGTAATAACCCATTGTAATTTTATGTGTGTGTGTGCATATATATAAATATACATATATATATATATAATGTTTAGTGTGTGTATATATATATAAATATAGATATTTCTGTATTTAATATATGGGTAGATATATACACTAGAAACGTACATCTTCTTTATCCATCATCTATTGATGAGCAATTAATTTGCTTCTATAGCCTGGCTTTTGTATATAATGCCACAGTGAATATAGGGTTGAATTTATCTTTTCTGATTTGTGTTTTTATTTTCTTGGTATAAGAATGTAGATATGGAAGTGTTGGATCATATTTTATTTTTAATTTATAGATAAATCTCCGTACTGTTTTCCACAGTGGCAGCACAAATTTATATTCACTTAAGCAGTGCAGCAGTGTGCTTTTTCTTACATCCCCACCAATATTTATATTTGTTACATTTTTGATCATAGTCATTCTGACAGGAATGACATAATATCTCATTGTGTTTTGGACTTGCTTTTTTCTGATGGTTAGTGATGTCGACTATTTTCATGTGCATACTGATTACCTTTCCCCCACTGTATATTCATTTTTTTGTAATGGGCTAAATGACCATAACTGTCTGATTTCATTTTTAGGCATTCTGTTGTATTCCATTATTCTCTTTGTTCTGTGCCACTACCATAATCATTGCTGTAGCATTGTATTATAGTTTAAAATCAGGAACAGTGATACATCCTCTTTGTTCTTTGTCAAACTTGTTTGTGTTTGTAGTTTGTTCATTTTCTTTTCTTTTCTTTGTTTTTAGTGATTTCAAATCATTTGTGTTTACATATAAATTTAATAATTATTTTTTGTAAGTGTCTGAAAATGCCATTTGTATTTTGATAGGCACTGAATTTAATTTGTATATTTTCTTGGCTAGTACTGTCATTTAAACAATATTTTCTTACTCATCTATGAACACAGTATATACTTTCACCTGGTTGCATTATCTTCAATTTCTGTTATACATCTTTTATAGTTTTCTGAGAACAGGTCTTTTACCTCCTTGGTTGGATAAATTTCTTGATTTTTTTTTTGTAATGCAAGTGTGAATGAAACAGTTCCCTCACTTACTCTATCTGTTAGCTTGTTGTTAGTTTGTAGAAATGCAAGATTTCTGTATGTTTTTTTCACATACTGAAATTTTACCAAATGCATTGAAAAGCCATCGTAGCATTGTGGCGTCTCCTTTAGGATTTCTGTTTAAAGTATTTCATCTGCAAACACATTCTTTTACTCCTTTTCTGAAATAGCTATATTTTATTTACTTTTATTTTGGATAGCTATGGCTAGAATTTCCAATACGATACTGAATATCAGTGGTAAGTGTGAACATTCTTGACTTCTTCCTGCTCTTACAGCAGATGCTTTCAGCTTTTAATCAGTGAGTGTCATGTTAGCTGAGTTCTTGTCATATGCGACCTTAAATGTGTAGAGGTATGTTTCTCATACGCATTTTGAGGAGAAATATAATCATAAATAGATACTGTAATTGTCAATAAATTTTATGAGTCTTTTGAGGTGGCCATATAAATTTTATTTTACAATTTGTTAGTTTGGTGTATCATAATGATTAATTTCTGGGTAATGAATAACTTTTGCATCCTGGGATAAAAGGGACTTAATCATACTGTATAATCCTTTTAATGTATTGTTTGCTTTGCTAACATTTATTGATTTTATTTTCATGATGCTTATCAGTAGTATTTCAACTGTAATCTTATGAGGTATTTGTTCCTGTTTTAGTAGTAGTGTAATACAGAAAGGGGGGTTGGAACCTTCTTTCCTCTGCAAATTTTTGTAATTCTCTGAGAAGTATAGGTGATAGCTCTTCTCTAAATGTTTGGCAGAAGTCACCCGTGAACCTGTCTAGGCCTGGAATTTTGTTTCTTGGGAGATTTTGTTAAATTACTTATTTAATTTCATTATGATAATCTGTTAATATTTTTTATTTCTCATTCTATTCTGGAGATTGGGTCCTTCTAAGAAATTGTCCATTTCTTCTAGGGATTCCATTTTAATTGGCATATAATTTGTAGTATTATCTTATGATGCTTTGTGTTACTTTGATATAAGCTGTAACTTCTCATTTATTTTGGAGCTTTTAATCTGTACTCTCTTTCTGCTCATGAGTCTCGTTAAAGTTTATCAGTTTTATTTATCTTTCAAAGGTCTTTATGTAGTTTGTTTTGATGTTTCTATTTTTAATCTTTATTTTATGTATTTATGTTCTGATCTTTCAGCTGTCTTTCTTTCTACTAGCAAGTTTGTTTATTATTTTGCTACATCTTTTGTTTGTAAGATTATGTTATAAGAGAGAGATGTTTCTTATTTGTTTAAGTGGGATTATTTTGCTATAAGCATCCTTATTAATACTGCTTTTGCTATATCACATGGACTTTGTTTTTGTTGTTATATTTCTTTATGTATTTTTCCTTTGATTTATGCAGCAATCCATTGGTTGTTTAATATTGTGTGATTTATCCTCCAAACTTTATAATTTTTCTCGTTTTCTTCTTTTAGTAAATTTCTATTCTCACAGAATCCATATGTTTCTTCACAAAACAAGGAGAAAAATAATAAAATTTATACTAAATTCTGAAAGACCCAAATTTTTTAAATTATCTTTGAAAAATGAACAAAGCTGTAGGTATTATCCTCCCTGACTTTAAAACATACTACAAAGCTACAATAATCAAAACATCAAAATATGTCACTAAAAGATTCACATAGATAAATGGAACAAAATAAAGAGTCCTAAAATAAAAACACACACATATGGTCAATTCGTCTACAATGAAGGAGGCAAGAGTATACAATGGAAAAAAGGCAGTCTTTTCAAAAAGCAGTTCTGGAAAAACTGGTAATTACATGTAAAATTAGATGTAAGAGCATTCCTTCCATAGTATACAAAATAAAATAGAAATCGATAAATTTCCTTAATGTAAAACCTGAAACTATACAATTTCTGAACAAGAACAGGACCAGAACTGCTTTTGTGATAAATCATCGCAATATTTATTTTTGATCTATCTCCTAATTAAAAAAAAGAAAACTAACAACAACAGTTTTTACTTATACTGAGGGAAAATAGATGTTCTATGTGATACAGTGATTCCACTTCATCTATAAGTGTGAAATGGAAAACCTTTTGCAGAGCAAAGGAAACCTTCAGCAAAATTTATTACAACACACAGAATAGAAGGAAGAGTTTCAGACTATGAATCCAACAAGGTGTTAATATCCATAATGTATATATAGCATATTAGACTCATTATTTAAAATACAAAGAACCCTTCTTAAAATCAGTTGAAGGATCTTCATGGAAACTTTTCAAAAACAGACATTTGGATATTTTCATGCACATACAAAAAACATAACATTGCTATTCATTAGGAAAACTTAAATCAAAACCAGAATGAAATATAATCCCACAGCAACCAAAATGTTTATTAAAAATGTCTTCAAATGACAAACATTAATATGAATGTCGATAAAATGGAACCCAAGTTCACTGTTGGTGGAAATATAAATTGAGACATCCACAATTATAAAAGTGTGGACAGTGCTAAGAAAACTAGAATTAGAAACATTATATGTTGCAGCAATTCCAGTTTTTGTTATAAATCTGAAAATAATGAAAACATTTACTTCAAAGGATATATTACCCCCAATGTTCTTATCATCATCATTTATAATAGCCAAGTATGGAAGCACAAATCAACTGCCCATCAACAGATGATTGGCTGAAGTAGATATGAGGTATAGATAACATAATAAGTACTTAGTCATTGTCAAAACAAAAAATAAAATTCTGCCATTTGGAAAAATGTGACTGGACCCAGGTAGTGTTGCACATATCACATTAAGTTATACAGAGAATAACACTCTATGTTACCACTTCCATGAGGAAACAAAATATATAAAAGAAATAATCATAAAAAAAGGAACAAAATCACATATATGTGTAGTGCACCGAGTAGTGGTTTCCACTGGTGACAGGGAAGAAGGATGGGGAAAACAGGAATATTCAAGCTACTAGTTATAAATTAGAGAACCAAAAGGGCTATATTTACAGCACAGAGAAGTATTTTAATGATTTAAATGATTTTAAAGAGATTATAGGCTATATTATACTTAAATGTGCATGTAGGTGGGAAAAACATTGAAGAAAAGAACCCAGGAAAATCAAAATATTTTGTAGGACTCTGATATTAATGAAGGTGATTTGTTCACTTTCTTTACTGTTCTTATAATGTCCTTATTAGAATTCAAGCTTTCAAATGAAAAAGTTTAGGCTTTGAAAAAAGTGACTTAAGTTTAAACTATTTCTGTCTCTCCCCTTAAATCTACAGTCAGTGAAATGATCACATCTCAACAAAAATAACTACAACACAAAATACTCCAGAACACAAGTGTACACCTGACCTTTGGTGGGCTAAAACACATAAAGATGGCTGAATTGAGGGAAGAGAAGAGTTGGTGTCTGCGACCATGGCCCACTGGCAAGGTTAACTGAGACCACATTTTCAGAATACTCAGTAGAAACAGGGTCTCAGTGGTACACACTGCTTCAGCCTCCAACTGCACCAGTACTCATGGTCACAGATAACTACGAGGGAGCCACAAGACATACAGAATTTCCATTCTTTTGACACTCACACATTCATGACATTGCCCTACTCCCCATTCACAGTGATGGAGACAAGGTACCTTGCAACATTGGACATGGGAAATGCACTTGCCTAATTCCGACTACCCACATGTCTTCACAACTTTCCTCAATGTGTGCACTGATTCTTAAGGGATATCAGATAAAAGGAAGGGTTCACAGGCCCAGTGACAACAGTGGCATTAACTACCAATTTGTCTAAGAAGTGACAATGTAAGCAATCTTTTATCCAGACAGTAGCGACTGGAAAGTGCCATTTTGAAATATTATCAGATGTAGCTCAGATAAGTAAAACCAAAAATTGTGCAATATTGCAAACTACCAGAAAACAAAAGCAAGGACTCCAAATCCCAATCTGTTTTTTAGTGTCATCACAGCAATAATTTACCAGGATCATTACCAGTCACAGTAAATTTATAGGCCAAGCACACACACAGGTAAACACACACAGACTCCGACACAGACACAGACACACATGCACAGGCAAACACACACACACACGCACACACACACACACACACAATATCAACCCTGCAGCAAACAAGCTTAAAGTCATGGAATATTGCTGTATAACTAATAGAGAATCGAAAAAGATGTCATACAGAAACTCAATACAAAAAAAAAAAACTCAGAAAGCAGTTTAGTGAACTCAGGAATAAAATAAATGATGATAAGGTATACATAACCTAAGAGTCTGAAACTATGAAACAATCAAACATTATTGGAGGACCAGTTGAACTTAATAAATGATATGAAGAATGCAACAGAAAACATTGGAAGAAGACTGTCTTGTGGAAGAGAGATTAGCAAACTCACCAATAAACAACAAGAAATTATAGGAGAGGGGAGAGATTCAAGATATTAAAAAGTGAGGAAATTCTAAAATAGCCATCAGACTTCTTAAGGAAGTGTACATTAGGGTGAAATCCTGGAGGGAGAAGAATGTTACAAGGCAGCTGATGGTTTATTTAAAGTTGTAATAGTTGATAACTTCCTGACCTGGGTAAGGAACTGACATACAATTCCGTGAGACAACAAAACACCAATAACTTTAAGACAATGAGACCTTTTCAAGATACGTCATATGCAAATTGGCAAGTCAATACCAGAGTAAAGTTTTAAAGGCAGTCAATAAAAGTTATGTTAATCTACATAGGAACCACCATTAGTCTATCAGCAGATTACTGAGCAAAAAACATATGCCAAGGGTAATTAAAATGACATTTTCAAACTACTGAAATAAGAAATCTCTCACCCAAGAATACTACACCTTGCACAGTTATCACTTAGGTGTAAAGTGAAAATAAAGAATTTACCAGACAAACAAACCTGAGTGAGTTGTAAAAAACAAAACCGAGACACTTTACAAGAGGTTCAGAAAAGAGCTATTCTAAGAAAAATAAAATGGCAAATATACGCAAAATTTTGAACAAAATTCTAAGCAGAGACCACGAGAAAGTTGCAACTGTTTCTTTGGGTATGTTGTTAAATGCTACTATTCTATATGAATTAAAGAGAGAAAAATAGTAATTCAGTTGCAATAAACATAGGTACATCAATCTGGTAACATGTTCACAAAAAAATAGAAAAAATTTGAGTCAGCAATCATAAAAGGTAAAGAGTAAAAATAAAACAATATTAAAGGAAGATGCTATCAGTGGAAAAAGGACTAAATTATACATGAGATGTTTTATTTTTAATTGAAGTACAGTAGATGTGCAATATTGTGCAGTTTCAGATGTACAGCATAGTGATCCCAACCACTTTTTAGATTATGTTGCATTATAAATTATTTCAATAATTGTTAACATACAATTATTATAAGTTATTTTGTGTAATTCCCTGGTATATACAGATTAACCTTGTTGCTTATCTCCATTAGGTAAACTACTTTTAATCTGTCAGTGTCCTACATTTAAATTGTCTTTCCGTTCCACTTTGGTAAACATAAATTTTTTCCCTTATCTTTCAGCCTGTTTCAGTCTTGTCTATCTAATGTCTCTATCTCTCTACCATGTCTCAATCAATCAATCAATCAATTTATCTATCTATCTATCAATCTATCTATCTATCTATCTATATATCTATCGTATGTCTATGTATCTATCCTTCTATGTATCTACTTATCTCTCATCTATCAATAGATAACTGTAGATAGATGTACACAGATATTTGTTATTCTTTAGATTCCACATAAAAATTATATTATATACTTTTGTCTTTGTCTAAGTTACTTCACTAAGCGCAATATTTACTAGGTCCATTCATGATGCTGAAATAGCCATGTGTTATGCTTTTTCATTGCTGAGTAATATTCCATTACATACTTATAGAAACATCATATTTTATTTTTTTCTGTGTGTGTTTTGATATGTTTAGTTTTTTTAATATTTCAATGAAAGCTTTTATTGCAATATTTTAAAAAAACAAAAGTTAATGCAAAAGAATCCATGATGAACAAAGTATTAAATTTTTAAATAAAGACAGGATTTTCTCCACAAGATGTAACCACTATCTTAACTGTTATAATCATCACTTCTCTGCAATTCTTTATAATTTTATCACCTGTGAATATATACTAACAAAGTACAAATTGATTTTACTGTTCTTGAAATTCATATAAAAAGAATTAGATCCCATGCTGTGATTTGTGTCTTGTATTCTTTCAGTCAAATTCATGTTGAAAAAATTCATCAATGGATTGTGCTGCTGAAGGTCACTCATTTCTTTTTTTTAACATTTTTTATTCATTTATAATCATTTTACAATATTGTGTCAAATTCCAGTATTCAGTACAATTTTTCAGTCATTCATGGACATATACACACTCATTGTCGCATTTTTTTCTCTGTGATTTATCATAACATTTTATGTATATTTCCCTGTGCTATACAGTGTAATCTTGTTTATCTATTTTACAGTTTTGAAATCCCAGTCTATCCCTTCCCACCCTCTACCCCACTGGTAACCACAAGTCTGTATTCTCTGTCCATGAGTCTTTAGATTCCACATATGAGCGATCTCATATGTTATTTTTCTTTCTATTTCTGGCTTACTTCACTTAGACTGACATTCTCTCGGAGCATCCATGTTGCTGCAAATGGCATTATTTTGTCGGGTTTTATGGCTGAGTAGTATTCCATTGCATAAATATGCCACATCTTCTTTATCCAGTCACCCGTTGATGGACATTTAGGCTGTTTCCATGTTTTGGCTATTGTAAATAGTGCTGCTATGAACATTGGAGGGCAGGTGTCATCTTGAAGTAGATTTCCTTCTGGATATAAGCCCAGGAGTGGGATTCCTGGGTCATATGGTAAGTCTATTCCTAGTCTTTTGAGGAATCTCCACACTGTTTTCCATAGTGGCTGCAGCAAACTGCATTCCCACCAGCATGTAAGAGGGTTCCCCTTTCTCCACAGCCTCTCCAGCATTTGTCATTTGTGGATTTTTGAATGACGGCCATTCTGACTGGTGTGAGGTGATACCTCATTGTAGTTTTGATTTGCATTTCTCTGATAATTAGTGATATTCAACATTTTTTCATGTGCTTTTTGATTATTTGTATGTCTTCCTTGGAGAATTGCTTGTTTATGTCTTCTGCCCATTTTTGGATTGGGTTGTTTATTTTTTTCATATTGAGTCATATGAGCTGCTTATATATTTTGGAGATCAATCCTTTGTCGGTTTCACTTTCAAAAATTTTCTCCCATTCAGTAGGTTTTCTTCTTGTTTTATTTCTGGATTCCTTTGCTCTGCAGGAGCTTGTAAGTTTCATTAGTTCTCATTTGTTTATTCTTGCTTTTATTTCTTCTAGGAGAAAATTTTTGAAATGTATGTCAGATAATGTTTTCCCTATGTTATCTTCTAGGAGGTTTATTGTATCTTGTCTTATGTTTAAGACTTTAATCCATTTTGAGTTGATTTTTGTATATGGTGTAAGGGTGTGTTCTAGCTTCATTGTTTTACATGCTGCTGTCCAGTTTTCCCAACACCATTTGCTGAAGAGACTGTCTTTATTCCATTGTATATTCTTGCCTCCTTTGTCGATGATTAGTTGACAAAAGGTTTGTGGGTTCATTTCTGGGCTCTCTATTCTGTTCCATAGGTCCATATGTCTGTTTTAGTACCAATACCGTGCTGTCTTGATGACTGTAGCTCTATAGTATTGTCTGAAGTCTGGGAGAGTTATTCCTCCAGCCTCTTTCTTTCTCTTCAGTAATGCTTTAGCAATTCTAGGTCTTTGATGGTTCCATATAAATTTTATTATGATTTGTTCTAGTTCTGTGAAATATGTCCTGGTTAATTGGATAGGGATTGCATTAAATCTGTAGATTGCCTTGGGCAATATGACCATTTTATAAATATTGATTCTTCCAATCCAAGAGCATGGAATATCTTTCCATTTTTTAAAGTCTTCTTTAATTTCCTTCATCAATGGTTTATAGTTTTCTGTGTATAATTCTTTCACTTCCTTGGTTAGATTTATTCCCAGAGGGAATTGTTTCCTTACTTTCTATTTCTGTTGATTTATCGTTAGTGTAAAGAAATGCAACTGATTTTTGAACATTAATTTTGTAACCTGCTACCTTGCTGAATTCTTCAATCAGCTCCAGTAGCTTTTGTGTGGACTTTTTAGGGTTTTCTATATATAGTAACATGTCGTCAGCATGTAATGACACTTTTACCTCTTCTTTTCCAATTTGGATCCCTTTTCTTTCTTTCTCTTGCCTGATTACTGTGACTAGGACTTCCAGGGCTATGTTGAATAGGAGTGGTGATAGTGGGCATCATTATCTTGTCCCAGATTTTAGTGGGAAGCTTTTGAGTTTTTCACCGTTGAGAGCTATGCTGGCTGTAGGTTTGTCATATATAACTTTGATTATGTTTAAATATGTTCCCTCTATATCCACTTTGGCGAGAGTTTTTATCATAAGTGGGTGTTGAATTTTATCAAATGCTTTTTCTGCATCGATTGGGATGATCATGTGGTTTTTGTCCTTTCTCTTGTTGATGTGACGTATTACATGGATTGATTTGCGTATGTTGAACCAGCCTTGTGTCCCTGGGATGAGCCCCACTTGGTCATGATGTATAATCTTTTTTATGTGTTGTTGGATTCTATTTGTTAAAAATTTTGTGAAGAATTTGGCGTCTATAATCATCAGTGATATTGGCCTATAATTCTCTTTTTTTTTGTAGTGTCTTTGCCTGGTTTTGGTATCAGGGTGATGGTGGCTTCATAGAATGAGTTTGGGAATTTTCTCTCCTTTTCAATCATCTGGAAGAGTTTGAGAAGGACTGGTATGAGTTCTTCTTTGTATGTTTGGTAGAATTCCCCGGTGAAGCCGTCCGGTCCTGGACTTTTATTTGTAGGGAGGTTTTTAATAGCTGTTTCTATTCCTTTCTAGTGATTGGATTGTTCAAGAGTTCGGTTTTTTCTTGATTCAGTTTTGGTGGACAGTATGTTTCCAGAAACTTGTCCATCTCCTCTAGGTTATCCAGTTTGGTTCCATATACTTTTTCATAATATTCTCGTATGATATTCTGTATTTCTATTTTGTTTGTTGTAATTTCTCCATTTTCCTTTCTTATTTTGCTAATTTGTGCTCTCTCTTTTTTCTTCTTTGTGAGTTTTGCTAGAGGTTTGTCGATTTTATTTACTTTTTCAAAAAATCAGCTTTTGGTTTGGTTGATTTTTGATTTTTTCTATGGTCTTGTTAATCTCTATTGTATTTAATTCCTCTCTGATCTTTATTATTTCCTTCCTTCTGCTGCTTTTTGGAGCTTTTTGTTCTTCTTTTTCTAATTAATTCAGGTGGTGGGTTAACTTGTTTATTTGAGATTGTTCTTCTTTTTTGATGAAGGCCTGTATCACTATAAACTTCCCTCTTAGCACTGCCTTTGCTGTGTCCCATAGTTTTTGCATGGTTGGGCTTTCATTATCTTTTGCCCCAAAGTATTTTTCAATTTCAGGTTTGATTTCCTCATTGATCCATTGTTTTTTCAATAACATTTTGTTTAACCTCCATGCATTTCTTTTTTTCTCCTTTGTTTCTCTGTTGTTGATTTCCAGTTTCATGGCATTGTGGTCAGTAAAGATGCTTCAGATAATTTCTATCTTCTTAATTTTGTTGAGGTTTCTTTTGTGTCCAAGTACATGATTGATCCTGGAAAATGTTCCATGTGCACTTGAAAAGAATGTATATCCTATGTTTTGGGGGTGTAATGCTCTGAAAATATCCACCAAATCTAGTTTTTCTATTGTAGTATTTAATTTCTCTTTTGCCTTGTTTATTTCCTGTCTGGAAGATCTGTCTAGTGATGTTAATGCAGTATTAAAATCTCCAACTATGATTGTTTTCCCATCAATATCGCCCTTTTCTCTGTTAGTAATTCTTGTATGTACTTAGGTGCTCCTATATTGGGTGCATATATATTAACGTGTGTAATGTCTTCATCTTGTATCACTCCTTTAATCATTATAAAATGTCCTTATTTATCTTTCTTTATGGCCTTTGTTTTAAAGTCTATTTTGTTTGAAATCAGTACTGCAACACCTGCTCTTTTGGCTTTTCCATTTGCATGGAATATCCTTTTCCACCCTTTCACTCTAAATCTATATGTGTCTTTCTCCCTAAAGTGGGTCACTTGTATGCAGCATATTGAAGGTTCTTGCTTTTTTATCCAGTCTGCCACTCTATGTCTTTTGACTGGAGCATTTAGTTCATTAACATTTACAGTAATTAATGATAGATGTGTGTTTATTGCCATTTTGAACTTATCTTTGCAGTTGAATTGGTATATCCTCTTTGTTCCTTTCTTCTTCCTTTTGTGGTTTGGTAAATTTCCTTTGTATTATCATGGATTTTATTTAATTTTTGTGACTCCCTTGTAAGTTTTTGACTTGTGGTTACCCTTTTTTGTAAATCTATTGACATATACCTGTTTTTATTATACTGATAATAACATGATCTCAAACCCATCCTACTGGTAAGATAATTTAAAAAAGAAAGAAAAAAATTCTATATTTCCCTGCCACCCTCTCCCACTCTCAGTGATTTGTATGTCTTCTTCTATAATTTCATGTTTCTTTATTCGTAATTCATGAGTCATCACCTTTCCAGTTGTGAGTTTCTCATTTCTGTAGCATCCTGCTGCTTTTCTATTTAGAATAGCCCTTTCAATAATTCTTTTAGCTTTGATTTAGTGTTGCTAAACTCCTGCAGCTTTTTTTGGCCGGGAAACTATTTATTTTTCCCTCTATCCTAAAGGATAGCCTTGCTGGATAAAGTACCCTAGGCTGCACCTTTTTTTCATTCAGGGCTTTGAATATATATTGCCACTCCCTTCTGGCCTTTAGTGTTTGTGTAGAAATATCAGCTGAGAGCCTTATGGGGGTTCCCTTGTAATTCACTCTTTGCTTTCCTTTTGCTGCCTTTAGAATCATTTCTTTATCCTTGACTCTGGCCATCTTGATTATGATATGTCTTGGTGTGGGTCTATTTGGATTCTTCCTGTTTGGGACCCTCTGAGCTTCCTGTACTTGGATATCTGATTCCTTCTTTAAATTTGGGAAGTTTTCAGTCATGATTTCTTCAAAAACCTTTTCACTCCCCTTTGATCTTTCTTCCCCTTCTGGGACCCCTATTATGTGAAGATTGGGACGCTTTATATTATCCCATAGGTCCCTTATGCTATTATCATTACTTTTTATTTGCTTATCTTGTATTTCTTTTGAATGGGTGCTTTCTATTGCCCTGTCTTAAAGATCACTAATTCGTTCCTCTGCATTAACTAGTCGGCTTTGCACAGCTATTAGATCATTCCTCATCTCTGTCAATGAGTTTAACCATTCTGCTTGGCTCTTCTTTATTGCTTCAATTTCATTTTTGACATATTTTATATCTCTAAGCACTATCTCTTTTAATTCCTTCAGCAATTTGATCACTCCTTTTTTGAAATCTTGATCTAGTAGGCTATCACTGTCTAATTCATTCCTCTTTCTTTCAGGGGATTCCTCTTGTTCTTTTAATTGGGAAAGGCTTCTCTGCTTCTTCATCTTACTCATACCTCTCTGGCACTGTGGTTTATGGAGTATCAGTTGTCTAATTTGGATCTTAAGGATTTTATCTATCTGATGCCTATTTAGGAATAGAACTTAGAAAAAAAAAGCAGGAGAAAAAAAGAAAAAAAATGAGAGAGAGAAAGATTTTTAAAAGAAGGGAGAAAGAGGTTTTGAAAACAGTGTATAATGAATAATAGAAAAGCGAGTTGTAGCAGAGTATTAATCGGGTTGAGACATCCTTTTAAAACCTTTAAAAAAAAGAAGAAAAAAGAAAAAAAAAGGGGTGGGGAGATGAGTAGATGTATTTGAAGCCTGTGTATATTCAATAGCAGGACATCAAAACCCAAGAGAAATAGAAATGAATTAAGAAGTAAAAATTAAGGGAGTAATTGAAAATAGAACAGGTAAAAACAGATTTAAAAACAAAACAGACAAAAAACAAAACAAAACAAAAACAAATAACAAAACAAAATAAAAAAAGTGTTGTCGGTGTTCTACTGGAGTCTGTGTGCTTTTAATGTGAAGTCCTTCTGTCTTCGTCCTGTTTTGGAAGATCAGCTTGTTTTCATAGGCCGTCCGTTGACGCCCTCTTCTGTGTTGCTCCCAGCACCTGTTGGCAAGCTGATCACGCCTCCTCCTAACACGGGGTCAGATGCAGCTCTCCTCTGCTGTGGGCGGGCTGGTCACTGCCCCTCCGGATGCCGCAGTCAGATGTTGCAGTCTGGCCAGGCAGAAGGGCGGGACGTGCCCCCTCCCAGCACCTCGGTCAGAGGCTGTGGTCCTGCCCAACAGGTGGGGGGCCGCTCTCCCTCTGCCTGCGCCACCGGTAGCTCTGCTGCTCTGTGCGGCTGCCGGCTCCGCCCTGGCCGGCGCTCCGCCCTGGTCGCGCTCCACGGGTGGGCTCGGGGAAGACCGAGGGGCAGTTCTTCCCTGCTCTGAGCCAAGACCCAGCTTCTTGTTTGTCTTTATGTAGCAAGTTCTCTGAGGGACCAGGATGGAAGGATCCTATCTGCCCCGGGCTGTAGACCCGTCTCAGACTGGCCCTTGAGGCTGCTAAACCCTTCAGTGTAGATGCAGGTTTCGTCTCTGCCCCTGCCTGGGTGCTAAGCACCGGAGAATATGGCGGCTGTGCCTGGGCCCCGCCTCTCTTCCCCTGAAATTTCCACGGGTTTTCAGAGATGGGGGTATGCACCCTTCCCCCGAGAGCATATCAACCTTGTTGTTTTATGGAGGGCCCAGGTTGCTCTGTCCTGTACACCCACATCCACGGCGCCCAGCCCCTTGCAGTCCCCCAGGGCTGCCTCCATGCAGCCGCCACCGTCCTCCGCCCACCTTGTGCAGCCTGGCCCTGCCCACCACTGCCGGCCCTCGTCACAGGCTGGGTGTCCGGGGGATGCTCTGTGCCCGTTTAACTTAGTTCTGTCAGACAAGGGCTGCTCTGTACAGATCGGAGCCTCGGAGGCTCCCCCTCCGTCCCACTGGCCCCTCAGTTGGAGAGGGGAGACCCAGCGAGCGAGCGCCAGTCCTCCTTTGCCGCTCCCTCCCCATCGAAACCGTCCCGCGCTGCTTTGCCTTTTGTTATTTCTTTTTTCCTTTTCTCCTACCAGATTTTTGGCGTCTTTATCTTTTGAAGATGGTGATGTTCTGTCGGAGTTCCGCAGGAGCCCTGGTTGGCTGAGTGAGTCTGTAGATGTGGGTCTTGGTGTATTTGTGGGAGAGGGTGACTTACAAGCGCCCTTCTACTCCGCCATCTTGTCTCTTCTCCATATCTTCCTAAGTCCATAGTCTACTGTGGACTTTTGGATTGCTTCCCTGTATTGCATGTTATAAACAGTGCTGTTGTGAACATTGGTTCTTCTCAATTTAGGGTTTCTTCCCCAGATTTTTCCTAGGAGAGGTGTTACTGTTTCATATGGTAGTTCTGTTTTAGGATTTAAAAATCTGAATACTGTTTTCCATAGAAATTGTACCAATTTACATTCCTACCAAGATATACAAAGGATTTGTTTCCTCCACAACATCTCCAACAGTTTCTATTTGTAGACTTTTTGATAATAGCCATTTGACCAGTGTGAAGTGATACCTCATTGTGGTTTTGAACTGCTATTAACTAATAATTAGTAATGTTGAGAATTTTTATCACTTGCCTGTTACTCATCTGTATGTTTTCTTTGGAAAAATATTAACTCAGGTACTCTGCTCTTTTTTTGATTGGGTTTTTGTTTTTCAGATTGAGTTCTGTAACCTAGATCCATGTTACATCTATTAACTTACATCTATTATCCCCTGGTCACTTGCATTATTTGTAAATATGTTTTCCAATTACACAGGCAGTGTTTTCATTTCATTCAAAGTGTCCTTAGCTGTGCAGAAGTTTTCAAGTTTATTTAGGTCTCACTTGCTTAATTTGCTTTTATTTCTTTTGCCTTAGGAGACTAATATAAGAAATTATTCCTATGATATATATCCAACAGTGTATCACCTATATACACTTCTAGCAGTTTTATAGAATCAGGTCTTACATTTAGGTCCTTAATAAACTTGGAGTTTATTTTTTTATATGATGTCAGGGAATGCTCTCATTTCACTGTTTTACATTTAGATGTCCAGCTTTACAAACACCATCCATTTACAAGACTGTCTTTTCTCCATTGTGTAGTCTTGCATCTTTTATAATTGATTTATTGCTCATAGGTGTGTGGAATAATTTCTAGGCTATCTGATTTTATTGATTATATCTCTGTGCCAATGCCATGCTGTTTTTATTACTGTAGCTTTGTAGTATAGAAAGGAATCCGGGAGGTTTATACCTCCAGATTTGTTGTTTTACCTCAAGATCATTTTCACAATATATAATGGTTTCATTTAAAACAGAGTTATTTATTTTCTGTTTCTGTGGGAAATACTACAGCTTCGTAACAGGAATTGCATTAAATCTGTAGGTTTCCTTGTGTTGTTCGGCCATGTTAACAATATTAACTCCTTCAATCCAAGAGCACAAGACATCATTCCATTTTTTTGAAACATTTTTAATTTCTTTGTCAATGTTTTTTAATTTTCAGTGTTTAGATCTTTCATATATGTGGTTACATTTATTCCAAGGTATTCGGGGGAATGAGATTTTAAATAGTATTGCTTTCAACGTCCATTTTAGGGTATCTCATGATTAACGTGTAGAAATGCAAGAGACAACTTTACATTAATATTGTACCCTGCTCCCTCATTGAAATTATTTATTGTTGAGATTAGTCTGTGTGGAGCCCTAAGGACTCTATGTAGATTGTTATGTCATCAGTACTGGTGCCAATTTTGCCTCTTTCTTTCCATTTTGCCTCTTTCTTTCCATTTTGCCTTTCTTTTTCTTCTTTTTCTTTCCTTTTCTTTTCTTCTTTTACTATGGAACAGAAGTGCTGAGGGTAGGAATCCTTGTCTTGTTCCCGAATTTACCCAGAAGGCTTTCAGCTTTTCCCCTAAGTATTATAAATTGTTATAAATGACCTATAGTATGCTGAGGGATGTTTCCATTATACTCTCTTTCATGAGAGTTCTGATCACGAATGTATCTTGAATTTTGTCTAATGCTTTTTCTGTGTGTATTGACATGGTCCTGTGAATTTTGTCCTTCCTTTATTAAATATGTGTCATGCTGATTACCTTGCATATGTTGAACCATCCCTGTGACTCTGGAAGGAATCCAACTTATCATCATGTATAATCCTTTCTATGTATTGCTGGATTAATTTGTTGATGTTCTGTTGAGGATTTTTAAATGTATATTCATCAAGGATATTGGCTTTACATTTTAATTTCTTTTTTTTGGTAGTGTCTTTTTCTGTTTTTGTTATCATGGCATTGGTGTACTCATAGAATAAATTGGGGAATGTTTCTTCCTAATACATTTTTTGAAATAGCTGAGAGGAAAGAGGTTTTAGTGAAGGCATCCAGGCATTTTGTTCAAGGGGTGTTTATAAAACTATAGATTTTTTTTAAATTAGACTGATTGCTCTTTTCAAGTTTTCAGTTTTCATTTTATTCAGTGCTGGCACGCTGTACGTTTCAAGAAATTTGTCCATTTCTTTAAGGTCGTCCAGTTGGTTGTCATGTAACTGTTCAGAGTGCTTTCATAATCTTTGTATTACTGTACTCTCAGAAATTATTTCTAATATTTCATTTATTACTTTACTGGGTCGAGTCTGTATTTCTTGAGAAGCCTGGCTAAATGCTTATCAATTTGTTAATATTTTTAAGAAAAAATAGCTGTTGATTTTATGAATTTTAATTTATTTTTAATTTTTATTTTATTTATATTCAACCTAATAATTAAAGATTTCTCATTCTACTGCCTTTGTGTTTTGTTTGTTTTAATATCTAGTAATTTTGGGTGGTAAGTTTATCCTTTGGGTGAGGGTTTATTTTTCCTTGTGTAAGGCCTCAATTGTTCTAAACTTCCCTCTTAGATTTGCCTTTGCTGCGTCCCATACATTTGATGAAGCTGTGTTTTCATTGTAATTTGTATCCAGGTATGATTTTGTTACCACTTTGATTTCATCATTGTTCTTGTTTTATTTTATTTTTTTAAAGAATGAGGTTTAAATTCATGTTTGTGCTTTTCCTGTTCTTCTTTCTAGAGTTGATGCATAGTTTCATAATTGTGTTTATGGAAAAATACTTGCTGTAATCTATATTTGCTTAAAGTTCCTGAGGCTCATTTCATGAAGTAATATGTGGTTAATTCCTTAGATAAAATCCTGTGTACACTTGAGAAATTTATGTGTTCTCCTTTTCTGATGCAGTGTCCGTTAGATCTGTTAGGTTCAAATGATCTATTATGTCATTAAGACCTCTGTTTCCTTACAGATATTATTTCGGGATGATATGGCCATCAGAATAGTGAGGTGTTCAACCCATCTACTATTATTCTTTTATAATGAATTAATTCCTTCATGTCTACTAATATTTCTTTTTATACTTATATGTATGGTTTTTGGTCCATATATAATTTAATGAGTGTAATACTCTATTTTTATATTGATCTCTTTATCTTTATGTAATCTCATATTTATCTTTCATTGTGGCCCTTATTTTAAAATGTATTTTGTATGACTTGAGCATTGCAAACTGGACTTTCTTGTAATTTCCATGAAACATCTTTTCCATCTTTTTACTGATTGTGTTAATCTTCCACCATAAAGTGAGACTTTTTGTGAGGGAAGCAAAGATAGTGGAGCAGAAGGATGCTCATAGCTCACCCTTTCCCACAAATGCACCAAGACTCACATCCACAGACCTACTCAGCTAACCAGAGTACCTGCAGAACTCTGATAGAACATTGTCCTCCTCAAAAGATAAAGATGCAGAAAATCTGGTAGAAGAACATGAAGACAGAAAGAAGAAAAGGCAAAACAGTTTGGGACAGGTACCACAGGAAGGGAGCAGCAAAAAGGACTGGTGCCCATTCACTGGGTCTCCCCTTTCCAATTGTGAGTTCAGCAGGATGGAGTGGGAGACTCCAAGAATTGGACCTCTATAGAGTATAAGTTGACTGACAGTACTAAGTTAAACAGGCACAGAGGATCCCTGTGACACCCAGACCAATTGGCTTCCTGGCAGCTGGGAGCAGGGCAATGCTGCCTGAGCTGGGTGGAAGATGAGGACGGCTGCACTGAGGCAGCCTGGGGGAATGGAGGGGGCTTTGTACCATTGCTGTGGGTACACAGGGCAGAACAACCAGGGCCCTTCATTAAACAACAGGGCAGACTAGCTCTGGGAGGGGAAAGGTGCATTCGGAATCTCTGAAAATCCACAGAATTATCTAGGACAAGAGACCTGGGGCTCAGACACAGCCACCATATCCACTGGAACTTTGCACCCTGGCAGCAGTGAGAGCAAAACCTGCATTCACTCCTAAGGACTTAGCAGACTCAATCGCCAGATGGGGACTTGTCTACAGCCTGAGGCAGATAAGATATTTCTGTCCTATTTCCTCAGAGAACTTGCTCTGCCAAGGCAAACTAGGAGCTGGGTTTTGGCCCAGACCAGTGACAGGGCATATAGCAGTGGAGAGAATAGCACACTTACACTGCTGATGGCCCACCAGCTTTTGGGTTGGAACACAGCTCCTGACCATGTGGCTGGGAGAGGGCTCGATGCCCACTCCTGCCTGGTCAATCTGAAACATGTGACTGGGGCTTCGGTCAGGGCAGTGACAAGATAGCCCACAGTAAAGAGAGCTGTTCCAAAACCAGATTTGGGAGTAGGAGTGATCTGCTTGCTGACAGGCACTGGGAGCTGCACAGATGAGGGATCCAATGGAGGGCCTCTGGAAAAAGCAAGCTGAGCTTCCAAAACAGGATTAATACAGAAATATTTCACATTAAAAGTACACAGTCTCCAGGACACACTGACCACCTCCTTGTTTTAATCTGTTTTAACCTGTTCCATTTTCTCATACCCTCTTAATTTTTACTTCTTAGGCAATTATATATACCCCCTTTTAAATCCCATTGAAATTTTTTAAAAATATATTTATTTTTATTATTTTTCAAAACTCTGCTTCAACTTGCTCTTCTATTATGTATTATACAATGTCTTCAAACACTTATTTCCCCTTCTTTAAAATTCTTTGTCTCCCTCTCTCTTTTTTCTCTTTTTCAGCTGTATTACTACAGAGGCATTAGGTAGATAAACTCCTTTAGGACCACAGTAGATAACTGATAATCCATAAACCACAGTGCCAGAGAGGTAGGAGCAAGATGAAGAAGCAGACAAACCATTCCCAATTAAAAGAACAAGAGAAATCCCCTGAAAGTACAATCAGTGAAATAGACATCAATATCCTGCTAGATCAAGATTTCAAAAGAGGAGTGATCAAATTAATGAAGGAAATAAAAGATAGAGTTTAGAGAAATAAAATATGTAAAAAACGAATTGGAAGCTATAAAGAAGAGCCGAGTAGAATAGGTAAACCCATTGACTGAAATGAGGAATGACTTAAAGGGGTCACAAAGCCAACTAGATAATGCAGAGGAATGAATTAGTGACTAAGAAGACAGGAAAATAGAAAACACCCAATCAGAAAAGCTACAAGAGAAACAACGAGAAACAAATGAAAAATCATTGAGGCCTATGGAATAATAGAAAGCATGCCAATCTTGGCATGATTAAATTCCCAGAAGAGGAGGAAAGATCAAAGGGGATTGCAAAGGTGTTTGAAGAAATCATACCTGAGAACTACCCAAACTGAAAAAAGGAATCAGATATCCAAGTAAAGGAAGCTCAGTGTGTCCCAAACAGGAAGAACTCAAATAAACCCACAACAAGACATATAAATAAGATGGCCAGAGCCAAGGATAAAGAAATGATCCCAAAGGCAGCAAGAGAGTAGCAAAGAGTGAGTTACAAGGGAATCCCCATAAGGCTCACAGCTGATTTCACAACACAAATACTACAGAAGAGAAGGGTGTAACAAGATACATTCAAAGTCCTGAATGAAAAAGTGATATACCCTAGGATACTTTAACCAGCAAGGCTATCTACTATGGTAGAAGGAGACATAAATAATTTCACAGACAAGAAAAAGCTACAAGAGTTTAGCAACACTAGACCCATGATTAAAGAAATATTGAAAGGTCCACTCTAAAAACAAAAGCAGCAGGATGCTACAGAAATGTGAAACTCACAGCTGGAAAGATGATAACTCATGAACTACATGTAAAATTAACACAAAGTTTTTTTAAAAAATACATATAAATCATTGAGAGTAGGAAAGGGAGGAAGGAAAATAGAGAATTTTTGGGGGTTCTTTCTTTTTAAAATATTTTGTTCTCAGTAGGATGGTTTTGAGATCATGTTACTATCAGTTTAATAATATCAGTTATACTAATGGTCTAATAGACTTATATAAAAGGGTAAAAACAAGACAAAAACATATTCAGGGAGTAACTAAAACTAAATAAATTTCACGACAATGCAAAGGAAAATGACCAAGCCAAAAATGGAAGATCAAATGAACAAAGAGGAAATACCAAATCAACTGCAAAAATAAGGTCAAAATGGCAATAAACACAAACATATCATGGATTATTGTAAATGTTAATGGACTAAATGCTCCAGTCAATGTCATTGAGTGGCAGACTGGATAATAAGCTAGATCCTTCAATATGCTGCATACAAGAGACCCACTTCAGCAAGAAGGAAACATATACATTGAGAGTGAAAGGATGGAATAGGGTATTCCATACAATGGGAAAAGCCAAAAAAGCAGTTGTTGCAGTTATGACTTCAGACAAAATAGTCTTTAAAGCAAAGGCCATAAAGATAAAGAGGGACATTTTATAATGATTGAAGGAGTGATAAAAGTTAAGGATAGCACAATTGTTAATACATATGCACCAAATAGAGGACTACCTAAGTACATGAAATAATTAGTAACAGATATAAAGGGGGATAGTAATGGGAATCTAATCCTAGTTGAAGAATTCAAAACTGCATTAACATCACAGGAGAGATCATTGAGATAGAAAATAAATTAGGCAACAGAGAAGTTAAATAATACAAGAAAAATATTACACTTCGTGGACGTTTGCAGAGCATTGTACCCCTACAAAATAGTATATACATTCTATTCAAGTGCACATGGGACATTTTCCAGGATTCATGATATACTTGGTCACAAAAGAAACCTCAGCAATGTTAAGAAGATTGAAATTACCTTAAGCAACTTTACTGACCACAATGCCATGAAGCTAGAAATCAACATCAGAGAAACAAAGGAGAACAAAAGGAAAACATGGGGATTAAACAATATGTTATTTAAAAACCTATGGGTCAAAGAAGAAATCAAAGTTGAAATTAAAAATTACCTTGAGACAAAAGAAAATGAAAGCAAAACCACACAAAATTTATGGGGCACAGCAAGGGCTGTGTTGAGAGGGGAGTTTATAGTGGTACATGCCTTCCTCAAAGAAGAAGAACAATCACAAATAAACAATTTATCCCATCAGGAGAATGAACTAGGTAAAGAAGAACAAAAAACCCCAAAAGGCAGCAGAAGGAAGGGAATCATAAATATTGTGGAGGAAGTAAATAAAATAGAGTTTAAAATACCATAGGAAAATAATCAACCAATCCAAACGCTGGTATTTCCAAAAAGTAAATAAAATCGACACACCTCTGGTCAAACTCAAAAAGAAGAAAAAAGAGAGAGCACAAATAAGCACAGTAAGATAGGAGAATGGAGAAATTACAACTAATAAAATAGAAATACAGAAATATCATATGAGATTATTATGACAAGTATATTGAACCAAACTAGATAACCTAGAGGAGATGGACAAGTTACTGGAAACATACTGTCCACCAAGACTGAATCAAGAATAAACTGAACCCTTGAACAAACAGAGCACTAGAAATGTTATCAAAATAGAAATATAAAACCTCCCTACAAATAACAGTCCAGGACAGGGCGGCATCACTAAGGAATTCCACCAAACATGCATAGAAGAACTCATACCAGACCTTCTCAAAATCTTCCAAAGACTGAAAAGGAAAGAATACTCTCAAAGTCATTCTATGAAGCCACAATTACCCTGATACCACAAACAGGCAAAGACAATACCAAACAAGAAAATTATAAGCCAATATCACTGATTAACACAGGCGCCAATATTCTCACCAAAATAGTAGTGAATAGAATCCAAAAATACAGAAAAATGATTATACATCATGACCAAGTGGGGATCATGCCAGAGACACAGGGGTGGTTCAACATATGCAAATCAATCAATGTAATACAGCACATCAACAAGACAAAGGACCAAAACCGCATGATCATCTCAATAGATGCAGGAAAAATATTTGATAAAATTCAACACACACTTATGATAAAAACTCTCAACATATTGGGCATAGAAAAACATATCTCAGCATCATAAAAGCTATAGATTACAAACCTACAGCCAGCATAGTACTGAATGTTGAGAAAGCCAATGTCTTACCACTAAAATCTTGGACAAGGCAAGGATGCACACTATCACCACACCTACTCAACATAGTCTTGGAAGACCTAGCCACAGAAATCCAAGAAAGGAAAGAAGTAAATGGGATGCAAATTGGAAAGGAAGAGGTAAAAGTCTTTCTATATGCAGATAATATGTTACTATATATAGAAAACCATACAGGATCCAGACAAAAAATACTACAGCTGATCAAAGAATTTAGCAATGTAGCAGGTTATAAGATTAAGGTTTAAAAATCAGTGGCAATTCTTAACGCTAATGATTCAGATAATACTGCAGAGCTACAGTCAACATGACAGCACTGTATTGGTAGGAAAAGATACATATAGGCCAATGGAACAGAATAGAGAGCCCAGAAATAAACTCACAAACTTTAGGTCAATTAATCTTAGAAATAGGAGGAAAGAAATTACAATGGATGACAGACAGTCTCTTCAGCAACTGGTGTTGGGAAAACTGGACAGCAGCATGTAAATCAATGAAGCTAGAACACTCCCAATGAAGCTAGAACACCATACACAAAAGTAAACTCAGAAAGGACCAAAGACTTATGCATAAGACAAGATGGAGTAAACTTCCTGGTGGAAACTATAGGCAAAACAGTATCTGACATAAGTCTCGTAAATTTTCTCATAGAAGAAATAAAAGCAAGAATAAACAAATGAGACCTAATGAAACTTACAAGCTTCTGCACAGTAAAGAAATGAAAAGTAAAACAAAAAGACAACTTACGGAATGGGAAAAAAATCTTAATATGAAACCGACAAAGGCTTGATCTCCACAGTATATAAGCAGGGCATCCAACTGAATAAGAACAAATAGATCACCCAATGCAAAAATTGGCAGAAGACCTAAACAAGAAATTTTCCAAGGAAGACATACAAATGATCAAAAGGCACATCAGAAAATGCTCAATATCTGATTATCAGAGAAATGCAAATCAAAACTACTATGAGGTATCAACTCACACCAATCTGAATGGCCATCATTCAAAAATCCACAAATGGCAAATGCTGGAGAGGCCATGGAGAAAAGGGAACCGTCCTTCACTGCTGGTGGCAAAGCAGTTTGGTGCAGCCACTGTGGAAAACAGGATGGAGATTCCTCAAAAGCCTAGGTATAGACTTATCATATGACCCAGGAATCCCGGTCCTGGCCATAAATCATGAAGGAACCCTACTTCTGGATGACACCTGCACCCGAATATTTATAGCCAGCAGTATTTACAATAGCCAAGACATGGAAAAAGCCTAAATGTCCATCGACAGTTTCCTGGATAAAGAAGAGGTGGTATATTTATACAATGGAATGCTGTTCAGCCATATAAAGTGACAACATAACGCCATTTTCAGCAACATGGATGGTCCAGGAGAAAATCAGTCTAAGTTAAGTAAGCCAGAAAGAGAAAGAAAAATACCATATTAGATGGCACATCAGTGAAATCTAAAAACAAAACAAAAAAAGCACAAATACAAAACAGAAATAGACTCACAGATATAGAATACAAGGTTTTGTTAGCCAAGGGGGCTGGGGGTGGGAAAAGATAGACTGGGAGGTCTAAATTGTAGAATAGATAAACAGGATTGTACTGTATAGCAAAGGGAAGAATATAAAAGTTCTTACAGAAGCCCACAGTGGAAAAAATGGGACAACAAATGTATATTTTTTCATTGGAACAGTAAAATTTTGCTAACACAGGGATTGGAGACAACTTTGCAAAATGACTGTAAATCAAAAAGGAAACTTAAAAAAAATAAAAAACATTAACCTAAATATTACAGGTGTAAATATACATTAGAGAGAAAAAGAAAACTATGCAAAAGAGCAGTAAAACCAAAGATTTTTTTTGTTTTCTTTTTAAGATAAGCAAAATCAAAGAAACTTCTTGCCAGGTGCATCATGAAGAAAAGAGAGATGCTCCAAAGAAATAAAGTAAGAAATAAAAGAAGAGAAATAACTATTGTTACCGCAGATATACAACAAAGGGATCATTTTGTCAACACTTAGATTCGAATAAACTGGGGAACTTAGAAGATATAGACAAATGTCTAGAAAGAGACAGAAATCAGGAGAAAAAAATAATTTGAAAAAAATGTTTACTAGAAGAAAGTAACTGCTTTTAAAATAATCGTTAAAAGAAGTGCAGATTTAAACAAATACCATGGAAAACTGTACAAAAATACAAAGCAGAACTTATACTCTGAAACTATTCAAAAATAATGAAGATGAGGGAAACTCCCAAATTAATTCTATGAAGAATTCATCACCTTAATAGCATAGTCAACAAACAAACTACAGGCAAAGGAAACTTCAAGCCAATAAATTTGATAGATTAAGATGCAAAAATTCTACGAAGTATTATTAGCAAACTAAATCCAGCAATACCAAAAATGAATGATACACCATGATCAACTTGGATTAATTGTAGGGTCACAAGAGGATTTCAACATACACAAATCAATCAATTTGATAAACCACATTAACAAAAGGAAAAGAGAAAACGACGTGGTCATCCCTATAAATTCATAAAAAGTATTTCAAATAATTCAACATTTATTCATTAAAACAGCAACAACAGCAACAACAACAACAACAACAACAACAGCAACAACAACAGAAAACTCTTACCAAAGTAGGATTCAGGAAATATATCTCAACATAACTAAAGTCATTACTTACAAACACACAGACAGTATAATACGCAAAAGTGAATAACTGAAAGCCAAATTAAGGAATAAGACAAGGATGCCCAATTTCACCATTTCTGTTATACACAGTATGGGAAGTCCTAGCAACAGCAATCGGAGAATAAAAAAATTTATTCAATTTGGATTGAATGAAGTAAAACTGTTACTATTTTAGGTGACATGATAATCTATATAGAGATCCCTAAAGATTCTCCACACCAGAACAACTAAAACTAATAAAGACATTTAGCAAAGTAGCATGATTCATGATTAATATACAAAAACAGTTACATTTTAGTACACTAACAATGAAATATTCCATAATTATAAAATATCTATATGAAATCAGATCAAAAAATGAAAAACTTATGGAAAATCCAAGATGATAAAATCTATAGGACACTGATAAAGAAATTTGAAGATGATGCAAAGAAATGGAAAGAAATCTCAAGGTCTTAGTTTAGAGGAATTAATATTGTTAAATTATACATGCTACAAAATATGTCTACAGATATAAAGTGATTCAGATCGAAATACATGATATTTTCCACAGAACTAAATCAGTTCTATGATTTGTATGGAACTGCAAAAGAACTAGTACTGAAAAGGAAGAATGAGGAAAAAGAACAATGTTGGAAGCATAACCCATAACTCTCCCAGATCTCAGAATATATGAAAAAAATACAGTAATCAAAACAGCACAATACTGGAAAACAAACAAACACCTATATCACTGGAACAGAGCACTGAGGCGGAAATAAAACATCACAAATATGGTCAACTAAACCACGACAAAGGAAACAAAAATATACAATGCCTTAAAGACAGATTTCAGCAAGTGATGTTGAGAAAGCTAGACAGGTACATGTAAATCAATGAAATTAGAAAAATCCCTCACATTGTACAAGAATAAATTCAAAATGTTTTAAATATCAGAATCTAATACATGACACAATAAAACTTCTGGAATATAACATAGGCAAAACAAAACAATAATTGTAGCAAAATTTTCTTATGTCACACTCCTGAGCTGAAAACAATAAAGGTAAAATAAACAAATAGGTCCTAATTAAACTTAAAAGCTTCTAAACAGCAAAATAAACAAAATGAAAAGATGAACTTCCAAATGGGAGAAACCATTAAGTAACAATGTAATCAAAAAGTGGCTAATTTCTAAAATACACAAATAGTTCATACAACACCATTTGAAAAATCTAAAAACAACTCAGCCAGAAAATGAGCAGAAGACAATTCCCTAAAAAAGACACACAGATGACAAACAAAAACATAAAAATATTTTCACATTGATAATCATTATACAAAGGCAAGACAAAAATAAAATAATAATTTACCTCACAGTAGTGAGAAGGGCTGTCATCCAAATGTCTAAAAATAATAAAAACTGGGAAGATTGTGGAGAAAAAGGGACTCTCCAACACTTTTGTGGGAATCAAATTTGGTGAAACAACTTTGGAAACAGTATGGAAGTTCCTTTAAATAATAAAAATAGACTTATCATATGACACAGCAATCCCACTCCTGGGCATATAAAACATAAAACCGGAAATTAGAGAATCCTAGGGTAAAATATAAGAAGTAAACTCTGATATTGGACTTAATTTGATTCTGCAAATGTTTCCTCTGGCATGGGAAGCAGCAGTAAAGCTAAGAAAATATGATTGTGTCACAATAAACAGATTTACTCTGCAGAAGAAATGATCAATAAAATGAACAGTCAACCAACACAATGGTAGAACATATTTCCAAGTGATAATTTCCAATCAAGTGTTAATATCCAAAATATAGGGCAAACTCTTACCCCAAAAAAACAACAAAAAAAGCAAACAATCCAATTAAAAAAAAGTCCATAGGAGCTGAATAGGTAGATCTGAATTAATTTTCTGTAGAAAACATACAGTTGGCTATATGACACATGAAAATGTGTTCAGAGTTATAAATTATTAGGAAAGTCATAAACCAAAAATGAGACAAGTCCTCACACTTGTCAGAAAGCTCTCATGAAAAAGAAAAGAAATAAATCTTGGTGAACTTGTGGAGAAAATGTAACACCGTGGACACTGTTGATAGGAATGCAAAGTATTGATTCCATTGCATATATACATCAAATTTTTTCATCCATTTTTCTGTCAAGGGATGTTGGGTTTGTAGGCCCCTGTCTGAAAGCTCTAGAGAATAAGCCCATGGGCTGAACTGATAAACAAGCTTTGAGGAATGTCACATATCCAGGCTGGATAAGAAATGGCCTACTCAATGTATCCAGTATGGGTGGCTGGATAGCTTATGCTGGGTAAGATCCTCACAGGAGGACATCCTAAGTCAAGCAGAGCCGTCTGGTTAAGAGATGGCCTAATCAATGAAGTTCCGTGATGAACTTTAAAACAATCCTTGATCATTTAATAACCTGCGCTTACTGCAGGAGCATGGGAACATAAATAGCTAAAGATTATTAACATTGTTATAACTTAGATTATATGTGAGGCATTGTGCATGTCCTATATAAACCCTTTCTCTAAGAATCAATACAAAGAGAACTGCTCCACTGCTCTCCACACAGTGTTTGTATGTATATGATATCGTGCCACTGACAGGGTTAATTTAATTTGTTGGGAGTATCTTAAAAGGATGTTGCATTATATATAATGCACTTTCTGCACGTGTTGAGATGTTTATGTGAATTCTTTAACTTATTCTATTAGTGTGGCATGTCACCTTTATTGATTTGAATATTTTGAAGTATCCTTAAACCAAGGGATTTATCCCTTTACTCATGTATGTTTATGATACATTAAATGTGTTGTTAAATTCATTTTGCTTGTGTTTTGTTGAGAATTTTGGCACATAATTTCATCAGGGATAATATTCTATATTTTGCATATAATGTCCTTTCTTGCTTGCTAGTCAAATAAAACTCACATCAAAAAACATTTTTGGAATCTTTCACCCCCTTCAAATTCTTGGAAGATTTGGGTAAGAATTGGTGAAAACTTGTCTTCAAATGTATGAGAGAATTCACCAGTAATGTCGTCTTGTAAATTTGTTTCTGGTTTTGGAAGTTTGGATTATTGACTTACCCAAACACACTTTTGCTCTATTATCTTTCTGATTTCTTCTTGATTCAGTATTCAAAGACATATGTTTCTGGGAATTTGTCTTTTGTTCTAGGTCATTCAATTCTTTGGCTAGTGGTAATTTCTTAAGATGCTTTGCATCTCTACAACATCAGTGGTAATATCTTCTCTGTTATTTCTAATTTTATTTGAGTCTTTATTTTCTTTGCCAACCTAAACGTTTGTCCAGTTTATGTTTAAAAGAAACAGACTTAGGTTTTTCTTTTATCTTTTCAATTGTTTCTCTGCTTATTTGCCTTACTCTCATTCATTCAGTTTTCTTCTTTGTTCTTTCTGTTTTCTCCTAGATCCTTGAGGTGTGAAGTTAAGTAGTGTGAATATTTGTATTTCATTTATTATTAAATATTTTTATTTAGTTATTATTTTATTTATTTATTTATTTGCATATTTATTCATTTATTTATCATTGAAGTACTGCCGTTTACAATGTGTCAATCTGTGGTGTATTACACATTGTCCCCGTGCATGCATATATTTGTGTGCCTATTAAACATTACTTCACAATATTTAACTTACTGCCCTCTGTCATAAAGGAGAAATTTAGAAAAATTTTGTTTTTATGTATAGTGAAAAAAATTTATGAATATACAGATCCCAAATATATCCTCTCATAGCCCCTTTCTGCAATAACCATAAAATTGTTTAGTAGATCTGTGAGTGTGTTTCAGTTTTGTAGAGGAAATCATAGTGTTCACATCCAAATTTTTTTTTGAAGTTTCTCATCTGTCATGTCATATATTATTTTTCTTTCTATTTCTGGCTTTCTTCAATTAGAATGATACTTTTTGGGGACAACAATTTTGCTGAAAATGTCATTGTTTTATCATTTTTTATTGCAGAATATTATTCCATTGTGTAAATATGGCATAACTTCTGAATACTCTCATCTGTTGTTGGACAATTAGGGTGCTTCTATGTCGTGGCTGTTGTATATAGCACTGCTAATACCATTGGGGTACAGGTGACATTTTGAATGAAGGTTCCCTTTGATATATACCCAGAAGTGTGATTATTGGATCGTATGTTAAGTTTATTTTTTTTCTTTTGAGAAATCCCCATCCTGGTTTCCACAATGACTGCACCAAACTACTTTCCTTCCAACAGTGAAGGAGAGTCCGCTTTCTCCACAGCTACCCCAGCACTTAATGTTTGTGGAATTTTGAATGATTGCCATTGTGACTATTGTGAGGTGATACTTCATTATAGTTTTGTATAGCCCTTCTCAGATAATGATAGTGAGCACATTTTTTTTTCATATATTTATGTGGTATTTGTATTTCTTTATTGGAGAATTGCTTGTTTAGGGCTTCTGCCCATTTTCAGATTGGGTTTCTTGGGGTTTTTTTTATTATTATTACATTGTATGAAGTCTTTATATTTTAGAAATTAAGACTTTGTCAGTTGCATCACTTCTAAATATTTTCTTTAATCCTATAGGTTGTCATTTTGCTTTGTTTATGGTTCCCTTTGCTGTGCAAAAGCTTATAAGTTTAATTAGGTCCCATTTATTAATTTTGCTCTCACATCCATTACCTGGGTAGGCTGTTCTAGGAGATCATTGCTGAGATTTATCTCAGAGTGTTTTGCCTATGTTTACTTCTAGGAGATTTACTTTGTCTTGCCTTACATTTAAGTCTTCAAGTCATTTTGAGTTTATTCTTGTGTATGGAGTGAAGGATTGTTCTAATTCCATTGCCCTGATGCTGCTATCCACTTTTCCCAACACCAGTTGGTAAAGAGATGGACTTTTCTCTGTCATATTCTTGGCTACTCTGTCAAAGATTAATAGGACATAGGCCTGTAGATTTATTCCTAGGCCCTCTATTCTGTTTCATTGTTCCATATGCCTGTTTCTGTACCAATATCATGTCATTTTGATTATTGTAGGTCTTCAATATTTTATGGAGACCTGGTGGTTTATTCCTCCAGCCTCTTTCTTTTTCGTTAATATTGCTTTGGGTATTATGGATCTATTTTGACTCTTTGTAAATCTTAGGATCATTTGCTTCAGTTCCAAAAAGAAAATTTTTGCATAATTTGATAGTAAATCACATTAAGCCTGGGGATTTCCTTGGGCAGTATGACCATTTTAAGCAATTTGTTGCTTCCATTACGAGACCATTGGGTATCTTTTCAATTCTTCAAATCTTTTTTGAATTCCTCAATCAATGTTTTCTAGTTCTCCATATATAATCCATCCACCTCCTTTGTCAGATGTATTATTAAGTATTTTATAATTTTGTCTGCAGTTATAAAAGTGGTTGACTCTATACTTTGTTTTCCTGTTGATTCAATGTTAATGTAAAGAAATGCATTTTTTTTGTACATTAGTCTCTCTATATTGCCCAGTTCCTTTTTCAGCCTGAGTAATTTTTTGTGAAGCTTTTATAGTTTTCTATATATAGTGTCATATCTGCATACCATGACAATTTTATCTCTTCTTTTCCAGTATGAATCCTTTTATTTCTTTTCCTTGCCTGATCGTTGTGGCTAGGATTTCCAATACTATATTGAATTGAAATTGTGAGAATGAGTAACCTTGTTTTGTCTCAGGTTTTTGTGGGAAGCGTTTCAGTTTTTCACCATTGAGCATTTTGCTGGCTATATGTTTGTCATGAATAGCTTTAATTATGTTGAGATATGGTCCCTCTATGCCCACTGTGATAAGAACTTTTATTGCAAATAGGTGTTAATTTTTATCAAATGCTTTCTCTGCATCTACTGAGATGATCATGTGGTTTTTTTGTCCTCTCTGTTATTGGTATGTTGTATCACAATTTATTGTTTGATTTGCATAAGTGAAACCATCCTTGTGTTCCTGGGATGAACCTTACTTGACCATGGTGTATGATCTTTTTTCCATGCTGTTGGATTCTGTTTGTCAATATTTTCTTAAGGACATTTACATCTATGTTTAACAATGATATTGGCTTATAGTTTTCTCTTGAGGTAGTGTCTTTGTCTGGTTTTGGTATCAGGTTAATGTTGGCCTTACAGTGTGAGTTTTGGAGTACTCTCTCCATATCAACCTTTTGGAAGAGTTTGAGGAGGACTGGTATGGATTTTTCTTTGTATGTTTTGTCATTACCCCATTGAAGCTATTTGAGTCTGAATTTTTGTTTGCAGAGAATTTTTATTTTATTCATAATTCTATTCCACTTCTGGTGATCTGTCTGTTCAAATGGTTAATTCCTTCTTGATGCAATATTGGTGGGCTGAATGTTTCCAAAAACTTCTCCATTACTTCCTGGTTATCCAGTTTGTTTCCATACAGTTCCTCATTGTATTCTCTTATGATATTATGCAAATTTGTGTTACTCTTTTTAGTTTATCCATTTTCATTTTATAGATTATTGTGTTCTCTCTCTTTTCTTGTTGGTGAGCCTGTCCATAGTTTTGTCAATTATGTTTACTATTTCAAAAAAGAGTTTGATTGATTTTTTTCTCTTTTTTAATGTGTATTTCAAATATTTCTTCCTTGGTCTTTCTTATATCTCACTTTCTGCTGACTTTTGGTTTTGTTTGCTCTTCGTTCATGATTAGTTTACATAGAATGTTAGATTATTTATTTGAAGTTGCTCTTCTACTTTGAGGAGGGCCTTCTCACTATGAACTTCCCTCTTAAGCCTGCTTTAACTGTATTCCATAGACTTTGTGTAGTGTTTTGACATATTTCTCAAGATATTTTTTAATTTCTCCTTTTGCTTCTTCACCTCCCCCAATTTTTATAGTACCATGGTATTTAAATTATATGCTGTAATTTTCTCTCCCTCTTTTTCTGTGAAGAAATTTTGTTTCATGTTATTATACCCAGAAAAGATGCTTGAAATAAGTTTTATCTTCTTAAATTTATTGAAGATTCTTCTGTGAATGAGTACATAATCTTTCCTAGAAAATATTCCATGTGAACTAGAAAAGAATGTATATTCTGTTTTGGGCAAGGGTACTGTTTGAAAATATCAACAAACTCTAATTATTTTATCATATCTTTTTGTATATTTCTTCCCTTATTAATTTTCAATCTGAAAGGCCCGTCTAGTGATGGTAATGGGGAGTTATAGTCTCCTACTTTTATTGTGTTCCCATCCATTTCTCCCTTTTTATCTATTAGTATTTGCTTGATGTATTTAGGTGCTCCTATATTGAGTGCATATATCTTAATGAGTTTAATACCCTCATTTTTTATTGCTCCTTTAATCATTATATCATGTCCTTGTTTATCTTTCTCTATGGCCTTTGTTGTAAAGTCTATTTTGTGTGAAGTCAGTACTGCTAGTCCTGCTTTCTTATCATGTCCATTAGAATGGAATATATTTTTCCACCTTCTGACTTTCAATTAATATGTGTTCCTCTTACTAAAGTGGGACTCTTGTATGCTTCATAATGAAGGGTCTTGTTATATTGTCCCATCTGACAATATATATCTTTTAATTGAAGCACTGAGTCCATTAATATTTGTGATAATTATTTATTGACTGTTGTTTATTTCCATTTTGAACTTCATTTTCCAGTTAATTTGGTCTTTCCTTTTTGTTCATTTCATTTTCTTTTTGTGGCGTGATATGTTTTCTTTTATTATCTTGGTTTCTTTTTGTCTTTGTGACTTCATTGAAAGCTTTTGACTTATGGTTTCCCTGTTTTCTATGTATATTGACACATTACTATATATTTTTTTTAACTGATAGGAAAACAAATTCTAACCCCTCCTTTGGAGAACAGAAACAAGAAGAAAATACTCTGTATTGCCGTGTTTCACTCTCTGATCCTTAAAACTTTTGATGTCCTGTTTTACAACATCATGTTTATTCTTTTGTAAGACATTGTAACTATTGCCTTTCTAATTATGCCTTTCTCCTTTCTATAGCATCCTGCTTCTTTATTATTCAGAGTAGATCATTCATTATTTCTTTTCTTTTGCTAAATTGTTTTAGTATTTGCTTTTGTGGAAGTTATTTATCTCTCCTTCTATTCTAAAGGATAGCCTTGCTTGATAAATTATCTTAGATTACAGCTTTCTTTCATTCAGGACTTTGAATATGACTTGCCACTGCCTTCTGCCTGTTGTATTTGTGAAGGAAACATGTTTATAAATATGATATATATAATTATATATATATATGAATAGAATATATAGAAATGAAGTTAACAAATAAGGAGAAAACATATACGTTAAAAAATTGAAAACATTGATGAAGGAAATTAAAACTGATACAAAGAAATGAGAAGATCTCTTATGTTAATGATGTGAAACAATGTGGTTGAAACAACCATACTGCCCAAAGCAATCTACATTTAGTGTGATTCATGTCAAAGTACGCATGAGATTTTCCAATTTAATAGAACAGATAATTTCAAAATTTATATGTAACCACAAAGATCATGAGTTGCCAAATAACCTTGAAAAAGTCTATTAAATCTAATAGTGTAAAGTTCTCTGATGTTAAACAGTCCAACAAAGTTTAGTAATTTAAACAACATGATACTGGCTCAAAAACAGACACCAATCAATATAAGAGAATTGAGCAACCAGATATAATCCCTCACAACTATGATCAATTAACCCATGAAAATGAAAGCAAGAGTATGAAATGAAGAATAGACTTTCTCCTCAATAAGTAGTGCAGGGGAGATTGAACATGTAAAAGATAGATTAGAATAGTTACTCACATTGTATGCAATACATAAGAAGGGAATATCTTTCTATTTATTTTGTTTACTTATATTTCTTGCACATATAATTTATAGATCTATGTTTAGATCTTTTATTTCACTTAACAAATATATTACTAGTTATTCTTTTTGGTATAAATATACACACAATTGTTTTCCTAATTTCCTTTTCTGATGGTTTGTTGTTTTTATATGAAAATGCAAAGGATATTTGTATATTGATTTTGTATTCTGCAAGTTTACTAAGTATGTTCATTATGTGCAATAGTCACTGGAGGATTATATGGAGTTTTCTATCTATGCATAATAATGTCATCTGTAAAAATTTTACTGCTTTTTTACAAATTGGATGCCTTTTATATTTTTTTTTACTAGTTGTTCTGGCTAGGTCTTCAAGTAGTGTAACTTAGTACTTGTGAGAATAAGCTACATTTCCTTATTACTGGACCAGACGAAAACATCCCTGTATGTTAACATTGAACTTGATGTTAGTCATGGGTTTTTCATATATGGCTTTTATTATGCTTAGTTACATTCTATTTAAATTTAATTTGTTAAGAGTATTTTTATAAAAAAGTAAAGATCAGATCTGTGAATAATTTTCCTACATATTTTGAGATTGTTATTTTGAACACTCTGCTATTTAAAGGATTGTATCACATATATTGATTTGCATATGATAAGTAATATTTATGAATCAGGACTAAATCCCTCTTAATTATAGTTTATAATACTTGTAATATGCAATGAATTCAGGTTGCTAATATTTATTTAGAATGCAATGTGCACATACTGAAAAAAAATTCATTTTAGCTTGAGTGTACATGTATTTATTTATAAATTTTTCCCCTCATTTTGAATTTGTCTTATGTTTAATGGAATTTATTTCTAAATAAAGAATATAATTTTTGGTAGAACTGGATTTACTACAGTTTACTGATACAGCACATAGCTATTATTTACATTTAGTGGACGAAACACATGCCTTAAAATGCTGTATTTTACTAACAATGTCAACTTTTTCAGACCTGAGATACATATTGCTTCCTAAAATGCATTACAAGTTCTTTTCAACCCCAACACAAATATACTGTTATTTTTTTGTTTTTTGATTTTTTGTTTGCCCCTTAATGAAGGCACTGCTTATTGAACCCAGGGTCATGTGAATAAGTGTACTTATCAACATCATTTTGGAACTCTTAAAAGAAGCCACAAGGGTATGGATTATAAAGATGACAAGAAAATTTATTCCTTCTAGGGACTGAAAAACCTCTGAGTGAAAGAATGGCAAAAATAAACATTTGTAAATATAAAATGAGATTTTCTCTTTTGTAATTTTAGAGTAGAATATTAAATTACATTTTTTTACTTATAGCACTGAATTACAATTTAAAACAAAAATTATGCCCTTTGGGATTTCTTAAATTTGATTCATTATATTTATCTAATTTTATTTCATAATTATTTACCATTTATTTATATACAATACATATAAAATGATATTTATTCTGCTCAGGTTTTGAATATAGAGCTACTTATTATAGAGCACACAGATAAATACCTACTTCCATTTCCAAATCAAATTAAGTTTCACTTTAATTGCAAATGTTATTGAAATAGATATACATTTTCTGTACAGATTTTACAAAAATTTCATTTTAAATACCAAAACCTTATAATTATTTTATATATTTTGTTCATTATTTATACTCTGTTCACAAATCTGTTATAAATATCTGTACAAAAGAATGGAGATTGGTTTTATTTCATAGACCCCACAATTATATTGTTTAAAAAGATTTTGTGGGGATAATATCTGCAGATCACACTATAAAAAAAGCATCATATAAGTTTCATTTTAACTGGATGAATGAGAAGTAAACACTGGCTGAATGTTAAAATTGACTTGCTGGGAGACCAGTCGTTTTGTGATGTCACAGCTACTCAAGTTGAGAACCATTGTGAAGGCCTAGCAGTTTATATGTTCAGGCCTGCCAAAGTAGCATTTGAAGTCACAGTGCTAAAAATCATGCAGATTAGAAAAGTGGCTGTAGAAAAATTTATTTGTGATGGCACATGTTTCTTCAGAAATTGAAAATGTGTCTCTTAAAGATGGACCAACTGGTTCAGAAAACTCTGGTAGATATCTATTGTGTGATCAAACATTCTCTGGGGACTTGGACTTGAGGTCTATGATGAAGAAAATGCTTTTCAGACTTTGAAGAATCCTTGATAAAAAGACCATGATATACACATTGTGTCTCTGAACCAGATGAAGATAATGATTTTCATCCTCGAACATTTCCAAGGAAACTCTGGAAAAATGGCTTGGTGTCACCAGTTTAAATCCATCTGGTGGGGTGATAATGGATCTTCCATAGTGATTGATGAAAATGTTTTTAAAAAGGAAGTTTTGGAAAGAAAGGACCCTTTCAGAATATCTGAAACTGGAAGTAAGAAAAGTTTAGTTAGATAGCTTAACCTTTATGAGTTTAGGAAACTGCGGCAGAATTTTCAAATGTCTGCTTGTCTACCTGACTTTCTGGCAGAAGTAAAAGAAGCCTCTGTTTTAAGAAAGGTATTCAAAAATTTTAGTTCCCACAAGGAAACTTACATATAAAATTTTATTTTGTATGTCAATCAATTGTTATATAATTGTAAAGCTAGATTTTGAAAATTGTATAAAACTACTAAGGCTAAAATCCTTTATTTTTTCTAAAAAATGAGGAGAGTGCCTTAAGTAGTCAAGATTATGAGAAACTTTGTTTGCAACTATGAATCTTTCCAGAAATCTAAAAAAAGGTGTTAAAGCTGCTTTTAAAAAGCGGCATTCACCGTTACTGCAAATGCTAACTTTTTAAATTTGATGAATATACTATTTAAATGTATATTTTCCAAATTAGGAACTTCAAAATATTGTTAGCAATGTTTATATTTTGATGTTATTATCTTTGCATAGTAAACGTGGAAACTGAGGTTTTATAGGTTAGGCTTATTGTAGCCTTGTATCTTGGTTTAAAATATTAATAAAATTTTCTTCTTTGGTTGTAGCTGTAGTTCTATCATAATCCAAATGTTAAACGAGGCTGTCCCCAGCTTTAAGTGAGAATAAAAAGAAGAGTTGGGATTGGAAATTCTTCTCTGGTGTCTTCATTTTTTGAAGATTTCAACCAAAAGCACTTTAAAGCATCGGGTAATGTGGATAATAATAATTCTCGTTTTCTGGCTGACTCTTGCGGAGAAAGTGCATTTTTACCTTCTGCAAATTTAAACATGCCTCTTATAAGAAAGCCCTCTACTTGCCACATAATTGGTGATACAACTAACCCGATCAGAGGTGTTTTTTCTCCTCCATCATCAATGTCATTTAGACCACCAGAACAAATTTCAGTGGATCAACGAGCTATTTTAAATCAGTTGACCACTGTCCCCGGGCACTCTCAAAGCAGCTACAATAAAACAAATGATGGTGTTGTGAACTCCAATCCAACTACACATTCTATTTCTCAGTACAGCATCTTCTCTCCCATACAAAGCAATTATTTTGGACTGATGGTGGAGACTTCTACTTTTCCAAATATTTATCACAACATATCCGCCAGTGAAGGTCGTTTTCCTAAACTTCAAGCAGGGAGCAACCCACGCTTTCCAGTGCCAGTGATCGCTGATACATCAGCTACATCTATTTCAAGGCCAACTCATCAGCCATCTTCAGTTTATGAACGTCATCTTAATTACAACTGAACTTCCACAGGACTACCAGATTATGCAGGATAACAAAGATTACAATTGATGTTGGCAAATGTCGACAAATATCTGCAATTTTCTTATTTGAACAATAAAAATAGATGTGTATCTGTATTTTCTTTATTTTTTTAAATTAGAGTTTAGGGTTAAACGGGAGACTAAGTTGCCATTTAAAGAAAAAAAGAGATATTTGATTGATATGATCTTTTGATGGAAAAATATGGGAGTAAATTAAAATAATTTCTTGTAAGGAAGAAGAATAAATGGAAGAATTTGGAAAAAGTCTAAAACATGGAGAGAGGAAAAAGTACTAAGTGGTTTCTGGTTCATCCTGGAAAGTAGGGAAAGTGTTAAGTTAGGATAGTTTGGAAGAGGAGATAAATGCAGGAACCGGCCCAGGGATCATGGTCTCTATTATGGCATCCCTGGTGTGAAACAGTCACATGATGTTGTCTTAGATGGCATATTCATCATGTAGTAGAATTTGAGAAGTAATATTATCTATTGTCTTCTTGTGCTGTTCTCAAAGCATTCCAATTGTTGCTTTCATTACCTGCCCTCAAGAGTCTACACTATATTTTCTAGTATATACTTTATGTTGCTTTTCTGTTCCAGCCAAAGACAAGTTTACGTCTTCAGGGTGGCACTTAATGCCTTTCCAACTCTAAGCACACGAACTCAAATTAGTTTAGTCATTTCTTTATAAATCTGGCATCTGACTACCTTGGCATTTCTTTATGTTTCACTGTTTCTGGAGGTTAATCCAGGCAAATGCTTGTCAACTATGTTAGCTGCAACCTCACCATTTTTACTCCAGCTCATCCTTGGCTTTCGGTGTCTTCCATTTACCTACCTAGACTATCCCCATCTAAGCACAGAAACCACCTCCTCCAGATGTTTTCTGTCTATCCCCCTTTCCATGTCTAACTTGGATACCAGCACAGTAATCACAGCACATGCCACAGGATGCATTTTACTATTTAGTGAATGAAAAATAAATGTTGACTTTAAGCAAAATCTACTTTCCTGAAACAACAAAACTCTCATGGTTTTCAAACTATTTCGTTATGATCTATAATCCTCATCACAAACTAGCTCTTTCAATAGCCCAGGGACTAGTCACTCAAGACAGTAATTGGAGGTAGTTACAGGAGACAAAATATTATTTTCTTCTTAATTCATGCCTCCAGAGGCATAAAGCATTCCATTCCCATTTGCTGGATATTTTCCTGTCTCTTCATCACCCACCAATACTAAAATAGCTGATTCTCTTCCCCATACCAAGAACTATACTGCCTTCTAATTAATTTACTTCTTAGAAACAGAGCTTTGTCCAGAAGAGACAGTGCCATTGCAAACATTTAATGTCGGTTTATAAACCCCACATAATTTGAGCCCCTTCTAACTTTCACACAGGAAGTATCTATGAGGTGCTTGCCCTTTGGGTGGGGTGGTGGCATTAAGTAACCAAATTGCAATCTAAAATGTGTGGACTAGTTGGAGGTGGGGGTGGTAGAATTAAAAATTAGTCCAACTGCAAGAATACCAAATTTATACAGATATTAGGAAATATAAAATATTCGTGGAAGTCTTTGACAATTTCCCATTAATTTAAAATAAAAGGTGAAGCATTTTCATAATGTGAAATTATCTGAAATGCTGAAATAATTATATGCAAGTTCAGGGAGCCTAAGTCTTCTGCTCACAATGATGCCGCCAGTGTCAGCTGATAAGACTGGAATGGCAGAATTGAGTACTGAAAATGTGTCACCTGTTGTGAAGAAAGTCTTTGATAATCTGGAGAATGGGCAAATGGGCCAGGGTGAACTCTAGCAGCATCCTACCAATGTGACCTTTACCAAGAGAAGAACAGAGACCACTTGCAGCATGAGAACTGTGTCTGGACAGCAGTGGTTTATCCTACAACAGAAACATCAAACTTTTATGTTTGTCAGCTGAATCTGATGATGGCTATGTTGTTGCTTACATTAGCAGTCTGGGGTTCAGATGGGCTGTTCCAGCAGCTAGTTTCCAGCTCTCTTATCAGACAGTGGGTCTTACCGTGATCATTTTAACAAGGTTCTATACTGATAAATCAAAAGTTACAGTTTACTTTCAAAATTAGAAATCCTAAAGAAGGATATTGTTTGTTTGTCCATCTGTAGTTTTCTACCTGGGAAAATCTAGACTATTGGCAAAAGCACAAAAGTTGGCTGGTGCTTTGAAAACTATTCTCTGAGCTCTACCCACTGAATTCTTCCCACTAAATACTACAAATCTGTCTACCAGTGTGTGTGTGTGTATGAAAATGGATTGTTAAGCTGTAACTAAGTTTGTCTTAGTTGAATCATCAGTGAATTATTCCTCTGCATCTGTCAGAATCTCTGTGAATTAAGAGTTTCATTGGGTCACCAGATTATCTTCCGATCAGGGAGAGATTGATTATATTTCTCCCTGTATACTAATTGTTACCTGCTCAATGAATCCCGAGCTGATGCTAGGGTGAAGCCTCTGAACCCTTGAATGTGACTGAGACATATACATTCTCCAGTCCCCAGACCACAGCACAGGACTGTATCACCTTTTTTATTTAAGCTTATGTCTAATTATTTTTCTTTTAGTTCTCATTGTTGACACAACTTATTTTGGCTTTGAACACCCTTTGACTAATTTATAGTGTCTGAACCACTGACTTATTCTCGTTCACATAGAAATTGCAATAACCTTTCTTCCCTTGGACTACCTGGAATAGAGTGAGCATAGTCTTCATTTTAAAAGCAGTCCTCAGATCTAATAATTCAGAAGCTTTACACTTCTTTGCCCAGCACTTGAGCGTGAATTTTTTTTTGTGGATCTCAGGGATTATCCTCACATCCTATAATGCAACCATGAGAAAACACCACATTGTTCTCCAAAATCAGGTCTTTGTCACTATTGCATTCCCATTGCAAAACAGTTAAGGATTGTAGAATTTCTGAGATTTTACAATGCTGAGATATTTAGCAACCTAGCATGTTCTTTTCTTACAGATGCTGTCTGGGAGTTGAGACTATCGTTCAGAGACAGTGAACTTTATCACTCGCAGCAAGAGCAGCCAGTTTGAAATTTGTATCCATTCTCTAATCTCAAATGAATACACAGAGTGAAATTTTGATGTCTACAGAAACAGTGGACTATTAACATGAAGAATGTTTAAGCATGGTAAAACATTAATTTTATTAGTATCTTTATGTATAATTTATTAGAATCACTTATTTATTAGTAACTTTGCCAAGGATAAGTATATCATGACTCAAGTTTACTTGCTGCAAAAACAATCATGAGAAATGACATGGGAAAAAATGACCATTGACTTTACATTTTTCCTTCCTCTTTTTTTGAGATATAATTGGCATAAAACTTTGTGAAAGTTTAGGTGCATAGGATAGTGATTTGATTTACAACTATCATGAAATAAATATCATAGCAACTTTAGGGAGATTTCATTATCTCACTTAGATACAATTTTAAAGAAATACAATTTGTCTTTTGGTTGTGATGATAAACCTTAAGGTCTACTCTCTTAACATCATTAATATAGAACATAAAGCGGTATTAACTATAATTTTCATGTTTTTACTGGGCATCCCTTGAACACTTTTATTTTACAGCTGGCGATTTGTAGCTTTTGAGTGCATTAATCAAATTCTCCTTTTCCAACCCCTGCCTCTGTTAATTAGAAACCTAGTTTCTTTTAATATAAGTATGATTGTTTGTTTTTGAAGTGAACTTTAATCTATAACACTGTGTTAGTTTCTCCTACACAACATTATGTTCACAATTTTTAATTCATTTCATACTGTTCACCAGAATATATCTAGTTATGATATGTCACTTTGTAAAGATATTTCATAGTTATTGACTATTCCCCATACAGTACATTTCTTGTCCCTGATTCATTTACTTTGCAACTGGAAAATTTTCTCTCTTAATTTTCCTCAACTTTTTCTTTTACTATCCCCATTTCCCTCCTTCTTGTGAACAATGTGTTTCCTTCTATATGTACATCTCATTTTCTGTGTTGTTATGTTCATTTGTTTAAAATTCCAAATGTGAGTAAAATCATTCAGCAATTGTCATTCTCTTCCTGATTTATTTCACTTAGCATATTACACTCTTGTTCTACCCATTTGTTGCAAATAAGAAAAACATTCTATTTAGAGCTGAATAATAACCCATTGTATTTTTATGTGTGTGTGTGTATATATATATATATATATATAAAAATAAATATAGATAAATATGTAGTTAAGGTGGGTAGATATATATATTATAAACACACATCTTGTTTATCCATCATTTATTGATGAGCATTTAATTTGCTTGTATATCCTGCCTATTGTGAATAATACTGCAGTGAATATAGGGTTGAATTTATCTTTTCTACTTAGTGTATTTATTTTCATGGAATTAGTATCCAGATATGGAAATGCTGGATTATATTTCATTTTTAATTTTTAGTTAAATCTTCATACTCTTTTCCACAGTGGCAGCACATATTTCCATTCACTCCAGCAGTGCATCAGGGTTGTTTTTCTTACATCCTCATCAACATTTATGTTTGTTATCTTTTTGATAATAGTCATTCTGACAGGAGTGACATAAAATCTCATTGTGTTATGGTCTTGCAATTTTCTGATGGTTACTCATGTTGATCGGTTTCATTTGCCTGTTGATTACCTTTCCCCCACTGTATATTCATTTTTTGTAATGGGCTAAATGACCATAACTGCCTGATTTCATTTTCAGGCATTCTTTGTGTTCCATTATTCTGTTTCCTCTGGGCCAATACCATATTCTTTTTATTACTGTAGCTTTGTTTTATAGTTTAAATTGTGGGACAGTGATACATCCTCTATGTACTTTGTCAAAGTTGTTTGTGTTTTTAGTTAGTTTGTATTCTTTTCATTTTTTTCTTTTTAGTGGTTTCAATTCTTTTGTGTTTACATGTAAATTTTAGAATTATTTACTGTAAGTGTCTGAAAATGCCCTTGGTATTTTGATAGGCACTGAATTTAATTTGTGTAATTTCTTGGCTTATGCTGTCATTTAAACAATATATTTTTCCTCATCTATGAACACAGAATATCCTTTCATCTGTTTGCATTATCTTCAATTTCTGTTGTAAATATTTTATAGTTTTCTGAGTACAGGTCTTTTACCTCCTTGTTTGGATATATTTATTGATTTTTTTTGTAATGCGACTGTAAATGAGACAGTTCCCTCACTTTCTGTATCAGTTAGCTTCTTGTTAGTGTGTAGAAATGCAACACTTCTGTATGTTAATTTTACATTCGTAAATTTTACCAAATGCATTGATAAGCCCTATTACTTTTGTGGCACCATTTTTAGGATTTCGGTTTAAATTATATCATCTGCAAACAGATACTTTTACTCCTTTTCTTAATTAGCTATATTTTACTTACTTTAATTTTGGATAGCTATGGCTAAAATTTCCATACTATACTGAATAAAAGTGGTCAGAGTGAGCACTCTTGTCTTATTCCTGCTCTTATTTGAGATACTTTCAGCTTTTAATCAGTGAGTGTCATGTTAGCTGAGTTCTTGTCATATAAGACCTTAACTGTGTGGAGGTATATTTCCTCTTGCCCACTTTGAGGAGAAATCTATTCATAAATAGATACTGAAATTGTCAAAATATTTTATGACTCTATTGAGGTGACCATATATATTTTATTCTTCAGGTTGTTAGTGTGGTGTATCATAATGATTAATTTGTGGGTATTGAATCACTTTTGCATCCCTGGAATAAAATGGACTTAATCATAATGTATTATCCTCTTAATGTATTGTTTGATTTGTTAACAATTTAGTGATGATTTTTTCATCTATGCTTATCAGAAGTATGTAACCTGTAATTTTTGAGGTATTTGTTCCAGTTTTAGCAGTAGTGTGATACAGAAATTTGGGGTAGGAAGCCTCCCTTCCTCTCGAAATTTTTGGAATATGCTGAGAAGTATAGGTGATAGCTCTTCCCTGTTTGGCAGAAATCACCGATGAAGCTCTCTAGGCCTGGAATTCTGTTTATTAATCTGTACTCTTTTTTCTCATGAGTCTGTTTAAAGTTTATCAATTTTCTTTATATTTCAAAAGCCATTATTTAGTTTGATTGAATGGTTCTATTTTTAATCATTATTTTATTTATTTATGTTATGTCTATTCACCTCTTTCCTTATACTAACAATTATTTTCTTATTTTACTACATCTTTTGTTTGCAAGATTATGTTATGAGAGTGATGTTTCTTATTTGTATAAGTGGGATTATTTTGCTATAAGCATCCCTATTAATACTGCTTTTGTTATACCCTATGGATTTTGTTTTTGTTTTCATTTTTCTTTATATGTTTTTTCTTTGACTTATACAGCAATCCAGTAGTTGTTAATATTGCATGATTTATATTCCACACTTTAGAATTTTTCTCAGGTTTTTCCTTTTAGTAAATTTCTATTCTCACAGAATAAATTTCTTCACAATACCAGGAGAAAAATGATAAAATTTATACAAAAATCTGAAAGACCCAAATTTTCTGAAATTCTTTTTAAAAATGGGCAAAGCTGTGGGAATTATCCTCCCTGACTTTATAACATACAACAAAGCTACAGTAATAAATTCTTCAAAATATAATACTTAATGAAACACATAGATCAATGGAACAATATAAAGAGTCCTAAAATAAACCCACACACATACGGTCAATTAGTCTACAAGGAAGGAAGCAAGAGTATACAATTGAAAAAAGGCAATCTCTTCCACAAGTAGTTGTGTGAAAACTGGACAGTACAAGTAAAAAGAAGATGTAAGAGCACTTCCTTCCATAGTGTACAACATAAGATAAAAATGGATGGATTTCCTAAATGTAAAGCCTGAAACTATGCAATTTCTGACAAAGAACAGGAGCAGAACTGACTTTGAGATAAATCATAGCAATGTTTATTTTTGATCTGTCTCAAAATTAAAAAAAAGAAAAGTAACAATTACAGTTTTTAGTTTACTGAAGAAAAAATAGATGTACTATGCAATACAGGGATTTTACTTCTTTTATAAGTGTGAAGTGCAAAACCTTTTGCTGAGCAATGGAAACCTTCAAGAAGAGATATGATAACAGAAAGAATAGAAGGGAAAATTTCAGACAATGAAACCAACAAGATTTTAAAATCCATAATATATATATATATCATTTTAGACTCAATATTTAAAAAAACAAAACCCCAACTTTAAAACAGTTGAAACATCTTCATGGAAACTTTTCAAATTCAGACATATGGATGATTTTCATGCACATACAAAGGAACATAACGTTGTTATTCATTAGAAAAATGTAAATCAAAACCAGAATTAAATATAACCTCACAGCAATCAAAATGGCTATTAACAAAGGTCTACAAATGGCAAACATTAATAAGAATTTTGAGAAGAGGGACCCCAGGTACACTGCTGGTGGAAATATAAATTGATGCATCCACTATTAGAAAAGAGTGGACAGTGCCCAGAAAACTAGAAATAGAAGCATTGTACATTGCAGCAATTCCAGTTTTTGGTATAAATCTGAAAAAAATGAAAACATTAATTTAAAGAATATATTACCCCAAATTTCCTTAACATCATCATTTATAGTAGCCAAGGTTTGAAGCACAACTCAAATGCCCATCAACAAATGATTGGCTGAAGTAGATGTGAGATATAGATAACATAATAAATATTTAGTCTCTCTCATATTGAAAAATAAAATTCTGCCATTTGGAATAATGTGACTGGACCCAGAGAGTGTTGCACATAGGAAAATAAGTCATACAGAGAAATACACTCTATGTTGTCACTTAAATGAGGAAAATAAAGATATAAGAGAAATAATCATAAAAAAACAGGAACAGAATGACATATATATGTGTAGTGAACCAGGAAGTGGTTTCCTGTATGGACAGGGAAGAAGGATGGAGAAGACAGAAATGTGCAAGCTACTAGTAATAAATTAGTGAACCAACAGGGCTATATTGGCAGCACAGAGATATATTTTAATAATTTAATTGATTTTAAAGACATTATAGGGATATATTATAGTAAAATGTGCATGTATGTGAGAATAACGTTAAAAAAAAACCCAGAAAAATCAAAATATTTTGTAGTACTCTGATATTAAGAGAGGTGATTTATTCAATTTCTTTACTATCTTAATAATGTCATTAGTAGAATTTAAGCTTTTAATTGAAAAAGTATATACTTTTAAAAGTGACATAAGTTTAAACAATTTTTGTCTCTCCCCTTACATCTATAGACAATAAAATGTTCACATCTCAACAAAAATAACTACAACACAAAATAATACTCTGGAATGCATGAGAACAGGTAAAGTTTGGTGGACTAAAATACACAAAAGAGACTGAACTATGGGAAGAGCAAATTTGGTGTCTGCAACCAAGGCCACCTGACTAGGATATATGAATACTCAAGTTCAGAGTACCCAGTAGAATCAGGTTCTCAGTGGTTCACACAGCTTCGGCCTCCAACTGCACCAGTACTCATGGTCACATTAACTAGGGGGGAGCTAAAATGGAGACAGAATTTCCATCCTTCAGACACTCAGACATTCATGACACTCTCCCTACTCCCCATTCACAGTGGTGGAGACAAGATACCACGCAACACTGGACATGGCTAAGACACTTGCCTGATTCCAAATACCCACCAGTCTTTGCACCTTTCCTCAATGTGTACACTGAGTCTCAAGGGATATCAGATAAAAGGAAGGGTTCACCATACCAGTGACAAAAGTGGCATTAACTACCAGAGAAGTGTAAGAAGTGACAATGAAAGCACATCTTTTATCCAGACAGTAGTGACTGGAAAGTGCCATTTTGAAATATTATCAGAGGTAGCTGAGGTAAGTAAAACCAAAAATTGTGCAATATTGCAAACTACCAGCATACAAAGCAAGGACTCCAACTCCCAATCTGTTATTTAGTGTCATCAGAGCAATAATTTATCAAGATCATGACCAATCACAGTAACATTACAGGGCAAGCACACACACATACAGACACCAACACAGACACAGACACACATGCACACGCACCTGCACACACACACACACACGTACAATGACAACCATGCACCAAACAAACTTAAAGTCATGGTATATTGCCATATAACTAATGGAGAATCCAAATAGATATCATACAGAAACTCAATACAAAATACAAAACTACAAAAGCAATTTAGTGAGCTCAGGAATAAATGAAATGTTTATAAGGAATACATTACCAAAGAGACTGAAACTATAAAATAAACAAAAGTTATTGGAGGACCAGGAGAATTTAATAAATGAGATGAAAAATGCAACAGAAAGCATTTGAAGTAGAGTGTCTTTGTGGAAGAGAGATTAGCAAACTCACCAATACAAAACTTGAAATGATAGGAGAGGGCAGAGAGTCAAGATTTTAAAAAGTGAGGAAACTCTACAGTAGCCATCAGACTTCCTCAGAAACTGCACATTAGAATGGAATCCTGGAGGTAGAAGAAAGTTAGAAGGCAGCTGATGGTTTATTCAAAGAAAAAATAGTTAATAACTTCCCGAACCTGTGTAATGAACTGATATACAAGTCGGTGAGCCAACAAAACACCAATAACTTTAAGACAAAGTGACCTCCTTCAAGATACGTCATATGCAAATTGGCAAGTCAATGACAGAGTAATATTTTAAAGGCAGCCAAAAATAGTTATGATAATCTACAAAGGAACCCTCATTAGGCTATCAGCAGATTTCTGAGCGGAAAACATAGGTCAAGGGTAAATAAAATAACATTTCAAACTACTGAAATAAGAAATCACTCACCCAGTAATACACATTTATCACTTAGATATAAAGTGAAAATAAAGACTATACCAGAAACAAGCCTGAATGTGATGAAAAAACAAAACCGAGACACCTTGTAAGAGGTGCAGAGAAGAAGTCTTCTAAGAAATATAAATTCGCAAAATGTGCAAAACATTGACTTAAGTGCTAAGGAGAGACCACGAGAAATTTACATCTGTTTCTTTGGGTATGTTTTTAAATGCTACTATACCATATGTATTAAAGAGAGAAAAATAGGAATTCAGGAGCATTAAATACAGATAATTCAAACTGGTATCTTGTTCACAACCATAAAAGAAATAATTTGAAACAGTAATCATAAAAGGTAAAGAGTAAAAATAAAACAATATTAAAGGAAGATTCTTTCAGCAGAAAAATGACTAAATTATACATGAGATGTTTTATTTTTAATTGAAGTAGAGTAGATGTACTATATTGTGTACTTTCAGATGTACACATAGTTATTCTAATCACTTTGTAGATTATATTGCATTATGAAATATTACAATAATTTTAACATACAATTATTTTAAGCAATTGTGTATAGTTCCATGATCTATACAGATTATCCTTGCTTCTCTCCTTTATGTATACTACTTTCTATCTGTCAATTTTCTACCACTAAAATCTCTTTCCCTTCTACTTTGGTAAACATAAATTTTTTCCCATATCTTTGAGTCTGCTTAAGTCTTGTCTAACTAATCTATTTACATTTCCAACATATCTATCTATCTATCTATCTATCTATCTATCTATCTATCTATCTATCTATCTATCTATCTTTCTATCTATCTATATAACTATCTATCTATCTATCTATCTTTCTATCTCTCTATCATGTATTGTCCTTCTATCTATTTATCATCTATCAATAGCTATAGTGAGATATACAAAGATATTTGTTATTCTTTAGATTCTAAATATAAATTAAACTGTATACGTTTGTCTTTGTCTAATTTTCTTCACTATGCATATTATTTACTAGGTCTATTCAGGATGCTGAACTAGCAATGTGTTATTCATTTTCATGACTGAGTATTATTCCATTGCATATTTATTGAAACATCATACCTTCTTAAGTCCATAGTCTACTGTGGACTCTTGGATTGCTTCCCTTTCTTTCATATTATAAACAGTGCTTTTGTGAACATTGGTTCTTCTCAATTTAGGGTTTTTTTCCACAGATTTTTCCTAGGAGAGGTATTACTGGGTCATATGGTAGTTAATTTTTTAGTTTTTAAACAAATCTGAATACTCTTTTTCTTAGAAGTTGTATCAATTTACGTTCCTACCAAGAGTATACAAGAGATTTCTTACCTCCACATCGTCTCCAACAGTTTCTATTTGTAGACTTTTTCATAATAGCCATTTGACCAGTGTGAAGTAATACCTCCTTGTGGTTTTGATTTGCAATTACCTAATAATTAGTAATGTTGAGCAATTTTATCACTTGCGTGTTACTCATCTGTATGTTTTTTCGGAAAAATATTAACTCAGGTACTTTGCTCTTGTTTTTGGTTGGGTTTTTGTTTTTCACCTTGAGTTGTTTAACCTAAATCCATGTTACATTTATTAACCTACATCTATTAACCCCTGGTAACTTGCATTGTTTGCAATTATGTTCTCCAATTATACAGGCAGTCGTTTCATTTCATTGATTGTGTCCTAAGCTGTGCAGAAATTTTCAAGTTTATTTAGGTCCCACTTGCTAATTTTTGCTTTTACTTCTTTTTGCCTTAGAAGACTGATATAAGAAAATATTCCTATGATATATATCCAATAGTGTATCACCTATATTTCCTTCTAGCAGTTTTATAGTATCAGGTCTTACATTTATGTCCTTAATAAACTTGGAGTTTATTTTTGTATATGATGTCAGGAAATGCTCTCATTTCACTGTTTTAAATGTAGATGTTCAGCTTTCCCCACACCATCCAATGACGTGACTCTCCTTTTACATTGCTTACTCTTGACTCTTTTATCATAGATTCATTGCTCATAGGTTTGTGGAATTATTTCTAGGCTCTCTATCTGTTTTTATTAATTGTATCTCTGTGCCAATGCCAAATTGTTTTTATCACTGTAGGTTTGTAGTATAGTATGGTATCTGGGAGTGTTATACCTCCAGATTTGTTGTTTTTTCTCAAGATCATTTTGGCAATTTTTAATGGTTTCATGTAAAACTTAGATTTGTTAATTTTCTGGTTCTGTGGAAAATACTACAGCTTCGTAACAGTACTCGCACTAAATAGGTAGGTTTCTTTTTGTAGTAAGGCCATGTTAACAATATGAACTCTTTCAATCCAAGAGCACAAGACATCTTTCCGTTTCTTTGAATCATTTTTAATTTCTTTGTCAATGTTTTATAATTTTCAGTGTGTAGATCTTTCACATATGTGGTTACTTTCATTCCAATATATTCAGGGTTATGGGGTAATAAATATTATTGCTTTCAACGTCCATTTTATCATATCTCATGATTAATGCATAGAAATGCAAGAGACTTCTTTACATTAATCTTGTACCCTGCTCCCTTGATGAAATTATTTATTGTTCATAATAGTGTGGAGCTCTTAGGATTCTCTATGTAGATTGTTATGCCATCAGTACTGGTGACAATTTTGCCTTTTTCTGTCCATTTTGCATTTCTTTTTCTTCTTTTTCTTTTCCTTTTCCTTTCTTCTATTACTGTTGAAGTGAAGTGGTGAGGGTAGGAATTCTTGTCTTGTTCATGAATTTACCCAGAAGGCTTTCAGCCTTTCCCCTGAGAATTATAAATTGTTATAAATGGCCTTTAGTATGTTGAGAGATGTTCCCATTGTACTCAATTTCATGAGAATTCGGATGATGAATGCATGTTGAATTTTGTCAAATGCTTTTAATTTGTGTATTGACATGTTCTTGTGAAATTTGTCCTTCCTTTGTTAGATATGTGTCATGCTGATTGATTTGTGTATGTTGAACCATCCTTGTGACTCAGGAAGTAATCCAACTGATCATCATGTATAAAAATTTCAAAGTATTGCTGGATTCATTTGTTGATATTTTTCGAGGATTTTTGAATGTATATCATCATTCATCAATGATATAGGATTTCCATTTCCATTTTTTTTTGGTAGTGCCTTTGACTGATTTTATTATCAGGGTAATGGTGGCTTCATAGAATGACTTTGGGAATTTTCCTTCCTCCTTCATTTTTTAAAATAGTTGGGGTAAAGATATTTTAGTGAAGGCATCCAGATATTTTGTTCAAGGGGTGTTCTTAAAATTATACATTGTATTTAATTTATACGGATTGTTCAATTCATGTTCTCAGATTTCTCTTTATTCAGTGTTGGCAGGCTGTAAGTTTCAAGAAAATTGTCCATTTCTTTTAGGTCATCCAGTTGGTTGTCACGTAACAGCTCATTGTGCTTTCATAATCTTTTTTTGTATTTCTGCAATATCTGATATTATTTTTTCTGTTTAATTTCTTATTTTGTTTGTGTCCAGTCTCTGTATTTCTTAATAAGCCCGGCTAAATGTTTACCTGTTTGTTAATATTTTTTAAAAAATTTAAAGGTGTTGATTTTATGAATTGTAATTTATTTTTCAACTATTATTTTATTTATTTTCAACATAATTATTAAAGATTTTTCATTCTACTGCCTTTGGATTTTGTTTGTTCTTATTTCTTGGTATTTTGTGTGGTATACTTGGTCCTTTCTATGAGGTTTTTCCTGTTCCTTGTAGAAGTCATGATTTATTCTCAACTTCCCTCTTAGATTTGTATTTGCTGTATCCCATATGTTTTATGAAGCTGTGTTTTCATTGTAATTTCTCTCCACGTATGATTTTATTACCTCTTTGATTTCATCATTGAACTTGTTTTATTTTATTTTTTAAAGGATGTGGTTTGACCTCATGTTTGTGCTTTTCCTATTCTTCTTTCTAGAGTTGATGCACAGGTTCTTACTTTGTGTATGGAAAAATACTTGCTGTAATCTATATTTGCTTAAAGTTCCTGAGGCTCATTTCATGACATAATGTGTGGTTAATTCCTTAGATAACATCCTGTGCACACTTGAAAAGTTTATGTGTTTTGCTTTTCTGATGCAGTGTCCAATATCTCACTTAGGTTCAAATGATCTAATATGCTATTAAGTCTCTGTTTTCTTACAGATATTCTTTCTGGATGATCTGGCTATCAGAATAGTGGGGTGTTCATCTCATCTACTATTATTGTTTTATAATGAATTAATTCCGTCATGTCTACTAAAATTTCTTTTTATACTTAGGATCTATGGTGTTAGGTCCATATATAATTTAATGAGTGTAATGCCCTTTTTTTATTGATCCCTTTTTCTTTATATAATGTCATATTTGTTATATTTTGGCCCCTATTTTAATACGTATTTTGCATGAGTTAAGCATTGCAATGTGCACTTTCTTGTCAATTCCATGGAATATCTTTTCCATTTATTTCCAGACTATGTTTATCTTCCACCATAAAATGAGGCTTTTGGGGGGAGGCAAAGATGGTGGAGTAGGAAGATGCTCGTAGCTCACACTTTGCCGCAAATGCACCAGACCCTCATACAAAGACCCACTCAGCTAACCAGAGAACCTGCAGTTCTATGACATTAGATTGTACTCTTCAATAGATAAAGATGTGAAAAATCCGGTAAGAGGAAAGGAAGAAAGAAAGAAGAAAAGGCAAAACAGAATTGGACAGTTCCAACAGGGAGGGAGCAGCAAAGAAGGACTGGTGCTCATTCACTGTGTCTCCCCTCTCCAGCTGTGTGATTGGCAGGAAGAAGGGGAGCCTCCAAGGCTTTGACATGTACATTGTATAAGTTGACTGACAGAACTAAGTTAAACAGGCACAGAGGATCCCTGTGACACTCAGCTGAAGATGCAGCCCAGAAGCTGGGGGCAGGGTCATGCTGCCCGAGCTGGGTGGTAGATGGGAATGGCTGCACTGTGGCTGCCCAGGGGAATGGATTTGGCATTGTGTCATGGCTGTGGGTGGACAGGGCAGAACAGCCTGGGCCCTCCATAAAACAACAGGGCAGATGCGCCCTGTGGGTGGAAGGGTGCATTACCCATCTCTGAAAATCCACAAGATTTTCTAGGTTAAGAGAGCTGGGGCTCAGACACAGCCACCATACCCTCTGGTGCTTTACACCAATGTGGCAGTGGGGGAAATACCTGCATCTACACCTAAGGACTTAGCAGCCTCAAGGGTCAGACCGAGACTTGTCTAAATCCTGAGGCATATAGGATCCTACTGTCTGGTTCCTCAGAGAACTTGTCTGACAAGACAAACAAGGAGCTGGATTTTGGGCCAGACCAGGGACAGGGCTGCTCCTCAGTCTTCCCTGAGCCCACTTCCGGTGTGCAAACCTGAGGCAGAGCGTACAGAGGCACAGAGCAGCAGAGTGATCAGCAATCTGGAAGGACGGTTGGCCCCTCAAATTTTGGGCTAGATTACAGCCCCTTACAGTGGTGCTGGGAGAGGGCGTGATGCCCTATCATGCCTGGTCATTCTGCAACATCTGACTGCAGCATCGGTCAGGGCAATGTCAAGACAGCCCATAGAGAAGAGAGCTTCATCATACCCAGTGTAGGGTTTAGGAGCGATCTGCTTGCCGACATGTCCTGGGAGCAGCACAGATGAGGGCTCCAGTGGAGGACCTCTGGAAACAACAAGCTGAGCTTCCAAATCAGGATGAATAAAGAAAAAATTCACATTAAAAGTACACAGTCTCCAGGAGGACAATGACCACACCCTTGTATTAATGTGTTTCTACCTGTTCCATTTTTATTACCCTCTTAATTTTTACTTCTTATTGAATTATGTATAGCCCCATTTTAATTCCTTTGAAATTTTTAAAAATATTTTTATTATTATTATTTTTCAAAACACTGCTTCAAATTCTTTTTCTATTATTCATTCAACAATGTCTTCAAACCTTTATTTCTCTCATCTTTAAAATTCTTTAACTCTCTCTCACTTTTTTCTCTTTTTGAAGTTGTATAACTACATAGGCTTTAGGTAGATAAACTCTTTAGGTCCAAATTAGATAACTGATACTCCATAAACCACAGTGCCAGAGAGGTAGTAGAAAGTTGAAGAAGCAGAGAAACCATCCCCAATTAAACGAACAAGAGAAATCCCATGAAAGAATGATCAGTGAAATAGACATCAATATCCAACTAGATCAAGATTTCAAAAACGGAGTGATCAAATTACAGAAGGAAATTAAAGAGATAGTGCTTAGAGATACAAAATATGTCAAAAATGAAATTGAAACTATAAGGAAGTGTCGAGTAGAATAGGTAAACACGTTGACTGAGATGAGGAATGATTTAAAGGTGTAGAAAAGCTGACTAGATAACGCAGAGGAATGAATTAGTGACTTAGAAGACAGGAAAATAGAAAGCTCCCAATCATAAGAGCTACAAGAGAAACAATGAGAAACAAATGAAAAAAGCATAAGGGACCTATTAGATAATAGAAAGCATGACAATCTTGGCATGATAGAAGTCCCAGAAGGGGAAGAATGACCAAAGGGGATTGCAAAGGTTTTTTGTAGATATCATGACTGAGAACTTCCAAAACTTAAATAAGGAATCAGATATCCAAGTACAGGAAGCTCAGAGTGTCCCAAACAAGAAGAACAGAAATACACCCACACTAAGATATATAATTAAGATGGTCAGAGTCAAGGAAAAAGAAATTATCCTAAAGACAACAAGAGAATAGTAAATCGTGAGTTACAAGAGAATCCCCATAAGGATACCAGCGGATTTCTCTACACAAATACTACAGCCCAGAAGGGATTGGCAAGATATATTAATAGTCCTGAATGGAAAAAATTATATACTGTAGGATACATTGACCAACAATGCTATCCTTTTTGGCTGATGTAGAAATAATGGATTTCACTGACAAGAAAAATCTTTAAGAATTAGCAACACTAGACCCATGCTAAAAGAAGAATTGAAAGGTTTTCTCTACAAAAAAAGCAGCAGGATGCTACAGAAATGTGAAACTCACAGCTGGAAAGTTGATAACTCATGAATTACAAATAAAATAAACACAAAATTTTAAAACAAGACATACAAATAATTGAGAGTGGGAGAGGGAGGCAGGAAAATAGAGAATTTTTTTTTTTGGTCTTTCATTTAAAAATATTTTGTTCTCGGTAGGATGGGTGTGAGATCATGTTTCTATCACTTTAAAAAATGCAGTTATATTAATGGTCTGATGGACATAAAAAAGGTTAACAAAAAGACGATAACTTATCAGGGAGTCACTAAAACTAAATAAAATTAATGATAATACAAAGGAAAATGACCAACCATAAAAGGAAGATGAAAGGAAAAAAGAGGAAATTCCAAATCAACTACACATATAAGGTCAATTTGGCAATAAACACAAGCCTATCATCAATTATTGTAAATGTTAATGGACTAAATGCTCCAGTCAAAAGTCGTAGAGTGGCAGGCTGAATAATAAAGCATGAACCTTCAATATTCTGCATACAAAAGACCCACTTCAGAGAGAAGGACACATATAGATTGAGAGTGAAAGGATGGTAAAGAGTATTTCATACAATTGGAAAAGCAAAAACAGGTGTTGCATTACTGATTTCAGACAAAATACTCTTTAAAACAAAGGCCATAAAGAAAGATAAAGAAGGACATTTTATAATGATTGAAGGAGTGATACAATATGAGGATAGCACACTCGTTAATACATATGCACCAAATACAGGAGCACCTAAGTACATAAAAATAAATACTAACTGATATAAAGGGGGAATCATATTTGTAGATTTCAACAATGTATTAACATAACTGGACAGATCATTGAGACAGAAAAAAAGTAGGCAACAGAAAAATTAAATAATACGATAGAAATACTACACTTGGTGGATATTTTCAGAGCATTGTAACCCCCCAAAATAGGATGTACATTCTTTTCAAGTGCACGTGGGACATTTCCCAGGATTCATGATGTACTTGGGCACAAAAGAAACCTCAGCAATTTTAAGATGATAGAAATTACCTCAAGCATTTTTACTGACCACAATGCCATAAAGCTTGAAATCAACAACAGAGAAACAAAGGAAAACATGGGGATTAAACAATATGTTATTAAAAAACCAATTGGTCAATGAGAAATCAAAGCAGAAATGAAAACGTACCTTGAGAAAAAAGAAAATGAAAGCAAAACACCACAAAATTTATGGGACACAGCAAAAGCAGTGCTGAGAGGGGAGTTTATAGCGATACAGGCGTTCCTCAAAAAAGAAGAACAATGACAAATAAACAATTTAACCGACCAGAAGAATGAACTAGAGAAACAAGACCAAAATATCCCAAAAGGCAGCGGAAGGAAGGGAATCATAAATATTACGGAGGAAATAAATAAAATTGAGATTAAAAAGAACTTAGGAAAAAAGTTAACCAATCCAAAATCTAGTTTTTCCAAAAAGTAAGTAAAATCGAAAATCCTCTGGCCAAACTAAATAAGAAGAAAAGAGAGAGAGCACAAATTAGCAAAATAAGAAAGGAGAATGGAGAAATTACAACAAAATAATAGAAATACAGAATATCATACGAGAATATTATGAAGAATATTTGGATACAAATTGTATAACCTGGAAGAGATGAACAAGTTTCTGGAAACATACTGTCCACCAAGATTTAATCAAGAAGGAACTGACCACTTGAAGAAACAGAGCACTAGAAATGAAATCAAAATAGCAATATGAAACCTTCCTACAAATAACAGTCCAGGTTTGGATGGATACACAGCAGAATTCTACCAAACAAACACAGAAGAACTCATAACAGGCCTTCTCAAACTCTTCCAGAATATTGAAAAGGAAGGAATACTCCCAAAGACATTCTATGAAGCCACAATCACCCTGATATCACAACCAGGCAAAGACACTGCCAAAAAAAGATTAGAGACCAATATCACTGATGAACACAGACGCCAAAATCCTCACCAAAATAGTAACAAATAGAATCCAACAACACAGAAAAAACATTATATATCATGACAAAGTGGGGATCATGCCAGTGACACAGGGGTGGCTCAACTTATGCAAATTAATCAATGTAAAACAGCACATCAACAAGTGAAAGAACCAAAACCACATGATCATCTCAATAGATGCAGGAAAAGCATTTGATAAAAATCAACACCCACGTATAATAAGAACTCTCACCAATGTGGGCATAGAGGGATTTCAGCATCATGAAAGCAATAGATAACAAACCTACAGACACCATAGTACTCAAAGATGAGAAAGTCAAATTCTTCCTACTAAAATCTGGGACAGTAAAAGGATGCACACTAACACAACTCCTACTCAAGATAGTCTTGGAAGTCCTAGCCACAGCAATCAAACAAGAGAGAGAAGTAAAAGGGATGTAAATTGGAAAGGAAGAGATAAAAGTGTAACTATATGCAGGTAATATGTTACTGTTTATAGAAAACCCTACAAGATCCACAATGAATTTTCTACAGCTGATCAAAGAATTCAGCAAGGTAGCAGGTTACCAGATTAAGATACAAATATCAGTGGAATTTCTTTATGCTAACAATTCAGATAATACTATAGAGCTAAAGTCAACATGACAGCACTTTATTGGTAGACAAAAATTCATATAGGCCAATGGCACAGCATAGAGAGACAAGAAATTAACCCAAAACGTTTGGTCAATTAATCTTCGATAAAAGGAGGCAAGAAATTACAATGGAAAAGAGAAAGTCTCTTCAGCAACTGGTGTTTGGAATACTGGAGAGCAGCATGTAATTCAATGCAGCTAGAACATTCCCAATGAAGCTAGAACACCATACACAAAAATAAACTCAGAATGGATCAAAGACTTAAACATAAGTTAAGATAGAATAAACCACCAAGAGGAAAATATAGGCAAAATGTTTTCTGATATGTCTCGAAAATTTCCTCGTGGAAGAAATAAAAGCAAGAATAAACAAATGAGACCTAATGAAACTTACAAGCTTCTGCACAGTAAAGAAACCGGAAGTAAAACAAAAAGACAACCTACGGAATGGGAAAAAAATTTGCATATGAAATCGTCAAAGACTTGATCTCCAGAGTATATAAACAGCTCATCCAAAGAATAAGAAAAAATAAACAACCCAATCCAAAATTGGGCAGAAGACCTAATTAAGCAATTCTCCAAGGAAGACATACAAATGATCAAAAGGCACATAAGAAAATGCTCAATATCACTGATTATTAGAGAAATACAAATGAAAACTGCAATGAGGTATCACTTCACACCAGTCAGAATGGCCATCATTCAAAAATCCACAAATGACAAATGCTGGAGAGGCTGTGGAGTAAAGGGAACCGTCCTTCACTGCGCGTGGCAATGCAGTTTGGTGCAGCCACTGTGGAAAACAGGACGGAGATTCCTCAAAAGCCAAGGAATAGACTTATCATATGACCTAGGAATCCCGCTCCTGGGAATAAATCCAGAAGGAACCCTACTTCAGGATGACACCTGCACACCAATGATCATAGCCAGCAGTATGTACAATAGCCAAGACATGGAAACAGACTAAATGCCCATCGACATTTGACTAGATAAAGAAGAGGTGGTATATTTATTCAATGGATTAGTAGTCAGTCTTATAAACTGACAACATAATGCCATATTCAGGAACATGGATGCTCCTGGAGAAAATCAGTCTAAGTGAAGTAAGAGAGAAAGAGAAAGAAAAATACCATATGAGAAGGCTCATGTGTGGAATCTAAAAACCAAACCAAACCAAACAAAAAATGCAGAAATACAAAACAGAAAAAGACTCGCAGTCAGAGAATACAAAATTTTGGTTGCCAAGTGGGTGGGGTGTGGGAAGAGATAGGCTGGGAGGTCAAAACTGTAGAATAGATAAACAGGATTGTACTGAATAGCACAGGGAAATATATAAATAATCTACGGCAGCTCACAGGGGAAAAAATTGGATAACAAATGTATATATGTTCATTGTAACTAAAAAATTGTGCTGTACATTTGAATTTGAGGAAACCTTGTAAAAGGATTAAAAATAAATAAAGAAATTAAAAAAGAAAGAAAAAACCTAAATATTACAGGTTTAAATATAAATTAGAGAGAAAACCAAATATGCAAAGAGTAGTAAAACCAAAGATTTTGTTTTTGTTTTCTTTTTAATATAAGCATAATCAAAAAAACTCTAGCCAGGTGCATCATGAAGAAAAGAAGGAAGCTCCAAAGAAATAGAGTCAGAAATAAATGTGGAGAAATAACAATTCTTCCCTCAGATATACAAAAAAGAGATCATTATGTCTATACTTACATGCCAATAAACTGGACAACTTAGAAGAAACAAACAAATGTCTAGAAAGAGAAAGAGATAAGGAGAAACAAATAATTTGAACAAACTGTCTACTAGAAGAAAGAAAAAATCTGCATTTAAAAAAATCTTTAAAAGTTAGTGCTGATTTAAAAAGCTCCCTTGGAAAACTGTAAAAAACACAAAGCAGAACTTATACTCTTCAAACTATTCAAACATAGTGAAGATGTTGGAAAATCCCAAATTAATTCTATGAAGATTTTATCACCCTGATAGCAAAGCCAACAAAGTAGAAGCAAAGAGAATTTCAAGCCAAAATCTTTGATTGAAAAAGATGCAAATATTCTAAAAATTATTATTAGCAAACTAAATCCAGCAATACTTAAAATGAATTATATGCTATGATCAAATTAAATTCATTGCAGGGTCATAAGAGTGGTGGAACATACATGAAATCAATCACTTTGATACACCACATTAACAAAAGTAAAAGGGAAAATGACGTGGTCATCCCAATATATCCATAAAAAGCATTTCAGAAATTTCAACTTTTATTCATTACAGTAGCAGCAACAACAGCAACAAAAATAAAGCAGAAAAACCAACAACAGAAACCTCTTACCAAATTAAGATTCAGGGAATATATCTCAACATAAATAAAGTCTTTAATAACTGACAGACAGAGAACATAATATGCAAAAGTGAATAACTGAAAGCCAAATTAAGGAATAAGGAAAGGATGCCCCCTCTCACCATTTCTATTAAACACAGTACGGGAAGTCCTAGCAACAACAATCAGACAAGAAAATAACTTATTGAAGTTGGATTGAATGAAGTAAAACTGTTATTATTTTAGATGAGAAGATAATCTATATAGAGAACCCTAAAGATTCTCCACACCAAAACAACTAAAACTAAAAAAGACATTTAGCAAAGCAGCATGATTCATGATTAATATACAAAATCTGTTACATTTCTTTACACTAACAATGAAATATTCCATAATTTTAAAAAATCCATATGATATCAGATCAAAAATGAAAAACTAATGAAAAATCCAATATAATAAAATCAATAGGAGACTGATAAAAAATTTGAAGATGATGAAAAGAAATGGAAAGAAATCTCAAGGTCTTAGTTTAGAGGAATTAATCTTGTTAAAATATACATAATACAAAAGATGTCTACAGATATAAAGTGATTCAGATCGAACTACATGGTATTTTCCACAGAAATTAAATCAGTCCTAAGATTTGTATGGAACTGCAAAAGCACCAGAACTGCAAAAGAACCAATGAGGAAAAAGAACAAAGTTGGAGTCATTACCCATAACCCTCCCAGATCTCAGACTATATTACAAAAACAGTAATCAAATCAGCACAATACTGGAGAACGAACAAACATCTATATCACTGGAACAGAACACAGAGGCAGAAATAAAACATTACACCTATGGTCAACAAAACTATGACAAAGGAAACAAAAATATACAAAGCCTAAAAGACAGTATTCAGAAAGTGATGTTGAGAAAGCTAGACAGCTACATGTTAATCAATGGAATTAGAACACTCCATCACACTATACAGAAATAAACTCAAAATGTTTTAAATATCTGAATCTAATACATGACACAATAAAAATCCTGGAAATTAACATAGGCAAAACAAGACATAAATTGCAACGAAATTTTCTTATGTCAATCTCCCAAGCTGAAAACAATAAAAGTAAAATAATCAAATAGGTCCTAGTTAAACTTAAAACCTTCTACACAGCAAAATAAACAATATGAAAAGATGAAATTCCAAATGGGAGAAAACATTAGGAAACAATGCTATCAACAAGAGGCTAATTTCTAAAATACACACTTCGTTCATACAACTCCATTTCAAAAATCTACAAACAACTCAGCCAGAAAATTAGCAGAAGACAATTCTCTGAAGAAGACACACAGATGTCAATCAGAAACTTAAAAACATGCTCACATAGCTAATCATTATACAAATGCAAGACAAAAATTAAATCATGTTTTACCTCACACTACTGAGAAGGGCTGTCATAAAAATGTCTACAAACAATAAAGACTGGGGAATTTGTGTAGAAAAAGGGACTCTCCAACGCTGTGGGTGGGAATGAAAATTGGTGCAAGCACTTTGGAAACAGTATGGAAGTTCCTTTAAATAATTAAGATAGACCTATCTTATGACCCAGCAATCCCACTCCTGGGCATTTAAAGCATAAAACCTGACAACAAAGTATCCTAGGGTAAAACATATGAAGTACACTCTGACATTGGACTTAAATTGATTCTACATTTGTCTACTCTGACAAGGGAAGCAGAAGCAAAACTAACAAAATATGATTGTATCACTCTAAACAGTTTTACACTGCAGAAGACATGATCATTAAATTGAAAATTCAACCAACACATAGGGAGAATATATTTGTAAGTGATATTTTCCAATCAAGTGTTAATATCCAATTTTATGGCAAACTCTTACCCCATAAAAACAACAAAAAAGACCAAACAATCAAATTTAAAAAAAGTCCATAGGAAATGAATATATAGATTTGAATCAATTATCGGTAGAAAACATACAGTTGGATAAATGACACATGAAAATATGTTCAGACTTATAAATTATTAGGAAAATCATAAACCAAAAATGAGACAAGTCCTCACAATTGTCAGAACTTCTCATCAAAAAGAAAAGAAATAAATGTTGGTGAGATTGTGGAGAAAAATGAGCAACGTGGACAATGTTGATAGGAATGCAAAGTATTGATTCCATTGCATATATACATCAAATTTTCTTCATCCATTTTTCTGTCAAGGAATATTGGGTTTGTGATCTCCTGTCTGAAGGCTGTAGAGAATAAGCCCATGGTCTGAACTGATAAACAAGCTGTGAGGAATGTCACATATCCAGGCTGGATAAGAAATGGCCTGCTCATTGTATCCAGTATGGATGGCTGTATAGACAATACCGGGTAAGATACTCAGAGGAGGACAACCTAAGACAGGCACAGCCGGCTGGATAAGAGATGGCCTATTTAATGAAGTTCCGTGATGAACTTTAAAATAATCCTTGATCATTTAACATTCTGTGCTTACTGCTGGAGCTTGGGGACATAAATAGCTTAAGATTATTAACATTGTAATCACTTAGATTATATGTGAGGTATTGTGCATGTTATATAAACCCTTTTTCTAAGAATTAATAAAAAGAGAACTTCTCCACTTCTCTCCACACAGCTTTTTATGTGTATATGATATTGTGCCGCTGACAGGGTTAATTTAATTAGTTGGGAGTATTTTAAAGTATGTTGCATTATATACAATGCTTTTTTTGCACCTATTGAAATGATTATGTGAGTTTTAATTCTCATTCTATTACTGTGGCATTTCACCTTTATTGATCTGAATATTTTGAAGTATCCTTAAATCCAGGGATAAATCCCTTTACTCATGTATGTGTATGATATATTAAATGTGTTGTTGAATTCATTTTGCTTGTGTTTTGTTGAGAATTTTGGCACATATGTTTATCAGGGATAATGTTCTATATTTTGCATCTGATGTCCTTTCTAGATTTGTTATGCAAATAAAGCTGGAATCATAAAAAGCATTTTGGAATCTTTCAGCCCCTTCAAATTCTTGGAAGATTTTTCTAAGAATTGGTGAAAAATTGTCTTCAAATATATGACAGAATTCACCAGAAAAGTCACCTTGTAAATTTTTTCTGGTTTGGTAGGTTTGGATTATGATTTACTCATATACACTTTTGCTGTATTGAACTTTCTAATTTCTTCTTGATTCATTATTGGAAGACATATGCTTCTGGGAATTTGTCTTTTGTTCTAGGTCATTCAAATCGTTGGGTAGTGTTAATTTCTTATGCTGCAATGCATGTCTACAACATCAGTGGTAATATCTTCACTATAATTTCTAATTTTATTTGAGTTTTTATTTTCTTAGCCAACCTAAACTTTTGCCCACGTTATGTTTAAAAAAAACAGACTTTGGTTTTTTTTATCTTTTCAATTGTTTTTCTTGTTATTTGCCTTACTGTCATTGATTCAATTTTCTACTTTATTCTTTCTCTTTTCTCCTAGATTCTTGACGTGTAAAGTTAAGTAGTGCGAATCTTTGTATTTCTTTAATTATTAAATATTACTTATTTATTTATTTATTTATTTGTTTGTTTGTTTACATATTTATTCATTTATTTATCATTGAAATATGCCATTTACCATGTGTCAATCTGTGGTGTATTGCATAGTGTCCCCGTACATGCATATATTTCTGTGGCTATAAAACATTACTTCACGTTATTTAACATACTGCCCTGTGTCATACAAAAGAAATTTTGGAAACATCTGTTTTTATATATAGTGGATAACATTTATAAATCTACAGCTCCCAAATATATCCTCTTGCAGCCCCTTTCCACAGTAATCATAAAATTGTTTAGTAGATCTGCGAGTGTGTTTCAGTTTTGTAGATGAAATCGTAGAGTTCTCAACCAAATATATTTTTAAGCTTCTTCATATGTAATGTCATGTATTATATTTCTTTCTTTTTCTGGCTTATTTCAATTAGAATGACACTTTTTGGGGACATCCATTTTGCTGCAAATGTCATTGTTTTATCATTTTTTATTGTAGAATATTATTCCATTGTGTAAATATGGCATAATTTCTGAATACTGTCATCTGTTGTTGGACAATTAGGTTGCTTCCATGTTGTGGCTGTTGTATATAGCACTGCTAAGGACATTGAGATGCAGGTGTCTATTTGAAATAGGGTTCCCTTTGATATATACCCAGAAGTGGGATTGCTGGATCGTATGTTAAGTTTATTTTTATCCATTAGAGGAATCCCCATCCTGGTTTCCAAAATCACTGCACCAAACTATATTCCTACCAACAGTGTAGGAATGTTCCCTTTCTCCTCAGCTTCCCCAGCATTTATTGTTTGTGGACTTTTGAATGATGACCATTGTGACTACTGTGAAGTGATACTTCATTATACTTTTGAATTGCCTTTCTCTAATAATGATAGTGAGCAATTTTTTGTTGTTGTTTTTTCATATATCTGTGTGTCATTTGAATGTCTCTATTGGAGAATTTCATGTTTAGGGCTTCTGCCCATTTTCAGATTGGGTTTCTTGTTTTTTTATTATTATTAGGTTGCATGAATCTTTATATTTTGGAAATTAAGACTTTGTCAGTTGCATCACTTCTAAATATTTTCCTTAAGCCTGTAGGTTGTCATTTTGCTTTGTTTATGATTCCCTTTGCTGTGCAAAATCTTATAAGTTTTATTAGGTCCCATTTAATAATTTTGCTCTTACATCCATTACCTATGTAGTCTATTCTTGGAGATCATTGCTGAGATTTACCTCAGAGTGTTTTCATATATTTTCTCCTAGGAGATTTACTGTGTCTTGCTTATATTTAAGCAAGCCATTTTGGGTTTCTTCTTGTGTATGCATTGAAGGAATGTTCTAACTCCATTGCTCTGCATGCTGCTATCCAGTTTTCCCAACACCAGTTGGAGAAGAGATGGTCTTTTCTCTGTCATATTCCTGGCTACTCTGTCAAAAATTAATTGAACATAGGCCTGTAGATTTATTCCTAGGCTCTCTATTCTGCTCCATTGGTCCATATGCCTTTTTCTGTACCAATATCATGTAATTTTGATTATGGTAGCTCTGCTATAGTGTATGGAGACCTGGTGGGTTATTCCTCCATCCTCTTTCTTTTACTTCAATATTGCTTAGGAAACTATGGATTTTTTATGACTGTATGTAAATCTTTGGATCGTGTGTTTCAGTCCTAAAAAGAAATGTTTTTCATAATTTGATAGGAAATCAAATTTTCTTGCCTGATCATTGTGGCTAGGACTTCCAAGACTATATTGAATTGAAATTGTGAGAATGGGCCACCTTGTCTTGTCACAGGTTTTTGTGAGAAGGTTTTCAGTTTTCATTGAGTATTTTGCTGGCTATATGTCATAAATAGCTATTATTATGTTGAGATATGGTCCCTCTGTACCCACTGTGATAAGAACATTTTTAGCAGTAAGGTGTTAAATGTTATCAAATGTTTTTCTGCATCTACTGAGATTATCATGTGGATTTTTGTCCTCTCTTTTGTTGATATGGTTTATCACAATTGATTGATTGATTTCCATATGTTACACCATCCTTGTGTTCCGGGGATGAACCTAACTTGATAATGGTGTATGATCTTTTTCTAAATGCTGTTGGATTCTGTTTGTTAATAATTTCTTAAGCACATTTACATCTATGTTTATCAATGACATTGGCCTATAGTTTTCTTTTTAGATAGTGTCTTTGGTTTTGTTATCTGGTTGATGTTGGCCTTGTGGTGTGAGTTTGTGTGTACTCATTCCATATCAATATTTTGGTAGTGTTTGAGGAGGACTGGTATGGACTTTTCTTTGTATGTTTGGTCAAATTTCCCAGTGAATCTATTTGGGTCTGGATTTTTGTTTGCAGATTTTTATTTTATTGATAATTCTATTCCATTTCTGGTGATCTGTCTGTTCAAATGGTAAATTTCTTCTTGATGAAATAATGGTGGGCTGAATGTTTCCAGAAACTTCTCCATTTCTTCTAGATTATCCAGTTTGTTTCCATGCAGTTGCTTAAGGTAATCCCTTATGATATTTTGCAAATTTGATATACTCTTTGCAGTTTCCCCAATTTCATTTCTTATGTTATTTTTGTTCTCTCTCTTTTCATGTTGGTGAGTCTGTCCTGAGATTTGTTAGTGTTGTTGAATATTTCAAGAAACTGTTTGATTAATTTTTTCTATTTTTTAATCTTTATTTCAATTCTTTCTCCCTTGACCTTTATTTTCCCGCTTTATGCTGACTTTTGGTTTTGTTTGCTCCTCTCTTCATGATTAGTTTACATAGAACGTTAGATTATTTATTTGAAATTTTTCTTCTACTTTGAAACGGACCTTGACACTATGAACATCCCTCTTAAGCCTACTTTAACTGTATTCCATAGACTTTGTGTAGTGTTGTGTCAAATTTCTCAAGATATTTTTTAATTTCTTCTTTTAATTCATCACCTCCCCCCGTTGTTTTACTACCATGCTTTTAATTTACATGCTGTCATGTTTTCTCCCTGTTTTACTGTAATTGATTTCTTGTTTCATGGTATTATACTCAGAAAAGCTGCTTGAAATAATTTTTATTTTCTTAAATTTATTGAGGCTTCTTCTGTGCCTCAGTACTTAAACTTTCCTAGAAAATGTTCCATGTGTACTGGAAAAGAATGCATATTCTGTTTTGGGGAGAAGTAGTGTTTTGAAAAATCAACCAAATCCAATTATTTTATCATATCTTTTAGTATCTTTGTTCCCTTATTAATTTTCTGTCTGAAAGACCAGTCTAGTGATGATAATGGGGAGTTATATTCTCCTTCTGTTATTGTGTTCCCATCGAGTTGTCCCTTTTTATCTGTTAGTATTTTCTTTATATATTTAGGTGCTTCTATATTCAATGCATATATATTAATTAGTATAATACCCTCATTTTGTATTGCTCCTTTAATCATTATATCATGTCCTTGTTTATCTTTCTCTACGGCTTTTCTTGTAAAGTCTATTTTGTGTGAAGTCAGTACTGCTAGTCCTCTTTCCTTGTCATGTGCACTTGCATGGAGTAAGTTTTTCCATCTTCTGACTTTGAATTGATGTGTGTTCCTCTTTCTAAAGTGGGTCTCTTGTATACTTCATAACGTAGGGTCTTGTTATATTATCCAATCTGACAATATATATCTTTTGATAGAAGCACTAAGTCCATTACCATTTGTAACAATTTTTTATAAACTGGTGTTTATTTCCATTTTGAACTTTATTTTCCACTTGATTTGGTATTTCCTTTTTGTACATTTCTTTTTCTTTTTGTGGCTTTATAAGTTTTCTTTTATTAACGGTTTTTTTCTGGCTTTGTGACTTCATTGTAAGATTTTGACTTATGATTACCCTGTTTTGTATGTATATTGACCCATTAATATATATGTTTATATTAACTGAAAGGAATACAAACTCAAACGCATCATACAGAGAACAGAAACAAGAAGAAAATATTCTGTATTGTCCTGTTTCACTCTGTGATCCTCAAAAATTTTGATGTCCTGTTTTACAACATCATGTTTATTCTGTTGTCTATCATCGTAGATATTGCCTTCCTAATTATGATTTTCTCCTTTCTATGGCATCCTGCTTCTTTATTTTTAGAGTAGATGTTTAATTATTTCTCTATCTGTTGTGAAATACTTTTAGTATTTGCTTCTGTGGAGTTTATTTATCTCTCCTTGTATTCTAGAGGATAGCCTTACATGATATATTATCTTAGATAACAGTTTTCTTTCATTCTGGACTTTCAATATGTCTTGCCACTGCCTTCTGCCTTTTGTTTTTGTGTGGGAAACGTGTTTAGAAATATAATGCATATAATTATATATATGTAAAGGATATCTACAAATGAAGTTAACAAATAAGGAGAAAACTTACACATTAAAAAATAAAAAGCATTGATGAAGGAAATTGAAATTGATCCAAAGAAATGAAAATATATCTTGTTAATGATGTGAAACAATGTGTTTGAAACAACCATACTACCCAAAGGAATCTACATTTAGTGTGATTCAAGACAAAATACCCATGAGATTTTTCCATTAAAAAGAAGAAATAAATTCAAAATTTATATGTAACCACAAAAATCTAGAGTGGCCAAAATAATCTTGAAATAGAGTATTAAATATAATAGTGTAAAGTTCTCTGATGTTAAACAGTCCTACAAAGCTTTAGTAATTTGAACAACATTATACTGGTTCAAAAACTGACACCTATTAGTAGAAGAAAATAGAGCGACCAGATATAATCCCTCACACATATGATCAATTAACCCATGAAAACCGAAGCAAGAATATGAAATGAAGAAAAGAGTTTCTCCTCAATGAGTAGTGCAGGAGAGATTGAACATGTGAAAGATAGATTAGAGTATTTCCTCACATTTTATACAATCATTAAGCACAGAATATCTTTATACTTAATTTATTTACTTATATTTCTTGCACCTGTAATTTATAGATCTATGAGTTAGATTTTTTATTTCACTTATCAAATGTATTCCTATTTTATTCTTTTTGGTATAAATTTACACAAAATTGTTTTCCTAATTTCTGTTTCTGATAATGTGTTGTTATTATATAAAAATGCAATGGATATTTTTATATTGATTTTGTATTCTGCAAGTTTGCTAAGTTGGTTCATTATTTCTAACAGTCACTGTAGGAGTGTATGGAGTTTTCTGTCTACGTATAATTATGTCATCTGTAAAATCTTACTGCTTGCTTACAAGTTGAATGTCTTTTATATTATTTCTTGACTAGTTCTTCTGGCTAGAATATCTAGTAGTGTAATTTAGGTAGGTCTTGTGAAAATGAGCTACTTTTTCTTATTACTGGACCAGAGGAAAAACTTCCTGTATGTTAACATTAACTTGATGTTAGTCATGGGTTTTTCATATACGGCTTTTATTATGTTTAGTCATATTCCATCTAGAGCAAATTTGTTAAGAAATTTTTTTATAAACAAGTTAAGATCAGATCTGTGAATAATTTTCCTACATATTTTGAGATTGTTATTTTTGAATACTTTGTTATTTAAGGGATGGTATCACATTTATTCATTTCCGTATGTTAAATAAAATTTATGAATCAGGACTAAATCCAACTTAACTACAGTTTAAAATACATATAATATACCATGAATTCAGTAGCTAATATTTACTTAGAATGGAATATACACATACTGAAGGAAAAATTTACATTGTAGCTTGAGTGAACATTTATTTATTTAAAGATTTTATCTATCATTTTGAATTTGGCTTATGTTTAATGGAATTTATGTCTAAATAAATAATACAAATTTTGGTAGAAATTGATTTACTACAGTTTAGTGATACAGAACCTAGCTATTATTAACAATTAGTGTACAAAGCACTTGCCTTAAAATGCTGCATTATACAAAAAATGCCAACTGTTTCAGGACTGAGAAACATATTGCTTCCTAAGATGCATTACCTGGTCTTTTCCACCGCAACCCACATATACTGTTATTTCTTTGTTTTTCATTGTTTGTTTTCCCCTTAATGGAGGCACTGTTTACTGAACCCAGGATCCAGTGTATAAGTGTATTTATCAACATCATTTTGGAACACTTAACAGAAGCCCCAAGAGTATTGATTATAAAGATGACAAGAAAATTTATTCCTTCTAGGGACTGAAAATCCTCTGAGTAAAAGAATGGCAAAAGTAAACTTTTATAAGTATATTATAAGATATTCTCTTTTGTAATTTTAAAGTAGAATACTAAATTATATTTGTTTTACTTATAGCACTGAATTACTATTTAAAACAAAAATTATCCCCTTTGGGATTTCTTAAACTTGATTCATTATTTTAATCTAGTTTTATTTCATAAATATTTACCAATATTTATAAACATAACAAATACACTGATAGTTATTCTGCTCATGTTTAAATTATAGAGCTACTTATTGTAAATTAAACAGATAAATAACTACCTCCATTTCCAAATCAAATTGTTTCACTTTAATTACAAACTATAATGAAATAAGTATACCTTATCTGTACAGGTTTTACACAAATTTCACTTAAGTTACATAACTTTAAAATGATTTTATATATTTTGTTCATTATTTATACTCTGTTCACAAATGTGGTATAAATTTGTGTACAAAAGTATGGAGATTGGTTTTATTTCATAGACCTCAAAATTAAATTATTTTAAAAGATTTTGTGGGGATAATATTTGCAGATCACACTATAAAAATAAGCACCCTATATATTTCAGTTTAACTGGATGAATGAGGAGTAAACACAGGCTGAATGTTACACTTGAGTTACCAGGGGACCAGTCATTAGGTGATGTCACATATACTCAAGTTTAGAACCATTGTGATGGCCTAGCAGTTTATCTGTGCAGGCCTGCCAGAACAGCATTTGTAGCTGCAGTGCTCAAAAACATGCAGATTATAAAAGTAGCAGTGGAAAAAGTTATTTGAGATGGCACCTGTTTCTTCAGAAATTCAAGATGTGTCTTGTAAAGATGGACCAACTGATTCAGGAAACTCCGGTAGATTTCTATTGTGTGATCGAACATTCTCTGGGGACTTGGACTTGAGGTGTATGATGGAAGAAAATGATTTTCAGAATTTGTCTGAAGAATCCTTGATAAAAAGACCATGCTACACACATGGTGTCTGTGAACCAGATGAAGATAATGATTTTCGTTTTCGGATATTTCCAAGAATACTCTGGAAAATGGCTGGGAATGACCAATTTAAATCCATCTGGTGGGATGATAATGGAACTTCCATAGTGATTGATGAAAATGTGTTTAAGAAGGAAGTATTGGAAAGAAAGGACCCTTTCAGAATATTTGAAACTTGAAGTATGAAGTTTACTTAGACAGCTTAACATTTATGGGTTTAGTAAAGTGCGGCAGAATTTTCAAAGATCTACTTGTCTAGCTGACTTTCTGGCAGAAGAAAAAGTAGTCTCTGTTTTAAGCAAGGTATTCAGTAATTGTAGTTACGACTTGGTAACGTATATATAAAATTTTATTTTGTACATCAAACTATGGTAATATAAATATAAAGATAGATTTTGAAAATTGTATAAAACTAAAAAGGCTAAAATTCTTAATTTTTTCTAAAAATGAGGACAGTGCCTTATGTATTCAAGATTATGAGAAACATTCCTAGCAACTATGAATCTTACAAGAAATCTAAATAAAGGTATTAAAGCTGCTTTTAAAAAGTCACTTTCACCGATACTGCAAATGCTAACTTCTTAAATTTCATGACTATACTAATTAAATGTGTATATACCAAATAAGGAATTTCAAAACACAGTCAACAATGTTCATATTTTGATGATATTATCTTTGCATATTAATCATGAAATCTGAGGTTTTATAGGTTAGGCTTATCGTAGTCTTGTATTTTGTTTTAAAATATTACTAAAATCTTTCTCCTATAGTTGTAGCTGCAGTTTTGCCATAATCCAAATCTTAAACGGGGAAGTCCCCAGCTTTTAGTGACAATAAAAAGAAGAGTTGGGATTAGAAATGCCTCTCTGGTATATTCATTGGCTGAAGGTTTCAAAAAGAAGCACTTTAAAGCAGGGGGGAATGTGCAAAATCATAATTCTGATTTTGTGGCTGACACTAGTGGAGAAAGTGCATTTTTACCTTCTGCAAATTTAAACATGCCTCTAATAAGAAAGCCCTCAACTAGCCACATAATTGGTGATACAACTACCCCGATCAGAGGTGATTTTTCTCTTCCATCATCAATGTCAGTTAGAACACCAAAACAAATTGCAGTAGATCAACGTGTTGTTTTAAATCAGTTGACCACTGTCCACGAGCACTCTCAAAGCAGCTACACTGTAGCAAATCTCCGTGTTGTGAACTTCATTACAACTACAACTTCTACTTCTCAGTACAGCAACTTTTCTCCCATACAGAGCAATTATTTTGGAGTAATGGTGGAGCCTTCAAATTTTACAAATAAATATCACAGCATATGTGCCCATGAAGGTCGTTTATCTAAACTTCCACCTGGGAGCAACCCACGGTTTCCAGTGAAAGTGATAGCTGATACATCAGCTACCTCTCTTTCAAGGCCAACTCATCAGTCATCTTCAGTTTATGAACGTCATCCTTATTACAACTGATATACCAGAGGACTTCCAGATTATGAAGGAAAACAAAGATTAATATTGATGTTTGCAAATGTCGACAACTAACTCCAATTTTCTTTTTTAAATAAACATTGATTTGTACCTGTATATTAGTTACTTTTTTTAAAAAAGAGTAAAGAGTTAAACGGGAACAAAATTACCATTTAAAGGAAAAAGAGATATTTAATTGATATGATCATTTGATGGAAAAATATGGGTGAAAATTTATATAATTTCTTGGAAGGAAGGAGAGAAAATGGAAGAATTTGGAAGAATACTAAAACATAGAGTGAGGGAAAAGTACTAAATGGTTTCTGGTTCATCCAGGAAAGTATTAAAAGTGTTAAGTTAGGATATTTTGGAACAGAAGATAAATGCAGGAACCGGCCCAGGGATCATGGTCTCTATTATGTCATCCCTGGAATCATAAAGATCACATGATGTAGTCTCAGATGGCATATTAAGCATGTGGAGGAATTTAAGAATTAATTTTGTCTATGATCTTGTTTGTGCTGTTCTCAAAGCATTCCAATTGGTGCTTTTTTTCCTCCCCTCAATATTCTACACTATATTTTCTTGTCAATACTTAATGTTACTTTATATTCCAGCCAAAGTCAAGCTTACATCCTCAGGGTGGCATTTAATGCCTTTCCAACTCTAAGCCCACAAACTCAACATAGTATAGTCATTACTTTTTAGATCTGGCATCTGATTACCTTGGCATATATTTATGATTCACTGTATCTGGAGATATATCCAGGCAAATGCTTTTCAACTATGTTAGCTCCATCCTCACAACTTTTGCTCCATCTCATCCTTGGACTTAGGATGACCTCCTTTTACCTAAATACATTTTCCCAGTCTCAGCACAGAAACCACATCCTGCAGATATTTTCTGTCTATCCCCCTTTCCTTGTTTAACTTGAATACAAACACAGCAAGCAAATCACATGCCACAGGATGCATTTTATTATTGAGTGAATGAAAAATACATGATGACTTTAAGCAAAATCTGCTTTCCTGAAACGACAGAACTCTCATGGTTTTCAAACTGTTTCGTTATGGTCTTTACTCTTCACCACAGACTAGCTCTTTCATAGCCCAAGGTCTAGTCACTCAAGACAGTAATTGGAGGTAGGTACAGGAGACAAAGTATTATTTTCTTCTTTATTCATGCCTCCGGAGGCCTAAAGCATTCCATTCTCATTTGCTTATTTTTTTCCTGTCTCTTCATCACCCACAAACCCCAAAATAGTTGATTCTCTTCCCCATAACAATAAATATACTGACTTCTAATTAATTTACTTCTTAGAATCAGAGCTTTATCCTGAAGAGACAGTGTCATTACAAACATTTAATGTAGGATTATACACTCCATAAAAATTGTGCCCTTTCTAACCTTCACAAAGGAAGCATCTTAGAGGTAATAGACCCATGGTTGGGGTGGTCGTATTCAGTAACCAAACTGCAATCAATTGTGTGGACTAAAAAGAGGTGAGGTTGGTAGAATTAAAAATTTGTCCAACTGCAAGAATACCAAATTTCTGCAGATATTAGGAAATATAAAATATTCATGGAAGACTTTGACTACTTCCCATTAATTTAAAATAAAAGGTGAAGCATTTTCAGAATGTGAAATGCCCTGAAATGCTGGAAAATTGTAGGCAAAGTCAGGGAGCCTAAGGCTTCTGCTCACAATCATGCAGCCAGTGTCAGTTGGTAAGACTGGAATGGCAACACTGAGTCCTGAAAATGTGTCACCTGTTGTGAAGAAAGCCTTTGATAATCTGGAGAATGGGTTAATGGGTCAGGGTAAGCTCTAGCAAAATCCCACCAATATGACCTTTACCAAGAGAAAAAAAGAGCCCACTTGCAGCAGGTGATCTGTGTCTGGACAGCAGTTGATTTCCTAAAACAAAAATATCAAGCTTTTAAATTTGTCAGATCAACTATGATGGTGACTATTTTGTTGCTTACATTAGCAGTCTGGGGTTCAGATGGGCTGGTTCAGCGGCTAGCTTCCAGCTCTATTATCACACACTGGGTCTTACTGTGATCATCATAACAAGGTTCTATACTGATAAGTCAAAATCTACACTTTAAATTCAAAATTAGAAATCCTAAAGAATTATATTGTTTGTTTGTCCATCTGTAGTTTTCTACCTGGCAAAATCTAGATTACTGGCAAAGTAGAAAAGTTAGCTGGTGTTTGAAAACTGTTCTCTGAGCTCTGCCCAATGAATTCTTCCCACTAAATACTACAAATCTCTCTACCACTGTGTGTGTGTGTGAAAATGGTTTGTTAAGCAGTAACTAAGTTTGTCTTAGTTGAGTCAATAGTGAATTATTCCTCTGCATCTGGCAGAATCTCTGTGAATTAAGAGTTTCACTTAGCCACCAGATTTTCTTCCGATCAGGGAGAGGTAGATTATATTTTTCCCAGTATACTACTTGTTACCTTTTCATTGAATCCCAAGCTAATGCTAGGGCAAAGCCACTGAACCCTTGAATTGGACAGAGGCATATACATTCTCCAGTCCCAAGAGTCCAGCACAGAACTGTGTCTCCTTTTTAATATAAGCTTATGTCTAATTTTTTTCTTTTAATTCTCATTGTTAAAACAACTTATTTTGTCTTTGAACATCCCTTGACTAATTTATAGGGACTGAACTGCTGATTTATTCCCTTTAATTTACAAATTGCAATAACCTTTCTTTCCTTGGACTACCTGGAATAGAGTGAGCATATCATCATTTTGAAAACAGTCTTCAGTCCTAAAAATGCAGAAGCTTTACAGTTCTTTGCCCAGCACTTGAGAGAGAATGTTTGTTCTGGATGTCAGGAATTATCCTCACATCCCATAATTCAATCATGAGAAAACACCACATTGTTACCCAAAATCAAGTCTTTGTTAGTATTGCATTCCCATTGTAAAACAGTTAAGAATTGTAGGATTTCTGAGATTTTACCATTCTGAAATTGTTAGCAACCTGTTTCATTTTTACAAATGCTCTCGTGGAAATGAGACTTTCGTTCTGAGACAGTGAACTTTATCACTCACAGGAAAAGCAGCCAGGATTAAAATTTGTATCCATTCCCTAATCTCGGATGAATACACAAAGTGAAATTTTGATGCCTACAGAAGCAGTGGGCTGTTAACATGAAGAAAGTTTAAGGCATGAATAAACACTAATTTTATTTGTATCTTTATGTATAATTTATTAGAATCACTTATTTATTTGTTTCTTTATCTAGGATAAGTATATCATGACTGAAGTTTACTTGCTGCAAAAACAATCATGAGAAATGTCATGGGAAAGAGTGACCATTGACTTTCCATTTTTTCTTCCAATTTTATTGAGATATAATTGGCATAAAACACTGTGTAATTTTAGGTGCACAGGATAGTGATTTGATTTACTAGTATCATGAAATAAATACCATTGCAACTTAAGGGAGAATTCATTATTTCATTTAGATAAAATTGTAAACAAATACAATTTGTCTTTTGGTTTTTTTGAGAAATAATATGGTCTACTCTCTTAACAACATTGATATAGAACATAAAGCAGTATTAATTTTAATTTTCATGTTTCTATGGGGCATCCCTGGGACACGATTATCTTATGGCTGGAGATTTCTGGCTTTTGAGTGCATTAATCAAATTCTCCATTCCCGACCCCTCCCTATGTAACTACAAATCTAATTTTTTTCTATATGTATGTTTGCTTGTTTTTGAAGTGTACTTTTATATATAACACTGTGTTAGTTTCTGTTACACAACATACTGTTTGCTGTTTTTAATACATTTCAAACTGATCACCAGAATATATCTATTTATGATATGTTGCTATTTAAAAATATTTAATAGTTATTGGCTATTCCCCATAAGTACATTTCCTGTCCCTGACTCATTTAAATTGCAACTGGAAAATTTTCTCTCTTAATATCCTCAACTTTTTCTTTCCTCACCACATTTCCCTCCTTCTTGTGAACAACCTGTTTCTTTCTATATGTATAAATACTTTTCTGTGTTGTTATGTTAATTTGTTATATATTCTAAATATGAGTAAAATAATTCAGCATTTGTCATTCACTTTCTTAATTATTTCACTTAGCAAATTACCCTCTTGGTCAACCCATTTTTGCAAATGGCAAGAACTTATTCTTTTTAGAGCTGAGTAATAACCCATTGCATTTTTATGTGTGTGTGTGCATATATATATATATATATATATATATATATATATAGTGCATATATATATAAAATATATGTGTATATATATATATTCATAAGTCTGTACATAAGATGTGTAGGTATATAAACTATAAACAAACATCTTTATCCATCGTCTATTGATGAGCAATTAATTTACTTCTATATCCTGTCTATTGTGGATAATGCTGCACTGAATATAGGGTTGAATTTATCTTTTCTAATTAGTGTTTTTATTTTCTTGAAATAAGTATCCCGATATGTATATGTTGGGTTATATTTCATTTTTAATTTTAAGATAAAACTCCATGTTGTTTTCTACAGTGGCATCACATATTTACATTCACTCCAGCAGTTGATCAGGGTTGTTTTTCTTACATCCTAACCAACAGTTATGTTTGTTATCTTTTTGATAATACTCATTCTAACAGGAGTGACATAAAATCTCATTGTTTTTTGGACTTGCATTTTTCTTTTTTTTTTACATTTTTTATTGATTCATAATCATTTTACAGTGTTGTGTCAAATTCCAGTGTTCAGCACAATTTTTCAGTCATTCATGGACATATACAAACTCATTGTCACATTTTTTCTCTGTGATTTATCATAACATTTTGTGTATATTTTCCTGTGCTATGCAGTGTAATCTTGTTTATCTAATCTACAATTTTGAAATCCCAGTCTATCCCTTCCCACCCTCTACCACCCCCCGGTTACCACAAGTCTGTATTCTCTGTCCATGAGTCTATTTCTGTCCTGTATTTATGCTTTGTTTTTGTTTGTTTGTTTGTTTTTGTTTTTAGATTCCACATATGAGCGATATCATATAGTATTTTTCTTTCTCTTTCTGGCTTACTTCACTTAGAATGACATTCTCTAGGAGCATCCATGTTGCTGCAAATGGCATTATGTTGTCGGTTTTTATGGCTGAGTAGTATTCCACTGTATAAATATAACACATCTTCTTTATCCAGTCACCCGTTGATGGACATTTAGGTTGTTTCCATGTTTTGGCTATTTTAAATAGTGCTACTATGAAAATTGGAGTGCAGGTGTCATCCTGAAGTAGATTTCCTTCTGGGTTCAAGCCCAGGAGTGGGATTCCTGGGTCAAATGGTAAGTCTATTCCTAGTCTTTTGAGGAATCTCCACACTGTTTTCCATAGTGGCTGCAGCAAACTGCATTCCCACCAGCAGTGTAGGAGGGTTCCCCTTTCTCCACAGCCTCTCCAGCATTTGTCATTTGTGGATTTTTGAATGACGGCCATTCTGACTGGTGTGAGGTGATACCTCATTGTAGTTTTGATTTGCATTTCTCTGATAATTCGTGATATTCAACATTTTTTCATGTGCTTTTTGGTCATTTGTATGTCTTCCTTGGAGAGTTGCTTGTTTATTTCTTCTGCCCATTTTTGGATTGGGTTGTTTATTTTTTTCTTATTGAGTCGTATGTGCTGCTTATATATTCTGGAGATCAAGCCTTTGTCAGTTTCACTTACAAAAATTTTCTCCCATTCCGTAGGTTTTCTTCTTGTTTTATTTCTGGTTTCCTTTGCTCTGCGGAAGCTTGTAAGTTTCATTAGGTCCCATTTGTTTATTCTTGCTTTTATTTCTTCTAGGAGAAAATTTTTGAAATATATGTCAGATTATGTTTTGCCTAAGTTTTCCTCTAGGAGGTTTATTGTATCTTGTCTTATGTTTAAGTCTTTAATCCATTTTGAGTTGATTTTTGTATATGGTGTAAGGGTGTGTTCTAGCTTCATTGTTTTACATGCTGCTGTCCAGTTTTCCCAACACCATTTGCTGAAGAGACTGTCTTTATTCCACTGTATATTCTTGCCTCCTTTGTCGAAGATGAGTTGACCAAAAGTTTGTGGGTTCATATCTGGGCTCTCTATTCTGTTCCATTGGTCTATATGTCTGTTTTGTTACCAATACCATGCTGTCTTGATGACTGTAGCTCTTTAGTATTGTCTGAAGTCTGGGAGAGTTATTCCTCCAGCCTCTTTTTTTCTCTTCAGTAATGCTTTAGCAATTCTAAGTTTTTGATTGTTCCATATCAATTTTATTATGATTTGTTCTAGTTCTGTGAAATATGTCCTGGTTAATTGGATAGGGATTGCATTAAATCTGTAGATTGCCTTGGGCAGTGTGACCATTTTAACAATATTGATTCTTCCAATCCAAGAGCGTGGAATATCTTTCCATTTTTTAAAGTCTTCTTTAATTTCCTTCATCAATGGTTTATAGTTTCTGTGTATAATTCTTTCGCCTCCTTGGTTAGATTTATTCCCAGATATTTTATTACTTTGGGTGCTATTTTAAAGGGGATTGTTTACTTTCTTTTTCTGTTGATTTATCGTTAGTGTAAAGAAAGGCAACTGATTTTTGAACATTAATTTTGTAACCTGCTACCTTGCTGAATTCTTCAATCAGCTCTAGTAGCTTTTTTGTGGACCTTTTAGGGTTTTCTATATATAGTAACATGTCATCAGCATGTAATGACACTTTTACCTCTTCTTTTCCAATTTGGATCCCTTTTATTTCTTTCTCTTGCCTGATTGTTGTGGCTAGGACTTCCAGGACTATATTGAATAAGAGTGGTGATAGTGGGACTTGCATTTTTCTGATGGTAGTGAGGTTCATCGGTTTCATGTTCCTGGTGGTTACCTTTCACGCACTGTATCATCATTTTTTGTAATGGGCTTAATGACCATATCTGTCTGATTTTATTTTCACATTCTGCTGTGTTTCTTTATTCTGTTTGTTCTGTGCCACTATCGTATTCTTTTTAATACTGTAGCTTTGTATTCGTTTAAAACCAAGGACAGTGATACATCCTCTTTTTTCTTTGTTAAAGTTGTTTGTGTTTTTAGTTTGTTTGTATTCTTTCCTTTCTTTTTTTTTTAGTGATTTCATCTCTTTTGTGTTTACATGTAAATTTTAGAATTATTTATTGTAAGTGTCTGAAAATGCCCTTGGTATTTTGAAATCACTGAATTTAATTTGTGTATTTTGTTGGCTAATACTGTCATTTAAACAATATTTTATTCCTCATCTATGAACAAAGTATACCCTTTCATCTGTTTGCATTAACTTTAATTTCTGTTATAAATATTTTATAGTTTTCTGAGTACAGGTCTTTAACCTCCTTGGTTGGATACATTTCTTGATTTTTTTTTTTGTAATGCTACTGTAAATGTGACAGTTCCCTCACTTTCTCTATGTGTTAGCTTGTTGTTAGTGTGTAGAAATGCAAGATTTCTGTATGTTAATTTTACATTCTGAAATTTTACCAAATGCATTGATAAGCCCTAGTTCTTTTGTGGCACCATTTTTAGGATATCTGTTTGAATTATGTCATCTGAAAACAGATACTTTTACTCCTTTTCTTAATTAGCTATATTTTGTTTCCTTTTATTTTGGATAGCTATGGCTAAAATTTCCAGGTTATACTGAATAAAAGTGGTAAGAGTGAGCATTCTTTTCTTCTTCCTGCTCTTATTTGAGATACTTTCAGCTTTTAATCAGTGAGTGTCATGTTAGCTGAGTTCTTGTCATATATGACTGTAACTATTTTGAGATATGTTTGATCATGCCCACTTTGAGGAGAAATATATTCATAAATAGATGCTGAATTTCTCAAAATATTTTATGACTCTATTGAGGTGACCATATAATTTTTATTCTTCAGGTTGTTTGTGTGATGTATCATACTGATTAATTTGTGGGTATTGAATCACATTTGCATCCCTGGAATAAAATGGACTTAACCATATTGTATAATCCTCTTAATGTATTGTTGGATTTATTAACAATTTAGTGGTTATTTTTGCATCTATGCTTATCAGTAGTAATTTTTTGAGGTATTTCTTCCAGTTTTAGTAGTAGTGGGATACAGTAATGTGGGGTAGTAAGTCTCCATTCCTCTCGAAACTTTTGGAATATGCTGAGAAGTATAGGTGATAGCTCTTCTCTAAATGTTTGGTAGAAATCACCTGTGAAGCTCTCTAGGCCTGGAATTTTGTTTCTTGGGAGACTTCTTTAAATACTTATTCAATTTCATTTGTGATAATCTATTCATATTATCTTTCACATTCCATTCTGGAGATTAAGTCTTTCTAAGAAATGGTCCATTTCTTCTAGGGTTTCCAATTTATTGGCATATAATTTGTTGTATCATCTTATGATGCATTGTATTTCTTTGATATAAGCTGCAACTTCGCATTTATTTCTGAGCTTAGTAATCTGTAACTCTCTTTTTTGCTCATGTGTCTGGTTAAAGTTTATCAAGCGTATTTATCTTTCAAAAGCCATTATTTAGTTTGATTAAATGTTTATATTTTTAATCCTTATTTTATTTAAATATGTTCTGTCTTTCAGCTGTCTTTCCTTCTACTAAGATTTTTTTATTATTTTTTACATTTTTGGTAGTAAGAATATGTTATGAGAGAAATGTTTCTTATTTTTATAAGTGGGATTATTTTGCTATAAGCATCCCTATTAATACTGCTTTTGTTATACCTCATGGATTTTTTTGTCATTATTCTTTCTATATTTTTTTGATTTATACAGCAAACCATTTGTTGTTAATACTGTATGTTTTCTCATCCACAATTTATTATTTTTTACAGGTTTTTTTGTTTAGTAAATTTCTCTTTTCACAGAATCCATGTTTCTTCACAAAACAAGGAGAAAAATAATACAATTTATACATACATCTGAAAGACCCAAATTTTCTAAAATTATTATGAAAAATGTAAAAAGCTGAGGGTATTATCCTCCCTGAGTTTAGAACATACTACAAAGCTGCAGTAATCAATACATCAAAATATGGCACTTAAAGAAACACATAGATCAATGGAACAAAATAAAGATTCCAAAAATAAACCTACACACATATGGTCAATTAGTCTACAAAGAAGGAGGCAAGAGTATACAATGAAAAAAAGGCAGTCTCTTCAACAAGTAGTTCTGAGAAAACAGGACAGTACATGTAAAAGGAAGATGTAAAAGCACTTCTTTCCTTAGTATAAAAAATGAGATAAAAATGGATTAATTTCCTAAATATAAAGCCTGAAACTATACAATTTCTGACCAAGAACAGAAGCAGAACTGACTTTGAGATAAATCATAGCAATCTTTATTTTTTTCTCTCTCCAAATTAGAAAAAAGGGAAAACTAACAATTACTGTTTTTACTTTACTTAAGAAAATGTAGATGTTATATGTGATACAGGGATTTTATTTCTTGTATAAGTGTGAAGTGCAAAACTTTCTCAGAGCAAAGGAAACCTTCAACAAGACATATGATAACAGACAGAATAGAAGGAAAAATTTCAAACAATGAGACCAACAAGAAATTAATATCCATAATATATATATATAGCATATTAGACTCAATATTTAAAAAATAAAGACCCCAACTTAAAACCAGTTGAAGGATCTTCATGGAAACTTTTCAAAAACAGACATGTGGAAGATTTTCATGCACTTGAAAAGAACCATAACGTTGCTATATATTATGAAAACATAAATCAAAACCAGAATGAAATATAAACTTATAGCGACCAAAATGGCTATTAACAAAATGTCTACAAATGACAAATATTAATAAGAATTTCAATAAGAGGGAACCCAGGTATACTGTTGGTGGAAAAATAAACTGATGCATCCACTATTATAAAAGTGTGGACAGTGCTCAGAAAACTAGAAATAGAAGCATTATATGTTGCAGCAATTCCAGTTTCTGGTATAAATCTGAAACAAAGAAAAGATTATCTTAAGGGACATATTACCCCCAATGTTCATAACATCATTATTTACAGTAGCCAAGGGTTGAAGCACGAATCAACTGCCCATCAACAGATGATTGGCTGAAGTAGATGTGAGATATAGATAACATAATAAATACAAAGTCATTGTATATTAAAAAATAAATTTCTGCCACTTGGAACAATGTGACTGGACACAGAGTGTGTTGCACATAGGAAAATAAGTCATACAGAGAAAAACCACTCTACATTGTCACTTAAATGAGGAAAATAAAGATATAAGCGAAATAATCATAAAAAAACAGAAAAAGAATCACATATATATGTGTACTGTACCAAGTAGTGGTTACCTGTGGGGAAAGGGAAGAAGGATGGAGAAGACAGAAATGTGCAAGTTACTAGTAATAAATTAGAGAACCAACAGGGCTATATTTACAGCACAGAGAATTATTTTAATAATTTAATTGATTTTAAAGAGAGTATAGGGATATATTTTAGTAAAATGTGCATGTAGCTGGGAAAACATTGAAGAAAAGAACTCTTGAAAATCAAAATATTTTGTAGTACTATGATAAAAAGGGAGGTGATTTGTTCACTTTCTTTAGTGTTCTTATGTCCTTAGTAGAATTTAAGCTTTTAATTGAAAAAGTATATACTTTAAAAAGTGACAAAATTTTAAACTATTTTTGTCTCTCCCCTTATATCTACAGTCAGTAAAACTTTCACATCTCAACAAAAATAACTACAACACAAAACAATACTCCAGAACGCATGTGAACAGGTGAAGTTCAGTGGAATAAAACACACAAAGGAGGCTGAACTGAGGGAAGAGCAGAGTTGGTGTCTGCAACCAAGGTCCCCTGAAAAGGATATCTGAGTCCACAATTTCAGAGAACCCAGAAGAAACAGGGTCTCAGTGGTTCACACAGTTTCCGCCCCCAACTGCACCAGTACTCATAATCACAGGTAACTAGGAGGGAGCTACAGTGGAGTCAGAAATTCCATCCTTCCGACACTCAGGCATTCATGAAACTGTCCCTACTCCCCTTTCACAGTGGTGAAAACAAGCTACCTTGCAACACTGGACATGGCAAAGGCACTTGCCTGATTACAAATACCCACCTGCCTTTACACATTTCTTCAGTGTGTACACTGATTCTCAATGGATATAAGAAAAAAGGAAGGGTTCGCTCTCCCAGTGACAAGAGTGGCATTAAATACCAGAGAAGTCTAAGAAGTGACTATGAAAGCACATCTTTTATCCAGATATTAGCGACTGGAAAGTGCCATTTTGAAATATTATCAGAGGTATCTCAGGTAAGTAAAACCAAATATTGTGCAATAATGCAAGTTACCAGAAAACAAAAGCAAGGACTCCAACTCCCATTGTGTTATTTAGTATCATAAGAGCAATAATATTTCAAGATCATGATCAATCACAGTAACATTATAGAGCACGCACACACACAGATAGACACACAAAGACACCAACACAGACACAGACACACACGCAAACGCACCTGCAGACACACACACACAATGTCAACCCTGCAGCAAACAAACTTAAAGTCATGGTATATTGCCATATAACTAATAGAGAATCCAAATAGGTGTCATACAGAAACTCAATACAAAAAACAACACTAAGAAAGCAGTTTAGTGAGCTCAGGAATAAAATAAATGATGATAAGAAATACATTACCGAAGAGGCTGAAACTATAAAATAACCAAATATTATTGGAGGACCAGGAGAACTTAATAAATGAGATGAAGAATGCAACAGAAAGCATTGGAAGTAGAGCGTCTTTGTGGAAGAGAGATTAGCAAACTCACCAATACAAAACTAGATATGATATGAGAGGGCAGAGATACAAGATATTAAAAAGTGAGGTAATTCAACAGTAGCCATTGGACTTCCACAGAAACTGCACATTAGAGTGGAATCCTTGAGGGAGAAGACAGTTAGAAGGCAGCTGATGGTTTATTTAAAGAAGTAATAGTCGATAAATTCCCAAACCTTTGTAAGGAACTGATATACAATTCTGTGAGCCAACAAAACACCAATAAATTTAAGACTAAGTGACCTCCTTCAAGATACGTCATATGCAAATTAGCATGTCAATGACAGAGTAAAATTTTAAAGGCAGCCAAAAATAGTTATGATAATCTGCAAAGGAACCCCCATTAGGCTCTCAGCAGATTTCTGAGCCAAAAACATACACCAAGGGTAAATAAAATTATATTTTCAAACTTCTGAAATAAGAAATCACTCACCCAATAATACTTACAATGTTATCACTTAGATATAAAGTGAAAGTAAGGACATTAACAGAAAAATGAAACCTGAATGAGATGAAAAAACAAAACCGAGACACCTTGTAAGAGGTGTAGAAAAGAAGTCTTCTAAGAAATATAAAATTGTAAACATAAGCAAAACATTGAACAAAATGCTTAGGAGAGACCACGAGAAAGATGCAACAGTTTTTTTGTGTATGTTCTTATATGCTACTATGCTTTATGGATTAAAGAGAGAAAAATAGGAAATCAGGGGCAATAAATATAGATACTTCAAACTGGTATCGTGTTCACAAGAGTAACAGAAATAATTTGAAACAGTAATCATAAAAAGTAAAGAGTAAAATAAAACAATATTTAAGAAAGATGCTATCAGCAGAAAAAGGACTAAATTATACATATGTTTTATTTTTTATTGAAGTACAGTAGATGTGCAATATTGTGCAGTTTCAGATGTACATCATAGTGATTCCAACTACTTTGTAGATTATGTTGCATTATGAATTATTACAATAATTGTAGCATACAATTATTTTAAGCTATTGTGTATAATTCCCTAATCTATACAGATAATCCTTGTTGCTTCTTTACATAATGTATACTACTTTGTATCTGTTAATGTCCTACCATTAAATTCTCTTTCCCTTCCACTTTGGTAAACATAAATTTTTTCCCAAATCTTTGAGTCTGCTTAAGTCTTGTCTATCTAATCTCTTTACCTCTCCATCATGTCTCTATCTATCTATCTATCTATCTATCTATCTATCTATTTATTGATCTATCTATTGATATATCATGTATGTATATATCTACCCTTCTATTTATTTATCTGTCATCAATCAAAAGATAGCTATACATAGATGTACACAGATATTTTTATTCTTTATATTCCACATATAAATTATACTATATACTTTGTCTTTGTCTAAGTTCCTTCACTAAGCACAATATTTTCTTAGTCTTTCATGATGCTGAAATAGCAATGTGTTATACTTTTTCATGGTTGAGTAATATTCCATTTTTTATTTATAGAAACATCATATCTTCTGAAGTCCATAGTCTACTGTGGACTCTTGGATTGCTCCCATATCTTGCATATTATAAACAGTGGTTTTGTGATTATTTGCTCTTCTCAATTTAGGGTGTTTTCCCCAGATTTTTCCTAGGAGAGGTATTACTGTGTTATAAGGTAGTTAACTTTTTAGTTTTTAAACAAATCTGAATACTCTTTTCCTTAGAAATTGTACCAATTTACATCCCTACCAAGAGTATACAAGAGAATTCTTACCTCCACATCATCTCCACTCTTACTATTTGTAGGCTAATTGATAATAGCCATTTGACCATTGTGAAGTGATACATCATTGTGGTTTTGATTTGCAATTACCTAATAATTAGTAATGTTGAGAAATTTTATCACTTTCCTGTTACTCATCTGAATATTTTCTTTGGAAAAATATTAACTCAGGTACTCTGCTGTTGTTTTTGATTGGGTTTTTTGTTTTTCACATTGAGTTGTGTAACCTATATCCATGTTAAATGTATTAACCTACATCTATTAACCCCTGGTCACTTGCATTGTTTGCAAATATGTCCTCCAATTACACAGGCAGTGTTTTCATTTCATTGGTAGTGTCCTTAGCTGTGCAGAAATTTTCAAGTTTGTTTAGGTCCCACTTGCTTATTTTTGCTTTTATTTCTTTTGCTTTAGGAGACTGATATAAGAAAATATTCCTATGATGTATATCCAATATTGTATCATCTATGTTCCCTTCTAGCAGTTTTATAGTATCAGGTCTTACATTTATGTCCTTAATACACTTGGAGTTTTTTCTTTTTTTGTATATGATGTCAAGGAATGCTCTCATTTCACTGTTTTACATGTAGATGTTCAGCTTCCCCAACACCATCGATTGACGAGACTGTCTTTTCCCTAATGTAAACTCTTGCCTCTTTTATTATAGATTCATTGCTCATAGGGGTGTGGAAGTTTTTCTAGGCTCTCTATCTGTTTTTTTTATTATATCTCTGTGACAATGCCATACTCTTTTTATTACTGTAGGTTTGTAGTATAGTAAGTTATCCAGGAGGGTTATACCTCCAGATTTGTTGTTTTTTCTCAAGGCCATTTTGGTAATTTTTAATGGTTTCATGTAAAACTTAGAGTCATTTATTTTCTGGTTCTGTGGAAAATATTTCAGCTTCATAAAAGGAATTTCACTAAATCCTTAGGTTTCTTTGTGCAGTGTGGCCATGTTAACAATATGAAATCCTTCAATCCAAGACCACAAGACATCTTTCCATTTCTTTGAATCATTTTTAATTTCTTTGTCAATTTTTTTTTATTTTCAGTGTGTAGATATTTCACATATGTGGTTACATTTGTTCCTAAATATTTGGGGGAATGGGGTTTTAAATATTATTGCTTTCAATGTCCATTATACGATATCTCATGATTAATGTGTACAAATGCAAGAGACATCTTTACATTAAATTTGTACCCTGCTCCCTTGATAAAATTATTTATTGTTCATAATAGTCAGTGTGGAGCCCATAGGACTCTCTGTGTAGATTGTTATGTCTTCAGTACTAGTGACAATTTTGCCCCTTTCTTTCTATTTTGCATTTCTTTTACTTATTTTTCTTTTCCTTTTCCTTTCTTCTAATACTATTGAACAGAAGTGGTGAGATTAGGAATCCTTGACTTGTTCCCGATTTTACCCAAAAGACTTTCAGCCTTTCCCTTGAGTATTATAAATTGTTATAAATGGCCTTTAGTATGTTGAGAGATGTTCCCATTTTACTCACTTTCATGAGAGTTCTGATGATGAAAGTATATTGAATTTTGTCAAATGCTTTTTCTTTGTGTATAGACATGGTCTTTGAATTTTGTCCTTCCTTTATTAGATATGTGTCAAGCTGCTTGACTTCTGTATTTTGAACCATCCTTGTAACTCTGGAAGGAATCCAACTGATCATCGTGTATAATCATTTCTATGTATTGCTGGATTAATTTGTTGAAGTTCTTCGAGAATTTTTGAATCTATATTCAACAAGGATATTGGATTTTCATTTACATTTCTTTTTTTTTGGTAGTGTCTTTGACTGGTTTTGTTATAATGGTAATGGTGGCCTCATGGAATAACTTTGAGAATTTTCCTTCCTCCTTCATTTTTTAAAATAGTTGGGGGTAAAGAGGTTTCAATATAGGAATCTAGTCATTTTGTTCAAGGGGTGTTTTTAAAATTGTACATTTTATTTAACTTATACTGATTGCACTATTCAAGTTCTCAGTTTTATCTTTATTCAGTCTTGGCAGGATGTACATTTTTAGAAATTTGTCCATTTCTTTCAGGTCATCCAGTTGGTTGTCATGTAACAGCTCAGAGTGCTTTCATAATCTTTCATTGTATTTCTGTAATATCAGATATTATTTCTACTGTTTCATTTCATATTTCGTTTGGGTCCAGTCTCTGTATTTCTTTATAAGCCTGGCTAAATGCTTTCCTGTTTGTTACTATTTTAAGAAAAATTAAAGCTTTTGATTTTATGATTTGCAATTTAATTTTCAAATTTATTTTACTTATTTTCAACCTAATCATTAAAGATTTCTCATTCTACTGCCAAGGGTTTTGTTTGTTCTTATTTCTTGTTATTTTGGGTGGTATGCTTGGTCCTTTGTGTTAGGTTTTTCTTGTTCCTTGTAGAAGGCGTTAATTGTTCTAAACTTACCTTGTAGATTTGTCTTTCATGCATCCCATACATTTTATGAAGCTGTGTTTACATTGTAATTTGTCTCCAGGTATGATTTTATTACCTCTTTGATTTCATCATTGACCTTGTTTTACTGTATTTTTTTAAAAGATGTGGTTTGACCTCATGTTCGTGCTTTTCCTATTCTTCTTTCAGGAGTTGATGCATAGTTTCATACTTTTGTGTATGGAAAATACTTGCTAAAATCTATATTTGCTTAAAGTTCCTGAGGCTTATTTCATGACATAATATGTGGTTAATTCCTTAGTTAACATCCTGTGCACACTTGAATAGTTTATGTGTTCTGCTTTTCTAATGCAGTGTCCAATATTTCACTTAGGTTCAAATGATCTAACATGCTATTAAGACCTCTGTTTCCTTACAGATATTCTTTCTGGATGATCTGATCATCACAATAGTGTGGTGTTATACTCACCTACTATTATTGTTTCATAATAAATTAATTCTTTCATGTCTACTAAAATTTCTTTTTATATTTAGGATCTATGATGTTGCACCATATATAATTTAATGAGTGTAATTCCCACTTTTATTTTATCGATCTCTTTTCCTTTATATAATCTCATATTTCTTTCATTTTGGCCCTTATTTTCAAACGTATTTTGTATGAGTTGAGCTTTGCAATCTGCACTTTCTTATCATTTCCGTGGAATAACTTTTCCATTTATTTCCAGACTATGTTTTCTTTCACCATAAACTGAGCCTTTTTTGGGGGGAAGCAAAGAGAGTGGAGAATAATGATGCTCATAGCTCAACCTTTCCCATGAATGCATAAAGTCTCACATCCACAGAGACACTCAGCTAACCAGAGAACCTGCAGAACTGTGACAGAACCTTGTCCTCTACAATAGAAAAAGATACGAGAAATCTGGTAGTAGAAAGGGAAGAAGATGAAGAAAAGGCAAAACAGAGTGGGGCAGGTACCAAGGGGAAGGAGCAGCAAAGAAGGACTGGTGCTCATTCACTGTGTCTACCCTCTCCAACTAAGAGTCTGACAGGAGGGAGGGAGAGCCTCCAAGGCTTGGACCTGTACAAAGTATAAGTTGACTGACAGAACTAAGTTAAACAGGTACAGAGGATCCCTGTGAGACACAGCAAATGATGCAGCCTGGAAGGTGGGGGAGGGCCATGCTGCCCGAGCTGGGTGGTAAATGGGGATGGCTGCACATTGTCAGCCTGGGGGAATTGAGTGGTCTTTGTACGATGGCTGTCGGTGCACAGGGCAGAACAACCTGGGCCCTACATAAAACAACAGGGCAGATGTGCCCTGTGGGGGGAAGTGTGCATTCCCCATCTCTGAAAATCCACAAAAGTTTCTAGGTGAAGAGAGCTGGGGCTCAGACACAGCCACCATACCCTCTGGTGCTTTGCATCCAGGTGGCAGTGTGGGCAAAAACTGCATCTACACCTAAGGACTTAGCAGCCTCAAGGGCCAGACGGAGACTTGTCTATAGCCTGAGGCAGATAGGATCCTACTGTAATGATTCCTCAGGGAACTTGTCCGTGAAGACAAACATGGAGCTAGATTTTGGCCCAGTCCAGGGACAGGGCTGTTCCTCAGTATTCCCTGACACCACTGCTGGTGTGCAAACCCGAGGCAGAGTGTAAAGTGGCACAGAGCAGCAGAGTGATAGGCACACTGAGGGGGCATGTGGCCCCCCACATTTTGGGCTGGAATGCAGCCACTGACCATGGTGCTGGGAAAAGGCATGATGCCCAATCCTGCCTGGTCAGTCTGCAACATCAGACTGCAGCATCGGGCAGGGCAGTGACAAGCCAGCCCAGAGTAAAGAGAGCTGCACCTGACCCAGTGTTGGATGTAGGAACGATCTGCTTGCTGACATGCCCTAGGAGTAGCATAGATGATGGCTCCAATGGAGGGCTTCTGGAAACAGTAAGCTGAGCTTCCAAAACAGGAAGAATACAGAAAGAGTTCACATTAAAAGTACACAGTTTCCAGGAGGACACTGACCACCCCCATGTTTTAATCTGTTTTTACCAGTTCCATTTTCTATTATCCCCCTAATTTCTACTTCTTATGCAATTATATAAACCCTAATTTTAATCCCTTTGAAATTTTTAAAAATATTTTTATTATTATTATTTTTCAAAACTCTGCTTCAATTTGCTTTTCTATTATTCATTATACAATGTCTTCAAACTTTTTTTATCCCTTCTTTAAAATTCTTCACCTCTCACTCCCTTTTCTCTTTTCTATGTTGTATTACTACTTAAGCATTAGGTAGATAAACTCCTTTAGGACCACAGTAGATAACTGATACTCCAAAAACCACAGTGCCTGAGAGGTAGGAGAAAGAGGAAGGAACAGAGAAACCATTCCCAATTAAATGCACAGGAGAAATCCCCTGAAAGAATGATCAGTGAAATAGACAGTGATATCCTACTAGATCAAGATTTCAAAAAAGGAGTGATCAAAGTACTGATGGAAATAAAAGAGATAGTGTTTAGAGATATAAAATATGTCAAAAATGAAATGGAAGCTTTAAAGAAGAGCCGAATAGTATAGATAAACACGTGCACTGAGATGAATAATGATCTAAAGGCATCACAAAGCTGACTAGATAACAAATATGAACGAATTACTAACTTAGAAGACAGGACAATGGAAAACACCCAATCAGAAGAGCTACAAGAGAAACAATGAGAAACAAATGAAAAAAGCATAAGGGACCTATGGGATAATAGAAAGCATGCCAATCTTGGCGTGATAGAAGTCAGTCCCAGAAAGGGAGGAAAGATCAAAGGGGATTGCAAAGTTGTTTGAAGATATCATGACTGACAACTTCCCAAACTTAAAGAAGGAATCAGATATCCAAGTACAGTAAGCTCAGAGTGTCCCAAACAAGAAGAATGCAAATATAACTACCAAAATTATATAATTAAGATGGTCAGAGTCAAGGATAAAATAATCATCCTAAAGGCAACAAGAGCATAGCAAAGAGTGAGTTACAAGGGAATCCCTGTAAGGCTCACAGCTGATTTCACTACACAAATACTACAGGTCAGAAGGGAGTGGCAAGATATATTCAATGTCCTGAATGAAACAAATGATATGCCATAGGATATTATGACCAGCAAGGCTATCCTTTATGTTAGAAGGAGACATAAGAATTTCACAGACTAGAAAAAGCTTCAAGAGTTTAGCAACACTAGACTCATGCTTAAAGAAATATTGAAAGGTTTTGTCTAAAAAGAATAGAAGCAGGATGCTACAGAAATATGAAACTCACAGCTGGAAAGGTGATAACTCATGAACTTCAAATTAAAAAATCACTTAATTTTAAAAGAAGACATACAAATCGTTGAGAGTGGGAGAGGGAGGCAGGAAAATAGAGAATTTTTTTTTGGTCTTTCATTTTAAAATTTTTTGTTCTTGGTAGGATGGGTTTGAGAGATTGTCACTATGGTTTTAATAAAAGCAGTTATAATAATGGTCTAAAAGACATAAAAAAGGGTAACAAGACGACAAAAAGTTATCAGAGAGTCACTAAAACTAAATAAAATAAATGAGGTGAAAATGGCAATAAACTCACATCTATCATCGATTAATGTAAATGCTAATTGACTAAATGCTCCAGTCGAAAGTCATAGAGTGGCATGCTGGATAAGAAAGCAAGAACCTTCAATATGCTGCATAAAAGAGACCCACTTCAGAGAAAAGGACACATGTAAATTGAGAGTGAAAGGATAGAAAAAGGTTTTCCATACAATTGGAAAAGCCAAAAAAGCAGGTGTTGCAGTACTGATTGCAGACAAAATAGTTTTTTAAACAAAGGCCATAAAGTAAGATAAAGAAGGACATTTTATGATGATTGAAGCAGTGATACAATATGAGGATAGCACACACGTTACTACATATGCACCAAATACAGGAGCACTTAAGTACATAAAATAATTACTAACAGATATAAAGGGGGATTTATATTTGGAGACTTCAACACTGCATTAATATCACTGGACAGATCATCAATACAGAAAATAAATTAGGCAAAAAAGAAGTTAAATAACACAACACAAATATTACACTTGGTGGATATTTTCAGAGCATTGCAACCCCCAAAATAGGATATACATTCTTTTGAAGTGCACGTGGAATATTTTCCAGGATTCATGATGTACTTGGGCACAAAAGAAACCTTAGCAATTTTTAGAATTTTTCAATTACCTCAAGCAACTTTACTGAACACAATGCCATTAAGCTAGAAATGAACAACAGAGAAACAAAGGAGAACAAAAGGAAAACATGGAGATTAAACAATATGTTATTAAAAAACCAATGGTTCAATGAAGAAATCAAAGCTGAAATGAAAAAGTACCTTGAGACAAAATAAAATGAAAGCAAAACCACACAAAATTTCTGGGACACAGCAGAAGCAGTGCTGAGAGGGTAGTTTATAGTGATACAGGCCTTCCTCAAAAAAGAAGAACAATCACAAATAAACAATTTAACCCACCAGCAGAATGCACTAGAAAAAGAAGAACAAAAAACCACAAAAGGCAGCAAAATAAAGGAAATCATAAATATTGGGGAGGAAATAAATAAAACAGATATTAAAAACACCATAGGGAATAATTCAACAAAACCAAATGCTGGTTTCTCTAAGAAGTATGTAAAATCAACAAACCTCTGTCCAAACTCAAATAAAAGAAAAGACAGAGAGCACTAAGAGCAAAATAAGGAAGGAGAATGGAGAAATTAAGACTAATTAAAAAGAAATACAGAATATCATACAAAAATATTATTAAAAGTATATGGAAATAAACTGGAAAACCTAGAGGAGATGGATAAGTTTCTGGAAACATACTGTCCACCAGAATCAAGAAGAAACTGACCCCTTGAACAAGCAGAGCACTAAAATGAAATCAAAATAGCAATATAAAATTTCCTTACAAAAAGCAGTCTAGGACCGGACGGATTCATGGAGGAATTCTACAAAAGATACAAAGAAGAACTCATACCAGTCTTTCTCAAACTCTTCCAGAAGATTGAAAAGGAAGGAATACTCCCAAAGTCAAAGATGAAGCCACAATCACCCTGATACCACAACCAGGCAAAGACACTACCAAAAATAGAATTATAGGCCAATATCACTTATGAACACAGATGCCAAAATCCTCACCAAAATAGTAGCAAATAGAATCCAACAACACAGATAAAAGATTATACATCATGACCAATTGGTGATCATGCCAGGGACACAGGTGTGGTTCAACATAAGCAAATCAATCAGTGTAATACAGCACATCAATAAGAGAAAGGATCAAAACCACATGATCATCTCAATAGATGCAGGAAAAGCATTTGTTAAAATTCAACATCAACGTATGATAAAATTTCTCACCAAAGTGGACATAGAAGGAATATATATCAGCATCATGAAAACTATAGAAAACAAACCTACAGCCAACATAGTACTCAATGGTGAGAAAGTCAAAATTTTCCAACTAAAATCTGGGACAAGACAAGGATTCACACAATCACCACTCCAGCTCAATATAATCTTGGAAGTCCTAGCCACGGCAATCAAAGAAGAGAGAGAATTAAAACGGATGTAAATTGGAAAGGAAGAGGTAAAAGTCTCACTATATACAGATAATATGTTATTATATATAGAAAACCCTGCGAGATCCAGACAAAAACTTCTAGAGCTGATCGAAAAATTCAGCAAAGTAGCAGGTTACAAGATTAAGGTTGAAAAATCAGTGGCATATATTTACACTAACGATTCAGATAATAGTATAGAGCTACAGTCAACATGACATCACTGTGTTGGTAGGAAAACAGACATGTAAGCCAAAGGAACAGAATAGAGAGTGCAGAAATGAACCGAGAAACTTTTGGTCAATTAATCTTTGACAAAGTAGGCAAGAAAATACAATGGAATTGGGACAGTCTCTTCAGCAAATGGTGTTGGGAAAACTGGACAACAGCATGGAAATTAATGAAGCAAGAACACTCCCAATGAAGCTAGAACACCATAGACAAAAATACTCAGAATGGATCAAAGATTTAAACATAAGCCAAGATAAAATCAACCTCCTTGAGGAAAATAAAGGCAAAACGTTATCTGACATACGTATTGAAAATCTTCTTGTAGAAGAAATGCAAACCAGAATAAACAAATGAGACATAATGAAACTTACAAGCTTCTGCACAGTACAGAAACCGGAAGTGAAACAGAAAGACAACCTACGGAATGGGAAAAATATTTGCATATGAAACCGATAAAGGCTTGATCTTCAGAGTATATAAGCAGCTCATCCTACTGAATAAGAAAAAATAAACAACACAATCCAAAATTGGGCAGAAAATCTAAACAAGCGTTTCTCCAAGGAAGAGATACAAATGATCAAAAGACACATCAGAAAATGTTTAATATCACTGATTATCAGAGAAATGTAAATCAAAACTACAGTGAGGTATCACCTCACAGGAGTCAGAATGGCCATCATTCAAAAATCCACAAATGACAAATGCTGAAGAGGTTGTGGAGAAAAGGGAACTGTCCTTCACTTCTGGTGGCAATGCAGTTTGGTTCAACCACTGTGGAAAACAGGTTGGAGATTATTCAAAAGCCTAGGAATAGACTTAACTTTTGACTCAGGTGTCCCACTTCTGGACATAAATCCAGAAGGAACCCTATTTCAGGATGACAGTTGAACCACAATGCTCACAGCCAGCAATATTTACATTAGCCAAGACATGGAAACAGCCTAAATGTCCATCAACAGTTGACTAGATAAAGAAGAGGTGGTATATTTATACAATGGAATACTATTCAGCGATATAAAATGTCAACATAATGCCATTTTCAGGAACATGGATGCTCCTGGAGAAAATCAGTCTAAGTGAAGTAAGCGAGAAAGAGAAAGAAAAATACCATATGAGATGGCTCATCATTGAAATCTAAAAATAAAATAAAACAAAACAAAAAAAACCCAAATTCAAAACAGAAATAGACTCGCAGATATAGAATACAATGTTTTGGTTGTCAAGGGGTGGAGGGCGGGAGAGATACACTGGGAGGCCAAAATTGTAGAATAGATAAACAGGATTGTACTGTATAGCACAGGGAAATATATAAAAGATCTTACAGCAGCTCAAAGAAGGAAAAATGGGACAACAAATGTATATATATTCATTGTAACTGAAAAATTGTGCTCTGCGTTGGAATTGGAGACAACTTTGTAAAATGACTCTAAACCAATAAAAAAAGTAAAAAAAAGAAAAAAAATGATCCTAAATATTACAGGTGCAAATATAAATTACAGAGGAAAAAATATGCAAAAGTGTAATAAAACCAAAGATTTTGTTTTATATTTTCTTTTTAAGATAAGCAAAATCAAAAAACTTCTAGCCAGGTGCATCATGAATAAAAGAGAGATGCACAAAAGAAATAAAGTCACAAATAAAAGTGGAGAAATAACCATTGTTGCCTCAGTTATAGAAAAAAGTGTTCATTTTGTCAACACTTATATGCCAATAAACTGGACAAATTAGAAGAAATAAACAAATGTCTAGAAAGAGACAGGTATAAGGAGAAACAAATAATTTGAACAAACTGATTACTAGAAGAAAGATAGAATCTGCATTTAAAAAAATCTTTAAAAATTAGGGCAGATTTAAACAGCTCCCATGGAGAACTGTGCAAAAATAAAAAGCAGGACTTATACTCTTCAAACTATTCAAAAATATTGAAGATGTGGGAAACACCCAAATTAATTCTATGAAGATTTCATTACCCTGATAGCAAAGCCAACAAACAAAGTACGGTCAAAGAGATATTCAAGCCAATATACTTGATTGATTTTGATGCAAATATTCAACAAAATATTATTAGCAAACTAAATCCAGCAATACCAAAAATGAATCATACAGCATAATCAACTTGGTTTCATTGTAGGGCCACAAGAGAGGTTCAATATACACAAATCAATAAGTTTGATACATCACATAAACAAAAGAAAAAGAGAAAATGGCGTGGCTATCCCAATAAATTCATCAAAAGCATTTCACAAAATTCAAAATTTATTCATTAGAACAGCAAAAACGGCAAAAACAGTAACAAAGACAAAATCAACAACAAAAATAGAAACCTCTTACCAAAGTAGGATTCAGGAAATATATCTAAACAAAACTAAAGTCATTTATTACAGGACCACAGACAAAATAATATGCAATAGTGAAAAACTAAAAGCCAAATTAAGGAATACGACCTGAATGCTCACTCTCACCATTTCCATTAAACACAGTATGGGAAGTACTAACAACAGCAATCGGAATAGAAAAAAACTTATTCAAGTTGGATTGAATGAAGTAAAACTGTTATTATTTTAGATGACCTAATAATCTATATAGAGAACCCTAAAGATTCTCCACACCAGAACAACTAAAACTAATAAAGGCATTTAACAAAGTTGCATGATTCATGATTAATATACAAAAACTGTCACATTTCTTTACACTAACAATTAAATATTCCATTATTTTAAAAAATCCATATGAAATCAGATCAAAAAATGATAAACCTATGAAAAAACCAAGATAATGATATTGAAAGGACACTGATAAAGAAATTTGAAGATGATGCAAAGAAATGGAAAGAAATCTCAAGGTCTTAGTTTAGAGGAATTAATATTGTTAAAATCTACATACTACAAATATGTCTACAGATATAAAGTGATTCAGATCAAAATACATGATATTTTCCCCAGAAATTAAAACAATCCTCAGATTTGTATGGAACTGCAAAAGTACCAGAACTGCAAAAGGAACAATGAGGAAAAAGGACAAAGCTGGAGACATAAAGCATAACCATCCCAGATCTCAGAATATATTACAAAAATACAGTTATCAAAACAGCACAATACTGGAAAACAAACAAACATCTTTATCACTGGAACAGAACACAGAGGCAGAAATAAAACATCACACATATGGTCAACTAAACTATGACAAATGTAACAAACTATACAATGCCAAAAATACAGTCATCAGCAAGTGATGTTGAGAAAGTTAGACATCTACATATAAATCAATGAAATAAGAACACTCACCACACTGTGCAAAAATAAACTCAAAATGTTTTAAATATCTGAATCTAATACATGACACAATAAAACACATGGAAACTAACATAGGCAAAACAATAGATAAATTTTAGTAAAATTTTCCTATATCATTCTCCCAATCTGAAAACAATAAAAGCAAAATAATCAAATATGTCCTAATTAAACTTAAAACTTCTACAGAGCATAATAAACAGAGTCAAAAGATGAGCTTCCAAATGGGAGAAAACATTAGGAAACAATGCAATCAACACGAGGCTAATTTCTAAAATTCACACATCGTTCATACAACTCCATTACAAAAATCTACAAACAACTCAGCCAGAAAATGAGCAGAAGACTATTCTCTAAAAAAGGCACACAGATGACAAACAGGAACATAAAAACTTGCTCACATTGCTAATCATTATACAAAGGCAAGACAAAAATAAAATAATTTTTACCTCACACTATTGAGAAGGGTTGTCATCAAAATGTCTACAAATAATAAAGACTGTGGAGGTTGTAGAGAGAAAGGGACACTCCAACGCTCTTGGTGGTAATGAAAATTGGTGCAACCACTTTGGAAACAGTATGGATTTTCCTTCAAATAATAAAAATAGACCTATCATATGACCCAGCAATCCCACTCCTGGGCATATAAATCATAAAACCTGAAGACAAAGAATCCTAGGGTAAATCATAAGAAGTACACTTGACTTAATATGATTCTTCATATGTCTCCCCTGGCAAGGGAAGCAGAAGCAAAACTAACAAAATATGATTGTATCAGTCTACACAGATTTACACTGCAGAAGAAATGTTCAATAAAATGAAAACTCAACCAACACAATGGGAGAATATATTTGCAAGTGATATTTTCCAATCAAGTGTTAATATCCAAAATACAGGGCAAACTCACACAACAACAACAAAAAAGACCAAACAATCCATTAAAAAAAAAAGTCCATTGGAACTGAATAGATCAATCTGAATCAATTATCTGTAGAAAACATAGAGTTGGCTAAATGACACATGAAAATATTTTCAGAGTTATAAATTTTTAAGAAAGTTATAAACCAAAAATGAGACAAGACCTCACACTTGTCAGAAGGCTCTCATCAAAAAGAAAAGAAATATATGTTGGTGAGATTGAGGAGAAAACAGAACGCCATGGACACTGTTGATAGGAATGCAAAGTATTGATTCCACTGCATATATACATCAAATTTTCTTCATCCATTTTTCTGTCAAGGGATGTTGGGTTTGTAGGCCCCTGTCTGAAGGCTCTAGAGAATAAGCCCATGGGCTGAACTGATAAACAAGCTGTGAGGAATGTCACATATCCAGGCTGGATAAGAAATGGCCTGCTCAATGTATCCAGTATGGATGGCTGGATAGCCTATGCTGGATAAGATCCTCAGAGGAGGACAACGAAAGACAGGCACAGCCAGCTGGATAAGAGATGTCCTACTTAATGAAGTTCCGTGATGAACTTTAAAACAATCCTTTATCATTTAACTTTCTGTGCTTATGCGGGAGCATGGGGACAAAAACAGCTTAAGATTATTAACATTGTTATAACTTAGATGATATGTGAGGCATTGTGCAAGTCCTATATAAACCCTTTTTCTAAGAATCAATAAAGAGAGAACTGCTTCACTTCTCTCCACACAGTGTGTGTATATGATATCGTGTCACTGACAGGGTTAATTAATTTATTTTGAGTACCTTAAAAGGATGTTGCATTATGTATAATACTATTTCTGCACCTATTGAGATGATTATGTGAGTTTTATTTCTCATTCTATTAGTGTGGTGTGTCACCTTTATTGAGTTGAATATTTTGAAGTATCCTTAAACCCAGGGATAAATCCCTTTACTCATGTATGTGTATGATACGTTAAATGTGTTGTTGAATTCATTTTGCTTGTATTTTGTTGAGAATTTTGGTACATATGTACATCAGGGAAAATATTCTATATTTTGTTTATAATGTCCTTTCTAGCATTTTCATGCAAATAAAGCTGGCATCATTAAACAAATTGGGATACTTTCACCCCCTTCAAATTATTGGAAGGTTTGGGGAAGAATTGGTGAGAAATTTTCTTCAAATCTATGACAGAATTAACCAGAAAAGTCATCTTGTAAATATTTTCTGGTTTGAGAGGTTTGGATAACTGATTTACTCATACACACTTTTGCTCTATTTAAATTTCTAATTTCTTCTTGATTCAATATTGGAAGAGATATGTTTCTGGGAATTTGTCTTTTGTTCTAGGTCTTTCAAATTGTTGGTTAGTGGTAATTTCTTATGATGCTATGCATCACTACATCAGTTGTAATATCTTCTCTTTTATTTCTAATTTTATTTGAGTCTTTATTTTCTTAGCCAAACTAAACGTTTGTCCACTTTATGTTTAAAACAAACAGGCTTAGGTATTTTTTTCTTATCTTTTCAATTGTTTCTCTTGTTATTTGCCTTACTCTCATTCATTCAGTTTTCTTTTTTATTCTTTCTGTTTTCGCCTAGATTCTTGATATGTAAAGTTAAGTAGTGTGATTCTTTGTATTTCTGTTATTATTAAATACTATTTATTTATTTATTTATTTAAATTACTTATTTACTTATTTATTCATTTGTTTATCATTGAAGTACTGCCATTTACAATGTGTCAATCTTTGGTGTATAGCATAGTGTCCCACTTCATGCATATATTTGTGTGCCCATTAAATTTAACTTCACAATATTTAACATACTGCCCTGTGTCATACAAAAGACATTTTGAATAAATCTGTTTTTATACATAGTGGATAACATTTATAATTCTACAGCTCTCAAATATATCCTCTCCTAGCCCCTTTCAGCAGTAACCATAAGATGATTAATTAGATCTGCAAGTGTGTTTCAGTTTTGTAGATGAAATCATAGTGTTCTCATCCAAAATTTTTTTAAGGTTCTACATACTTCATGTCATGTATTACTTTTCCTTCTCTTTCTGGCTTACTTCAATTTGATAAACACATTATGGGGACATCCATTTTGCTGCAAACGTAATTGTTTTATCATTTTTTCTGGCAGAATATTATTCCATTGTGTAAATATGGCACAAATTCTGTATACTGTTATCTGTTGATGGACCATTAGGGTGCTTCCATGTCGTGGCTGTTGTATATAGCACTGCTTAAAACATTGGGGTGCAGGTGACATTTTGAATCAGGGTTCTCTTTCATATATACCCAGAAGTGGGATTGCTGGATTTTATGTTGTCTATTTTTATTCTTTTGAGGAATCCCCATCTTGTTTTCCACAGTGACTGCACCAAACTACATTCCTACCAACAGTCTAGGAGAGTTCACTTTCTCCGCAGCTTCCTCAGCATTTATTGTGGGTGGACTTTTGAATGATGGCCATTTTGACTATTGTGAGGTGATACTTCATTAGAGTTTTGAATTCCCCTTCTCTGATAATGATAGTGAGCAATTTTTTTTTCATATATCTGTGTGGCATTTGTATGTCTCTACTGGAGAATTGCTTGTTTAGGGCTACTGCCCATTTTCAGATTGGGTTTCTTTTTTTTTAAGTATTTTTATTAGGTGGTTTGAACTCTTTATAGTTTGGAAATTTAGCCTTTGTCAGTTGCATCACTTCTAAATATTTTCTTTAATCCTTTAGGTTGTCATTTTACATTGTTTATATTTCCATTTGCTGTGCAAAAGCTTATAAGTTTAATTAGGTCCTATTTATTAATTTTGCTCTTACTTCCATTACCTGGGTAGGCTGTTCTAGGAGATCATTGCTGAGATTTATCTCAGAGTGTTTTGCGTATGTTTTCTCATAAGATATTTACTGTGTCTTGCCTTACATTTAAGCCTTCAAGTCATTTTGAGATTATTCTTGTGTATGGAGTGAAGGAGTGTTCTAACTCTATTACTCTGCATGCTTCTATCCAGTTTTCCCGACACCAGTTGGTGAAGAGATGGCCTTTTCTGTGTCATAATCTTGGCTACTCAGTCAAAGATTAAATTCAACATAGGCCTGCACATTTATTTGTAGGCTCTCTATTCTGTTCCATTGATCCATATGCCTGTTTCGGTAACAATATCATGTCGTTTTTATTATTGTAGCTCTGCAATAGTGTATGGAGACCAGGAAGGTAATTGCTCCAGCCTCTTACTTTGCCTTCAATATTGTTTTGGAAATTATGGATCTTTATTTTATGTATATAATTCTTATGATCATTTGTTTCAGTCCTAAAAAGAAATGTTTTGATTAATTTGATAGGAACTCAGATTAAGTCTGTGGATTGCCTAGGGTAGTATGGCCATTTTAGCAATATTATTTCTTCCATTACGAGACTTTTGGGTATCTTTTCAATTCTTCAAATATTTCTTGATTTCCTCAATCAATGTTTTCTTGCTCTCCAAGTACAAGTCATTCACCTCCTTGGTCAGAGATATTCTTAAGCATATTAAAATTTTGGGTGCAGAAATAAAATGGGTTGTTTCTATAGTTTGTTTTCCTGTTGATTCAATGGTAGTGTAAATAAATGTATTTGGTTTTTGTATATTAATCTGCCTACCTTGCCCAGTTCCTTTTTTAGCCTAAGTATTTTTTGTGAAGCTTTTACAGTTTTCTATATAGTGTCATGTCTTCATATCGTGACAATTTTACCTCTTCTTTTCCAGTCTGAATCCTTTTATTTGCTTTTCTTGCCTGATCGTTGTGGCTAGGAATTCCAAGACTATATTTAATTGAAATTGAGAGAATGGGCATCCTTGTCTTGTCTCAGGTTTTTGTGGGAAGGGTTCTAGTTTTTCAACACTGAGTATTTTGCTGGGTATAAGTTTGTCATAAATAGCTTTCTTTATGTTGAGATATGGTCCCTCTATACCCACTGTGATAAGAACTTTTATTGCAAATAGATGTTAAATTTTGTCAAATGCTTTTTCTGCATCTACTGATATGATCATATCATTTTTGTCTTCTCTTTTGTTGATACGGAGTATCACAATTGATTGATTGATTTGAATATGTTCAACCATCCTTGTGTTCCTGGGATGAACCTAACTTGTCGATGGTTCATGGTCTTTTTTTTACATGTGCTTGGATTCTGTTTGTTAATAATTTCTCAAGGATTTTTCTTGTATGTTTATCAATGATATTGGCCTATAGTTTTCTTTTTGGGTAGTGTCTTTGTCTGGTTTTGGTATCAAGTTGCTCTTGGCCTTATGGTGTGAGTTTGGGAGTACTATCTCCCTATCAATCATTTGGAAGAATTTGAGGAGGACTGGTATGGATTTTTCTTTGTATATTTCATCAATATCACCGTTGAAGCTATTTGGGTTTGAATTTTGTTTGCAGAGATTTTTTTTTATTTTTTTGATAATTCTATTCCAATTCTGGTGATCTGTGTGTTCAAGTGTGTAACTTCTCCTTGATGCAATATTGGTGGGCTGAATGTTTCCAAAAACGTCTCCATTTCTTCCTGGGTATCCAGTTTGCATACAGTTGCTCATGGTATTTCCTTATGATTTTTTGTAAATTTGTTGTACTCTTCATAGTTTCTCCATTGTCATTTCTAATTTATTTGTGTTCTCTCTCTTTCTTGTTAGTGAGCCTGTCCAGAGATTTGTCACTTTTGTTTACTACTTCAAAATAGAGATTGATTGATTTTTTCTATTTTTTATTTCAATTATTTCTTCCTTGATCTTTATTTTTTCCCTCTTTCTGTTGACTTTTGGTTTTGTTTGCTCTTCTTTTCTTGATTAGTTTACCTAGAATGTTAGATTATTTATTTGAAATTCTGGTTCTACTTTTAGGAGGGCCTTGTCACTACGAACTTCCCTCTTAAGCCTGTTCTAACAGTATTCCATAGAATCTGTGCAGTGTTTTGTCATATTTCCGAAGATATTTTTTAATTTCTACTTTTATTTCATCACCTCCCCCCTTGTTTTTGTGTCATGTTTTTTAATCTGGATGCTGTCATTTTTTCTCCCTGTTTTTCTGTGATTGAATTCTAGTTTCATGGTATTATACTCAGAAAAGATGCTTGAAATAATTTTTATCTTCTTAAATTTGTTGAGGCTTCTTAAGTACCTGAGTACATAATCTTTCATAGGAAATGTTCCTTGTGCACAGGAAAAGAATGTATATTCTGTTTTGGGGAGAAGTACTGTTTTGAAATTATCAAGCATCTCCAATTATTTTATAATTTATTTTAGTATTTTTGATCCCTTTTTAATTTTCTGTGTGAAAGACCAGTCCAGTGATGGTAATGGGGGGTTATAGTCTCCTAATTTGATTGTGTTCCCAGGGATTTCTCTATTTTTATCTATTAGTGTTTGCTTTATGTATTTAATTGCTCCTATATTGAGTGCATATATCTTAATGTGTCTAATACCCTCATTTTGATTTGTTCCTTTAATCATTATATCATGTCCTTGTTTATCTTTCTCTATGGTCAGTTTGTAAAGTCTCTTTTTGTGAAGTCAATACTGCTAGTCCTGCTTTCTTGTCATGTGCATTTGCTGGAATATATTTTTCCACCTTCTGACTTTCAATGGATGTGTGTTCCTCTTACTAATGTGGGTCTCCTCTATGCTTCATAATGTAGGGTCTTGTTATATTATCACATATGACTATATATCTTTTGTTTGAAGCACTAAGTCCATTAACAATTGTGATACTTATTGATAGACTGGTGATTATTTCCATATTGAACTTCATTCTCCAGTTGATATGATATTTTTTTTGTTCATTTCTTTTTGTTTTTGTGGCTTGATCAGTTTCATTTTATTACCTTGGTTTCTTTATGTCTTTGTGACTTCATTGTAAGCTTTTGACTTATCATTACCTTGTTTTGTATGTATATTGACACGTACTATATTTGTTTATTTTAACTGATAAGAATACAAACTCAAACCCATCCTACAGAGAACAGAAACAAGACAAAAAACACTCTGTATGTTCCTGTTTCACTCTTTGACCCTTAAAATTTTGATGTCCTTTTTTACAACATCATATTTTTTCTGTTGTAAGTCACTGTAGATATTGCCTTTCTAATTATGCCTTTCTCTTTTCTTTAGCATCCTGCTTCTTTATTATTTAGAGTAGATCTTTCTTTAATTCTTTTCTTTTGCTAAATTCTTTAAGTATTTGCTTGTGTGGAAGTTATTTATCTCTCCTTCTATTCTAAAATTTAGCCTTGCTTGATATAGTATCTTAGATTACAGCTTCTTTCATTCAGGACTTTGAATATGTCTTGCCACTGTCTTCTGCCTGCTGTTTTTGTGCAGGAAACGAGTTTACAAATATGTATATAATTATATATAAATGTAAAGAACACCTATAAATGAAGATAACAAATATGGTGAAATCTTATACGTTAAAAAACAGGAAACATACATAAAGGAAATTAAAACTGGTCTAAAGAAATGAAATGATCTCTTAAGTTAAAGCTGTGAAACAATGTGTTTGAAACAACTATACTACACAAAGCAATCTACATTTAGTGTGATTCATGTCAAAATACCCATGAGATTTTCCAATATATAGAACAAATAATTTTAAAGTTTATATGTAACCACAATGATCATGAGTTGCCAAAATAAACTTTAAAAAGAGTATTAAATGTAATGGTGTAAACCTCTCCCATGTTAAACTGTCCTACAAAGCTTTAGTAATTAAAACAGCATGATACTGGCTCAAAAACAGACACCAATCAAAAGAAGAGAATAGAGCAACCAGATATAATCCCTCACACGAATGATCAATTAACCCATGAAAACGGAAGCAAGAGTATAAAATGAAGAAAAGACATTCTCCTCAATATGTAGTGCTGGGGAGATTGATCATGTGAAAGATAGATTAAAGTATTTCCTCACATTATATACAATCAATGAGCACAGAATATCTTTTATTTATTTTGGTTTACTTATATTTCTTGCACCTTTAATTTATAGATCTATGTTTAGATCTTTTATTTCACTTACCAAATGTATTCCTCTTTTATACTTTTTAGTATAAATTTACACACAATAGTTTTCCTAATTTCTCTTCCTGATAATGTGTTGTTACTATACAAAAATGCAACGGATATTTGTATATTGATTTTGTGTTCTGCAAGTTTACTAAATTTGTTCATCATTTCAAACAGTCAATGGAGGAGTATATGGAGTTTTCTATCTATGCATAATTATGTCATCTGTAAAAACTTCACTGCTTTAGTACATGTTGGATGAATTTTATATTTTTTCTTGACTAGTTGTTCTGGCTAGGACTACTAGTAGTGTAATTTAGGACTCGTGAAAATGAGCTACTTTTTCTTATTACTGGACCAGAGGAAAACCTTCCTGCATGTTAACATTGAAATTGATATGTCATGGATTTTTCATATATGGCTTATATTATTCTTAGTTACATTCTATCTAGAGTGAATTTAAGAATATTTTTATAAAAAAGTCAAGATGAGATCTGTCAATAATTTTCCTACATATTTTAAGATTGTTATTTTTGAATTCTTTGTTTTTTAAAGGGATGGTATCACATATATTCATTTGTATATGTTAAATAACATTTATGAATTAGGACTAAATCCAACTTAACAATAGTTTATACTACGTATAATATGCCATGAATTCAGGTTGCTAATATTTATTTAGAATGAAATTTACAGATACTGAAGGAAAACTTTACATTGTAGCTTGAAGGTACATTTATTTATTTAAAAATTATATCTCTCATTTTGAATTTGGTTTTTTTTAGTGGAATTTATTTCTAAATAAATATATAATTTTGGTAGAACTGGATTTACTACAGTTAACTGATTCAGAACATAGCTATTATTTACAATTAGTGCACAAAACACTTGCCTTAAAATGCCGTATTATACTAACAATGTCAACTGTTTCTGGACTGAGAAACATATTGCTTCCTAAAATGCAAGACCTGGTCTTTTCCACCCCAAACGACATATAGTGTTACATCTTTGTTTTTTGATTGTTTGTTTGCCCCAAAATGGAGGCAACGTTTATTGAACCCAGGATCTTTTGCATAAGTCTATTTTTCAATATCGTTTTGGAACACTTAACAGAAACCCCAAGAGTATGTACTACAAAGATGACAAGAAAATTTACTACTTCTAGGGACTGATAAACTTCTGAGTGAAAGAATGGCAAACAAAAAAACATTTGTAAATATACAATAAGATTGTCTCTTTTGCATTTTTAATGTTGAATATTAAATTACATTGGTTTTAATTATAGCACTGAATTACAATTTAAAACAAAATTTCCCCCTGTGGGATTTTTAAATTTGATTGATTAGATTAATCTAAATTTATTTCATAAATATTAACCATTTATTTATAAACATAACACATAAACTGATATTTATTCAACTCATGTTTTGAATATAGAGCTAACTACTTATTGTAAAGTACACAGATAAATACCTACTTCCATTTCCAAATTAAATTATGTTTCAGTTTATTTACAAATGATGATGAAATAGTTATACACATTCTGTACAGGTTTTACACAAATTTCACTCTAAATTCCAAAACTTTAAAATTATTTTATATATTTTCTGCATTATTTATTCTCTGTTTACCAATCTGTTATAAATTTGTGTACAAATGTATGGAGATAGATTTTATTTAATAGACCCAAAAATTAAATTATTTTAAAAGATTTTGTTGGGTAAAATTTGCAGATCAAAGTGTAAAAATAAGCATCATATATGCTTCATTTTAACTGGATGAATGAGAAGTAAACACTGGCTGAAAGTTACACTTGAGTTACTAGGAGACCAGTCGTTTTGTGATGTCACAGCTACTCAGGTTGAGAACAATTTTGATGGCCTAGCAGTTTATCTGTGCAGGCCTGCCAAAGCAGCATTTGAAGCTACAGTGCTCAAAATCATGCAGATTAGAAAAGTAGCTGTAGAAAAATTTATATATAATGACACATATTTCTTCAGAAATTAAAGATGTGTCTGGTAAAGACGGACCAAGTGGTTCAGGAAATTCCGGTTGATCTCTGTTGTGTGATCAAACAATCTCTGGAGACTTGGACTTGAGATCTATGATTGAAGAAAATGCTTTTCAGCCTTTGTCTAAAGAATTCTTGATAAAAAGGCCATTTTACACAAATTCTGTCTCTGAATCAGATGAAGATAATGATTTTCGTTCTCTGACATTTCCAAGAAAACTCTGGAAAATGGCTGGGAGTGACCAATTTAAATCGGTCTGGTGGGATGATAATGGAACTTCCATAGTGATTGATGCAGATGTCTTTAAGAAGGAAGTTTTGGAAAGAAAGGCCCCTTTCAGAGTATTTGAAACTGCAAGTATGAAAAGTTTAGTTAGACAGCTTAACCTTTATGGGTTTAATAAATTGCGGCAGAATTTTCAAAGATCTGCTTGTTTAGCAGACTTTCTGGCAGAAGAAAATAAGTCTCTGTTTTAAGCAAAGTATTCAGAAACTTTAGTTACCACATGGTAACTTATATATAAAATTTTATTTTGTACATCAGTCTATGGTAATATAAATGTAAAGATAAACTTTGAAAATTATATAAAACTACTAAGGCTAAAATACTTTATTTTTTCTAAAAAATGAGGACAGTGGCTAAAGCATTCAGATGATAAGAAACTTTGCTGGCAACTATGAATCTTAACAGAAATCTAAATAAAGGTATCAAAGCTGCTTTTCAAAAGTGGCATTCACTGTTACTGCAAATGCTAATCCTTTAATTTAATGACTATACTATTTAAATGTGTATTTCCCAAAAAGGATCTTCAAAATCATCAGCAATATTTATATTTTGATTATAATATCTTTGCATAGTAAACGTGAAATCTGAGGTTTTATAAGTTAGGCTTTTTGTAGTGTTGTATTTTGGTTTAAACTATTATTTAAATCTTCCTACTTTGGTTGTAGCGGCAGTTTTATCATAATACAAATTTTAAACGAGGCTTTCCCCAGATTTTAGTGAGAATAAAAAGAAAAGTAGGGATTAAAAATGCCTCTCTGGTATCTTCATTGGCTGAAGATTTCAACAAGAAGCACTATAAAGCAGTGGGTAATTTGGATAATCATATTTCTGGTTTTGTGGCTTACACTAGTGGAGAAAGTGCATTTTTACCTTCTGCAAATTTAAACGTGCCTCTAATAATAAAGCCCTCTACTAGCCACAGAAATGGTGATACAAGTAACCCGATGAGAGGTGATTTTTCTCCTCCATCATCAATGTCAGTTAGACCACCAGAACAAATAGCATTGGATCTACGTGCTATTTTAAATCAGCTGACCACTGTCCACGGGCACTCTCAAAGCAGCTACACTGAAGCAAATGGCCGTGTTTTGAACTTCATTACAATTACAAATTCTAATTCTCAGTACAGCATCTTGTCTCCATAAAGAGGAATTATTTTGGACACATGGTGGAGCCTTCTTTTTTTCCAAATAGATATCACAACATATCTGCCAATGAAGGTCGATTTTCTAAACTTAAACCAGGGATCAACCCATGGTTTCCATGCCAGTGATAATTGATACATCAGCTAACTCTCTTTCAAGGCCAACTCATTAGACATCTTCAGTTTATGAACGTCATACTAATTTCAACTGATCTACCAGAGGACTAACAGATTATGCAGGAAAACAAAGATTAAAATTGATGTTGGCAAATGTCGACAAATATCTGCAATTTTCTTATTTGAACAATAAACATAGACGTGTACCTGTATTTATCTTATTTTTTTAAATAGTGTTAATAGTTCAATGGGAGACAAAGTTACTATTTAAATAAAAAAGAGTTATTTGATTGATATGATCATTTGGTGGAACAATATTGGATTAATTTAAATAATTTCTTGTAAGGAAAGAGAAAAAAAGGAAGAATTTGGAGAAAGACTAAAACATGGAGAGAGGGAAAAGTACTAAGTGGTTCCTGGTTCATCCTGGAAAGGATTAAAAGTGTTAAATTAGGATGGGTTGGAACAGAAGATAAATGCAGGAACCAGCCCAGGGATCATGGTCTCTCTTATGTCATGCCTGAAATCATAAAGGTCACATGATATAGCCTCAGATGGCACTTTCAGCCTATGGTAGAATTTAAGAAGTAATTTTATCTATGGTCTTCTTTGTGCTGTCCTAAAAGCGTTCAAATTGGTTCTTTCATTTCCTGCCCTCTAGAGTCTACGCTATATTTTCTAGTCGATATTTAATGTTGTTTTATGTTCCAGCCAAAGACAAGCTTATGTCCTCAGTGTGGCACTTAATGCCTTTCCAACTCTAAGCACACAAACTCAACTTAGTTTAGTCATTTATTTATAAATCTGGCATCTGAGTTCCTTGGCATATCTTTATGTTTCACTGTATCTGGAGATACATCCAGACAAATGCTTGTCAACTATTTTAGCTGCTACCTCACCACTATTGATCCAGCTTATCACTGGACTTTGGATGTCCTCCTTTTACCTACTTAAAATTTCCCAGTCTCAGCACAGAAACTACCTCCTTCAGATGTTTTCTGTCTATCCGCCTTTCCTTGTCTAACTTGGATACCAACACAGTAAGCACAGTACATGTCACAGGATTAATTTTAGTATTTAGTGAATGAAAAATACATGTCTACTTTAAGCAAAATCTACTTTCCTGAAACAACAAAACTCTCATGGTTTTCAAACTATTTTGTTATGGTATTTATTCTTCACCACAAACTAGCTCTTTTCATATCCCAAGGACTAGACACACAAGACAGTAAGTGGAGGTAAGTACAGGAGACAAAGTATTATTTTCTTCTTAATTCATGCCTCCAGAGGCATAAAGCATTCCATTTTCACTTGCTACATTTTTTCCTGTCTCCTCATCACCCACCCACCGCAGAATAGCTGATTCTCTTTCCCATACCAAAAACTATACTGACTTCTAATTAATTTACTTCTTAGAATCAAAGCTTTGTCCATAAGAGACACTGCTATTGCAAACATTTACTGTAGGTTTATGCACCCCACATAACTTGTGCCCCTTCTAACATTCACACAGGTAGTATCTAAGAGGTACTAGAAACTTGGTTGGGGTGGCCATATTCAACAACCAAATTGCAATCTAAAATGTGTGGACTAGAAAGAGGTGAGGCTTGTGGAATTAAAAATTTGTTCAACTGCAAGAATATCAAATTTCTGCAGATATTAGGAAATATAAAATATTCATGGAAGAATTTGACAATTTCCCATTAATTTAAAATAAAAGGTGAAGCATTTTCAGAATGTGAAATGACCTGTAGTTTTGGAAAAATTGTAGGCAAGTTCAGGGTGTCTAAGGCTTCTGCTCATAATCATGCAGCCAATGTCAGCGGATAAGACTGGAATGGCAACATTGGGTCCTGAAAACATGTCACCAGTTGTGAAGAAAGCCTTTGATAATCTGGAGAAAGGGCAAAAGGTCCAGGGTAAGCTCTTGCAACATCCCATCAATATGTCCTTTAACAAGAGAAGAAAAGAGACCACTTGCAGCAGATCTGTGTCTGGACAGCAGTGGTTTATCCTACAACAGAAACATCAAGTTTTAAGTTTGTCAGCTCAACTCTGATGGTGGCTATGTTGTTGTTTACATTAGCAGTCTGGAGTTCAGATGGGCTGGTTCAGCAGCTAGTTTCCAGCTCTCTTATCAGACAGTGGATTTTACCGTGATCATCTGAACAAGGTTCTATTGTGATAAGTCAAAAGCTACAGTTTACTTTAAAAATTAGAAACCCTAAGGAAGAATATTGTTTGTTTGTCCATCTGTAGTTTTCTACCTGGGAAAATCTAGACTATTGGCAAAAGTACAAAAGTTGGCTGGTGCTTTGAAAACTATTCTCTGAGCTCTGCACACAAAACTCCTCCCACTAAATACTACAAATCTGTCTACCACTTTGTGTGTGTGTGAATATGGATTGTTAAGCAGTAACTACGTTTTTCTTAGTTGAGTCATCATTAAATTATTCTTCTGCATCTGGCAGAATATCTGTGAATTAAGAGGTTCATTGAGCCACCAGATTTTCTTCCAGTCAGGGAGAGGTATATTATATTTCCCAGTATCCTAATTGTTACCTGTTCATTGAATCCCGAGCTGATGCGAGGGCCAAGCCACTGAACCTTGAATTGGAATGAGGCATATACATTCTCCAGTCCCCAGAGCCCAGCACAGGACTGTGTCTCATTTTTAATTTAAGCTTATGTCTAATTTCTTTTTTCTTCTAATTCTCATTGTTGACACATCTTATTTTGGCTTTGAACACACGTTGACTAATTTAGAGTGACTGAACAACTGACTTATTCCCGTTCACCTAGAAATTGCGAAAACATTTTTTCCTTGTACTACCTGGAATAGAGTTAGCATAGTCATCATTTTGAAAGCAGTCCTCAGTCCTAATAAACCAGAACCTTTATATTTCTTTGCCCAGCACTTGAGTAAGAATGTTTGTTGTGGATCTCAGCGATTATCCTCACATCCCATAATGCAACCATGAGAAAAAACACCACATTGTTATCCAAAATCATGTTTTTGTCAGTATTGCATTCCCATTGTAAAACAGTTAAGAATTTTAGGAGTTGTGAGATTTTACCATACTGAGATATTTAGCAACCTAGTATGTTCATTTCTTACAGATGCTTTCGGGGAGATGAGACCATCGTTCAGAGATAGTGAACTTTATTTCTCAGAGAAAGAGCAGCCAGTTTAAAATTTGTATCCATTTCCTAATCTCAGATGAATACACAAAGTGAAATGTTGATGCCTACATGAGCAGTAGGCTAACATGAAGGAAGTTTAAGTCATGGTAAACACTTATTTTATTAGTATCTTTATGTATTATTTATTAGAATCACTTATTTATTAGTATCTTTACCTTGGATAAGTATATCATGACTCAAGTTTACTTGCTGCAGAAGCAATCATGAGAAATGTTATGGGAATAATTCAATATTGACTTTCCATTTTTCCTTCTGATTCTATTGAGATATAATTTGTGTAGAATATTGTGTAAGTTTAGGTGCACAGGATAATGATTTGATTTACAAGTTTCATGAAATAAATATCATAGCAACTTTAGGGAGAATTCATTATCTCATTTAGATACAATATTAAAGAGATACAATTTGCCTTTTTGTTGTGATGAGAAAACATAGGGTCTACTCCCTTAACAACATTCATATATAACATAAAGCAGTATTAATTGTAATTTTCATGTTAATTTGGGGCATCCCTAGGACACATTTGTTTTACAGCTGGTGGTTTGTGGCTTTTGAGTGCATTAATCAAATACACCATTCCCAACCCCTGCCTCTGTTAACTACAAATCTAATTTTTTCTCTAAAAGAATGTTAGTTTTCAAAGTGTACTTTAATTTATAAACTGTTTTAGTTCCTCTTACACAACATACTGTTTGCTATATTTAGTAAATTTCAAACTGATCACAAGAATATATCTAGTTATGATATGTTGCTATTTAAAGATATTTCATATTTATTTACTATTCCCCATACAGCACATTTCTTGCCCCTGACTCATTTAATTTGCAACTGGAAAATTTTCTCTCTTAATTTTCGTCAAATATTTCTTTTTCCTCACACCTTTTTCCTCCTTCTTGTGAACAACCTGTTTCTTTGTATATCTATATCTCCTTTTCTGTTGTGTTATGTTCATTTCTTTTAAATTCCAATAAGAGTAAAATCATACAGCATTTGTCATTCTCTTTCTGAATTATTTCACTTAGCATATTACCCTCTTGGTCTACCCTTTTTTTTGCAAATGAAGAACTTATTCTTTTCATAGCTGGGTAATAACCCAAAGTATATTTATCTGTGTGTGTATATATATATATAAATATAGATAAGTCTAAAAAATATAAAAATAAAAATTATAGATTGGTAGATATATATACTATAAACACACACTTTCTTTATCCATTATCTATTGATGAACAATTAATTTGCTTCTATATCCTCTCTATTGTAAATAATGCTGCAGTGAATATAGGTTTGAATTTATCTTTTCTAGTTTTTGTTTTTATTTTCTTGGAATAAGTATCCAGATATGAAAATGTTGGATTATATTTCATTTTTAATTTGTAAATAAAACTGCATACTGTTTTTCACAGTGACAGCACAAATTTACATTCAATCCAGCACTGCATCAGGGTTGTTTTTCTTACCTCCTCATCAACATATTTATGTGTAATTTTTTAAGTAATATTCATTATGACAGGACTGATATACAATCTTTTTGTGCCTTGGACTTGCCTTTTTCTGATGGTTAGTGATGTTGACCGGTTTCATATTCCTGTTGATTATCTTTCCCCACTCTATATTCATTTTTAGTAATGGGCTAAATTATCATAACTGTCTGATTTCATTTTCAGGCATTTTTGTGTTCCATTATTTTCTTTGTTCTGTGCCACTACCATATCCTTTTTATTACTGTAGCTTTTTATTATAGTTTTAAATTAGGGAAAGTGATACATCTTCTCTGTTCTTTGTCAAATATGTTTGTTTTTATTGTTTGTTTTCTTTCTTTTCTTTTATTTTTAGTGACTTTGATTCTTTTGTGTTTAAATGTAAGTTTTAAAATTATTTATTATAAATTCTGAAAATGCCCTTCGTATTTTGATAGGCACTGGATTTAATTAATGTATTTTCTTGGTTAGTACTGTCATTTAAACAATATTTTTTTCTTCATCAATGAATACAGTATATCCTTTTATCTGTTTGCATTATCTTCAATTTCTGTTATAAATATTTTATAGTTTTCTGTGTACAGGTCTTTTACCTCCTTGGTTCAATATATTTCTAGAATTTTTTTTGTAATGCAACTGTAATTGAGACAGTTTCCTCACTTTCTCTATCTGTTAGCTAGTTGCTTGTGTGCAGAAATGCAAAATTTTTGTATGTTAATTTCACATTCTGAAATTTAACCAAATGCATTGATAAGGCCTAGTAGTTTTGAGGTTCCTTCTATAGGATTTCTGTTTAATGTATGTCATCTGCAAACAGATACTTTTACTCCTATTCTTAATTAGCTATATTATATTTCCTTTTATTTTGGATAGCTATGGCTAGAATTACCAATACTATACTGAATAAAAGTGGTAAGGGTGAGCATTCTTGACTTCTTACTGCTCTAACAGGAGATGCTTTCAGCTTTTAATCAGTGACTGTCATGTTAGATGACGTCTTGTCATATATGACCTTAACTGTTTTGAGATATGTTTCCTCATGCCCAATTTGAGGAAAAATATAATCTTAAAAAGTTAATGAATTGTCAAAACATTTTATGACCCTATTGATGTGTCTATAAAATTTTATTCTTAAATTTGTTAGTGTGGTATATCATATTGATTATTTTGCAGGTAATGAATCACTTTTGCATCCCTGGATTAAAATGGACTTAATCATAATATATAATCCTGTTATTGTATTTTTTGCTTTGCTAACATTTCAGTGATGATTTTTACATCAATACTTATCAGTAGTATTTTACCTGTAATTTTATCAGGTATTTGTTCCAGTTTTAGTAGTAGTGTGATACAGAAAGGTGGGGTAGGAAGCCTTCATTCCTCTCCAAATTTTTGGAATTCTCTGAGAAGTATAGGTGATAGCTCTTCTCTAAATGTTTGGTAGAATTCACCTGTGAAGCTGTCTAGGCCTGGAATTTTGTTTGTTGGGAGATTTTGTTTAATGACATATTCAATTTCATTAGTGCTAATCTGTTCAAATTTTCTATTTCTCTTTCCATCCTGGAGATTATGTCTTTCTCAGAAACTGTATAGTTCTTCTAGGGTTTATGTTTTATTTACATAAAATTTGTTGTATCTTCATATGATATTTTGTATTTCTATGTTATAAGCTGTAGTTTCTCAATTATTTCTGAGCTTATTAATCTGTACTCTTTTTTACTAATGAGTCTGTTTAAAGTTTATCAATTCTATTTATCTTTCAAAAGCCATAATTTAGTTTGATTGAATGTTTCTATTTTTAATCATTACTTTATTTATGTTCTGAATTTTCAACTGTCATTCCTTCTACTAACAATTTTTTTTCCTATTTTGCTATATCTTTGTAAGATTATAAGAGAGAGATGTTTCTTATTTGTATAAGTGGGATTATTTGCTATAAGAATCGTTATTATTACTGCTTTTGCTATACCCAATGGACTTTGTTTTTGTTGTCATTTTTCTTTATATATATTTCCTTTGATTTTTACAGCAATCCATATGTTCTTTAATATTGTATAATTTATCCTCCACATTTTACAATTTTTCTTAGGTTTTTACTTTTAATAAATTTCTATTCTCACAGAATCTATATGTTTCTTCTCAAAACAAGTAGAAAAATAATAAAATATATACAAAAATAGGAAAGAACCAATTTTTCTAAAATTAACTTTGAAAAATGAACAAAGTTTTGGGTATTATCCTCCCTGAATTTATAACATACTACAAATCAAGAGTAATCAAAACATCAATATATATCACTAAAAGAGACATATATATCAATGGAACAAAATAAAGAGTCCAAAAATAAACCCACACACATATAGTCAATTAGTCTACAATGAAGGAGGCAAGAGTATACAATGGAAAAAAGACAGTCTCCTCAACAGGTAGTTCTGGGAAAACTGGAAAGTACATGTAAAAGGAAGATTTATGAGCACTTCCATCCATAGACTACAGAATAAGATAACAATGGATTAATTTCCTACATGTAAAACCTGAAACTATACAATTTCTGACCAAAAACATGAGGAGAATGGACTTTGAGATAAATCATAGCAATATTTAATGGTGATCTGTCTCCCAAGTAAAAAAAGAAAAAGAAAATTTTCAATAACAGTTTTAAGTTTATGTAGGAAATATTAGATTTATTTCATAATACAGGGACTCTACTTCTTGTATAAGTGTGAAGTGCAAAACCTTTTGCAGAGCAAAGGAAACCTTCTACAAGACATATGACAACACACAGAATAGAAGGAAAAAAATTCAGACAATGAGACCAACAAGGTGTTAATATCCATAATATATATGTAGCATATTAGACTAAGTATTTTAAAAAACAGGCCCCAACTTTAAAACAGTTTAAGGATCTTCATGGAAATTTTTCAAAAACAGACATGTGGATGATTTTCATTCACATAAAAAGAAACATAACGTTGCTATTCATTAGGAAATCTCAAATCAAAACCAGAATGAAATATAGTCTCACAGCAACCAAAATGGCTATTAAAAAAAGGCTTCAAATGACTAACATTAATAAGAATGTCAATAAAAGGGAACCCAGGTATACATTTTGTGGAAATATAAATTGATGCATCCACTATTATAAAAGTGTAAACAGTGCACAGAAAACTAGAAATAAAAGCAATATATGTTGCAGCTTTTCCAGTTTTTGATATAAATCAGTAAAAACAAGAAAACATTAACTTTAAAGGATATATTACCCCCATTGTTCTAAACATCGTCATTTATAATAGCCAAGGATAGATGCACAATTCAACTGCCCATCAACAGATGATTGACTGAAGTAGATGTGAGATATAGATAACATAATAAATACTTAGTCACTGTCATATTAAAAAATAAAATTCTTCCATTTGGAAAAATGTGACTGGACTCAGAAAGTGTTGTACATATGAAAATAAGTCATACAGAGAAAAACACTCCAAGTTATCACTTATATGAGGAAACTAAAGATATAAGAGAAATAATCATAAAGAAACAGGAACAGAATCACATATATATGTGTAGTGTACCAAGTAGTGGTTTCCTTTCGGGACAGACAAGAAGGATGGTGGAGACAGAAATATGCAAGCTACCAGTTATAATTTAGAGAAGCAACAGGGCTATATTTACACCACAGAAAAATATTTTAATAACTGAAATGATTTTAAAGAGATTATAAGCATATATTTTAGTAAAATGTACATGTATTTGGGGAAAACAATGAAGGAAATAACCCAGGAAAATCAAAATATTTTGTAGTACTATGACATTAAGGGGGGTGATTTGTTCACTTTCTTTACTTTTCTTATAATGTCCTAATTAGAATTTAAGCTTTTAAATGAAAAAGTATATTCTGTGAAAAAGTGACATAAGTTTAAACAATTTTTGTCTCTCCCCTTAAATCTACAGTAAGTAAAACATTCATATCTCAACAAAAATAACTAGAACACAAACAAAACTCCAGAACGCATGTGTAAAGCTGAAGTTTGGTGGGCTAAAACAGTGGAGGCTCAAATGAGGGAAGAGCAGATTTGGTGCCTACAACCAAGGCCCAATTACTAGAGTATCTGAGCCCACAGGCTCAGAGATCCCAGTAGAAACAGGGTCTCAGTTTCACACAGCTCCGGCCTCCAAATGCACTAGCACTCATGGTCACATGTAATTAGGAGGGAGCCACAATGGAGACAGAAATTCCATCCTTCAGACACTCAGACATTCATGACACTGTCCTAACTCCCCATTCATATTGGTGGAAACAAGTTACCTTGCAACACTGGACATGCGAAAGGCACTTGCCTGATTCCAACTATCCACCTGTCTTTACACGTTTCCTCAATGTGTATACTGAGTCTCAAAGGATATCAGATAAAAGGAAGGGTTCACCATACCAGTGACAACAGTGGCATTAACTACCAGAGAAGTCTAAAAAGTGACAATGAAACACATCTTTTATCCAGACAGTAGTGACTGGAATGTGCCATTTTGAAATATTATGAGGTAGCTCAGGTAAGTATAACCGAAAATTGTGCAATATTGCAAACTACCAGGAAACAAAACAAGGGCTCCAACTCAAAAAAGGTTATTTAGTGTCATTAGAGCAATAATTTCCCAAGATCATGACCAATCACAGTAACATTGTAGTGCATGCACACACACAGATACACAGACACAGACACCAAAAAAGACACAGACACACATGAATAAGCACACGCACACACACACACAATGTCAACCCTGCAGCAAACAAACTTAAAGTCATGGTATATTGCCATATAATTAATAGAGAATTCAAACAGATGTCATACAGAAACTCAATACAAAAACAAAACTCAGATAGCAGTTTAGTGAGCTTAGGAATAAATTAAATGCTGATAAGGAATACATTACCAAAGAGATTGAAACTAAAAAATAACCAAATGTTATTGGAGGACCAGATGAACTTAATATCTGAGATGAAGAATGCAACAGAAAGCATTGGAAACAGTCTGCCTTTGTGGAAGAGAGTTTAGCAAACTCTCCAATACAAAACTAGAAATGATAGAGGAGCGCAGAGATACAAGATATTAAAAAGTGAGGAAATTCTACAATAGCCATCAGACTTCTTCAGGAAGTGCACTTTAGAGTGAAATCCTGGAGGGAGGAGAAAGTTAGAAGGTAGCTGATGGTTTATCTAATGAAGTAATTGTTGATAACTTCCCGAACCTGTGTAAGGAACAGATATACAATCCGTGAGCCAACAAAACACCAATAACTTTAAGGCAAAGAGACCTTCTTCAAGATAAGTCATATGCAAATTGGCTAGTCAATGACAGAGTAAAATTTTAAAGACAGTCAAAAAATATTATGATAATCTACAAATGATCCCCCATTAGACTTTCAGCAGATTTCTCAGCAGAAAACTTTGGCCAAGGGTAAATTAAATGGCATTTTCAAACTACTGAAATATGAAGTCTCTCACCTAAGAATACTCTACCTTGCACAGTTATCACTTAGATATAAAGTGAAAATAAAGGCATTACCAGACAAACAAAACATGAATGAGATGAAAAAAACAAAACTGAGACACCTTACACGGGGTGCAGAAAAGAGGTCTTCTAAGAAATATAAAATGGCAAAAATATGGAAACATTGAAGAAAATGCTAAGCAAACACCACGAGAAATTTGCAACTGTTTCTTTGGGTATGTTCTTAAATGCTACTATACTCTATGGATTAAAGATAGAAAAATAGAAAATCAGGGGCAATAAATATATATACATCAAACTGGTATCATGTTCACAAGAGTAAAAGAAATAATTTGAGACAGTAATCATAAAAGGTAAAAAGTAAATCAATATTAAAGGAAGCTGCTATCAGCGGAACAAGGACTAAATTTTACATGAGATGTTTTATTTTTAATTGAAGCACAGTAGATATACTGTATTTTGTAGTTTCAGATGTACAGCATAGAGATTCCAACCACTCTGTGGAGTATATTGCATTATAAACTATTACAGTACTTTTAACATTCAATTATTATAAGTTATTGTGTATAATTCCTTGATCTATACAGATTATACGTGTTGCTTATTTCCTTTATTTATACTACATTATATCTCTCAATATTGTACCATAAAATTGTCCTTCCCTTCCACTTTGGTAAACATAAATTTTTTCCCATATCTTTCAGTATGTTTCAGTCTTGTGTATCTAAACTCTCTATCTCTCTTCCATGTCTCTATCAATAAAACAATCTGTCTATCTATTGATCTATCTATCTTTTTATCTACCATGTATCTATGTATCTATCCTTCTATTTATCTTTCATTTATCAATAGATAGCTATAGATATTCTAGCAATAGAAGTACATAGATACTTGTTATTCTTTAGATTCCACATATAAAAAATATGATATACTTTTGTCTTTGTCTAAGTTTCTTCACTAAGCACAACATTTACTAGGTCCATTCAGGATGCTGAAATAGCAATGTGTTATACTTTTTCGTGGCTGACTAATATTCCATTGCATATTTATAGAATCATCATATCTTCTTAATTCCATACTCTACTGTGGACTCTTGGATTGCTTCAAAGTCTTGCATGTTAAAAACAGTGCTGTTGTGAACAGTTTTTTTTCAGTTTAGGGTTTTTTCCCCAGATTTTTCCTAGGAGAGGTCTTACTGTTTCATATGGTAGTTCTGTTTTAGTTTTTAAAGATATATGAATACTCTTTTCCATAGAAGCTCTACCAATTTATATTCCTACCATGTGTATACAAGAGATTTCTTACCTCCACATCATCTCCAACACTTTTCATTTGTAGACTTTTTTATAATAGCCACTTGAACAGTGTGAAGTGATACCTCATTGTGGTTTTGATTTGCAATTACCTAATAATTAGTAATGTTGAGCATTTTTATCACCTGCCCGTTACTCATCTGTAAGTTTTCTTTGGAAAAATATTAACTCAGTTACTCTGCTCTTGTTTTTGATTGGGTTTTTACTTTTCACATTGAGTTTTGTAACCTAAATCCATGTTACATCTATTAACCTACATCTATTAAACCCTGGTCACTTGCATTATTTGCCAATATATTCTCCAATTACACAGGCAGTGTTTTCACTTCATTGATTGTGTCCTTAGCTGTGCAGAAATTTTCAAGTTTGTTTAGATCTCACTTGCCTATTTTTGCTTTTATATGTTTTGCCTTAGGAGACTGTTATAAGAAAATATTCCTATGATATGTATCCAATACGGTATCTCCCATATTCCTTTCTAGCAGTTTTATACTTATTAGGTCTTACATTTAGGTCCTTAATACACTTGTAGTTTATTTTTGTATATGTTGTCAGGGAATGCTCTCATTTCATTGTTTTACATGTAGATGTCCAGCTTTCCCAACACCTCCCATTGACGAGACTGTATTTTCTCCATTGTGTACCTTTGCCTCTTTTATCATAGATTCATTGCTCATAGGTGTGTGGAATTGTTTCTAGGCTCTCTGTTTTTATTGATTATATCTCTGTGCCAATGCCATGCTGCTTTTATTACTGTAGTTTTTTAATATAGTAATGTATCTGGGAGGGTTATATCTCCAGATTTCTTGTTTTTTCTCAAGATCATTTTGGCAATTTTTAATGGTTTCATTTAAAACTTATAGTTATTTTTATCTGCTTCTTTGGAAAATTCTACAGCTTTGTAACATTAATTGCACTAAATTTGTAGGTTTCTTTGTGTAGTACAGCCATGTTAACAATATGAACTCTTTCAATCCATTACACAAGACATCTTTCCATTTCTTTCAATCATTTTTAAATACTTTGTCAATGTTTTATAATTTTCAGTGTGTAGATCTTTCACATGTGTGGTTACATTGATTCCAAGATATTCTAGGGAATGGGATTTTATATAGTATTGTTTTCAACGTTCATTTTGGGGTATCTCATGATTAATGTGCAGAAATGCAGGAGACATTTTACATTAATCTTGTACCCTGCTCTCTTGCTTAAATTATTTATTATTCATAACAGTCAGTTTGGAGCCATTCGGACTCTCTGTGTAGATTGTTATGCCATCAATACTGGTGACAATTTTGCTTCTTTCTTTCCATTTTGTGTTTCTTTTTCTTCTTTTTCTTTTCCTTTTCCTTTCTTGTATTACTATGGAACAGAAGTGGTGAGAGTAGGAGTCTTTTTGTTGTTTCCGAATTTACCCAGAATGCTTTCACTTTTCCCCCTGATTATTATAAATTGTTATAAATTTCCTATATTATGCTGAGAGATGTTCCCATTATACTCACTTTCATGAGAGTTCTGGTCATGAATGTATGTTGAATTTTGTCAAATGCTTTTTCTGTGTGTATTGACATGGTCCTGTGAGATTTGTCCTTCCTTTATTAGATATGTTTCATGCTGATTGACTTGTGTATGTTGAACCATCCTTGTGACTCTGGAAGGAATCCAACTCATCATCGTGCATAATCCTTTCTATATATTGCTGGATTAATTTGTAATTATTCTTTTGAAGATTTTTGAATGTATATTCATCAAGGATATTGGCTTTTCATTTTCACTTATTTTTTGGTAGTGTCTTTGATTTTGTTATCAAGATAATGTTGGCTTCATAGAATAACTTTGGGAATTTTCCTTCCTACTTCATTTTTTGAAATACTGGGGAGGAAAGAGGTTTTAGTGAAGGCATCCAGGCATTTTGTTCAAGGGGTGTTTTCAAAATTATACATTTCATTTAACTTATACTGATTGCTCTTTTCAAGTTTTCTCTTTATTCAGTGTTTGTTAGCTGTACATATCTAGAAATATGTCCATTAATCTTAGGGCATCCAATTGGTTGTCACACTACTGCTCATAGTGATTTCATATACTTTTTTTATTTCTGTAATATCAGATGTTATTTCTACTGTTTCATTTCTTATTTTGTTTGGGTCCACCCTGTGTATTTCTTGATAAGACTGGCTAAATGCTTAACAGTTTGTTAATATTTTTAAGAAAAAATATAGCTCATAATTTTAGGAATTTTAACTTATTTTTTGATTTTTATATCATTTATTTTAACCTATTAATTAAAGATTTCTCATTCTAATGCCTTTAGGTTTTGTTTGTTCTTATTTCTAGTTATTTTTGTTGGTATGCTTGGTCCTTTCTGTGAGGTTTCTCTTGTTCCTTGTAGAAAGCCTTAATCGTTCTAAACTTCCCCCATAGATTTGTCTTTGCTGCATCCCATACATTTTATGAAGCTGTGCTTTCATTGTAATTTGTCTTTAGGTATGATTTTATTACCACTTTGATTTCATCATTGACCTTGTTTTATTTTATTTTTTTAAAGGATGTGGTTTAATCGCATGTTTGTTCTTTTCCTGTTCTTCTTTCTAGAGTTGATACATTGTTTCATACTTATGTGTATGGAAAAATACTTGCTGTAATCTATCTTTGCTTAAAGTTTCTGAGGCACTTTTCATGACATAATTTGTGGTTATTTCCTTAGATAACATCCTGTGCACACTTGAAAAGTTTATGTGTTCTGCTTTTCTAATGCAGTGTCCAAAAAACCAGTTAGGTTCAAATGATCTAATATATTATTAAAACATCTATTTCCTTACAGATATTTTTTCTGGATGATCTGGCTATCAGAATAGTGAGGTGTTAAATTCATCTATTATTATTTTTTTATAATCAATTAATTCCTTCATGTCTACTAATATTTCTTTATATACTTAGGATCTATGGTGTTGGGTCCATATATAATTTAATGTGTGTAATACCCTATTTTAACATTGATCTCTTTTTCATTATATAATCTCATATATATCTTTCATTGTGGCCCTTAATTTGAAACGTATTTTGTGTGAGTTGAGCATTGCAATCTGCATTTTCTTATCATTTCCATGAAATAACTCTTCCATCTATTTCTAGGATGTGTTTATCTTCCACCATAAAGTGAGACCTTTTGTGGTGGAGGCCAAGATTGTGGAGTAGAAGGATGCTCAATACTAACCCTTTCCCACAAATGCACCAAACTCACATCAACAGACCCACTCAGCTAACCAGAGAACCTGCAGAAATCTAGCAGAACATTGTCCTTTTCAATAGGTAAAGATGCTTAAAATCTGGTAGGATGAAAGGAAGAAAGAAAGAAGAAAAGGCAAAACAGAGTGGGACAGGTCCCACAGGGAGGGAGCTGCAAAAATGGACTGGCGCTCATTCACTGGGTCTCCACTCTACAACTGAGGGTTCGGCTGGACGGAGGGGGAGCCTCCAAGGCTTGGATCTGTACAGAGTATAAGTTGACTGACAGAACTAAGTTAAACAGGCACAGACACCCAGCCCAAGGTGCAGCCCGGACGCTGGGGGCAGGGCCATGCTGCATGAGCTGGGTGGAAGATGGGGATGGCTGCACTGAGGCAGTCTGGGGGAATGGAGGGGTCTTGTGCCATTGCTGTGGGTGTACAGGGCAGAACAACCTGGGCCCTCCATAAAACAACAGGGCAGATGTGCCCTGTGGGTGGAAGGGTGCATAACCATGTCTGAAAATACACAAAAGTTTCTAGGTGAAGAGAGCTGGGGCTCAGACACAGACACCATACACTCTGGTGTTTTGCACCCAGGCAGCAGCAGGGGCAATATCGGCATCCATGTCTAAGGACCTAGCAGCCTTAAGGGACAGACGCAATCTTCTCTACAGGCTGAGACAGATAGGATCATTCTGTCCTGGTTCCTCAGAGAACTTGCTTCACCAAGACAAACAAGGAGCTGGATTTTGGACCAGACCAGGGACAATGCTGTTCCTCAGTCTTCCCTGAGCCCACTTCTGGCATGCAAACCCGAGGCAGACCTTATAGTGTCACAGATCTATGGAGTAACTGGCACCCTGAGGGTCCGTGTGGCCCCCCAACTTTTCTGCTAGAATGCAGCCCCTGACCATGGTGCTGGGAGAGGGTGTGATGCCCACTCTTGCCTGGTCAGCCTGCAACAGCGGACTGCAGCATCAGGCAGGGCAGTGACAAGCCAGCCCAGAGTAAAGAGAGCTGCTCCAGATGCAGTGTTGGGTGTTGGAGCGATCTGCTTGCTGAGAGGCACTGTGAGCAACACAGTTGAGGGCTCCAATGGAGGGCCTCTGAAAACAGGAAGATGAGCATCCAAAACAAGATGAATACAGAAAGACTTCACATTTAATGTACCCAGTCTACAGGAGGACACAGACCACTGCCTTATTTTAATCTGTTTTTACGTGTTCCATTTTCTGTTACCCTATAATTTTTACTTCTTAGGCAATTATATATACACCTATTTTAATCCCTTTGAAATATTTAAGAATATATTTATTATTATTATTTTTCCACAATCTGCTTCAACTTGCTCTTCTATTATGCATTATACAATGTCTTCAAATATTTATTTCCCCTTCTTTAAAATTCGTTGTCTCTCTCTCTCTTTTTTCTCTTTTTTAAGTTGTATTAATTCATTGACATTAGGTAGAGAAACTCCTTTAGGACCAGAGTAGATAACTGTTATTCCATAAACCACAGTGCCAGAGAGGTAGAAGCAAGATGAAGAAACAGAGAAACCAATCCCAATTAAAAGAATAAGAGAAATCCCCTGAAAGAACGATTAGTGAAATAGGTATTGATAACCTACTATATCAATATTTAAAAAAAGGAGTGATCAAATTACAGAAGGAAATTAAAGATAGTGTTTAGAGATATAAAACATGTTAAAAATGAAATGTAATCTATAAAGAAGAGCCGAGGAGAATAAGTAAACTAATTGACTGAGATGAGGTATGATATTAAGGCGTCGCAAAGCAGACTAGATAATGTAGAGGAATGAATTAAGGACTTAGAAGACAGTAAAATAGAAAGCACTCAATCAGAAGAGCTACAAGAGAAACAATGGGAAACAAATGAAAAAAGCATAAGGGACACATGGGATAATAGAAAGCATGCCAATCTTGGAATAATAGAAGTTCCAGAAGGGGAGAAAAGATCAAAGGGGATTGCAAAGGTGTTTGAAGAAATCATGACTGAGAACTTCCCAAACTTAAAGAAGGAATCAGATATCCAAGTACAGGAAACTCAGAGTGCCCCAAACAGGAAGAACCCAAATACACCCACAGCAAGTCATAAAATTAATATGGCCATGGTCAGGGATAAAGAAATGATCCTAAAGGCAGCAAAAGAATAGCAAGAGTGAGTTACAAGGGAATCCCCATAAGGCTCCCAGCTGATTTCACTACACAAATACTACAGGACATAAAGTAGTGGCAAGATATATTCAGAGACTTGAATGAAAATAATGATATATCCTAGGATTATTTAACCAGAAAGGCTATATTTTATGGTAGAAGGAGACATAAAGGATTTCAAAGACAAGAAAAAGTTACAAGAGTTTAGCAACACTAGACCCATGCTAAACGAATTATTGAAAGCTCTACTGTAAAAAGAAAAGCAGCAAGATGCTACAGAAATATGAATCTCACAGCTGGAAAGGTGACAACTCATGAATTATAAATAAAATAAACACCAAATTTTAAAACAAGACATACAAATCATTGAGAGAGGAGAGGGAGGCAGGAAAAGGGAGGTTTTTTTTGTATTTCTTTTTAGAATTTTAGTTCTCAGTAGGATGGGTTTGAGATCTTGTTACTATCAGTTTAATAAAAGCAGTTATAATAATGATATAAAATACTTATATAAAAGGGTAACAAGAAGACATTAACTTATCAGGGTGTCACTAAAACTAAATAAATTTCATGATAATTTCAAGGAAAATGACCAAACGATAAAAGGAAGATGAAATGAACAAAGAGGAAAAACCAAATCAACAGCGAAGATAAGGTCAAATGGCAATAAACACAAACATATCATAGATTATTGTAAATGTTAATGGACTAAATGCTACAGTCAAAAGTCATAGAGTGGCAGGCTGGATAATAAAACAAGAACCTTTAGTATGCTGCATACAAGGGACCCACTTCAGGGAGAAGGACACATATAGATTGAGAGTGAAAGGATAGAAAAAGGTATTCCATAAAAATGGAAAAGCCAAAAAAGCAGGTGTTGCAGTACTGATTTCAGACAAAAGAGTTTTTAAAACAAAGGCCATAAAGAAAGATAAAGAAGGACATTTTATAATGATTGAAGGAGTGATCCAAAATGAGGATAAATCACTTGTTAATATATAGGCACCAAATAGAGGAGCACCTAAGTACATAAAATAATTACTAACAGATATAAAGGGGGATAGTGATGGGAATCTAATCATAGTTGGAGATTTCAACACTGCATTAACATAACTGGACTGATCATCGAGACAGAAAAGAAATTAGGCAACAGCAAATTTAAGTAATACAATAGAAATATTACACAAGGTGGATATTTTCAGAACATTGTACCCCCCAAAAATAGTATATACATTCTTTCCAAGTGCACATGGGACATTCCCCAGGTTTCATGATATAGTTGGGCACAAAAGAAACCTCAGCAATTTTAAGAAGATAGAAATTACCTCAAGCATCTTTACTGACCACAGCACCATGAAGCTAGAAATCAACAACAGAAAAACAAAGGAGGACAATAGGAAAACATGGAGATTAAACAATATGTTATTAAAAAACCAATCGGTCAATGAAGAAATCGAAGCTGTCATGAAAAAGTACGTTGAGACAAAAGAAAATGAAAGCAAAACCACACAAAATTTAAGGGACACATCAAAAGCAGTGCTGAGAAGGAAGTTTAAAGTGATACAGGCCTTCCTCAAAAAAGAAGAACAATCACAAATAAACAATTTAACCCACCAGAATGAACAAGATAAAGAAGAACAAAAAAGCCCAAAAGGCAGCAGAAGGATGGAAATCATAAATATTGTGGAGGAAATAATTATAATAGAGATTGAAAAAACCATAGCAAAAAAATCACCAATCAAATAGCTGTTTTTTTAAAAAAGTAAGTAATTCCAAAACACCTCCGGCCAAACTCAAAAAGAAGAAAAGAGAGAGAACAAAAATTAGCAAAATAAGATAGGAAAATGGAGAAATTACAACAAATAAAATTGAAATACAGAATATCACATGAGAAAATTATGAAAAGTTTATGGAACCAAACTGGATAACCTAGAGGGGACAGACAATTTTCTGGAAAAATGCTGTCCACCAAGAATGAATCAAGAACAAACTGACCCATTGAGCAAGCATAGCAGTAGAAATGAAATCAAAATAGCAATATAAAACCTCCCTACAAATATCAGTCCAGGACCGGACAGATTCAATGAGGAATTCTAACGATCATACAAAGAAGAACTCACACCAGTGTTTCTGAAACTCTTCCAGAAGATTGAAAGGAAGGAAAACTCCCAAAGTCATTCTAGAAGCCACAATCAGCCTGATACCACAACCAGGATAAGACACTACCAAACAAGAGAAATATAGGGCAATATCACTGATGAACACAGACACAAAAATCCTCACCAAAATAGTAGCAAATAGAATCCAAAAGCAGATAAAAAGTTAATACATCATGGCGAAGTGGGGATCATGCCAGGGACCCAGGGGTTTTTCAATATATGCAAGTCATTCAATGTAATAGAGCACATCAACAAGAAAAAGACCAAAACCACATGATCATCAAAATAGACGCAGGAAAAGCATTTGATAAAATTCAACACCCATGTTTGATAAAAAGTCTCAAAAGGGTGGGTATAGAGGGAACATATACCAGCATCATGAAAGCAATAGATAACACACCTACACCTACAGCTAGCATAGCACTCAATGGTGAGAAAGTTAAAACATTCCCACTAAAATCTGGGAGAAGACAAGGATGCACACTATCAACACTCCAACTCAAGATAGTCTTAGAAGTCCTAGCCACAGAAATCAAACAAGAGAGAGAAGTAAAAGGAATGCAAATTGGAAAGGAAGAGGTAAAAGTCTCACTATATGCAGAAAATATGTTACTATATATAGAATACCCTACAAGATCCAGACAAAAACTACTAAATTTGATCAAAGAATTCAGCAAGGTAGCAGGTTACAAGATTAAGTTTCAAAAATTAGTGGCATTTCTTTATGCATATGATTCAGTAATACTATAGAGCTATAGTCAACATTACAGCACTGTGTCGGTAGGAAAACATACATATAGGCCAATGGAACATAATAGAGAGCCCAGAAATGAACCCACAGCCTTTTGGTCAATTAATCTTTGAAAAAGGAGGCAAGAAAATACAATGGAATTGAGACAGACAATTCAGCATATGGTGTCGGGAAAACTGGACAGCAGCATGTAAATCAATGGAGCTAGAACACTCACAATGAAGCTAGAACACTACACACAGAAATATAATCAGAATGGATCAAAGACTTAAACATAAGTCAAAATACAATAAACCTCCTTGAGAAAAACTTAGGCAAAATATGATCTGACATAAGTCTCGAAAATTTTCTCGTAGAAGAAATAAAAGCAAGAAAAAACAAATGAGACCTAATGAAACTTACAAGCTTCTGCACAGTAAAGAAACCGGAAATAAAACAAAAAGACAACTAACAGAATGGGAAAATAATTTGCATATGATACCGACAAAGCCTTGATCTTCAGAGTATATAAGCAGTTCATCCAACTTAATAAGAAAAAATAAATGACCCAATCCAAAAATGGGCAGAAAACCTAAACAAGCGACTCTCCAAAGAAGACATACAAATGATCAAAAGGCACATCAGAAAATGCTCAATATCACTGATTATCAGAGAAATGGAAATCAAAACTACAGTGAGGTATCACCTCACACCAGTCTGAATGGCCATAATTCCAAAATCCACAAATGACAAATACTGGACAGGCTGTGGAGAAAAGGGAACCATCCTTCACTGCTGGTGGCAATGCAGATTGGTGCAGCCACTGTGGAAAACAGGATGGAGATTCCTCAAAAGCCTAGGAATAGACTTACCATTTGACCCAGGAATCCCACTCCTGGGCATAAATCCAGAAGAAACCCTACTTCAGAATGACACCTGCACCCCATTGTTCTTAGCCAGGAATATTTACAATAGCCAAGACATGGAAAAAGCCTAAAAGTCCATCGACAGTTGACTGGATAAAGAAGAGGTGGTATATTTATACAATGGAATACTAGTCAGCCATATAAAATGACAACATAATGCCATTTTCAGCAACACGGATATTCCTGGAGAAAATCAGTCTAAGTAAAGTAAGCCAGGAAGAGAAAGAAAAATACCGTATGAGATGGCTCATTAGTGGAATCTAAAAACAAAGAAAAACAAAACAAAAAGAGCACAAATACAAAACAGAAATAGACTGGCAGACATAGAATACAAAGTTTTGGAGGCCATGGGGCGGGGGGTGTGAAGAGATAGACTGGGAGGCCAAAATTGTAGAATAGATAAACAGGATTCTACTGTATTACATAGGGAAATGTATAAAAGATCTTAAGGCTGCTCAAAGACGATAAAATGGGACAACAAATATATATATGTTCATTGTAACTGAAAAATTTTTCTCTAAGCTTGAATTGGAGACAACTTTGTAAAATCATTAAAAATAAATAAAAAAATGTTAAAAAAGGAAAAAAACATTATCCTAAATATTACAGTTGTAAATATAAACTATAAAGAAAAAAAACTTTGCTAAAGAGTAATAAAACCAAAGACTTTGTTTTATGTTTTCTTTTTGAGATAAGCAATTCAAAAAACATCTAGCCAGGTGCATCATGAAGAAAAGGTAGATGCTCCAAAGAAATAAATTAAGAAATAAAAGAAGAGAAATTACTAATTTTACCTCAGATGTACAAAAAAGGGATCATTTTGTCAACACTTACATGCCAATAAACTGGACAAATTAGAAATAATAGACAAATATCTAGAAAGTGACAGAGATAAGGAGAAAGAAATAATTTGAACAAATTTTTTACCTGAAAAAAGATATAATCTGCATTTAAAAAAATTGTTGAATACAAGTGCAGATTTAAACAGCTCCCGTGGGGAACTGTACAACAATACATAGCAGAACTTATACTCTTCAAACACTTCAAACATAGTGAAGATGTGGGAAACTCCCAAATTAATTCTATGAAGCTTTCATCACCCTGATAGCAAAACCAAAAAATAGTATGGACAAAGGGAACTTCAAGCCATTATATTTGATAGATTTGCAGGCAAAAATTCTACAAAATATTATTAGCAAACAAAATCCAGCAATAACTAAAATGAATCATACACCATGATCAACTTGGACTCATTGCAGTGTCACTAGAGAGGTTCAACATACACAAATCAATCAGTTTGATACACCACATTGACTAAAGTAAAAGAGAATACGACATGGTCATCCCAATAAATCCATAAAAAGCATTCCATAAAATTCAACATTTATTTATTAAGACAGCAACAACAGCAACAACAAAAACAACAACAACAGCAACAACGACAGAAAACTTTTAGCAAAGTAGGATTCAGGAAATATATCTCAACATATCTAAAGTCATTAATTACAGACCCACCAACAACATAATATGCAAAAGTGAAAAGCTGAAAGCCAAATTAAGGAATAAGATAAGGATGCCCACTCTCACCATTTCTATTAAACACAGTATGGGAAGTTCTAGCAACAGTAATTGTACAAGAAAAAATGTTATTCAAGTTGAATTGAATGAAGTAAAACTGTTATTATTTTAGATGACATGATAATCTATATAGTGAAACCTAAAGATTCTCCAAACCAAAACAACTAAAACTAATAAAGACATTTAGCAAAGTAGCATGATTCATAATTAATATACAAAAACTGTCACATTTTTACACAAACAATGATATATTCCATAATTTTAAAAGATCCATATGAAATCAGATGAAAAAATGAAAAACCTATGAAAAATCCAACATAATAAAATGAATAGGACACTGATAAATAAATTTGAAGATGATGCAAAGAAATTGAAAGAAATCTCAGGGTCTTAGTTTAGAGGAATTAATATTGTTAAAATACACATACTAGAAAATATGCCTACAGATATAAATTGATTCAGATAGAAATACTTGATATTTTCTGCAGAACTAAAAAGAGTCCTATGATTTGTATGGAACTGCAAAAGAGCCAGAACTGCAAAAGAACCAATGAGGAAAAAGAACATAGTTGAAGGTATAACCCATTACCCTCCCAGATCTCAGACTATATTACAAAAATACAGTAATCCGACAGCACAATGCTGGAAAACAACCGAAGATCTTTATCACTGGAATGGAACACAGAGGCAGAAATAAAACGTCACACCTATGGTCAACTAAACTATGACAAAGGAAACAAAAATATACAATGCCTTAAAGACAGCCTTCAGCAAGTGATGTTGAGAAAGCAAGACAGCTACATGTAAATCAAAGGAATTAGAACACTCCCTCACACTGTACAAAAATGAACTCAAAATGATTTAAATATCTGAATCTAATACATAACACAAAAAACTTCTGGAAACTAACATAAGCAAAACAAGACATAATTTGTAGCAAAAATTTCTTATGTCACTCTGTGAAATATGTGAAAACAATAGAAACAATATAAACAAAAGGTCCTAATTAAATCTAAAAGCTTCTAAACAGCAAAATATACAAAATGAAAAGATGAAATTCCAAATGGGAGAAAACATTAGGAAACTATGCAATTAACAAGAGGCTAATTTCTTAAATACACACATTTTTCTTACAACTCCATTAAAAAATCTACAAACAACTCAGACAGAAAATGAGCAGAAGACAATTCTCTAAAGAAGACACAGAGATGACAAAGAGGAAAAGGAAAACATGCTCACATTGCTAATCATTATACAAAAATAAAAGGCAAAAATAAAATAATGTTTTACATCACAATATTGAGAAGGGCTGTCATACAAATGTCTACATGTAATAAAGAATGAGGTGGTTGTGGAGAAAATGGGACTCTCCAACGCTGTTGGTGGGAATGAAAATTGGTGAAACCACTTTGGAAACTGTATGGAAGTTCATTTAAAAAATAAAAATAGACCTATCATATGACACAGCAATCCAACTTCTGGGCATATAAAACATAAATCCTGAAAACAAAGAATCCTAGAGAAAAACATAAGAATTACACTCTGACTTTGGATTTAATATGATTCTACATATGTCTCCTCTGGCAAGGGAAGCAGAAGCAAAACTAACAAGATATTATTGCATCACTGTAAACAGATATACGCTGCAGAAGAAATGATCAATAAAATGAAAAGTCAAGAAACACAATAGGAGAATATATTTGAAATTATATTTTCCAATCTAGTGTTAATATCCAATATATATGGCAAACTCTAACCCCACAACAACAGCAAAAAAGACCAAACAATCCAATTAAAAAAATGTCCATAGGAACTGAATAGATTTATATGAATCAATTTTCTATAGAAAACATACAGTTGGCTAAATGACACATGAAAATATGTTCAGAATTTTAAATTATTAGGAAAGTCATAAACCAAGAATGAGACAAGACCTCACAATTGTCAGAAGGCTCTCGTCAAAAAGAAAACAAATAGATATTGGTGAGATTGTGGAGAACATGGAACATCATGGACACTCTTGATAGGAATGCAAATTATTGATTCCATTGCATACATACATCAAATTTTCCTCATCCATTTTTGTGTCAAGGGATGTTGGGTCTGTAGGCCCCTGTCTGAAGGCTCTAGAGAATAAGCCCATGGGCTGAACTGATAAACAAGCTGTGAGGATTGTCTCATATCAAGGCTGGATAAGAAATGGCCTTCTGAATGTATCCAGCATGGTTGGCTGGATAGCCTATGATGTGTAAGATCCTCAAAGGAGGACAACCTAAGACAGGCACAGCCGGCTGGATAAGTGATGGCCTACTTAATGGAGTTCCGTGATGAACTTTAAAACAATCCTTGGTCATTTAAAAACCTGTGCTTACTGCAGGAGCATGGGGACATAAATAACAAGATTATTAACATTGTTATAACTTAGATGATATGTGAGGCATTGTGTAAGTCCTATATAAACCCTACTTCAAAGAATCAATAAACAGAGAATTGCTTCGCTTCTTTCCAAACAGTGCTTGTGTGTATATGATATCCTGCCAATGACAGGGTTAATTTAATTTGTTGGGAGTATCTTAAAAGGATGTTGCATTATATACAATGCTCTTTCTGCACCATTTGAGATGATTATGTGAGTTTTATTTCTCATTCTATTAGTGTGGCATGTCACCTTTATTGATTTGAATATTTTGAAGTATCCTTTAACCCAGGGATAAATCCCTTTACTCATGTATGTGTATGATACATTAAATGTGTTGTTGAATTCATTTTGCTTGTGTTATGTTGAGAATTTTGGCACATATGTTCATCAGGGATAATATTCTATATTTTGCATATAATGTCCTTTCTCTCATTTTTATGCAAATAAAGCTGGCATCAAAAAACTTATTTGGAATCTTTCACCCCCTTCAAATTCTTGGAAGATTTGCGGAAGTATTGGTGAAAAATTGTCTTCAAACGTATGACAGAATACACCAGTAAAGTCGTCTTGAAATTTTCTCTGGTTTGGGAAGTTTGAATTATTGATTTACTCATTCACACTTTTGCTCTATTTAAATTTCTTATATCTTCTTGATTCAGTACTGGAAGACATATGTTACTGGGAATGTGTCTTTTGTTCTAAGTCATTCAAATCATTGTCTAGTGGTAACTACTTATGATGCTTTGCATCTCTACAGCATCAGTGGTAATATATTCTCTTTTATTTCTAATTTTATTTTCTTAGCCAACGTAAATGTTTGCCACTTTATGTTTAAAAGAAACAGACTTAGGTTTTTTTTTTTTATATTTACAAATGTTTCTCTTGTTATTTGCCTTCCTCTCATTCATTCAATTTTCCTCTTAATTTTTTCTGTTTTCTCCTACATTTTGAGGTGAAAAATAAGTACTGTGAATCTTTGTATTTCATTTATTAGTGAATATTTTTATTTAGATACTATTTATTTATATGTTTATTTATTTATATATATATTTATTTATTTATTTACATATTTATTCATTTATTTATCATTGAACTACTGCCATTTTCAGTGTGTCATTCTGTGGTGTATAGCACAGTGTTCCCGTACATGCTAACATTTGTGTACCTATTAAATGTTACTTCATGGTATTTAAATTACTGCCCTGTGTCATACAAAAGAAATTTTTAAAAAATGTATTTTTATATATAGAGCATAACAATTATAAATCTAAATATCCCAAGTATATCCCCTCACAACCCCTTTCTGCCGTAATCATAAAATTGTTTAGTAGGTCTGCGAGTTTGCTTAAATTTTTAGATGAAATCATTGTGTTCTCATCCAAATTTTTTTTTAACATTCCACATATTTCATGTCATGTGTTATTTTTCTTTCTCTTTCTGTCTAACTTCAATTAGAATGACAATTTTTGGGGACATCCTTTTGGCTGCAAATGTCATTGTTTTATCATTTTTTATTGCAGAATATTTTTCCATTGTGTAAATATGGCATAATTTCTGTATACTGTCATCTGTTGTTGGACAATTAGGTTGCTTCCATGTTGTGGCTATTGTATACAGAACTGCTGAGGACATTGGGGTGCATGTGTCTTTTTGAAATAGGGTTCCCTTTGATATATACCCAGAGGTGGGTTTGCTGGTTCGTATGTTAAGTTTATTTTTATGCATTAGAGGAATCCCCATACTGGTTTCCAAAATGACTGAACCAAACTACATTCCTACCAACAGTGTAGGAAGGTTCCCTTTCTCCAAAGCTTCCCCAGCATTTATTGTTTGTGGACTTTTGAATGATGACCATTGTGACTACTGTGAAGTGATACTTCATTATACTTTTGGATTGCCCTACTCTGACAATGATAGTGAGCAATTCTTTTTTCATATATCTATGTGGCATTTGAATGTCTCTATTGGAGAATTGCTTGTTTATGGCTTCTGCACATTTTCAGATTGGGTTTCTTGTTTTTTTTAATTATTATTAAGTTGTATGAAGTCTTTATATTTTGGAAATTAAGCCTTTGTCAGTTGCATCACTTCTTAATATTTTCTTTAAACCTGTAAATTGTCATTTTGTTTTGTTTATGGTTCCCTTTGCTGTGCAAATTCTTATAAGTTTTATTAGGTCCCATTTATTAATTTTGCTCTTACATCCCTTCCCTGGGTAGTCTATTCTAGGAGATCATTGCTGAGATTTATCTCAGAGTGTTTTGCCTATGTTTTCTTCTAGGTGATTTACTGTGTCTTCCTTATATTTACGTCTTCAAGCCATTTTGTGTTTATTCTTGTGTATGGAGTGAAGGAGTGTTCTAACTCCATTGCTCTGATGCTGCTATCCAGTTTTCCCAACACCAGTTGGAGAAGAGATGGTCTTTTCTCTGTCATATTCTTGGCTACTCTGTCAAAGGTTAATTGAACATAGGGCTGTTGATTTATTCCTAGGCTCTCTATTCTGTTCCATTGGTCCATATGCCTGTTTCTATACCAATATCATGTCATTTTCATTATTGTAGCTCTACAATAGTGTATGGAGACCTGGTGGGTTATTTCTCTAGCCTCTTTCTTTTACTTCAATATTTCTTTGGAAACTATGTATTTTTTATGACTCTATGTAAATCTTCGGATCATTTGTTTCAGTCCTGAAAAGAAATATTTTGCATAATTTGATAGGAAATCAAATTTTCTTGCCTGAACGTTGTGGCTTGGAGTTCCAAGACTATATTGAATTGAAATTGTGAGAATGGGCAACCTTGTCTTGTCTCAGGTTTTTGTGAGAAGGGTTTCAGTTTTTCATCATTGAGTATGTTGCTGGCTATATATTTGTCATAAATAGCTATTATTATTATGTTGAGATATGGTCTCTCTGTATCCTCTGTGATAAGAACTTTATTTGCAGATACGTTTTAAATGTGATCAAATGATTTTTCTGCATCAACTGAGATTATCATGTGGTTTTTTGTCCTCTCTTTGGTGATATGGTGTATCACAATTGATTGATTGATTTGCATATGTTACACCATCCTTGTGTTTCTGGGATGAACCTAACTTGACCATGGTGTATGATCTTTTTTTACATGCTGTTGGATTCTGTTTTTTAATAATTTCTTAAGGACTTTTACATCTATGTTTATCAATGATATTGGCGTATAGCTGTCTTTTTAGGTAGTGTCTTTGTGTGGTTTTGTTATCAGGTTATTTTGGCCTTATGGTGTAAGCTTGGGAGTACTCTCTCCATATCAATCTTTTGGAAGAATTTGAGGAGGACTGGTATGGATTTTTCTTTGTATGTTTGGTCAAATTCCACAGTTATGCTATTTGGGTCTGAATTTGTGTTTGCAGAAATTTTTTATTTAATTGGCAATTCTATTCCGTTTCTGGTGATCTGTCTGTTCAAGTGGTCAATTTCTTCTTGATGCAATATTGTTGGGCTGAATGTATCCAGAAACTTCTCCATTTCTTCTAGGTTTTCCAGTTTGTTTCCATAGAGTTGCTCATGGTATTCCCTTATGATATTTTGCAAATTTGATGTACTCTTTGTAGTTTCCCCAATTTCAATTCTTATGTTATTTGTGTTCACTCTCTTTTCTTGTTGGTGAGCCTGCCCTGAGTTTTGTCAATTTTGTTTAATATTTCAAAAAAGAGTTTGATTTTTTTCTATTTTTTAGACTCTATTTCAATTCTTTCTTCCTTGATCTTATTTCCATCTTTCTGCTTACTTTTTGTTTTGTTTGCTCTTCTTTTCATGATTAGTGTACATAGAACATTAGATTATTTATTTGAGATTGCTCTTCTACTTTGAGGAGGGCCTTGTCAGTCTGAACTTCCCCCTTAAGCCTGCTTTATTTGCATTCCATAAACTTTGTATACGGTTTTGTCATATTTCTCGATATTTTTTAAGTTCTTATTTTACTTCTTCAACTTGTTTTAATACCATGTTGTTTAATCTAAATGCTGTCATTTTTTCTCCCTGTTTTTCTGTGATTGATTTCTACTTTCATTGTATTATTCTCAGAAAACTAGCTTGAAATAATTTTTATGTTCTTAAATTTGTCAAGGCTTCTTCTGTGACTGAGTAGATAATCTTTCCTAGAAGATGTTCCATATGCACTAGAAAAGAATGTATATTCTGTTTTGGGGAGAAGTACTGTTTTGAAAATATCAACGAACTCCAATTATTTCATTCTATCTTTTAATATCTTTGTTTCCTATTTAATTTTCTGACTCAAAGACCTGTCTAGTGATGGTAATGGGGAGTTATAGTCTCCTACTGTGATTGCGTTCCCTCCGACTTCTCCCTTTTTATCTATTAGTGTTTGCTTTACGTATTTAGGTACTCCTATATTGAGTGCATATATCTTAATGAGTATAATTCCCCTCATTTTTTATTGCTCCTTTCATCATTATAACATGTCCTTGTTTATCTTTCTCTATGGCCTTTCATGTAAAGTCTATTTTGTTTGAAGTCAATACTGCTAGTCCTGCTTTCTTGTCATGTCCATTTGCATGGAATATATTTTTCCATCTTCTGGCTTTCAATTGATGTGTGTTCCTCTTACTAAATTGGTTCTCTTGTATGCTTCATAATGTAGGGTCTTTTTATATTATCCCATCTGACAATATATATCTTTAGATCGAAGCAGTTACTCTATTAACAATTGTGATAATTATTGATAGACTGCTGTTTATTTCCATTTTGAGCTTCATTTCCCAGTTGATTTTGTATATCCTTTTTGTTCATTTCTTTTTCTTTTTGTGGCTTGCTAAGTTTTCATTTTTAATCTTGGTTTCTTTTTGGATTTGTTACTTCATTGTAAGCTTTTGATATATGGTTTCCCTGTTTTGTATGTATATTGACCCATTACTATATATGTTTATTTGACTGATAAGAATACAAACTCTAACCCCTCCTACAGAGAATAGAAACAAGAAGAAAATACTCTGTATTGTCCTGTTTCACTCTGTGAGAATTAAAAATGTTGACGTCCTGTTTTACAGCATCATGTATTCTATTGTATGTCATTGCAGCTATTGCCATTCTAATTATGCCTTTCTCCTTTCTATAGCCTCCTGCTTCTTTTCTTTAGAGTAGATCTTTCATTATTTCTTTTTCTGTTGCTAAATTCTTTGAGTATTTGCTTTTATGGAAGGTATTTATCTCACCTTCTATTCTAAAGGATAGCCTTGCTTGATAAATTATCTTAGATTACAGCTTTCTTTAATTCAGGACTTTGAATATGTCTTGACACTGCCTTCTGCCTTATATTTGTGTAGGAAACGTGTTTACAAATATAATGTATATAATTATATATATATGTATATATGTAAAGAATACCTAGAAATGAAGCTAAAAAATAAGATGAAAACCTCTACATTAAAAAATAGAAAACATTGATGAATGAAATTAAATCTTATCCAAAGAAAGGAAAAGATCTCTTATGTTAATGATGTGAAAGTATGTGGTTGAAAAAAATTCTACCCAAAGCAATCAACATTTACTGTGATTCATGTCAAAATACCCATGAGATTTTTCCATTAAATAGAACAAATATTTTCAAAATTTATATGTTGCCACAAAGATCATGAGTTGCCAAAATAATCTTGAAAAATAGTATTAAATCTAATAGTGTAAAATACTCTGATGTTAAAGAGTCCTATAAAGCTTTTATAATTTAAACAACATGATACTGAATCAAAAACAGAGAGCAATCAATAGGAGAGAATAGAGCAACCAGATATAATCTCTCACACCTATGATCAATTAACCCATGAAATAGGAACCAAGAGTATAAAATGAAGAAAAGACATTCTCCTCAGTAAGTAGTGCTGGGGAGATTGAACATGTGAAAAATAGATTAGAGTATTTCCTCACGTTGTATACAATCCATGAGCACAGAATATCTTTCATTTACTTTGTTTACTTATATTTCTTGCACTTTTAATTTATAGATCTATGTTTAGATCTTTTATTTCACTTATCAATTTTATTCCCATTTTATTCTTTTTAGAATAAGTGTACACATAATTGTTTTCCTAATTTGTTGTTAGTATATAAAAATGCAATTGATATTTGTAAATTGATTTTGTATTCTGCAAGTTTACTAAGTTTGTTGACTGTTACAAACACTCACTGGAGAAGTCTATGGGGTTTTCCATCTATGTATAATTATGTCATCTGTAAAAATTTTACTGCTTGTTTACAAGTTGGATGCCTTTTATATTTTTTCTTCACTAGATTTTCTGGCTAAGACTTCTAGTAGTGTAATTTAGGACTTGTGATAATAAGCTATTTTTTCTTATTACTGGACCAGAGGAACACCTTCCTGTAGGTTAACATTGAACTTGATATTAGTCATGGGCTTTTCATAAATGGCATTTTTTATCTTTAGTTATATTCTATCCAGAGAGAATTTGTTAAGAATTTTTTTGTGTACAAAAGTTAAGATCAGTTCTGTCAATAATTTTCCTACATTTTTTGAGATTCTTTCTTTTGAATTCTCTGTTTTCTAAGGGATGGTATCACATTTATTGATTTGCATATGTTAAATAAATTTTGTGGATCAGGACTAAATCCAACTTAACTATAGTTTATAATACTTAAAATATGCAATGTATTCAGGTTGCTAATATTTATTTAGAATGGAATATACACATACAGAATGAGAAATTTACATTGTAGCTTGAGTGTACATATATTTATTAAAAATTTTTCACTCAATTTGAATTTGACTTATGTTTAATGAAATTTATTTCTAAATAATGAATATAAATTTTGGTAGAACTGGATTTACTACAGTTTACTGATACAGAACATAGCTATTATTTACAATTAGTGCACAAAGCAGTTCCCTTAAAACACCGTATTATAATAACAATGCCAACTGTTTCAGGACTTGGGAACACATTGCTTCCTAAAATGCATTACCTGGTCTTATCCATCCCAACCCACATATAATGTTATTTCTTTGTTTTTTGATTGCCACTTAATGAAGTTACTGCTTATAGAACCCAGGATATTTTGCATAACTCTATTTAGTAACATCATTTTGGAACACTTAACAGAAGCCACAAAAGTATGGATTATAAAGATGACAAGAAAATTTATTCCTTCTAGGGACTGAAAACCCTCTGAAAGAAAGAATGTCAAAAATAAACATTTGTAAATGTACAATAAGATTTTCTCTTGTGTAATTTTAAAGTAGAAAATTAAATTACATTTGTTTTAATTATAGCACTGAATTACAAATTGAAACAAAAATTCCCCCCTTTGGGATTTCTTAAATTTGATTGATTATTTTAATGTAATTTTAATTCATAAATATTTACCATTTATTTACAAACATAGCAAATAAACTGATATTTATTCTGCTGATGTTTTGAATATAGAGATACTTATTTTAAAGTACACCGAGAAATAAATACTTCCGTTTCCAAATCAAATTTTGTTTCACTTTAATTACAAATGATAATGAAATTGTTATACCTTTTCGGTAAAGGTTTTACTCAAATTTCACTTTAAATACCAAAACTTTAATATTATTTTATTTATTTTGTGCATATTTATACTCTGTTCACCAATCTGGTATAAATTTGTGTACAAAAGGAAGGAGATTGGTTTTATTTCAAAGAACCCAAAATTAAATTATTTCAAAAGATTTTTGTGGGGAAAATATTTGCACATCACATTATAAAAATAAACATCATGTATGTTTCATTTTAACTGGATGAATGAGAAGGAAACACTCGCTGAATGTTACACTTTGGTTGCTAGGAGACCTGTCATTTTGTGATGTCACAACCACTCAAGTTGAGAACCATTTTGATGGCCTAGCAGTTTAAATGTGCAGGCCTGCTAAAGCAGCATTTGAAGCTGCAGTGCTCAAAATCATTCAGATTAGAAAAGTAGCTATAGTAAAAGTTATTTGAGATGGAACATATTTCTTCAGAAATTCAAGATGTGTCTAGTAAAAATGGACAAACTGGTTCAGGAAACTCCGGTAGATCTCTATTGTGTGATCAAACATTCTCTGAGGACTTGGACTTGAGGTGTATGATTGAAGAAAATGCTTTTCAGACTTTGTCAGAAGAATCCTTGATAAAAAGACAATGTTACACACATTGTGTCTCGGAACCAGATGAAGATAATGATTTTCGTTTTCTGACACTTCCAAGTAAACTCTGGAAAATGGCTTGGAGTGACCAATTTAAATCCATCTGTTGGGATGATAATGGAACTTCCATAGTGATTGACGAAGATGTCTTTAAGAAGGATGTTTTGGAAAGAATGGCCCCTTTCAGAATATTTGAATCGTTTAATTAGACAGCTTATCTTTTATGGGTTTAGTTAAGTACGGCAGAATTTTCAAAGATCTGCTTGTCTAGCTGACTTTCTGGCAGAAGAAATAGAAGTCTCTGTTTTAAGCAAGATATTCAGAAATTTTAGTTACGTCTTGGTAACTGATGTATAAAATTTTATTTTGTACATCACTCTGTGGTAATATAAATATGAAGGTAGGTTTTGAAAATTGTATAAAACTACAAAGGCTAAAATTCTTTATTTTTTCTAAAAATGAGAACAGTGCCTTAAGTATTCAAGATTTTGAGAAACTTTGCTAGCAACTATAAATCTTAGCAGAAACCTAAATAAAGGTATTAAAGCTGCTTTTCAAAATTGGCATTCACCGTTACTGCAAATGCTAACTTCTTAAATTTGATGACTACACTATTTAAATGTGTATTTTCCAAATAAGTAACTTCAAAATATCATTATCAATTTTCATATTTTGATGATATTATCTTTGCATAGTAAAAGTGAAATCTGAGGTTTTATAGGTGATTCTTATTATAGTCTTGTGTTTTGGTTTAAAATATTACTAAAAACTTTCTCCTTTGGTTGTAGCTTCAGTTCTATCATAATCCAAATATTAAATGAGGGTTTCCCCTGCTTTTAGAGAGAATAAAATGAAGAATTGGGATTAAAAATTCCTCTCTGGTATCTTCATTGGCTCAAAATGTCAACAAGAAGCACTTTAAAAGAGGAGGTAATGTTCGTAAACATAATTCTGATTTTATGGCTGACACTAGTTGAGAAAGTGCATTTTTACCTTCTCCAAATTTAAACATGCCTCTAATAAGAAAGCCCTCTACTAGCCACATAATTGGTGATACAATTACCCCGATCAGAAGTGATTTTTCTCCTCCATCATCAATGTCATGTAGACCACCAGAACAAATTGCAGTGGATCAACGTGCTAATTTAAATCAGTTGACCACTGTCCACGGGCACTCTGAAAGCAGCTACACTGAAGCAAATGGCTGTGTTTTGAACTTCATTACAACTACAACTTCTACTTCTCAGTAGAGCATCTTGTCTCCCATACAGAGCAATTAATTTGGACTGATGGTGAAGCCTTCTACATTTCAAAATAGATATCACAACATATCTGCCAATAAATGTCATTTATCTAAACTTCAACCAGGGAGCAACCCACGGTTTCCAGTGACAGTGATAGCTGATACATCAGCTACCTCCCTTTCAAGGCCAACTCATCAGCCATCTTCAGTTTATGAATGTCATCCTAATTAAAACTGATCCACCAGAGGACAACCAGATTATGCAGGATTACAAAGATTAAATTTGATGTTGGTAAATGTCGACAAATATCTGCAATTTTCTTATTTGAACAATAAACTTAGATGTGTAACTTTATTATCCTTATTTTTTTTAAATAGTGTAAAAAGTTAAACGTGAGACTAAGTTACCATTTAAAGAAAAAAAGAGATATTTGATTGATATGATCATTTAATGCAACATATGGGTATAAATTTAAATAATTTCTAAGGAAGAAGAAAAAATTGAAGAATTTGTAAAAAACTAAAACATGGAGATAGGGTAAATTACTAAGTGGTTTCTGGTTCATCCTGGAAAGTATGAAAAGAGTTAAGTTAGGATACATTAGAACAGGAGATAAATGCAGGAACTGGCCCAGGGATCATGGTCTCTATTATGTCATGCCTGGTATCATAAAAGTCACATGATATAGACTCAGATGGCACATTAAGCATGTGATAGAATTTAAAAGCAATTTTATCTATGGTCTTCTCTGTGCTGTTTTCAAAGCATTCCAATTTGTGATTTCTTTTCTTCCCCTCAAGAATCTACACTATATTTTCAAGTGAATATTTTAAGTTACTTTTATGATCCAGACAAAGACAAGCTTACATCCTAAAGGTTGCACTAAATGCCTTTCCACTGTAAGCCCACAAACTCAACATAGTTTAGTCATTTTATTATAGATCTGACATCTTACTAATTTGGCATATCTTTATGTTTCACTGTTTCTGGAAATACATCCAGGCAAATGTTTATGGACCATATTAAATAAAACCTCACAACTTTGGCTCCAGCTCTTCCTTCGACTTAGGATGTCCTCATTTTACCTATAAAGATTTTCGTAGTCTCAGCAGAGAAATCACCTCCTCAAGATATTTTCTGTCTATACCCCTTTCCTTGTCTAAATTGGATACCAGCACTGTAAGCACAGAATATGCCACAGGATGCATTTTAGTATTTAGTGAAAGAAAAATACATGTTGACTTTAAGCAAAGTCTACTATCCTGAAACAACAAAACTATCATAGTTTTAAAACTGTTTCGTTATGTTCTTTACTCTTCACCACATACTAGCTCTTTTCGTAGCCCAAGGACTAGTCACTCAAAACTGTAATTGGAGGTATGTACAGTAGACAAAGTATTATTTTCTTCTTAATTCATACCTCCAGAGGCCTAAGGCATTTCATTCTCATTTGATGGATATTTTCCTGTCTCTTCATCACCCACCCATCCCAAAAGAGCTGATTCTTTTCCGCATACCAATAAGTATACTGATTTCTAATTAATTGACTTCTTAGAATCAGAGTTTATCCAGAAGAGACAGTGCCAATGCAAACATTTAATGTACGTTTATACACCCCACATAACTTGTGCCATTCTAACCTTCACACAGGAAGTATTTATGAGGTACTAGACCCTTGGTTGGGGTGGGTGAATTCAGTAACTAAATTGCAATCTAAACTGTGTGGACTAAAAAGAGGTGAGAGTGGTAGAATTAAATATTTGTCCAACTGCAATAATATCAAATTTCTGCAGATACTAGGAAATATAAAATATTCATGGAATACTTTGACTATTTCCCATTAATATAAAATAAGAGGTGAAACATTTTCAGAATGTGAAATGAGCTGAATTTCTGGGATAAGTGTAGGCTTGGTCAGGGAGCCTAAGGCTTCTGCTCACAATCATGCAGCCAGTGTCAGCGGATAAAACTGAAATGGCAACATTGTGTCCTGAAAATGTGTCACCTGTTGTGAAGAAAGACTTTGATAATCTGGAAAATGGGTTAATGGATCAGGGTAAGCTCTAGAAACATCCCACCAATATGACCTTTACCAAGGGAAGAAAAGAGCCCACTTTCAGCAGGAGACCTGTGTCTGGACAGCAGTGGGTGTTCCTATAACACAAATATCAAGCTTTTAAATTTGTCAGCTCAACTCTGATGGTGGCTATGTTTTCGCTTATATTAGCAGTCTTGGGTTCAGATGGGCTGGTTCAGCAGCTAATTACCAGCTCTCTTATCAGACAGTGGGTCTTACCGTGGTCATCATAACAAGGTTCTACACTGATAAGTCAAAAGCTACTGCTTACTTTCAGAATAAGAAATCCTAAAGAAAAGTATTGTTTGTTTGTCCATCTATAGTTTTCTACCTGGGAAAAGTAGGCTATTTGCAAAAGTACAAAAGTAGGCTGGTGTTTTGAAAACTATTCTCTGAGCTCTGCCCACTGAATTCTTCCCACTAAATACTACAGACTTGTCTACCACTGTGTGTGTATGTGAAGATGGATTTTTAAGCAGTAACTAAGATTGTCTTAGTTGAGTCATCAGTGGATTATTCCTCTGCATGTTTCAGAATTTCTGTGAATTAAGAGTTTCATTGAGCCACCAGATTTTCTTCCAATCAGGGAGTGGTAGATTATATTTCTCCCAGTATACTAATTGTTACCTGTTCATTGAATCCCGAGCTAATGCTAGGGCCAAGCCACTGAACCCTTGAATTGGACTGAGGCATATACATTCTCCAATCCCCAGAGCCCAGCACAAGACTGTGTCTCCTTTTTAATTTAAGCTTATGTCCAAGTTTATTTTTCTTTTAATTCTCATTGTTGACACAACTTATTTTGTATTTGAACACCCAATGACTAATTTATAGGGACTGAACAGCTGATGTGTTCCCGTTCATCTACAAATAGCAATAACTTTTCTTTCATTGGACTACCTGAAATACAGTGAACATAGTCATCATTTTGAAAGCAGTCCTCAGTCCTAATAATGCAGAATCTTTACACTTCTTTGCCAGCACTTGAGCGAGGATGTTTCTTATGGATCTCAAGTATTATTTTCACATCCCCTTATGCATCCTTGAGAAAACACCATATTGTTATCCAAAATAATGTTTTTGTCAGTATTGCATTCCCATTGCAAAACAGTTAAGAATTGTAGGAGTTCTGAGATTTTACCATGCTGAGATTTTTAGCAACCTAGTATGTTCCTTTCTTACTGATGCTCTTGGGGAGATGAGACCTTTGGTCAGAGACAGTGAACTTGATCACTCACAGCAAAAGCAGCCATGGTTAACTTTTGTATCCATTCACTAATCTCAGATGAATACACAGAGTGAAATTTTGACGCCTACAGAATCAGTGGGCTGTTATCATGAAGAAAGTTTAAAGCATGATAAAACCCTAATTATATTAGTATCTTTATGTATAATTTATTAGAATCAATTATTTATTAGTATCTTTCTCTAAGATAAGTCTACCATGACTCAAGATTGCTTGCTGCAAAAACAATCATGTGAAGTGACTTGGGAAACAATGTTCATTGTCTTTCCATTTTTCCTTCTGCTTTTATTGAGATGTAATTGACATAAAACATTGTGTAAGTTTAGATGCACAGGGTAGATATTTGAGTTACATTATCATGAAGTAAATATTATAGCAACTTTAGGGAGAATTCATTATATCATTTAGATACAATATTAAAGAAATACAATTACTCTTTTTGTTGTGATGAGAAAACTTATGGTCTACTCTCTTAACAACATTCATATATAACATAAAGCATTATTAATTGTATTTATCATGTTAAAACTTAGCATCCCTTGAACACGTTTATTTTATGGCTGGAGGTTTGTATCTTCAGAGTGCATTAATCTAAATCTCCTTTTCCAACCCCTTCCTCTGTTAACTACAAATCTATTTTTTTCTATAAGTATGTCTGTTTGTTTTTGAAGTGTAGTTTAATGTATAACACTGTGTTCGTTTCTCTTACATAACATAATGTTTGCAAATTTTAATACAATTCAAATTGATCACAAGAATAAAACTAGTTATGATTTGTTGCTATTTAAAGATATTTCATAGTTATTGACTATTCCCCATACAGTGCATTTCTGGTCCCTGACTCAATTAATTTGTCAGTTGGAAAATTTTCTCTCTTAATTTTCCTCACTATTTCTTTTTCTTCACCACATTTCCCTCCTTCTTGTAAACAACCTGTTTCTTTCTATATCCCTAACTCCTTTTCTGTTTTGTTATGTTAATTTGTTTTAAATTCTAAATATGAGTAAAATAATTTAGCATTTGTCATTATCTGTCTGAATTATTTCACTTAGCATATTATCCTCTTGGTCTACCCATTTGTTGCAAAAGACAAGAACTTATACTTTTTAGAGCTGAGTAATAACCCATTGAAATTTTATGTGTGTGTGTGCATATATATATATACTGTACATATATATATTAAGTGTATGTGCATATATATATAAATATAGATAAATCTTTAGTTGATAGATGGTTAGATATATATATTATAAACAGACATTTTCTTTATCCATCATTTATTGATGAGCAATTAGTTTACTTCTATATCCTGGCTATTGTAAATAATGCTGCAGTGAATATAGGGTTGAATTTATCTTTTCTGAATAGTGTTTTTATTCTCTTGGAATAAGTATCCTGATATGGAAATGTTGGATCATATTTCATTTTTTTTTGATAAAACTCCAGAGTGTTTTCCACAGTGGCAATAAAAATTTACATTCACTCAAGCATTGCATCAGGGTCCTTTTCCTTACATCCTCACCAATATTTATATTTTTTATCATTTTGATCACTGTCATTCTGACAGGAGTGACATAATTTCTCATTGTGTTATGGACTTGCATTTTTCTGATGGTTAGTGATGTTGACCATTTTCATGTGCCTGTTAATTACCTTTCTCCCACTATATATTCATTTTTTTTGTAATGGGCTAAATGACCATTACTGTCTGATTTCATTTATAGGCATTCTGTAGTGTTCCATTATTCTCTTTGTTCTGTTCCTCTACCATATTCATTATTGTAGCTTTGTATTACAGTTTAAAATCAGGGACAGTGATACTTCCTCTTTGTTCTTTGTAAAATTTGTTTGTGTTTTTAGTTTGCTTCCTTTTCATTTCTTTTCTTTTTAGTGATTTCAACTCTTATGTGTTTACATGTAAATTTAAGAATTATTTTTTGTAAGTGTCTGAAAATGCACTTTGTATTTTGATAGGCACTGAAATTAATTTGTGTGTTTTCTTCGTTAGTACTGTCATTTAAACAATATATTTTTCCTAATGTATGAACACAGTATATCCTTTCATCTGTCTGTATTAGCTTCAAATTCTTTTATAAATTTTTTATAGTTTTCTGGGTACAGGTATTTTACCTCCTTGGTTGGATACATTTCTTGATTTTTTTTTTGTAATGCAACTGTAAATGAGACAGTTCCCTCACTTTCTCTATCTGTTAGCTTGTTGTTAGTGTGTAGAAATGCAAGATTTCTGTATGTTAATTTACATTCTGAAATTTTACCAAATGCATTGATAAGCCCTAGTAGTTTTTTGGCGTCTTCTTTAGGATTTCTTTTTAAAGTATTTCATCTGCAAACAGATACTTTTACTCCTTTTCTGAAATAGCTATATTTTATTAACTTTTACTTTGGATAGCTATGGATAGAATTTCCAATATTATACTGAATAACAATGGTAAAAACGAGCATTCTTGTCTTCTTCCTGCTCTTACAGGAGATGCTTTCAGATTTTAATCAGTGAGTGTCATGTTAGTTGAGTTGTTGTCATATAAGACCTTAACTGTGTTGAGGTATGTTTCTTCATGCCCACTTTGAGGAGCAATATAATCATAAATAGATACTGAATTTGTCAAAACATTTTATGACACTTTTGAGGAGACCATATAATTTTTATATTTCAGTTTGTTAGTTTGGTGTATCATATTGATTAATTTGTGGGTAATGAATCACTTTTGCATCCCTGGAATAAAAGGGACTTAATCATACTGTATAATACTTTTAATGTATTGTTTGATTTGTTAACAATTTAGTGATGAATTTTTCATGTATGCTTATCAGTAGTATTTAACCTGTAATTTTATGAGATGTTTGTTCCTGCCTTAGTAGTAGTGTGATACAGAAATGTGGAAGCCTCCCTTCCTCTGCAAATTTTTGGAATTCTCTAAGAAGTATAGGTGATAGCTCTTCTCTAAATTTTTGGCAGAAGTCACCTGTGAAGATGTCTAGGCCTGTAATTTTGTTTCCTGGGAGATTTTTTTTAATTACTAGTTCAATTTCATTAGTGCTAATCTGTTAATATTTTCTATTTCTCATTCCATCCTGGGGAACACGTCTTTCAAAAAATTGTCCATTTCTTCTAGGGTTTCCATTTTAATTGGCATATAATTTGTTGTATCATCTTATGATGCTTTGTGTTACTTTGATATAAGCTGTAACTTCTCATTCATTTTTGAGCTTTTTAATCTTTACTCTCTTTTTTGCACATTAGTCTCATTAAAGCTTAACAGTTATATTTATATTTCAAAAGCAATTATGTAGTTTGATTAGATGTTTCTATTTTTAACATTTTTAATTTATATTCTGACCTTTCAGCTGTCTTTCCATCAACTAACAAGTTTGTTTATTATTTTCCTACATCTTTGCTTTGTAGGATTATGTTATAAGAAAGAGAGATGTTTCTTATTTGTATAAGTGGGATTATTTTGCTATAAGCATCCCTATTAATACTTCTTTTGCTATACCCCATGGAATTTGTTTTTGTTGTCATATTTCTTTATAGATATTTCCTTTGATTCTTACAGCAATCCATTTTTGTTTAATATTGTATGATTTATCCACCACACTTTACAATTTTTCTCAGGTTTTTTCTTTCAGTAAATTTCTTTTCTCACAGGATCCATGTGTTTCTTCACAAAACACAGAGAAAAATAATAAAATTTATACAAATTGTGAAAGATCCAAATTTTCTAATATTATCTTTGAAAAATGAACAAACCTGTGGGTATTATCCTCCCTGACTTAAGAATATACTTCAAAGTTACACTAATCAAAACATCGAAATATATCACTTAAAGAGTCACATAGATTAATGGAACAAAATAAAGAGTCCTAAAATAAACCCACACTCATATGGTCAGTTAGTCTACAATGAAGGAGGCAAGAGTATACAATGGAAAAAGGGAAGTCTCTTCAACAAGTAGTCCTGGGAACACTGGACAGTACATGTAAAAGGAAGATGTAACTGCACTTCCTTCCATATTATACAAAATAGGATAAAAATGGATTAATTTCCTAAATGTAAAACCTGAAACTACAAAATTTCTGACCAAGAACAGGAGCAGAACTTCCTTTGAGGTAAATCATAGCAATATTTACTTTTGATCTATCTCCTAAGTAAAAAAAAAAAAGGAAAACTAACAATAACTGGTTTTAAATTTACTGAGGAAATAATAGATTTACTCTGTGATAAAGGGATTCCACTTGTGTAAGTGTGAAGTGCAAAACATCTTGCATAGCAAAGGAAACCTTCAGCAAGATGTATGACAACACACAGCATAGAAGAAAGAGTTTCAGACAATGAAACCAACAAAGTATTAATATCCATAGTATATATATAGCATATTAGAATCAAGAGTTAAAAAACAAAGACCCCAAATTAAAAACAGTTCAAAGATCTTCATCGAAACTTTTCAAAAACAGACATGTAGATGATTTCATGCACATAAAAAGAAACATAGCTTTGCTATTATTAGGAAATCCTAAATCAAAACCAGAATGAAATATAATCTCACAGCAACCAAAATGGCTATTAACAAATAGTCTACATATGACAAACATTAATAAGAATTTCGATAAAAGGGAACCCAGGTACACTGTTGGTGGAAAAATAATTTTATGCATCCACTATTATAAAAGTGTGGACACTGCTCAGAAAACTAGAAATAGAACCACTATATTTTGCAGCAATTCCAGTTTTTGGTATAAATCTCAAAGAAAATGAAAACATTAACTTTAAAGGATATACTACCCCCAATGTTCTTAACATCATCATTTATAATAGCCAAGGGTAGAAGCACAACTCAACTGCCCATCAGAAGATGATTGAATGAAGCAGATTTGAGATATAGATAAAGTAATAAATACTTAGTCATTGTCATATTAAAAAGTAAATTTCTGCCATTTGGAACAATGTGTCTGGACCCAGAGAGTGTTGCACATAGAAAAATATGTCATACAGAGAAAAACACTCTATGTTACCACTTTCCTGAGGAAACTAAAGATATAAGGGAAAGAATCTTAAAAAAAACAGGAACAGAATCACATATATATGTGTACTGTACCAAGTAGTGGTTTCCTGTGCAGACAGGGAAGAAGGATGAGAAGACAGATATGTGTAAGCTATTAGTAATAAATTAGAGAACCAACAGGGCTATATTTACAACACAAAAAAATATTTTAATAATTTAATTGATTTTTAAGAGATTATAGGGATATTTTATAGTAAAATGTGCATGAAGATGGGAAAAACATTGAAGAAAAGAACCCAGGGTAATCAAAATATCTTGTAGTACTATGATATTAGTGGAGGTGATTTGTTCACTTTTTTTAGTGTTCCTATAATGTCCTTATTAGAATTTAAGCTTTTAATTGAAAAAGTATATACTTTAAAAATTGACATAAGTTTAATCTATTTTTGTCTCTCCCCTTATATCTGCAGTCACATCTCAACAAAAAGAACTACAACACAAAACAAAACTCCAGTACACATGTGAACATGTGAATTTGGTGGACTAAAACACACAAAGGAGGCTGAAGTGAGGGAAGAGGAGATTTGGTGTCTGCAATAAGGCCCCCTGACTAGGATATCTGAGTCCACAAGTTCAGAGAACCCAGCAGAAACAGGGTCTCAGTGGTTCACACAGCTTCGGCCCCCAACTGCACTATTATTCATGGTCACATGTAACTAGGAGGGAGACAAAATGGACACAGAAATTCCAACCTTCAGGCACTCAGACATTCATGACTCTGTAACTACTCCCCATTCACAGTGGTGGAGACAAGCTACCTTGCAACACTGGACTTAGCAAAGGCACTTGCCTGATTCCAAATACCCACCAGTCTTTACAAATTTCCTCAATCTGTACACTGAGTCTCAAGAGATATCAGATAAAAGGAAAAGATCGCCTTCCCAGTGACAAAAGTGACATTAACTACCAGAGAAGTCTAAGAAGTGACAATGAAAACACATCTTTTATCCAGACAGTAGCGACTGGAAAGTGCCATTTTGAAATATTATCAGAGGTAGCTCAGGTAAGTAAAACCAAAAATTGTGCAATATTGCCAACTACCAGAATACAAAGCAAGGACTCCAACTCCCAATCTGTTATTTAGTGTCATCAGAGCAATAATTTATCAAGATCATGACCAATCACAGTAACATTATAGGGCATGGACACACACAGATACACAGACCACAGACACCGACAGACACAGACACACACATGCACACGCACCTGTGCACGCGCACACACACAATGTCAACCATGCAGCAAACAAACTTAAGTCATGGTATATTGCCATATAACTAATAGAGAATCCAAATAGGTGTCATTCAGAAACTCAATACAAAAAACAATACTAAGAATGTAGTTTAGTGAGCTCAGGAATAAATGAAATGATGATAAGGAATACATTACCAAAGAGACTGAAACTATAAAATAACCAAACATTGAGGACCAGGAGAACTTAATAAATGAGATGAAGAATGCAACAGAAAGCATTGGAAGTAGACTGTCTCTGTGGAAGAGAGATTAGCAAACACACCAATACAAAATTAGAAATGATAAGAGAGTGCAGAGGTACAAGATATTAAAAAGTGAGGAAATTCTACAGTAACCATCAGACTTCTTCTGGAAGTGCACATTAGAGTGGAATCCTGGAGGGAGAAGAATATTAGAAGGAAGCTGATGGTTTATTTAAAGAAGTAATAGTTGATAAATTCCTGAACCTGTGTAAGGAACTGATATACATGTCCATGAGCCAATAAAACACCAATAACTTTAAGACAAAGGGACCTCTTTCAAGATAAGTCATATGCAAATTGGCAAGTCAATGACAGAGAAAAAATTTTAAAGGAAGCCAAAAAAATTATGATAATCTACAAAGGAACCCCCATTAGGCTCTCAGTAGATTTCTGATCGGAAAACATAGGGCAAGGGTAAATAAAATTACATTTTCAAACTTCTGATATAAGAAATAACTCACCCAGTAATACTTAAACAGTTATCACTTAGATATAAAGTGAAAACAAATACATTACCAGACAAAGAAATCCTGAATATGATGAAAAAAACAAAATCGACACACCTAATAAGAGATGAAGATAAGACATCTTCTAAGAAATATAAAATGGCAAATATATGCAAAATATTGATCAAAATGCTAAGGGGATACCACGAGAAATTTGCAACTGTTTCTTTGGGTATGTTTTTAAATGCTACTATACTACATGGATTAAAGAGAGAAAAATAGGAAATCAGGGGCAATAAATATAGATACTTCAAACTGGTAACATGATTACAAAAGTAAAAGAAATAATTTGAGTCAGTAATCATAAAAGGAAAAGAGTAAAAATAAATCAATATTAAAGGAAGCTGCTATCAGCTAAAAAATGACTAAATAATCCATGAGGTGTTTTATTTTTAATTGAAGTACAGTAGATGTACTATATTGTGTAGTTTCAGATGTACAGCTTAGGTATTCTAACCACTTTGGTGATTATATTTCATTATGAATTATTGAAATGAATTTAACATACAATTATTTTAAGCTATTGTGTATAATTCCATGATCTATACAGATTATCCTTGTTGCTTCTCTCCTTTATGTATACTACATTCTATTTGTCAATGTTCTACCATTAAATTCTCTTTCCTTTCCCTTTGGTAAACATAAGCTTTTTCCCATATATTTAAGTCTATTTAAGTCTTGTCTATCTAATCTCTTAACCACTCTATCATGTCTCTATCTATCTATCTATCTATCTTTCTATCTATCTATCTAACTTTCCATTTATCTCTCATCTATCTATCTATCTATCATCTATTTATCTAGCTTTCTAACATGTATTATCCTTCTAACTATCTGTTTATCTGTCATCTATCAACAGATAGCTATAGATAGATGTACACAGATATTTGTTATTCTTTATATTCCACATATAAATTGAATTATATTCTTTTGTCTTTGTCTAAGTTACTTCACTAAGCACAATATTTTGTAGGTCCATTCATGATGCTGAAATAGCAATGTGTTAAACTGTTTCATGTCTTAGTAATATTCCATTTCATATTTATAGAAACATCATATCTTCTTAAGTCCATAGTCTACTGTGGACACTAGGATTGCTTCCCTGTCTTGCATATTATAAACCGTGCTGTTTTGAACATTGGTTCTTCTCAATTTAGGTTTTCTTCACCAGATTTTTTCTAGGAGATGTATTACTGTGTCATGTGGTAGTTAACTTTTTAGTTTTTAAACAAATCTGAATACTGTTTTCCATACAAGTTACAAAAATATATATTCCTACCAAGAGTATACAAAAGATTGGTTACCTCCACATCGTCTCCAACACTTTCTATTAGTGGAATTTTTCATAATAGCCATTTGACCAGTTTTAAGTGATATCTCATTGTGGTTTTTATTTGCAATTAACTAATAATTAGAAATGTTGAGCAATTTTATCACTTTCCTGTTACTCATCTGTATGTTTTATTGGGAAAAATATTAACTCAGGTTCTCTTCTCTTGTTTTTGATTGGATGTTTGTTTTTCACCTTGAGTTGTGTAACCTAAATCCATGTTACATCTATTAACCTACATCTATTAACCCCTGGTCACTTGCATTGTTTGCAAATATGTTCTCCAATTATACAGGCAGTGTTTTCATTTCACATATAGTGTCCTTAGCTGTGCAGAAATTTTCAACTTTGTTTAGGTCCCACTTGCTTATTTTTGCTTTGATTCTTTTGCCTTAGAAGATTGAAATATGAAAATATTCCTATGATATATATACAATAGGGTATCACATATATTCCATTCTAGAAGTTTTATAGTATCAGGTCTTATATTTAGGTCTTTAATTCACTTGGAGTTTATTTCTGTATATGATGTCAGGGAATGCTCTCATTTCAATGTTTTACATGTAGATATCCAGCTTTCCAAACACGATCCATTGACTAGACTGTCATTTCTCCACTGTGTACTCTTGCCTCTTATATCATAGATTCATTGCTCATAGGTGTGTGGAATTATTTCTAGGCTCTCTATCTGATTTTATTGATTATATCTCTGTGCAAATGCCATGCTGTATTTATTACTGTAGGTTTGTAGTATAGTAAGGTATCTGGGAGGGTTATACCTCCAGATTTGTTGTTTTTACTCAAGATCATTTTGGCAATTTTTAATGGTTTCACATAAAACTTATTTATTTTCTGGTTCTGTGGAAAATACTACAGCTTTGTAACAGTACTCGCACTGAATCTGTATGTTTCTTTGTGTAGCTCGGCCATGTTAGCAATATTAACTCTTTCAATCCAAGAGCACAAGACATCTTTCCATTTCTTTGAGTCATTTTTAATCTCTTAGTCAATGTTTTATAATTTTCAGTGTGTTGATCTTTCACATATGTGGTTACTTTATTCCAAGTTACTCGGGGTATAGTGTTTTAAATATTATTGCTTTCAAGGTCAATTATATGGTATCTCATGTTTAATATGTTGCAATGCGAGACTACTTTACATTAAACTTTTACCCTGCTCCCTTGATGAAATTATTTATTTTTCATAATAGTCAGTGTGGAGCCCTAAGGACTCTCTATGTGGATTGTTATACCATCAGTACTGGTGACAATTTTGCCTCTTTCTTTCCATTTTGCATTTATTTTACTTCTTTCTCTTTTTCTTTTATTTTCTTCTATTACTATTGAACACAAGTGCTGAGAGTAGGAATCATTTTCCTGTTTCCGAATTTACCCAGAATGCTTTCAGCTTTCCCCTGAGTATTATAAATTGTTATAAATGGCCTTTAGTATGTTGAGAGATGTTCCCATTGTACTCACTTTCATGAGATTTCTGATGATGAATGTATTTTGAATTTTGTCAAATGTTTTTTCTTTATGTATTGACAGCATCTTGTGAGTTTTGTCCTTCCTTTGTTAGATATGTGTCACGCTGATTGACGTGTATTTTGAATCATCCTAGTGACTCTGGAAGGAATCCAAATGATCATCATGTATAATCCTTTCTATGTATTGCTGGATTCATTTGTTGCTGTATTTCAAGGATTTTTGAGTGTATATTAATCAAGGATATTGGATATTCATTTTCATTCATTTTTGTTAGTGTTTTGACTGATTTTGTTATCAGGGTAATGGTGGCCTCATAGAATAACTTTGGGAATTTTCCTTCCTCCATCATTTTTTAAAATACTTGGGGGTAAAGAGGTTTTAGTGAAGGCATCCAGGCATTTTGTTCAAGGGGTGTTTTTTAAATTATAGATGTTACTTAACTTATACCGATTGTTCTTTTCAAGTTCTCAGTATTCTTTTTATTCATTGTGGTCAAGCTGTACATTTCTAGAAATTTGTCCATTTCTTTTAGGTCATCCAATTTGTTGTCATGTAATAGCTCATACTGCTTTCATAATCATTTTTTGTATTTCTGTAATATCAGATGTTATTTTTACTGTTTCATTTCTTATTTTGTTAGGGTCAAGTCTCTGTATTTCTTGATAAGCCTGGCTAAATTCTTACCTGTTTGTTAATATTTTTAAGAAAAATTAAAGCTGTTGATTTTTTGATTTTTAATTTATTTTTCAACTTTTATTTTATTTATTTTCAACATAATTATTAAAGATATCTCATTCTACTGCCTTTGGGTTTAGTTTATTCTTATTTCTTGTTATTTTTTGTGGTATGCTTTGTCCTTTGTATGACATTTTTCTTGTTCCTTGTAGAATACATGATTTGTTCTCATCTTCCCTCTTAGATTTGTGTTTGTTGCATCCGATACGTGTTATGAAAGTGTGTTTTCATTGTAATTTGTCTCCAGGTATGATTTTATTACCTGTCTGATTTCATCACCTCTTTGATTTCATCATTGACATTTTTATTTTATTTTTTAAAGGATGTGGTTTGACTTCATGTTTGTGATTTTCCTATTCTTCTTTGTAGTGTTGATGCACAGTATCATACTTTTGTGTATGGAAAAATATTTGCTGTAATCTATATTTGCTTAAAGTCCCTGAGGCTCATTTCATGACATAATATGTGGTTAATTCCTTAGATAACATCCTGTACACACTTGAATAGTTTATGTGTTATGCTTTTCTGATGCAGAGTCCAATAGCTCACTTAGGTTCAAATTATCTAATATGCTGTTAAGACCTCTGTTTCCTTACAGATATTCTTTCTGGATGATCTGGCCATCAGAATAGTGAGGTGTTCAACTCATCTACTATTATTGTTTCATAATGAATTAATTCTTTCATGTCTACTAAAATTTCTTTTTATACTTAGTATCTATGGTGTTGGGTCCATATATATTTTAATGAGTTTAATACCCTTATTTTATCTATTTTTCTTTATATAATCTCATATTTTTTTCATTTTGGCCCTTATTTTAAAACATATTTTGAATGAGTTGAGCATTGCAATCTGCACTTTCTTGTCATTTCCATGGAATATCTTTTCCATTTTTTCCAGACTATGTTTATCTTCCACCATAAAGTGAGACTTTCTGTCGGGGATACAAAGATGGTGGAGAAGAAAGATGCTCGTAGCTCACCCTTTCACATAAATGCACTAAGAGTCACATCCACAGACCCACTCAGTTAACCAGAGAACCTGCAGAACTCTGACAGAACATCGTCCTCTTCAATAGATAACTATGTGAAAAATCTGATGGGAGAAAAGGAAGAAAGAAGAAGAAAAGTCAAAACAGAGTGGGACAGGTCCCACAGGGAGAGAGCATCAGAGAAGGACTGATGCTCATTCACAGTGTCTCCCCTCTCCAACTCAGAGATCGGCAGGTTGGAGGGGGAGCCTCCTAGGCTTGGACCTGTACAGAGTATAAGTTGACTGACAGAACTAAGATAAACAGGCACAGAGAATCCCTGTGACACCCAGATGAAAACCCCCAGAAGCTAGGGGCAGGGCCATGCTGCCCGAGCAGGGTGGTAGATGGGAAATGGCTGCACTGTGGCGACCCAGGAGAATGGAGTGGGCTTTGTGCCATTGCTATGGGTGAATAGCACAGAACAATCTGGGCCCTTCATAAAGCAACAGGGCAAATGTGCCCTGTGCGGGGTAGGGTGCAATTCGCATCTCTGAAAATCCACAGAAGTTTCTAGGTGAAGAGAGCTGGGCTCAGACACAGCCACCATAGCCTCTGGTGCTTTGTACCCAGTCGGCAGTGGAGGAAAAACCTACATCTACACCAAAGGACATGGCAGCATGAAGGGCCAGACTGAGACTTGTTGACAGCATGAGGCAAATATGATCCTACTGCCTTGGTTCCTCAGATAACTTGTCTGCCAAGACAAACAAGGAGCTGGATTTTGGCCCAGACCAGGGACAGGGCTGTTCCTCAGTCTTCCCTGAGCCCACTTCTGGTGTGCAAACCCGATGCAGAGCGTACAGTGGCACAGAGCAGCAGAATGATCTGCAACCTGAAGGGGTGGGTGTACCCTCAAATTTGAGCTGGAATGCAGCCCTTGACCATGGTGCTGGGAGAGGGCATGATGCCCAATCCTGCCTGGTCAGTCTGCAACATCTGACTGCAGCATCGGCAGGGAAGTGACAAGCCAGCCCAGAGTAAAGAGAGCTGCACCTGAACCAGTGTAGGGTGTAGGAGCGATCTGCTTGACAACATGCCCTGGGAGCAGCACAGATGAGGGCTCCAATGGAGGGACTCTGGAAACAGCAAGCTGAGATTCCAAAACAGGATGAATACAGAAAGAATTCACATTAAAATACACACTCTCCAGCAGGACACAGACAACCCCCTTGTTTTAATCTGTTTTTACCAGTTCCATTTTCTATTACCCTCTTAATTTTTACTTCATATTCAATTATATATACCCCCATTTTAATCCCTTTGAAATTTTTAAAAATAATTTTACTATTATTATTTTTCAAAACTCTGCTTCAACTTTCTTTAATATTATTCATTTTACAATGTCTTCAAAGCTTTATTTCTCCCATCTTTAATATTCTTTACCTCTCTCTCTTTTTTTCTATTTTCTAAGTTGTATTACTACATAGGCATTAGGTACATATACACCTTTAGGACAACAGTATATAACTGATACTCCATAAACCACAGTGCCAGAGAGGTAGTAGAAAGTTGAAGAAGCAGAGAAGCCATTCCCAATTAGAAGAACAAGAGAAATCCCCTGAAAGAATGATCAGTGAAATAGACATCAAAAACCTACTAGATGCAGATTTCAAAAATGCAGTGATCTAAGTAGTGAAGGAAATAAAAGAGATAGTGTTTAGAGATATAAAATATGTCAAAAATGAAATGGAAGCTATAAGGAAGAGCCGGGTAGAATAGAACCCGTTGACTGAGATGAGGAATGATTTAAAGGTGTAGCAATGCTGACAATATAGTGCAGAGGAACGAATTAGTGACTTATAAGACAGGACAATAAAAAGCAGCCAATCAGTAGAGCTACAAGAGAAACAACAAGAAACAAATTAGAAAACCATAAGGAACCTATGGGATAGTAAAATCATGCCAAACTTGGCATGATAAATGTCACAGAAGGGGAAGAAAGATCAAAGTGGATTGCAAAGGTTTTTGTAGATATCATGACTGAGAACTTCCTAAACTTAAAGAAGGAATCAGATATCCAATACAGGAAGCTCTGAGTGCCCCAAACAGGAAGAACCCAAATACACCCATACCAAGACATAAAATTAAGACTCCCAGAGTAAAGGATAACGAAATGATCCAAAAGACACCAAGACAATAGCAAAGAGTGTGTTTCAAGGGAATCCCCATAAGGCTCCCAGCTGATTTCACTGCACAAATACTACAGGCCAGAAGGGAGTGGCAAAATATATTCAAAGTCCTGAATGAAAAATATTGTATACCCTAGGATACTTAAACCAGCAAGGTTATTCTTTTTGGTAGAAGGAGACATAAAGAATTTCACACACAAGAAAAATGTTCAAAAGTTCAGCAAAACTAGACCCATGCTAAAAGAATTATTGAAATGTCTTCTCTAAAAGGAAAAGCAGCAGGATGCAACAGAAATGTGAAACTCACAGCTGGAAAGGTGATAATTCATGAATTACAAATAAAATAAACACAAAATTTTAAAACAAGACTTGCAAATCATTGAGAGTGGGAGAGGGAGGCAGGAAAATAGAGAATTTATTTTTTTGGTCTTTCCATTTAAAATATTTTGTTCTCGGTAGGATGGGTTTGAGATCATCTTACTATCCGTTTAATAAAATCAGTTATAGTAATGGTCTAATGGACTTATAAAAAAGGGTAACAAGAAGACAAAAACTTACCAGGGTGTCAAAAAATCGAAATAAAATTCATGATAATACAAAGGAAAATGACCAAACAATAAAAGGAACATGAAAGGAACAAAAAGGAAATACCAAATGAACTGCAAAGATAAGGTGAAATTGGCTATAAACACAAGCCTATCATCAATTATTGTAAATGTTAATGGACTAAATGCTCCAGTCAAAACTCATTGAGTGGCAGGCTGGATAATAAAGCAAGAACCTTCAATATGCTGCATACAAGAGACTCACTTCAGAGAGAAGGACACATATAGATTGAGAGTGAAAGGTTGGAAAAGAGTATTCCATATAATTTGAAAAGCCTAAAAGCAGGTGTTGTTGAACTGATTTCAGACAAAATAGTCTTTAAAACAAAGACCATAAAGAAAGATAAATAAGGACATTTTATAATGATTAAAGGATTGATACAATATGAGGATAAAACACTCATTAATACATATGCACCAAATACAGGAGCAACTAAGTACATAAAATAATTGCTAACAGATATAAAGGGGGATTCATATTTGGAGATTTCATAACTGCATTAACATCACTGGACAGATCATCGAGACAGAAAATAAATTAGGCAAAAGAGAAGTTAAATAACACAACACAAATATTACACTTGGTGGCTATTTTAAGAGCATTGCACCCCCCCACAAAATAGGATATACATTATTTTCAAGTGCATGTGGGACATTTTCCAGGTTTCATGATGTACTTGGGCAGGAAATAAACCTCAGCATTTCAAAGAAGATAGAAATTACCTCAAGCTTCTTTACTGACCACAATGCCATGAAGCTAGAAATCAACAAAAGAGAAGCAAAGGAGAACAATAGGAAAACATGGGGATTAAACAATATGTTATTCAAAAACCAATGGGTCAATGAAGAAATCAAAGTTGAAATGAAAAATTAGCTTGAGACAAAAGAAAATTAAAGCAAAACCCCACAAAATTTATGGGACACAGCAAAAGCAGTGCTGAGAGGGGTGTTTATAGTGACATAGGCCATGCTCAAAAAAGAAGAACAATCACAAATAAACAATTTAACCCACCAGCAGAATGAACAAGAAAAAGGAGAACAAAAAACCCCAAAAGGAAGCAGAAGGAAGGAAATCATAAATATTGGGGAGGAAATAAATAAAATAGAGATTAAAAAGACCATAGGAAAAAATCAACCAATTCAAAGCTGGTTTTTCCAAAATGTAAGTAAAATCGACAATCCTCTGGCCAAACTCAAAAAGAAGAAAAGTGAGAGAGTACAAATTACCAAAATAAGAATGGAGAATGTAAAAATTACTACAAAAAATTAGAAATACAAAATATCATACGAGAATATTATGAAAAGTATATTGAAACAAACTGTAAAACCTAGAAGGGATGCACAAGTTTCTGGAAACATACTGTCCACCAAGACTAAATCAAGACATAACTGATCCCTTGAAAAAGCAGAACACTAGAAATGAAATCAAAATAGCAGTATAAAACCTCCCTATAAATAACAGTCCAGGACCAGACGGATTCACTGTGGAATTCTACCAAACATAAAAGAAGAACTCATACCTGTCCTTCTCAAACACTTCCAGACGATTGAAAAGGAAGTAATATTCACAAAGTCACTCTGTGAAACATCAATACCACAACCAGGCAAATACACTAACAAAATCAGGATTATAGGCCAATATCACTGATGAATATAGACGCCAATATCCTCACCAAAATAGTAACAAATAGAATTCAACACAGAAAGATTATACATCATGACCAAGTGGGGATCATGCCAGGGACACAGGGGTGGTTCAACATATGGAAATCATTCAATGTAATACAGCACATCAATAAGAGAAACAACCAAAACCACATGATCATCTCAATTGATGCAGGAAAAGCATTTGATAAAATTCAACAACAATGTATGATAAAGATTCTCACCAAATTGGGCATAAAGGGAATATATCTTCACATCATGAAAGCTATAGATAACAAACCTACAGCCAGTATAGTACTCAATGGTGAGAAAGTCAAATTCTTCCCAATAAAATCTGGGAAAGTAAAAGAATGCACACTATCACAACTCCTACTCAAGATAGACTTGGAAGCCCTAGCCACAGCAATCAAACGAGAGAGAAGTAAAAGTGATGAAAATTTGAAATGAAGAGGTAGAAGTCTCACTATATGCACAGAATTCGTTACCATATATAGAAAACTCTTAAAGATCCAGACAAAATTTACTACAGCTGATCAAAGAATTCAGCAAGGTAGTAGGTTACAAGATTTTGCTTCAAATATCAGTGGCATTTCTTTACACAAAAGATTCACATAATGCTATAGAGCTATAGTCAACATGACAGCACACTATTGGTAGAAAAACATACATATAGGTCGATGGAACAGAATAGAGAGCCCAGAAATGAACCCACAAAAGTTTGGTCAATTAATCTGAGACAAAGAAGGCAAGAAATTACAATGGAATAGAGATAGTCTCTTCAGCAACTGGTGTTGGGAAAACTGGACAGCAGCATGTAATTCAATAAAGCTAAAACATTCCCAATGAAGCTAGAACACCATACAAAAAATATAAACTCAAAATAGAAAAATCACTTAAACATAAAACAAGATACAATAAAACTCCAAGAGAAAGATAAAGGCAAAGCGTTATCTCACATATGTCTGGAAAATTTTCTCGTAGAAGAGAAAAAACAAGAATAAATAAATGAGACCTAATGAAACATACAAGCTTCTGCACAGTAAAGGAACCGGTAGTAAAACAAAAAGACAACCTACGGAAAGAGAAAAAAATTTGCATATGAAACCGTCAAAGGCTTGATCTCCAGAGTATATAAGCAGCTCATCCAACTGAATAAGAAAAAATAAACAACCCAATCCAAAATTGGGCAGAAGACCTAAACAAGCAATTCTCCAAGGAAGACATACAAATGATCAAAAGGCACATCAGAAAATGCTCAATATCACTGATTATCAGAGGAATGCAAATCAAAACTACAGTGAGGTATCACCTCACACCAGTCAGAATGGCCATCATTCAAAAATCCACAAATGACAAATACTGGAGAGGCTGTGGAATAAAGGGAACAGTCCTTCACTGCTGGTGGCAATGCAGTTTGGTGCAGCCACTGTGGAATACAGGATGAAGATTCCTCAAAAGCCTTGGAATAGACTTACCATATAACACAAGAATCCCGCACCTGGGCATAAATCCAGAAGGAACCCAATTTCAGGAAGACACCTACACCCCAATGTTCATATCCAGCATTATTTACAATAGCCAAGACATGGAAACAGCATAAATGTCCATCGACATTTGACTCGATAAAGAAGAGGTGGTATATTTATACAATGGAATAGTAGTCACTCTTATAAACTGACAACATAATGCCATTTTCAGCAACATGGATGGTCCAGGAGAAAATCAGTCTAAGTGAAGTTAGCCAGAAACAGAAAGAAAAATACCATATGAGATGGCTCATGTGTGGAATCAAAAAGCAAAACCAAACCAAACAAAAAAGGCATAAATACAAAACAGAAATTGACTCGCAGGCAGAGAATACAAAGTGTTGGTTGCCAAGGGTTGTGGTGTGGGAAGATATAGGCTGGGAGGTAAAAATTGTAGAATAGGCAAATAGGATTGTACTATATAGCACAGGGAAATATACAAAAGATTTTACGGCAGGTCACAGGGGAAATAATGGGACAACAAATGTATATATGTTCGTTGTACATAAAAAATTGTGCTCTAAAATGGAATTTGAGACAACTTTGTAAAATGATTAAAAACCAATTAAAAAAGTTAAAAAAAGAAAAAACATGATCCTAAATATTACAGGTGTAAATATAAATTATAGAGAAAAAACAACTATGCAGAAGAGTAGTAAAACCAAAGATTTTGTTTTTGTTTTCTTTTTAAGATAAGCAAATTCAAAAAACCTCTAGAAAAGGGCATCATGAAGAAAAGAGAGATGCTCCAAAATAATAAAGTCAGACTTAAAAGTGGAGAAATAACAATTCTTCCCTCAGATATACAAAAAAGGGAACATTTTGTCAACATTTACATGGCAATAAACTGGACAACTTAGAAAAAAAAAGACAAATGTCTAGAAATAGACAGGAATAAGGTGAAACAAATAATTTGAACAAACTGATTTCTAGAAGAAAGATAGAATCTGCATTTAAAAAATTCGTTGAATATTAGGGCAGATTTTAACAGCTCCTGTGGAGAACTGTACAGAAATACAAAGCAGAACTTATATTCTTCAACTATTCAAAAATTGTGAAAATGTGGGAAACTCACAAATTAATTCTATAAAGCTTACATCACCCTGAAAGCAAAGCCAACAAACAAAGTACAAGCAAAGAGAATTTCAAGCCAATAACTTTGGTTGATATAGATGCAAAAATTCAAAAAAAATATTATTAGAAAACTAAATCCAGCAATACCTAAAATGAATCATACTACGTGATCCGCTTTAATTCATTCCTGGGTCATAAGAGAGTTTGAAATTGCATGAAGTCAATCAGTTTTATACAGCACATTAACAAAAGAAATAGGGAAAATGATGTATTCATCCCAATAAATCGATAAAAAGCATTTCACAAACTTCAACTTTTATTCATTAAAACAGCAGCAACATCACCAACAACAAGAAAAATAGGATCAACAAAAACAGAAACCACTTACAAATGTAGGATTCAGGAAATATATCTCAACATAACTAAACTCATTAATTACAGAACAACAGACAACACAATATGCAAAAGTGAATAACTGAAAGCCAAGTTGAGGAATAAAGCAACGATGCCCACTCTCACCCTTTCAATTAAACACAGTATGGGAAGTCCTAGCAACAGCAATCGGACAAGAAAAAATTATTCAAGTTGGATTGAATGAAGTTAAACTGTTATTATTTTAGATGACATGATAATCTATAGAGAGAACCCTAAAGATTCTCCACAACAAAACAACTAAAACTAATAAAGACATTTAGCAAAGTAGCATGATTCATGATTAATATACAAAAACTGTCACATTTATTTACACTAACAATGAAATATTCCATAATTTTAAAAAACCCATATGAAATCAGATCAAAAATAAAACCTATGAAAAACCCAAGATAATACAATCAATAGGAAACTGATAAAGAAATTTGAAGATGTTGCAAAGAAATGGAAAGCAGTCTCAAGGTCTTAGTTTAGAGGAATTAATATTGTTAAAATATACATACTACATAAGATGTGTACATATATAAAGTGATTCAGATCGAAGTTCATGATATTTTCCACAGAAATTAAAACAGTCCTAAGATTTGTATGGATCTGCAAAAGAACCAGAACTGCAAAAGAAACAATGAGGAAAAAGAACAAATTTGGAGGCATAAACCACAACCCTCCTATCTCAGACTATATTACAAAAACAGTAATTAAAACAGCACAATACTGGAAAACAAACAAACATCTATATCACTGGAACAGAACACAGAGGCAGAAATAAAACATCACACCTATGGTCAACTAATCTATGACAAAGGAAACAAAAATATACAATGCCTTAATTACAGCTTTCAGGAAGAGATGTTGAGAAAGCTAAACAGCTACATGTAAATCAATGAAATTAGAACACTCCCTCACACTGTATAAAAATAAACTCAAAATGTTTTAAATATCTGAATCTAATACATGACACAATATAACTCCTGGAAACTAACATATGCAAAACAAGACAAAAATTGAAGCAAAATTTTCTTATGTCACTCTCCCAAGCTGAAAACTATAAAAGCAAAATAAATAAATAGGTCCTAATTAAACTTAAAAGGTTCTACACAGCAAAATTTACAATATGTAAAGATGAACTTCCAAAAAGGAGAAAACATTTGGAAATAATGCAATCTACAAGAGGCTAATTTCTAAAATACACACATCGTTCATACAACCCCATTTCAAAAATCTACAAACAACTCAGCCAGAAAATGAGCAGAAGGCATGTCTCTAAAGGAGACACGCAGATGACAAACAGGAACATAAAAACTTGCTCACATTGCTAATCATTATACAAATGCAAGACAAAAATAAAATAATGTATTAACTCACATTACTGAGAAGGGCTGTCATCAAAATGTCTGCAAATAATAAATACTCGGGAGGATGTGGACAAAAAGGAACTCTCCAATGCTGTTGGTGGGAATGAAAATTGGTGCTTCCACATTGGAAACAGTATGGAAGTTCTTTCAATAATAAAAATACACCTACCATATGACACAGCAATCCCACTCCTGGGCATATAAAACATAAAACCTGAAAACAATGAATCCTAGTGTAAAATATAAGAAGTACACTCTGACATTGGACTTAATTTGATTCTACATATGTCTCCTCTGGCAAAGGAAGCAGAAGCAAAACTTACAAAATATGATTGTATCACTCTAAACAGATTTACACTAAAGAAAAAAATGATCAATAAAATGAAAAGTCAACCAACACATTGGAAGAATATATTTGCATGTGATATTTTCCAATCAAGTGTTAATATGCAAATATATGGCAAATTCATACACCATAACAACAACAAAAATGACCAAACAATCCAATTAAATAAAATATCCGTATGAACTGAATAGATAGATCTGAATCAATTTTTTGTAGAAAACATACAGTTGACAAAATGACACATGAAAATATGTTCAGAGTTATAAATTATAAGGAAAGTCATAAACCAAAAATGAGACAAGACCTCACACTTGTCAGAAGGCTCTCATCAAAAAGAAAAGAAATAGATGTTGGTGAGATTGTGGAGAAAAAGTAACACCATGGACACTGTTGATAGGAAAGCAAAGTATTGTTACCGTTGCATATATACATCAAATTTTCTTCATCCATTTTCCTGTCAAGGGATCTTGGGTTTGTAGGCCCCTGTCTGAAGGCTCTAGAGAATAAGCCCATGGGCTGAACTGATAAACAAACTGTGAGGAATGTCACATATTCAGGCTGGATAAGAAATGACCTGCTCAATGTATCCAGTATGGATGGCTGGATAGCCTATGCTGGGTAATATCCTTAGAGGAGAACAACCTAGGACAGGCACAGCCGGCTGGATAAGAGATCGCCTACTGAATGAAGTTCCGTGATGAACTTTAAAACAATCCTTGATCATTTAACATCCTGTGATTACTAAGGACCATGGCGACATAAATCGTTTAAGATTATTTACATTGTTATAACTTAGATGATATGTGAGGCATTGTGCCTGTCCTATATAAACCCTTTTTCTATGAATCAATAAACAGTGAACTACTTCGCTTCTGTCCACACAGTGTTCGTGTGTATATGATATCATGTCACTGAGAGGGTTAATTTAATTTTTTGGGAGTATCTTAAAAGGATGTTTCATTATATATAAGGCTATTTCTGCACCTATTGAGATGATTATGTGAGTTCTTTTACTCATTCTATTAGTGTGGCATGTCACCTTTATTCATTTGAATATTTTGAAGTATCCTTAAACCCAGGGATAAATCCCTTTACTCACGTATGTTTATGATACATTAAATGTGTTGTTGAATTCATTTTGCTTGTGTTTTGTTGAGAATTTTGGCACATATATTCATCAGGCATAGTCTTCTATATTTTGCGTATAATGTCCTTTCTAGATTGGTTATGCAAATAAAGCTGGCATCATAAAACAACTTTGGAATCTTTCACCCCCTTCAAATTCTTGATAGATTTGGGGAAGAATTGGTGAAAAATTTTCTTCAAGTGTATGATAGAATTCACCAGAAAAGTCATCTTGTTAATTATTCCTGGTTTGGGAGTTTTGGATTACTGATTTACTCATACACACTTCTGCTTTATTTAGCTTTCTAATTACTTCTTGCTTCAGTATTGGAAGACATGTGTTTCTGGGTATATGTCTTTTGTTCTAGGTCATTCAAATCGTTGGCTAGTGTTAATTTCTTATCATGCTATGCATCTCTACAACATGAGTGACAATATCAGCTCTTTTATTTCTACTCTTATTTGAGTCTTTATTTTCTTAGCCAACATAAACTTTTGTCCACTTTATGTTGAAAGGAAACAGACTTAGGTATAATATTTTTATCTTTTCATTTGTTTCTCTTGTTATTTGCCTTGCTTTCATTCATTCAAATTTCTTCTTTATTCTTTCTGTTTCCTCCTAGTTTCTTGATGTGTAAAGTTAAGTAGTGTGAATCATTGTATTTCTTTTATTATTAAATATTATTTTTTTTACTTATTTATTTATTTATTTACATATATATTCATTTATTTATCTTTGAAATATGTCATTTACAATGTATCAATCTGTGGTGTATAGCACAGTGTCCCCGTACATGCATAAATTTCTGTGCCTATTAAACTTTATTTCATGATATTTAACTTACTGCCCTGTGTCATACAAAAGAAACTTTGAAAACATCTATTTTTATATATATAGTGGATAACATTTAGAAATCTACAGCTCCCAAATATATCCTCAACCAGTCCCTTTCTGCAGTAACCATAAGATTATTAAGTAGATCTTTAAGTGTGTTTCAGTTTTGCAGATGAAATCATAGTGTTCACATGCAAATTATTTTTTTCAGGTTCTACATATAGTGGATAACATTTAGAAATCTACAGCTCCCAAATATATCCTCAACCAGTCCCTTTCTGCAGTAACCATAAGATTATTAAGTAGATCTTTAAGTGTGTTTCAGTTTTGCAGATGAAATCATAGTGTTCACATGCAAATTATTTTTTTCAGGTTCTACATATGTCATGTCCTGTGTTATTTTTCTTTCTCTTTCTGGCTAACTTCAATTAGAATGACACTTTTTGGGGACATCCATTTTGTTGCAAATGTCATTGTTTTATCATTTTTTATTGCAGAGTATTATTCCATTGTGTAAATAATGCATAACGTCTGTATACTGTCATCTCTTTTGGACAATTAGGTTGCTTCTATGTCTTGGCTGTTGTATATAACACTGCTAAGAACATTGGGGTGCAGGTGTCTTTTTGAAATAAGGTTCCCTTTGATATATACTCAGAAGTGGGATTGCTGGATCATATGTTAAGTCTATTTTTATACTTTAGAGGAATCCCCTCCCTGTATTCCACAGTGACTACACCAAACTTCATTCCTACCAACAGTGTAGGAGGGTTCCCTTTCTCTACAGCTTCCCCAGCATTTATTGTTTTTTGACTTTTGAATGATGGCCATTGTGACTATTGTGAAGTGATACTTCATTACACTTTTGAATTGCCCTTCTCTGATAATGATAGTGAGCAATTATTTTTTCATAAATCTGTGTGGCATTTGAATGTCTCTATTGGAGAATTGCTTGTTTAGGGCTTTGGCCCATTTTCAGATAGGGTTTCTTTTTATTATTATTATTAGTTTGTATGAAGTCTTTATATTTTGGAAATTTAGCCTTTGTAAGTTGCATCATTTCTAAATATTTTCTTTAATCCTCTAGGTTGTCATTTTGTCTTGTTTATGGTTCCATTTGTTGTGCAAAAGCTTATAAGTTTAATTAGGTCCCATTTATTAATTTTGCTCTTACATCCATTACCTGGATAGGCTGTTCAAGGAGATCATTGCTGAGATTTATCTCAGAGTGTTTTCCATATGTTTTCTTCTAGGAGATTTACTGTGTCTTGCTTTACATTTAAGTCTTCAAGTCATTTTGAGTTTATTCTTGTGTATGGGGTGAAGGATTGTTCTAACTCCATTGCTCTGATGCTGCTATCCATTTTTCCCAACACCAGTTGGTGAAGAGATGATATTTTCTCTGTCATAGTCTTGGCTACTCTTTAAAATTTTAATTGAACATAGGCCTGTAGATTTATTCATAGGCTCTCTATTCTGTTCCATTGGACCATATGCCTGTTTTGGTACCAATATCATGTCATTTTGTTTATTGTAGTTCTGCAATACTGTAGGGACAACAGGCGGGTTATTGCCCCAGCCTCTTTATTTGTCTTCAAAATTGTTTTGGAAATTATGGATCTTTTTGATTCTATATAAATCGTATGATCATTTGTTTCAGCCCTAAAAAGAAATGATTTTCATAATTTGATAGGAACTCAGTTTAAATCTATGTATTGCCTTGGGCAGTATGGCCATTTAAACAGTATTATTTCTTCCATTACAAGACCATTGGGTATCTTTTCAATTGTTCAAGTCTTTCTTGATTTCCTTAATCAATGTTTTCTTCTTCTCCATATATAAATCATTCACCACCTTGGTTAGAGCTATTCTTAATCATTATATCCTTTAGGGTGCAGTTATAAAAGGGGTTGTTTCTGTACTTTGATTTCCTGTTGATACAATGGTAGTGTAAAGAAATGAGATTGGTTTTTGTAAATTAATCTGGCTACCTTACCCATTTCCTTTTTTAGCCTAAGTATTTTTTTTTGTGAAGCTTCAGAGTTTTCTATATATAATGTCATGTCTGCATATCATGACAATTTTAACTGTTCTTTTCCATTCTCTATAGTTTACTTATTTTCCTTGCCTGATCATTGTGGCTAGGAATTCCAAGACTATATTGAATTGAAATTGTGAGAATGGACATCCTTGTCTTGTCTCAGGTTTCTGTGGGAAGGGTTTCAGTTTTTCACCATTGAGTATATTGCTGGCCATATATCTGTCATAAATAGCTATTATTATGTTGATAAATGGTCCCTCTATGCCCACTGTGATAAGAACTTTTATTGCAAATAGATGCTAAATTTTATCAAATGCTTTTTCTGCATCTACTGAGATGATCATATCGTTCCTGTCTTCTCTTTTATTGATATGGTGTGTCACAGTTGATTGATTGATTTGCATATGTTCAACTATTCTTGTGTTCCTGGGATGAACTTAACTTGTTCATGGTGCATGATCTTTTTTTCACATGATGTTGGATTCTGTTTGTTAATAATTTCTTAAGGACTTTTACATCTATGTTTATCATTGATATTGGCCTATAGTTTTCTTTTTGGGGTAGTGTCTTTGGTTTTTGTATCAGGTTGATTTTGGCCTTATGGTGTGAGTTTGGGAGTACTCTCTCCATATCAATCTTTTGGAAGAGTTTGAGGAGGACTGGTATGGATTTTTCTTTGTATGTTTGGTCAAATTCCCCAGTGAAGCTATTTGGGTCTGAATTTTGTTTGTGGAGAATTTTTATTTTATTTATAATTCTATTCCATTTCTGGTTATCTGTCTGTTCTAATGGTTAATTTCTTCTTGATGCAATATTGGTGGGCTGAATGTTTCCAAAAACATCTCCATTTCTTCCTGGTTATCCATTTTTTTTCCATACAGTTGCTCATGGTAATCCCTTAAGATATTTTGTGAATTTGTTGTATTCTTTGTAGTTTCTCCATATTCATTTCTTATATCATTTGTGTTCTCTGTCTTTTTTGTTGTTAGTGATCTTGTCCAGAGATTTGTCAATTTTGTTTAAAATTTCAAAAAAAGTATTTAATTTTTTTTCTATTTTTAAATCTGTATTTCAATTCTTTCCTCCTTGATCATTAATTTTCCCTCTTTCTGATGACTTTGGGTTTTGTTTGCTCTTCCTTTCATGATTAATTTACATAGAACATTAGATTATTTATTTGAAATTGTACTTCTACTTTGAGGAGGGCTTTGTCAGTATGAACTTCCCTCTTAAACCTGCTTTAACTGTATTCCATAGACATTGTGTACTGTTTTGTCATATTTCTCAAGATATATTTTAATTTCTTCTTTTACTTCAACAACTCCCCCCTTTGTTATAGTACCATGTTGTTTAATGTGGTTGCTGTTATTTTTTCTCCCTGCTTTTCTGTGAAGGATTTCAAGTTTCATGATATTATACTCAGAAAAAAACGCTTGAAATAATTTTTGTCTTCTTAAATTTGTTGAGGCTTATTCTGAGCCTGAGTACATAATCTTTTCTAGAAAACACTCCATGTGAACTGGAAAAGAATGTATATTCTGTTTTGGGGAGAAGTACTGTTTTGAAAATATCAACCAACTCCAATTATTTTATCATATCTATTTGTATCTTTGTTCCCTTATTAATTTTCCTTCAGAAAGACCAGTTTAGTGATGGTAATGGGAAGTTATAGTCTCCTACTGTGATTGTGCTCCCATCCATTTCTTCCTATCTATCTATTAGTATTTGCTTTATGTATTTAGATGCTCATATATTAAATGCATATATTTTAATGAGTTTAATACCCTCATTTTGTATTGGTCCTTTAATCATTATATCATGTCCTTGTTTATATTTCTCTATGGCCTTTTGTTATAAAGTCTATTTTGTGTGAACTCAGTACTGCTAGTCCTGCTTTCTTGTCATGTCCATTTGTATGGAATATACTTTTCCATCTTCTGACTTTCAATTAATGTGTGTTCCTCTTACTAAAGCGGGACTCTTGTATGGTTTTTAATGTAGGGTCTTGTTATATTATCCTATCTGACAATATATAATTTTGATTGAAGCACTAAGTCCATTAACATTTGTGATAATTTGTGATAGACTGGTGTTTATTTCCATTTTGAACTTCATTTTCCAGTTGATTTGGTATTTCCTTTTTGTTCGTTTCATTTTCTTTTTGTGGCTTGATAAGTTTTCTTTTATTATCTTTGTTTCTTTTTGGCTTTGTTACTTCATTGTAAGATTTTGACTTATGGTTACCCAGTTTTGTATGTATATTGACCCATTACTATAAATTTTATTATAACTGATAGGAATACAAACTCTAACCCCACCTATAGAGAACAGAAACAAGAAGAAAATACACCGTATTGTTCTGTTTCACTCTCTGAGCCTTAAAAATTTTGATGTTCTGTTTTACAACATCATGTTTATTGTATTGTAAGACATTGTAGTTATACCTTTCTAATTATGGCTTTCTCCTTTCTATAGCATCCTGCTTCTTTTTTATTTAGAGTAGATCTTTAATTATTTATTTTTCTTTTGCTAAATTCTTTTAGTATTTGCTTTTGTGGAAGTTATTTATATCTCCTTCTATTCTAAAGGATTGCCTTACTTGATAAATTATCTCAGATAACAGTTTTCTTTCATTCAGAAATTTGAGTATGACTTGCCACTGCCTTCTGCCTGTTGTATTTGTGTAGGAAGCGTGTTTACAAACATAATATATATAATTATATATATATGAATTGAATATATAGAAATGAAGTTAACAAATAAGGAGAAAACATATATAATGGAAAATAGAAAACATTGATGAAGGAAATAGTGTAATTTACTACTTGTGAGAATGAGCTAACTTTTCTTATTACTGGACCAAAGGAAAACCTTCCTGTATGTTAACATTGAACTTGATGTTAGACATGGGTTTTTCATATATGGCTTTTATTATGTTTAGTTACATTCTATTTAAAGTGAATTTGTTAAAATATGTTTATAAAAAAGTAAAGATCAGATCTGTGAATAATTTTCCTACATTTTTTGAGATTGTTGTTTTTGCATTCACTGCTTTTTAAGGGTTTGTATCACATATATTGATTTGCATATGTTAAGTAATATTTATGAATCAGGACTAAATCCCTCTTAACTATAGTTTATAATACTTATAATATGTAATGAATTCAGTTTGCTAATATTTATTTAGAATCGAATGTACACATACTGAAAGAGAAATTTACATTGTAGCTTGAGTGTACATTTATTTATTTAAAAATTTTATCCTTCATTTTGAATTTGGCTTATGTTTAATGGAATTTATTTCTAAATAAAGTATATAACTTTTTGTAGAACTGGATTTACTGCAGTTTACTGATACAGAACATAGCTATTATTTACAATTAGTGAACAAAGCACTTGCCTTAAAATGCCATATTTTACTAACAATGTCAAATGTTTCAGGCTGAGATACATATTGCTTCCTAAAATGTATTATCTGGTCTTTTCCACCCGAACACACATATAGTGTTATTTGTTTTTTGATTGTTTTGTTTGTTTGCCCCTTAATGGAGGCACTGCTTATTGAACCCAGGATCTTGTGCATAAGTGTATTTATCAACATCATCTTGGAACACTTAACAGAAGCCATGAGGGTATGGATTATAAAGATGACTGAAAAACCTCTCAGTGAAAGAACGGCAATAATAAGCATTTGTAAATATACAATAAGATTTTCTCTTTTGTAATTTAAGAGTAGAATATTAAATTACAATTGTTTTACTTATAGAACTGAATTACAATTTAAAAAAAATTCCGCCTTTTCGGATTTTTTAAATTTGATTCATTATTTTTATCGAATTTTCATTCATAATAATTTACCATTTATTTATATGCAAAACAAATAAACTGATATTTATTCTGCTCATGTTTTGAATATACAGCTAGTTATTATAAAGTAAACAAATAAATACCTACTTCCATTTTTAAATGAAATTATGTTTCACTTTAATTACAAATGATTTTGAAATAGACATACATTTTCTGAACACGTTTTACACAAATTTCACTTTAAATTCCAAAAGTTTAAAATTATTTTATATATTTTTGCCTTATTAATTCTCTGTTCACAAATCTGGTACAAATTTCTGTACAAAAGAATAGAGATTTGTTTTATTTCATAGACCTCAAAATTAAATTATTTAAAAAGATTTCATTGGGATAATATTTGCAGATCACACTATAAAAATAAACATCTTATATGTTTTATTTTAACTGGATGAATGAGAAGGAAACACTGGCTGAATGTTACACTTGAGTTGCTGGGAGACCAGTCATTTTGTGATGTCACAGCTTCTCAAGTTGAGAATCATTGAGAAGACCTAGCAGTTTATCTGTGCAGGCCTACCAAAGAAGCATTTGAAGCTGCAGTGCTCAAAACCATGCATATTAGGATAATTGCTGTAGAAAATTTATTTGAGATGGCACATGATTCTTCGGAAATTCAAGATGTGTCTCGTAAAGATGGACCAACTGGTTCAGGAAACCCTGGTAGACTCTGTTGTGTGATCAAACATTTTCTGTGGACTCGGACTTGAGGTCTATGAGTGAAGAAAATGCTTTTCAGACTTTGAAGAATCCTTGATAAAAACACCATGTTACACACATTGTGTCTCTTAAACCTTTCCTTGTCTAACTTGGATACCAGCACATTAAGCAAAGCACACGCCGCAGGATGCATTTTAGTATTTAGTGAATGAAAAATACATGTTGACTTTAAGCAAAATCTACTTTCCTGGAGTAACAGGACTCTCATGGTTTTCAAACTATTTAATTATGGTCTTTATTCTTCACCACAGACTAGCTCTTTTCATAGCCCAAAGACCACTCAATCAAGACAGTAAGTGGAGGTAGCTACAGGAGACAAAGTATTATTTTCTTCTTAATTCATGCCTCCAGAGGCCTAAAGTATTCCATTCTCATTTGCTGGATATTTTGCTGTCTCTTCATCACACACCCACCCCAAAATAGCTGATTCCTTCCCCATAGCAATAACTATACTGACTTCTAATTAATTTACTTCTTAGAATCAAAGCTTTGTCCAGAATAGAGAGTGCCATTGCAAACATTTAATGTAGCTTTATACATCGCACATAACTTCTACCCCTTCTAACTTTCACACAGGTAGTATATAAGAGGTACTAGCCCCTTGGTTGGGGTGGTCGTATTCAGTAACTTAATTGCAATCTGAAATGTGTGGACTAGAAGGAGGTGAGGGTGGTGGAATTAAAAATTTGTCTAACTGCAAGAATACCAAATTTCTGCAGATAATAGGAAATATAAAACACTCATGGAAGACTTTGACAATTTCCCATTAGTTTAAAATAAATGGTGAAGCATTTTCAGAATGTGAAATGCCCTGAAATGCTGGAAAATTTGTAGGCAAGGTCAGGATGTCTAAGGCTTCTGTTCATAATCATGCAGCCAATGTCAGCTGATAAGACTGGAATGGCAACATTGAGTCCTAAAAATATGTCACCAGTTGTGAAGAAAGCCATTGATAATCTGGAGAAAGGGCAAATGCGTCAGGGTGAGCTCTTGCAACATCCCACCAATATGACCATTACCAAGAGAAGAAATGAGACCACTTGCAGCAGGAGAACACTTTCTGGACAGCAGTGGATTTTCCTAGAACAGAAACATCAAGCTTTTAAGTTTGTCAGCTCAACTCTAATGGTGGCTATGTTGTTGCTTACATTAGCAGTCTGGGGTTCAGATGGGCTGGTTTAGCAGCTAGTTTCCAGCTCTCTTATTAGGCACTAGGTCTTACCATGATCATCTTAACAGGGTTGTATATTGACAAGTCAAAATCTACAGTTTACTTTCAAAATTAGAATTTCTGAGGAAGAATATTATTTGTTTGTCCATCTGCAGTGTTCTACCTGGAAAAATCTAGACTATTGGCAAAAGTACAAAAGTTGGATGGTGCTTTGAAAACTATTCTCTGAGCTCTGCCCACTGAATTCTTCCCACCAAATACTACAAATCTGTCTACCACTGTGTGTGTGTGTGAAATGGATTGTTAAGCTGTAACTAAGTTTGTCTTAGTTGAGTCATCAATGAATTATTCCCCTGCATTTGGAAGAATTTCTGTGAATTAAGAGTTTAATTGAGCCACCAGATTTCCTTCTGATCAGGGAGAGGTAGGTTATATTTCTCCAAGTATACTAATTGTTACCTTTTCATTGAATCCCAAGCTGATGCTAGGGCCAAGCCAGTGAACACTTGAATTGGACTGAGGCATATATATTCTCCAGTCCCCGGAGCCCAGCATAGGACTGTGTCTCCTTTTCAATTTAAGCTTATGTCTAATTTTTTATCTTCTTATTCTCATTGTTGACACAACTTATTTTGGCTTTGAACACCCGTTGACTAATTTATAGGGACTGAACTACTGACTTATTCCCATTCACCTAGAAATTGAAATAACCTTCTTTCTTTGGACTACCTGGAATAGAGTGAGCATAGTCATCATTTTTAAAGCAGTCCTCAGTGCTAATAATGCAGAACCTTTACAGTTCTTTGTCCAGTACTTGAAGAAGAATATTTGTTTTGGATCTCAGGGATTATCCTCACATCCCTTAATGCAACCATGAGAAAACACCACATTGTTATCCAAAATAAAGTCTTTGTCAGTATTGTATTCCCATTGCAAACCAGTTAAGAATTGTAGGAGTTCTGAGATTTTACCATGCTGAGATGCTTAACAACATAGCATGCTCCTTTCTTACCGATGCTGTTGTGGAGATGAGACCATCAGTTAGAGACAGTGAACTTTATCAGTCACAGCAAGAGTGGCCAGGGTTAACATTTGTATCCATTCCCCAATCTCAGATGAATACACAGAGTGAAATTTTGATGCCTACAGACGCAGTGGGCTGTTAACATGAATAAAGTTTAAGGCATGTTCAAACACTAATTATATTAGTATCTTCATGTATTATTTAATAGATTCACCTAGATATTAGTATCTTTACCAAGGATAAGTATATTATGACTCAAGTTTACTTACTGCACTAACAATCGTGAGAAATGACATGGGAAAAAATGACCATTGACTTTCCATTTTTCCTTCTGCTTCTATTGAGATATAATTGGCGTAGAACATTGTAATGCTCCTTTCATCATTATATCATGTCTTGTTTATCTTTCTCTATGGCCTTTTTTGTAAAATCTATTTTGTGTGAACTCAGTACTGCTAGTCCTGCTTTCTTATCATGTCCATTTGCATGGAATGTATTTTTCCATCTTCTGACTTTCAATTGATGTGTGTTCATCTTACTAAATTGGGTCTCTTGTATGCTTCATAATGTAGGGTTTTGTTATATTATCCCATCTGACAATATATATCTTTTGATTGAAGCACTAAGTCCATTAACATTTGTGATAATTATTGATAGACTGCTGTTTATTTCCATTTTGAACTTCATTTTCCAGTTGATTTGGTATTTCCTTTTTGTTCATTTCTTTTCCTTTTTGTGGCTTGATAAGTTTTCTTCTATCATCTTGGTTTCTATTTGGCTTTGTGACTTCATTGTAACCTTTTGACCTATGGTTCCCCTGTTTTGTATGTATATTTACCCATAAATATAACTGTATTTTTTAACTGATAAAAATACAAATTGTAACCCATCATACAGAGAACAGAAACAAGAAGAAAACACTTTGTATTGTCCTGTTTCACCCTCTGACCCTTAAAAATTTTGATGTCCTGTTTTACAACATCATTTTTATTCTATTGTAAGTCATTGTAGTTATTGCCTTTTTAATTATGACTTTCTCCTTTCTCTACCATCCGGCTTCTTTTTTCCTTAGAGTACATCTTTCAATATGTCTTTCTCTGTTGCTAAATTCTTTTAGTTTTTGCTTGTGTGGAAGTTATTTATTTCTTTTTCTATTGTTAAGGATAGCCTTGCTCGATAAATTACCATAGATTTCAGCTTTCTTTCATTCAGGACTTTGAATATGTCTTACCACAGCCTTCTGCCTTTTGTATTTGTGTAGGAAATGTGTTTACAAATATAATATAAATAATTATATATATATGTAATAAATACCTATTAATAAATTTAACAAATAATGAGAAAACCTATAAGTTAAAAAATAGAAAACATGGATGAATGAAAATAAAACTGATCCAAAGAAGTGAAAATATCTCTTATGTTTATGATGTGAAACAATGTGGTTGAAACAACCATACTACTCAAAGGAATCTACATTTAGTGTGATACATGTCAAAATACCCATGAGATTTTTCCATTTATAGGAAGAAATAATTTCAAAATTTGTATTTAAATATAAAGATCATGAGTTGCATTAATAATCTTGAAAAAGTGTATTAAATCTAATGGTGTAAATTTCTCTGATGTTAAACAGTCCTACAAAGCTTTAGTAATTAAAACAACATGATACTGGCTCAAAAACAGGCAGCAATCAATAGAAGAGAATAGAGCAACCAGATACAATCCCTCACACCTATGATCAATTAACCCATGAAAAAGGAAGCTAGAGTATAAAACGAAGAAAAGACATACTCCTCATTATTTAGTGCTGGGGAGTTTGAACATGTAAAAGATAGATTAGAATACTTCCTCACATTGTACACAATCCATAAAAACAGAATATCTTTCTATTTATTTTGTTTACTTATATTTCATACACCTGTAATTTATAGATGTATGTTTAGATCTTTTATTTCACTTATCAATTGTATTCCTATTTTATTCTTTTTGGTATAAATATACACACAATTGTATTCCTAATTTCTCTTTCTGATAATATGTTGTTACTATATAAAAATGCAACGGATATTTGTATATTGATTTTGTAGTCTGCAAATTTACTAAGTTTGTTCATTATTTGTAACAGTCACTGGAGGAGTCTATGAGTTTTCTATCTATGTTTAATTATATAATCTGTAAAAACTTTACTGCTTTTTTACAAGTTGGATGCATTTTTATTTTTTCTTGTCTAGTTGTTTTGGCTAGGACTTCTAGTAGTGTAATTTAGGACTTGTGAGAATGAGCTACTTTTTCTTATTACTAAACAAGTGGAAAACGTTCCTGTATGTTAACATTGAACTTGATGTTAGTCATGGGTTTTTCATGTATAGCTTTTATTATGTTTAGTTTCATTTTATCTGAAGTGAATTTGTTAAGAATATTTTTTTAAAAAGCTAAGATAAGTTCTGTGAATAATATTCCTACATATTTGATATTGTTATTTTTGTATTCTCGGTTTCTTAAGGGATGGTATCACATATATTGATTTGCGTACATTAAATATTATTTATGAATCGGGACTAAATCCAACTTAATTATACTTTATAATACTAATATATGCAATGATTTCAGGTTGCTAATGTTTATTTAGATTGGAATATACACATACTGAAGAAAAAATTTACATTGTGATTTGAGTATATATTTACTCATTAAAAATTTAATCTCTTATTTTGAATTTGGCTTATGTTTAATTGAATTTATTTCTAAATAAAGAATATAAGTTTTGGTAGAACTGGATTTACTACAGTTTACTGATACAGAAAATAGCTATTATTTACAATTGGTGAACAAAACCGTTGCCTTAAATGCCGTATTTTACTAACAATGCCAAATGTTTTAGGACTGAGAAACATTCTTCCTAAAATGCACTACCTAGTCTTTTCCACCCCAACCAACATATACTGTTATTTCTTTGTTTTTTGATTGTTTATTTCTTTACCCCTTAATTGAGGCACTGATTATTGAACCCAGAATCTTGTCATAAGTGTATTTATTAACATAACTTTGGAACACTTAACAGAAGCCACAACGGTATGGATTATAAAAATGATAAGAATATTTATTCCTTCTAGGGACTGAAAAACCTCTGAGTGAAAGAATGGCTAAAATAAACTTATGTAAGTATGCTATAAGGTTTCCTCTTTTGTAATTTTTAAATAGAATATTAAATAACATTTGTTTTATTATAGCACTCAATTGCAATTTAAAACAAAAATTCCCCCTTTGAGATTTCTTAAATTTGATTGATTTTTTTATTCTAAATTTATTTCATAAATATTTAACATTTATTTATAAACATACCAGAAAAACTGATATTTATTCTGCTCATGTTTTGAATATAGAGCTACTTATTTTAAAGTACACAGGTAAATAACTACATTCATTTCCAGATCAAATTATGTTTCACTTTAATTACAAATGATATTGAAAAAGGTATACATTTTCTGTACAGATTTTACACAAATTTCACTTTAAATTCAAAACCTTTAAAATTATTTTATATATTTTGTGCAATATTAATACTCTGTTCACCAATCTGGTATAAATTTGTGTACAAAGGGATGGAGATTGGTTTTATTTCATACACCCCAAAATTAAATTATTTAAAAAGATTTTGTTGGATAATATTTGCAGATCACACTATAAAAATAAGCATCATATATGTTTCATTTTAACTGGCTGAATGAGAAGTAAATACTGGCTGAATGTTACACAATATTTGCTAGGAGACCAGTAGTTTTGTGATGTCACAGCTACCCAGGTTGAGAACCATTGTGAAGGCATAGCAGTTTATCTGTGCAGCCTGCCAAAGCAGCATTTGAAACTGTAGTGATCAAAATCATGCAGATTAGAAAAGTAGTTGTAGAAATAGTTATTTCAGATGACACATGTTTCTTCAGAAATTCAAGATGTGTCTCATATAAATGGACCAAATGGTTCAGGAAACTCTGGTAGATATCTATTTTGTGAACAAACATTCTCTGGGGATTTGGACTTGAGGTCTATAATTGAAGAAAATGCTTTTCAGAATTTGTCTGAAGAATCCTTGATTAAAAGGCAATGTAACGCACATTGTGTTTCTGAACCAGATGAAGATAATGATTTTCGTTGTCTCACATTTCCAAGAAAACTCTGGAAAATGGCTGGGAGTGATGAATTTAAATCCATCTGGTTGGATGATAATGGAACTTCCATAGTGATTGATGAAGGTGTCTTTAAGAAGGACCTTTTTGGAAAGAAAGGCCCCTTTCAGAATATTTGAACCTGGAAGAATGAAAAGTAAATTACACAGCTTAAATTTTATGGGTTTAGTAAATTGAGGCAGAATTTTCAAAGATCAGCTTGTCTAGCCGACTTGCTGGCAGAAGAAAAAGAAGTCTCTGTTTTAAGCAAGGTATTCAAAAATTTTAGTTACCACTTGGTAACTAATATATAAAATTTTATTTTGTTCATCAATCTATGGTAATATAAATGTAAATTTAGATTTTGAAAATTGTATAAAAGTACTAAGGCTAAAATCCATTATTTTCTCTAAAAAATGAGGACAGTGCCTTAAGTATTCAAGATTATGAGAAACTTTCCTTGCAACAATGAATCTTAACAGAAATCTAAATAAAGATATTAAAGCTGCTTTCGAAAAGTGGCTTTCACCGTTACTGCAAATGCTAACTTCTTATATTTGATGACTATACTATTTAAATATGTATTTTCCAAATACGGAACTTCAAAATATCGTTAGTAATGTTCATAATTTGATGATATTATCTTTGCATAGCAAACGTAATATCTGAGGTTTTATATGTTAGGCTTAATGTAGTCTTTTATTTTGATTTAAATTATTACTAAAATGTTTTTCCTTTGATTGTAGCTGCAGTTCTATCATAATCCAAATTTTAAATGAGGCTGTCCCCAGCTTTTAGTGAGAATAAAAAGAAGACTTGGGATTAAAAATGCCTGTCTGGTATTTTCATTGGCTGAAGATTTCAACAAGAAACACTTTAAAGCAGTGGGTATTGTGGATTATCATAATTCTGGTTTTGTGTCTGACACTACTGGAGAAAGTGCATTTTTACCTTCTGCAAATTTAAACATCCCTCTAATAAGAAAGCACTCTGCTAGCCACATATTTGGTGATACAAATACCCCGATCATATATGATATTCCTCCTCCATCATCAATGTCAGTTAGACCACCAGAACAAATTGCAGTGGATCAACGTGCTATTTTAAATCATTTGACCACTGTCCATGGGCACTCTCAAAACAGCTAAACTGAAGCAAATGGCTGTGTTGTGAACTTCATTACAACAACAATTTCTACTTCTCAGTACAGCATCTTGTCTCCCATAAAGAGCAATTATTTTGGACTGACGTTGGAGCCTTCTATATTTCCAAATGTATATCACAACATATATGCCAATGAAGGTCGTTTTTCTAAACTTCAACCAGGGAGCAACCCACGATTTCCAGTGCCAGTGATAGCTGATACATCAGCTTCCTCTCTTTCACGGCAAACTCATCAGCCATCTTCAGATTATGAACGTCATCCTAATCACAACTGATCTACCAGAGGACTACCAGATTATGCAGGATAACAAAGATTAAAATTGATGTTGTGAAATGTCCACAAATATCTGCAATTTTCTCATTTGAACAATAAACATAGATGTGTACGTGTATTTTCCTTATTTTTTTTAAATAGAGTTAAGAGTTAAATGGCAGACTAAGTTACCATTTAAAGAAAATAGGGACATTTGATTGATATGATCATTTGATCGAACAAAATGGGAGTAAATTTAAATAATTTCTTGTAAGGAAGAAAAGAAAATGGAAGAAATTTTAAAAAGACTAAAACATGGAGAGGAGAAAAGTACTAAGTGGTTTCTGGTTCATCCTGGAAAGTATTAAATATGTTAAGTTAGGAATGGTTGGAACAGGAGTTAAATGCAGGAACCGGCCCAGGGATATCATGGTCTCTATTATGCCATCACTGGAATCAGAAAGGTCACATGATGTAGTCTCAGATGGCACATTCAGCATTTGGTAGAATTTAAGAAGTAATTATATCTGTGGTCTTCTTTGTGCTGTTCTCAAATCATTCCAATTGCTTTAATTTCCTGTTCTCAAGAGTCTACACTATATTTTCTAGTCAGTACTTTATGTTGCTTTTATGTTCCAGCCAAAGACAAACTTACATCCTCAGGGTGGCACTTAATGCCTTTCCAACTCTAAGCCCACAAACTCAACTTAGTTTAGTCATTTCTTATAAATCTGGCATCTGACTACCTTGGCATATCTTTATGTTTAACTGTATCTGGAGACACATCCAGACAAATGCTTGTCAACTATGTTAGCTGCAACCTCACCACTTTTGCTCCAGCTCATTCTTGGACTTTGTGTATCCTCCTTTTACCTACTTAGAGTTTCCCAGTCTCAGCACAGAAATCACCTCCTCCAGATGTTTTCTGTCTAATCCCCTTTTCTTTTCTAACTTGGATACCAGAACAGTAAGCACAGCATATGCCACAGGATGCATTTTAGTATTCAGTGAATGAAAAATATATGTTGACTTTAAGCATAATCTACTTTCCTGAAACAACAAAACTCTCTTGGTTTTGAAACTATTTCGTTATGGTCTTTACTCTTCACCACAAACTAGCTCTTTTCATAGCCCAAGGACTAGTCACACAAGACAGATAGTGGAGGTAGGTACAGGAGACATAGTATTATTTTCTTCTTTATTCATGCCTCCAGAGGCCTAAAGCATTCGATTCTCATTTGCTTAATTTTTTGCTGTCTCTTCATCACCCTCCCACCCCAAAATCGCTGATTCTCTTCCCAATACCAATAACTATACTAACTTCTATTTAATTTACTTCTTAGAACCAGAGTTTTGTCCAGAAGAGACAGTGCCATTGCAAACATTTAATGTAGGTTTATACACCCCACAAATCTTGTGCCCATTGTAACCTTCACACAGGAAGTAATTATGAGGTACTTGCCCCTTGGTTGGGGAGGTTCTATTCAGTAACCAAATTGCATTCTAAAATGTGTGGAATAGAAGGAGTGTGGTAGAATTAAAAATTTGTCCAACTGCAAGAATACCAAATTTCTGCAGTATTAAGAAATATAAAATAGTCATGGAAGTCTTTGATTATTTCCCATTAATTTAAAATAAAGGTGAACCAATTTCAGAATGTGAAATGCCCTCAAATGCTGGAAAAATTGTATGCATGATCAGGGATCCTAAGGCTTCTGCTCACAATCATGCAGCCAGTGTCACCTGATAAGATTGGAATGGCAAAATTGTGTCCTGAGAATATGTCACCAGTTTTGAAGAAAGACTTTGATAATCTGGAGAATGGGCAAATTGGCCAGGGTAAACTCTAGCAACGTTCCACCAATATGACCTTTACCGAGGGAAGAAAAGAGCCCACTTGCAGATGGAGAACTGTGTCTGAACAGCAGTGGTTGTTCCTACAACAGAAACATAAAGCTTTTAATTTGTCAGCTTAACTCTGATGGTGGCTATGTTGTTGCTTATATTAGCAGTCTGGGGTTCAGATGGGCTGGTTCAGCAGCTTGTTTCCAGCTCTCTTATCAGAGAGTGGGTATTACCGTGATCATCTTAACAAGGTTGTATACTGATAAGTCAAAAGCTAGTTTACTTTCAAAATTAAATATCCTAAAGAAGAATACTGTTTGTTTCTCCATGTGTAGTTTTCTACCTGGGAAAATCTAGACTATTGGCAGAAGTACAAAAGTTGTCTGGTGCTTTGAAAACCATACCCTGAGCACTGCCCACTGAATTCTTCCCACTAAATACTACATATATGTGTACCACTGTGAGTGTGTGTGAAGAAGGATTGTTAAGCTGTAACTAAGTTTGTCTAAGTTGAGTCATCAATGAATTACTCCTCTGCATCTTGCAGAATCTCTGTGAATTAAGAATTTCATTGATCCACCAGATTTTCTTCCGATCAGGGAGAGGTAGATTATATATCTCCCAGTACACTAATTGTTACCTTTTCATTGAATCCCGAGGAGATGCGAGGGTCAAGCCACTGAACCCTTGAATTGGAATTAGGCATATACATTCTCCAGTCCCCAGAGCCCAGCACAGTTCTGTGTCTACTTTTAATTTAAGCTTATATCCAATTTTTTTCTTTTAATTCTCATTGTTGACACAACTTATTTTGGCTTTGAACACCCGTTGACTAATTTATAGAGCCTGAATCACTGACTTATTCCCGTTCACCTAGATATTGTGATAACCTTTCTGTCCTAAGACTACCTGCAATAGAGTGAGCGTAGTCATCATTTTGAAAGTAGTCCTCAGTCCTAATAATACAGAACCTTTACACTTCTTTGCCCAACACTTGAGCAAGACTGTTGTGGATCTCATGGATTTTCCTCACATCTCCTATTGCAACCGTGAGAAAACACCACATTGTTATCCAAAATCAAGTCTTTGTCAGTATTGCATTCCCATTGCAAAACAGTTAGTAATTGTAGGAGTTCTGAGATTTTATCATGCTGACAGTTTTAGCAACCTAACATGTTTTTTAAATACAGATGCTGTCGGGGAGATGAGACCATCAGTCAGAGACAGTGAACTTTATAAATCACAGCAAGAGAAGCCAGTTTTACATTTGTATCCATTCCCTAATCTCAGATGAATACACAGAGAGAAATTTTGATGCCTACAGAAGCAGTGGGCTTTTAACAAGAAGAAAGCATAGGGCATGGTTAAACACTAATTTTATTAATATCTTTATGTATAATTTATTAGAATTACTTATTTATTTGTAACTTTACCTAGAATAAGTATGTCATGACTCAAGTTTACTTGCTGCAAAAACAGTCATGGGAAATGACATGGGAAAAATGACCATTGACTTTACATTTTTCCTTCCGCTTTTATTGAAATATAATTGGCATAAACCATTGTGTAAGTTTAGGTGCACAGGACAGTGATTTGAATTACAAGTGTCATAAAATAAATCTCATAGCAACTTTTGGGAGAATTCATTATCTCATTTAGATAAAATATTAAAGAATTACTATTTGTCTTTTGCTTGTGATGAGAAACTTTACGGTCTACTACCGTAACAACATTCATATAGAACATAAAGCAGTATTAATTGTAATTTTCATGTTACTACGGGGAATCCCTAGAACACGTTTATTTTACGGCTGGAGGTTTGTAACTTTTGAGTGCATTAATCAAATTCTCTTTTCCCAAACCCTGCCTCTGTTAACGACAAATATATTTTTTTCCTATAACTATGTTTTTTTGTTTTTGAAGTGCTCTTCAATCTATTAACTGTGTTAGTTTCTCTTACACAACTAACTGCTCTTTTTAATACATTTCAAATTGATCACCAGAATATATCTAGGTATGATATGTTCCTATTTAAAGATATTTCATAGTTATTGACTATTCCCCATACCGTACATTTATTGTACCTGACTCATTTAATTTGCAACTAGAAAATTTTCTCTCTTAATTTTTCTCAACCTTTTCTTTTCTTCACCCCATTACCATCCTTCTTGTGAACAACCTGTTTCTTTGTATATCTATATCTCATTTTCTGTTTTGTTTTGTTCATTTATTTTAAATTCAAAATATGAATAAAGCAATTCTGCATTTGTCATTCACTTTCTGACTTATTTCACTTAGCATTTTACCTTCTTGGTCTACCCATTCCCTGCACATTACAAGAAATTATTCTTTTAAGAGCTGAGTAATAACCCATTGTATCTTTTTGTGTGTGTGTGTGTATATATATATATATATATATATATATATATACACAGATCATATATATATATATACAGATCATATATATATATATACTGGGTGTGTATTTATATTTATAAATATAGATAAATCTCTAGTTAAGATGGGTAGATATATATACTATAAACATGCATCTTCATTATCCATTATTTATTAATGAGAAATTAATTTGCTTCTATATCCTGTCTATTGTGAATTATGCTGCAGTGAATATAGGGTTGAAATTACCGTTTCTAGTTAGTGTTTTTATTTTTTTGGAATAAGTATCCACATATGGAAATGTTGGATTATATTTCATTTTTAATTTTTAGATAAAGCTCCTTGTTTTTGTCCACAGTGGCAGCACATAATTACATACACTCCAGCAGTGCATCAGGGTTGTTTTTCTTACATCCTTACTAACACTTATGTTTGTTATCTTTTTGATTATAGTCATTCTGACAGGACTGACATAAAATCTCATTGTGTTTTGGACTTGCATTTTTCTGATGGTTAGTGATGTTGATCGGTTTCACGTGCCTCTTGGTTACCTTTCCCCCACTGTATATTCATTTTTTGTAATGGGCTAAATGACCATAACTGATTTCATTTTCAGGTATTCTTTGTGTTCCATTATTCTGTTTGTTCTGTGCCACTACCATATTCTTTTTATTACTGTAGATTTGTATTATATTTTAAAATCAGGGACAGTGAAACATCCTCTTCGTTCTTTTTCAAAGTTGTGTTTTCAGTTTGTTTATTTTCTTTTATTTCTTATTTTTAGTGATTTCAACTCTTTTGTGTTTACATTTATATTTTAAAATTATTTATTGTAAGTGTCTGAAAATGCCCTTGCTTTTTGATAGGCACTGAATTTAATTTGTGTAATTTCTTGGCCAATACTGTCATTTAAAGAATATTTTTTACTCATATATGAACACAATATATCCTTTATCTGTTTGCATTATTTTCAATTTCTTTTATAAATATTTTATAGTTTTCTGAGTACAGGTCTTTTACCTCTTTGGTTGGAAAAATTTCTTGATTTTTTTTGTTTTGTAACGCAACTGTAAATGAGACAGTTCCCTCACTTTCTCTATATGTTAGCCTGTTGTTAGTGTGTAGAAATGCAAGATTTCTGTATGTTAATTTTACATTCTGAAATTTTACCTAATGCATTGATAAGCCCTAGTAGATTTGTGGCACCATTATTAGGATTTCTTTTAAAGTATGTCATCTGCAAACAGATTCTTTTACTCATTTTCTGAAATAGGTATATTTTATTTACTTTTATTTTGGAGAGCTATGTCAAGAATTTCCAATACTATACTGAATAAAAGAGGTAAGAGTGATCATTCTTGTCTTCTTCCTGCTCTTATTGGAGATGCTTTCAGCTTTTAATCAGTGAGTGCCATGTTAGCTGAGTTCATGTCATATATGACTTTAACTCTGTTGAGTTATATTTCCTCATGCCCACTTTGAGGAGAAATATATTCATAAATAGATACTGAATTTGTCAAAATATTTTATGACTCTATTGATCGACCATATAATTATGATTCTTCAATTTGTTAGTGTGGTGTATCTTACTGATTAGTTTGTGTGTATTGAATCTGTTTTGCATCCCTGGAATAAAATAGACAATCATATTGTATAATTTTCTTAATGTGTTGTTTGATTTGCTAACAATTTAGTGATGATTTTTGCATCTATGCTTATCAGTAATATTTAACCTATAATTTTTGAGGTATTTTTTCCAGTTTTAGTAGTAGTGTGATACAGAAATGTGGGGTAGGAAGCCTCCCTTCCTCTCGAAAATTTGGAATACTCTGAGAAGTATAGGTGATAGCTCTTCTCTAAATGTTTGGCGGAAATCACCTGTGAAGCTGACTAGGCCTGGAATTTTGTTTCTTGGGAGATTTTGTTTAATTACTTATTCAATTTCATTAGTGATAATCTGTTCATGTTTTCTTTCTCATTCCATTCTGGAGATTAAGTCTTTCTAAGAAATTGTCCATTTCTTCTAGGGATTCCATTTTATTGGCATATAATTTGTTGTATTTGATGCTTTGTATTTCTTTGATATAAGCTGTAACTTAATATTTATTCCTGAGCTTATTAATCTGTACTCTCTTCATTGCTCATTTGTCTCGTTAAATTTTATCAACTTTATTTATCACTCAAATGCAATTATTTAGTTTGATTAAATGTTTCTATTTTAATCTTTATTTTATATCATTATGTTCTGTCCTTTCAGCTGTCTTTCCTTCTACTAACAAGTTTGTTTATTATTTTGTTACAACGTTTGGTTGTAAGAATATGTTATAAGAGAGAGATGTTTCTTATTTGTATAAGTGGGATTATTTTGCTATAAGCATCCCTATTAATACTGCTTTTGATGTACCCCATGGATTTGGTATTTGTTGTCATTTTTCTTTATATATTTTTCCTTTGATTTATACAGCAAAACATTTGTTGTAAATATTGTATGATTTATCCTCCACACTATAGTATTTTTCTCAGGTTTTTTCTTTTAGTAAATTTCTATTCTCATAAAATCCATAACCTTCTTCACAAAATAAAGAGAAAAATAATAAAACTTATAAAAACATCTGAAAGACCCAAATTTTCTAAAACTATTTTGAAAAATGAAAAAAGCTTTGTGTATTACCGTCTCTGATTTTATAACACGCTACAAAGCTACAGTAATCAATACATCAATATATGGCACTTAGAGAAACACATAGAGCATTGGAACAAAATAAATAGTTGTTAAATAAACCCACACACATATGGTCAATGAGTCTACAATGAAGGAGGCAAGAGTATACAATGGAGAAAAGGCAGTCTCTTCAAGAAGTAGTTCTGAGAAACTGGACAGTACATGTAAAAGTAAGATGTAAGAGCACTTCCATCCATAGTATAAAAAATGAGATAAAAATGGATTTATTCCCTTAATGTAAAGCCTGAAACTATACAATTTCTGACCAAGAACAGGAACAGAACTGAATTTGAGATAAATCATAAGAATGTTTATTTTTGATTTGTCTCCCAATTAAACAAAAAAGGAAAACTAACATTTACAGTTTTACTTTACTAAGGAAAAAAGAGGTACTATATGATACAGGGATTCTACTTCTTGTATAAGTGTGAAGTGCAAAACCTTCTGCAGAGCAAAGGAAACCTTCAACAAGACATATGATATCAGACAGAATAGAAGGAAAAATTTCAGACAATGTGACCAACAAGATGTTAATATCCATAATATATATGTAGCATATTAGATTCAATATTTAAAAAGCAAAGGCCCCAACTTAAAACAGTTGAAGGATCTTCATGGAAATTTTTCAAAAACCGAGATGTGGATGATATTCATGCACATAAAAAGTAACATAACGTTGCTATTAATTAGGAAATCATAAATCAAAACCAGAAAGAAATATAATCTCACAGCAACCAAAATGGCTATTAACAAAATGTCTACAAATGACAAACATTAATAAGAATGTAGATAAGGGGGGACAAATATACACTGCTGGTGGAAATATAAATTGATGCACCCACTGTTATAAAAGTGTGGACAGTGCTCAGAAAACTAGAAATAGAAGCATTATATATTGCAGCAATTCCAGTTCTGGGTATAAATCTGAAAAAAATAGAAAACATTGACTTAAAGGATATATTACACACAATGTTCATCATCATTTATAGTAGCCAAGGAGAGAAGCACAACTCAACTGCCCATCAATAGATGATTGGCTGAAGTTGATGTGAGATATAGATAACATAATAAATTCTTAGTCATTGTCATATCAAAAAATAAAATTCTGCCATTTGGAAAAATGTGACTGGACCCAGAGAGTGTTGAACATAGGAAAATAACTCATACAGGGAAAAACAACCTATGTTGTCACTTAAATGAGGAAAATAAAGATATAATAGAAATAATCATAAAAAAACAGAAACAGAATCACATATATATGTGTAGTGTACCAAGTAGTGTTTTCCTGTGGGGACAGGGAAGAAGGATGAAGAAGACAGAAATGTGCAAGCTACTAGTAGTAAATTAGAGAACCAAAAGGGCTATATTTACAACACAGAGAAATATATTAATAATTTAAATGATTTTAAAGAGATTATAAGCATATATGATAGTAAAATGTGCATGTAGGTGGGAAAAACATTGAAGAAAAGAACCCAGAAAAATCAAATATTTTGTAGTACTCTGATATTAAGGGAGGTGATTTGTTCACTTACTTTAGTGTTCCTATAATGCCCTTAGTAGAATTTAAGCTTTTATTTTAAAAAGTATATACTTTTTATATTGACAGTAGTTTAAACTATTTTTGTCTCTCCCCTTACATCTACAGTCAGTAAAACTTTCACATCCCAACAAAAATAACTACAACACAAAACAATACTCCAGAACGCATGTGAATGGGTGAAGTTTGGTGGACTAAAACACACAAAAGAGGCTGAATTGAGGGAAGAGCAGATTTGGTGTCTGCTACCAAGGCCCCCTGACTAGGATATCTGAGTCCACAAGTTCAGAGAACCCAGTAGAAACAGGGTCTCAGTGGTTCACACAGCTTCGGCCACCAACTGCACCAGTACTTATGGTCAAATATAACTAGGAAGGAGTCACAATGGAGACAGAATTTCCATCTTTCAGACACTCAGACATTCATGACTCTGTAACTACTCTCCATTCACAGTGGTGGACACAAGTTACCTTGCAACACTGGACATTGCAAAGTCACTTGCCTGATTCCAAATACCGACCTGTCTTTACAACTTTCTTCAATGTGTCCACTGATTATCAAGGGATAACATTTAAAAGGAAGGGTTTGCCATCCCAGTGACAACAGTGGCATTAACTACCAGAGAAGTCTAAGAAGTGACAATGAAAGCACATCTTTTATCCAGACAGTAGCGACTGGAAAGTGCCATTTTGAAATACTATCAGAGGTAGCTCAGGTAAGTAAAACCAAAAATTTTGCAATATTGCAAACTACCAGAAAACAGAAGCAAGGACTCCAACTCCCAATCTTTTATTTAGTGTTATCAGAGCAATAATTTATCAAGATCATGACCAATCACAGTAACATTATAGGGCACTCACACACACAGATACACAGACACAGACACCGCCACTGACACAGACACACACGCACACGCACCTGCACATACACACACACACACAATGTCAACCCTGCAGCAAACAAACTTAAAGTCATGGTATATTGCCATATAACTAATAGAGAATCCAAATAGGTGTCATACAGAATCTCAATACATAAAACAAAACTCAGATAGCAGTTTAGTGAGTTTAGGAATAAATTAAATGCTGATAAGCAATACATTACCAAAGAGACTGAAACTATAAAATAACCAAATATTGTTGGTGGACCAGGAGAACTTAATAAATGAGATGAAGAATGCAATAGAATGCATTAGAAGTAGACTGTCTTTGTGGAATTGATTAGCAAACTCACAAATGCAAAACTAGAAATGATAGGGAGGGCAGAGATACAAGATATTAACAAGTGAGGAAATTAAATAATAGCCATCAGACTTCCTCAGGAAATTCACATTAGAGTGGAATCCTGGAGGGAGAAGAAATTTAGAAGACAGCTGATGGTGTATTTAAAATGTAATAGATGATAACTTCCTGAACCTGTGTAAGGAACTGATATAAAAGTCCGTGAGCCAACAAGACACCAATAACTTAAAGACGAAGGGATCTCTTTCGAGATACGTCATATGCAAATTGTGAATTCAATGACAGAGTAAAATTTTAAAGGCAGCAACAAAAATTATAATAATTTACAGAAGAACCCCCATTAGGCTATCGGCAGATAACTGTGCAGAAAACACAGGCCACGGGTAAATAAACTGACATTTTCAAACTACTCAAAAAAGAAATCACTCACCCAATAATACTTACACAGTTATCACTTAGATATAAAGTGAAAATAAAGAATTTACCAGACAAACATAACCTGAATGAGATGAAAAAATCAAACCGTGTCACCTTATAAGAGGTGTAGAAAAGACATCTTCTAAGAAATATAACATGGCAAACATATGCTAAACATTGACCAAAATGCTAGGGAGAAACCACGAGAAATTTGTAACTGTTTCTTTGGGAATGTTTTTAAATGCTACTATACTATATTGATTAAAGAGTGAAAAATGTGAAATCAGGGGAAATAAATATAGAAACATCAATCTGTTAAGATGTTCACAAGAGTAAAAGAAATAATTTGAAACAGTAATCATAAAAGGTAAAGAGTAAAAATAAAATAATATTAAAGGAAGATGCTATCAGCAGAAAAAGCACTAAATTATACATGAGATGTTTTCATTTTAATTGAAGTACAGTAGATGTAATATATTGTGTAATTTCAGATGTACAGCATAGTTATACTAACCACTTTGTAGATTATATTTCACTATGAATTATTACACTAATTGCAACATACAATTATTTTAAGCTATTGTGTATAATTTCCTGATCTATAAAGTTTATCCTTGTTGCTTCTCTCCTTTATGTATGCTACATTTTATCTCTCAATGTCCTACCAATAAATTTTCTTTCCCTTCCTTTTTGGTAAACATAAATATTTTCCCATATCTTTGAGTCTGCTAAAGTCTTGTCTATCTAATCTCTTTACCCCTCCATTATGTCTCTATCAACCTATCTATCTCTCTATCTATCTATCTATCTATCATGAATGTATGTATCTATCCTTCTATCTATCTACTTATCTGTCATCTATCAGTAGATAGCTATAGATAGATGTACACAGATATTTGTTAGTCTTTATATTCCACATATAAATTATATTATATACTTTTGTCTTTGTCTAAATCACTTCACTAAGCATAATATTTACTAAGTCCATTCATGATGCTGAAATTGCAATGTGCTATACTTTTTCATGGCTGAGTAATATTCAATTTCATATTTATAGAAACATCATTTCTTTTTAAGTCCATAGTCTTCTGTGGATTCTTGGATTGCTTCCCTGTGTTACATATTAAAAACAGTGCTGTTGTGAACTTAGGTCCTTCTCAATTTAGGGCGTTTTCCCCAGATTTTTCCTTGGAGAGTTATTACTGGTTCAAGTGGTAGTTAACTTTTTATTTTTAAACAAATCTGAATACTGTTTTCCATAGAAATTGCACCAATTTACATTCCTACCAAGAGTATACAAGAGATTTCTTACCTCCACATCATCTCCAACACTTTCTATTTAAAGACTTTTTGATAATAGCCTTTTGAGCAGTGTGAAGTGATACCTCATTGTGGTTTTGATTTGCAATTACCTAATTAGTAATGTTGAGCAATTTTATCATTTCCCTCTTACTCATCTGTATGTTTTCTTTGGAAAAATATTAACTCAGGTACTCTACTCTTGTTTTTGATTGGGTTTTTGGTTTTCACATTGAGTTGCTTAACCTAAATCCATCTTACGTCTATTAACATACATTTACTAACCCCTGGTCACTTGCATTGTTTGCCAATATGTTCTCCAATTACACAGGCAGTGTTTTCTTTTCATTGATAGTGTCCTTTGCTGTGCAGAAATTTTCAAGTTTGTTTAGGTCCCACTTGCTTATGTTTGCTTTTATTTCTTTTGCCTTAAGAGACTGATATAAGAAAATATTACTATGATATATACTCAATATTGTATCACCTATATTCCCCTCTTGCAGTTTTATAGTATCAGGTCTTTCATTTAGGCCCTTAATACACTTGGTGTTTATTTTTGTATATGATGTCAGGGAATGCTCTCATTTCACTGTTTTACATGTAGATGTCCAACTTTCCCAACACCATCCATTGACGAGACTGTCTTTTCTCCATTGTGTACTCTTGCCTATTTTATCATAGATTCATTGCTCATAGGTGTGTGGAATAATTTCTAGGCTGTCTATCTGGTTTTCTTGATTATATCTGTGTGCCAATGCCATGCTGTTTTTATTACTGTAGGTATCTAGTATCATAAGGTATCTGGGAGTGTTATACCTCCAGATTTGTTGTTTTTTCTCAAGATCAGATTGGCAAATTTTAATGGTTTCATGTAAAACTTAGATTTATTTATTTTCTGGTTCTGTGGAAAATACTACAGCTTTGTAACATGAATTGCTTTAAATCTGTAGGTTTCTCTGTGTAGTATGGCCATGTTAGCAATGTTAACTCTTTCAATCCAAGAGCCCAACACATCTTTCCATTTCTTTAAATCATTTTTAATTTCTTTGTCAATGTTTTATAATTTTCATTGTGTAGATCTTCCACATAAGCGGTTACATTTATTCCAAGATTTTCAGGGAATGGTATTTTAAATATTTTTGCTTCCAACGTCCATTTTATGGTATGTCATGATTAATGTGTTGAAATGCAAGAGACTTCTTTACATAAATCTTGTACCCTGCTCCCTTGAGAAAATTATTTATAGTTCATAATAGTCAATGTGGAGCCCTTAGGAGTCTCTGTATAGATATTTATGCCAGCAGTACTGGTGACAGTTTTGGGTCTTTCTTTCCATTTTGTGTTTCTTTTACATCTTTTTTTTTCCTTTTCCTTTCTTGTATTACTATTGAACAGAAGTGGTGAGAGTAGGAATCCATGATTTTTTCCCGAATTTAATAAGAAGGCTTTCAGCCTATCTGCTGAGTATTATAAATTGTTATAAATGGCATTTTGTATGTTGAGAGAGTATTATAATTTGTTATAAAAGGCTTTTAGTATGTTGAGAGATGTTCCCATCAGAACTTTCAAGAGAGTTCTGATGTTGAATGTATGTTGAATTTTCTCAAATGCTTTTTCTCTGTTTATTGACATGGTCTTGTGAATTTTGTCCTTCCTTTATTAGACATGTGTCATGGAGATTGACTTTTGTATGTTGAACCTTTCTAGTGACTCTGGAAAGAATCCAACAGATCATCATCTATAATACTTTGTATGTATTGCTGAATTAATTTGTCAATGTTTTTCGAGGATATTTCAAAGTATATTCAGCAAGGATATTGGATTTTCATTTTCTTTTTTTTTTTTTGGTATTGTCTTTGACTGGTTTTGTTATGGGTAATGGTGGCCTCATAGAATAACGTTGGGAATATTCCCTCTTCCTTCATTTTTTAAAATAGTTGGGGAAAGAGGTTTTAGGGAATGCATCCAGGCATTTTGTTCAAGGGGAGCTTTAAAATTATAGAATTTATTTAACTTATACTGATTGCTCTTTTCTAGTTCTCCATATTCTCTTTATTCAGTGTTGGCAGAATGTATGTTTCTAGAAATTTGTCCATTTTTTTAGGTTGTCCAATTGTTTTTCATGTAACAGCTCATAGTGCTTTCATAATGTTTTTGTATTTCTGTAATATCAGATGTTATTTCTACTGTTCCATTTATTATTTTGTTTGGGTCCACTCTCTGTATTTTTTCATAAGCCTGTCTAAATGCTTATCAATTTGTTAATATTTTTAAGAAAAATTAAAGCTGTTGATTTTACATATATAATTTATTTTTCAACTTGTATTTTATTTATTTTCAACCTAATCATTAAAAATTTCTCATTCTACTGCCTTTGGGTTTTGTTTGTTCTTATTTCTTGTTATTTTGGGTGGTATGCTGCGTCCTTTGTATGAGGTTTTTCTTGTTCCTTGTGGAAGGCTTTATTTGTTCTCAACTTCCCACACATCTTTGTCTTTGCTGCATCCCATATGTTTTATGAAGCTGTGATTTCATCATAATTTGTCTCCAGGTATGATTTTATTACATCTTTGATTTCATCATTGACCTTGTTTTATTTTATTTTTTAAAGTATGTGGTTTGACTTCATATTTGTGCTTTTCCTATCCTTCTTTCTAGAGTTGATGCATAGTTTCATAATTTTGTGTATCGGAAACTACTTGCTGTAATCTATATTCGCTTAAGTTTCCTGAGTCTCATTTCATGACATAATATGTGGTGAATTCCTCAGATAATACCCTGTTCACACTGGAAAAGCTTATGTGTTCTAATTTTCTGATGCAGTGTCCAAAAGCTCAGTTAGGTTCAAATGATCTAATATGCTATTAAGACCTCTGTTTCCTTACAGATATTGTTTCTGGATGATCTAGCCATCAGTATACTGAGGTGTTAAACTCATCTACTATTATTGTTTTATTATGAATTAATTCCTTCATGTCTACTAAAATTTCTTTTTATACTTAGGATCTATGGTGTTGGGTCAATATATAATTTAATGAGTGTAATACCCTATTTTTTTATTGATCTCTTTTTCTTTATATAATCTCATGTTTCTTTCATTTTGGCCCTTATTTTAAAATGTATTTCCTATGAGTTGAGCATTGCAATCTGCACTTTCTTGTCATTTCCAGGGAATATCGTTTCCATTTATTTCCAGACTATGTTTATCTTCCACCATAAAGAGAAACTTTGGGGTGGAGGAAATGATGTTGGAGTAGAAGGACGCTCGTAGCTCACCATTCCCACAATTGCACAAAGGGTCACATCCACAGACCCACTCAGCTAATCAGAAAACCTTCAGAACACTGACAGAGCATTGTCCTCTTCAATAGATAAAGATGTGAAATATCTGGTAGGAGAAAAGGAAGAAAGAAAGAAGAAAAGGCAAAATAGAGTGGGACAGGTCCCATGGGGTGGGAGCAGCAAAGAAGGATGGGTGCTCATTCAGTGTGTCTCCCCTCTCCAACTAAGAGGTCGGCAGGACGGAGGGGGAGCCTCCAAGGCTTGGACCTGTACAAATTATAAGTTGACTTACAGATCTTTGTTAAACAGGCACAGAATATCCCTTTGACACCCAGGTGAAGATGCAGCCCAGATGCAGGGTGCAGGGCCATGTTTCCCTAGCTGGGTGGTAGATGCAGATGGCTACACTGTGGCAGCCTGGGGGAATGGAGTGGGCTTTGTGCCATGGCTGTGAGTGAACAGGGCAGAACAACACAGGCCCTCCATAAAACAACAGGGCAGATGTGCCCTGTGGGGGAAATGTTGACTTTCACATCTCTGAAAATCCACAAAAGTTTCTAGGTGAAGAGAGCTGGGGCTCAGACACAGCCACCACACCTTCAGGTGCTTTACACCCAAGTGGCCGTGGGGGCAATACCTGCATCTACACCTAAGGACTTAGCAGATTCAAGGGCCAGATGGAGACTTGTCTACAGCATGATGCAGATAGGATCCTACTGCCCTGGTTCCTCAGAGAATTTGTCCACCAAGACAAACAAGGAGATGGATTTTGGCCCAGACCAGGGACAGGGCTGTTCCTCAGTCTTCCCTGAGTCCACTTCCGGTGTGCCAACCCAAGGCAGAGCGTACAGTGGCACAGAGCATAGAGTGATTGGCACACTGATGGGGTGGATTCCCCCCCACATTTTGGGCTGGAATACAGCCCCTGACCATGTTGGTGGGAGAGGGCATGATGCCCAATCCTGCCTGGTTAGTCTGCAACATCTAACTGCAGCACCAGGCAGGGCAGTGACAAGCCAGCCCAGAGTAAATAGAGCTGCACCTGAACCAGTGTTGGATGTAGGAGCGATCAGCTTGCTGACATGCCCTGGGAGCAGCACAGATGAGGGCTCCAATGGAGGGCCTCTGGAAACAGGAAGATGAGCTTCCAAAACCAGATGAATACAGAAACACTTCACATTAAAATACAGAGTTTACAGGAGGACACTGACCACTCCATTGTTTTAATCAGTTTTTACCTGTTCCATTTTCTATTACACACTTAATTTTTACTTCTTAGGCAATTATACATACCCCCATTTTAATGCCTTTTAAATTTTTTAAAATATTTTTATTATTATTAACTGTCAAAACGCTGCTTCAAATTGCTTTTCTAGTTTTCATTATAAAATGTCTTGAAACCTTTATTTATCACTTCTGTAAAATTCTTTATCTCTCTCTTTCTTTTTTCTCTTTTACAAGTTGCATTACTTCATAGGCATTAGGTTGATAAACTCAATTAGGATGACAGTACATAACTGAAACACTATAAACCTCAGTGCCAGAGATGTAGGAGCAAGATGAAGAAGCAGAGAAACCATTCCCAATTAAAAGAATGAGAGGAATCCCCTGAAAGAATGATCAGTGAAATAGACATCAATATCATACTAGATCAAGATTTCAAAAAAGGAGTGATCAAATTACTGAAGGAAATAAAAGAGATAGTGTTTAGAGATATAAAATATGTCAAAAATGAAATGGAAGCTATAAAGAAGAGACAAGAAGTATAGGTAAACACGTTGAATGAGATCAGGAATGATCTAAAGGTGTAGCAAAGCTCACTAGATAACACAGAAGTACGAATAAGTGACTTAGAAGACAGGAAAATAGAAACATCCAATCAGAAGAGCTACAGGAGAAACAATGAGAAACAAATGAAAAAAACAAAAGGGATCTATGGGATAATAGAAAGAATGCCAATCTTGGCATGATAGAAGTCCCAGAATGGGAAGAAAAATCAAAGTGGATTGCAAAGGTTTTTGTAGAAATCATAACTGAGAACTTCCCAAACTTAAAGAAGGAATCAGATATCCAACTACAGGAAGCTCAAAGTGTCCCAAACAGGAAGAACCCAAATACACCCACACCAGGACATATAATTAAGTTGGCCAGAGTCAAGGATAAAGGAATTATCCTAAAGGCAGCATGAGAATAGCAAAGAGTGAGTTACAAGGGAATCCCCATAAGGCTCCCAGCTGATTTCACTACGCAAATACTACAAGCCAGAAGGGAGTGGCAAGATATATTCAAAGTTCTGAATGATAGAAATGATATTCCATAGTATACATTGATCAGTAAGGCTATCATTTATGGTAAAAGGAGACAAAAAGAATTTCACAGACAAGAAACATCTATCTACAAGTGTTTAGAAACACTAGACCCATGCTAAAAGAAATATTGAAAGGTCCCCTCTAAAAAGAAAAGAAGCATGATGCTACAGAAATGTGAAACTCACAGCTGGAAAGGTGATAGCTCATGAAGAATAAATAAAATAAACATAAAAATTTAAAAAAATATATACAAATCATTGACAGTGGAGAGGGAGGCAGGAAAACAGAGAATTTTGTTTTTTGGTCTTTGCTTTTAAAATATTTTGTTCTCAGTAGAATGGGTTTGAGATCATGTTACTATCCATTTAATAAAAGCAGTTATATTAATGGTCTAAGGACTTATAAAAAACGGTAACAAGAAGATAAAAACTTATTAGGGAGTCACAAAAACTAAATAAAATTCAAGATAATACAAAGGAAAATGACCAAACCATAAAAGGAAGATGAAAGGAACAAAGAGGAAATAACAAATCAACTGCAAAGAGAAGGTCAAAATTGCAATAAACACTGAACTATCATCAATTATTGTAAATGTTAATGGACTAAATTCTCCACTCAAATGTCATAGAGTGGCAGGCTGGATAATAAAGCAAGAACCTTCAATATGCTGCATACAAGAGACGCACTTCAGGAAGAAGGAAACATATAGATTGATAGTGAATGGATGGAAAAGGGTATTCCATACAAATGGAAAAACCAGAAAAGCCAGTGTTGCAGTATTGATTTCAGACAAAATATTCTTTAAAACAAAGGCCATAAAGAAAGATAAAGAAGGACATTTTATAATGATTGAAGGAGTGATACATTATGAGGACAGCACACTCATTAACACATATGCAACAAATACAGGAGCATATAAGTATATAAAATAATTGCTAACAGATATAAATGGGGATTCATATTTGGAGATTTCAACACTGCATTAACATCACTGGACAGATCATCGAGACAGAAAATAAATTAGGCAACAGAGAAGTTAAATAATACAATAGAAATTTTACACTTGGTGGATATATTGAAAGCATTGCACCCACCGAAAATAGGATATAAATTCTTTTCAAGTGCATGTGGAACATTTTCCAGGATTCATGATATACTTGGGCACAAAAGAAACCTCAGCAATTTTAAGAAGATAGAAATTACCTCAAGCATTTTTACTGACCACAATGCCATTAAGGTAGAAATCAACAACAGAGAAACAAAGGAGAATAAAAGGAAAACATGGAGATTAAACAATATGTTTATAAAAAACCAATGGGTCAATGAAGAAATCAAAGCTGCAATAAAAAATTACCTTGAGACAAAAGAAAATGAGGGCAAAACCCAACAAAATTTATGGGACACAGCAAAAGAAGTGCTCAGAGGGGAGTTTATAGTGATACAGGCCTACCTCAATAAAGAAGAACAATCACCAATAAACAATTTAACCCACCAGCAGAATGAATTAAAAAAAGAAGAACAAAAAACCCCAAAAGGCAGTGTAAGGAAGGAAATCATAAATATTGGGGAGGAAATAAATAAAATAGAGTTTAAAAAGACCATAGAAAAAAATTCAACCAATCTAAAGGCTGGTTTTTCAAAAAAGTTTGTAAAATCGAAAAAACTCTGGCAAAACTCAAAAAGAAGAAAAGAGAGTGAGCACATATAAGCAAAATAAGAAAGGAGAATGTAGAAATTACAACAAATAAAATAAAAATAAAAATATCATACGAGAATATTATGAAGAGTATATGGAACCAAACTGTATAACCTAGAAGAGATGTAGAAGTTTCTGAAAACATACTGTCCACCAAGACTGAATCAAGAAGAAACTGACCCCTTGAATAAGCAGAGCACTAGACAGGAAATCAAAATAGCAATATAAAACCTCCCTACACATAACAGTCCAGGACCGGACGGCTTCTCTGGTAAATTCTACAAAACATAAAAAGAAGATCTCATACTAGTCCTCAAATTCTGCCAGAAGATTAAAAAGTGAGGAATACTCCCAAACTCATTCTATGAAGCCAAAATCACCCTGATACAACAACCAGGCAAAGACACTACCGAAAAAGAGTATTATAGGCCAATATCACTGATGAACACAGACGACAAATTCCTCACCCAAAGAGAAGCAAATAGAATTCAACAACACAGAAAAATGATTATACACCATGACTAATTAGGGATCATGCCAGCAACACAGGGATGTTTCAACATATGCAAATCTATCAATGTAATACAGCATATCAACAAGAGAAAGGACCAAAACCACAAGATCATCTTAACAGATGCAGGAAAATCATTTGATAAAACTCAAAACCCACGTATGATAAAAACTCTCACCAAAGTGGGCATAGAGGGAACATATCTCAGCATCATGAAAGCTATAGATAACAAACCTACAGCAAGCAGAATACTCAACAATGAGAAAGTGAAAATCCTCCTACTAAAATCTGGGACAATAAAAGGAAGCACACTATCATGACTCCTACTCAAGATTGCCTTGGAATTTCAAGACACAGCAATCAAAGAAGAAGATAAGTAAAAGGGATGCAAATTGGAAAGGAAGAGATAATGTCTTACTATATGCAGATAATATGTTACTATATATAGAAAACCCTACAAGATCCAGACAAAATTTACTACAGCTGATCAAAGAATTCAGCCAGGTAGCAGGTTACAAGATTAAGGTCCAAATATCAGTGGCATTTATTTACGCTAATGATTCAGATAATACTATAGAGCTACAGTCAACATGACAGCGCTGTATTGGGAGAAAAACATACATATAGGCCAATGGAACAGAATAGGGTGTCCAGAAATGAACCCACAAACTTTTGGGAAACAAATCTTTGACAAAGGAGGAAAGAAATTTCAATGGAATAGAGACCGTCCCTTCAGCAACTGGTGTTGGGAAAACTGGACAGCAACATGTAAATAAATGAAGCTAGAACACTCCCAATAAAGCTAGAACACCATACACAAACATAAACTCAGAATGGACCAAAGACTTAAACATAAGACAAGATACAATAAACCGCCTAGAGGAAAATATAGGCAAAACGTTATCTGACGTATGTCTCGAAAATTTTCCCGTAGAATAAATAAAAGCAAGAATAAACAAATGAGAACTAATGAAACTTACAAGCTTCTGCACAGTAAAGAAACCGGCAGTAAAACAAAAAGGCAACCTACGGAATGGGAAAAAATTTGCAAATGAAGCCGAGAAAGGCTTGATCTCAAGAGTATATAAGCAGCTCATCCACTGAATAAGAAAAAATAAACAACCCAATTCAAAATTGGGTAGAAGACCTAAACAAGCAATTCTCCAACGAAGACATCCATATTATCAAAAGGCACATCAGAAAATGCTCAATATCACTGATTATTAGAGAAATGCAAATCAAAACTGCAGTGAGGTATCACCTCACACCAGTCAGAATGCCCATCATTAAAAAATCCACAACTGACAAATGCTGGGAAGGCTGTGGAGAAAAGGGGACCGTCCTTCACTGCTGGTGGCAATGCAGTTTGGTGCAGCCACTGTGGAAAGCAGGATGGAGATTCCTCAGAAACCTAGCAATAGACTTAACATATGACCCAGGAATCACACTCCTGGGCATAAATCCACAAGGAACCCTAATTCAGGATGACACATACACACCAATTTTCATAGCTAGCACTATTTACAATGATCAAGACATGGAAACAGCCTAAATGTCCATCGAAAGTTGACTGCATTAAGAAGAGGTGGTATATTTATTCAATGGAATAATAGTCAGTCTTATAAACCGACAACATAATGCCATTTTCAGCAACATTGATGGTCCTGGAGAAAATCAGTCTAAGTGAAGTAAGCCAGTAAGAGAAAGAAAAATACCATATGAGATGGCTCATGTGTGGAATCTAAAAACAAAAGAAACCAAACAAAAAATGCTAAATACAAAACAGATATAGACTCGCAGGCAGAGAATACAAATTTTTCGTAGCCAAGGGGGTAGGGGGTGGTAAGAGATAGGCTGGGAGGTCAAAATTGTAGAATAGATAAACAGGATTGTACTGTATGGCACAGTGAAATATATAAAAGATCTTGCTGCAGCTCACAGGGGAAAAAATCTGACAACAAATATATATATGTTCATGGTAACTAAAAAATTGTGCTCTACACTGGAATTTGAGACAACTTTGTAAAATGATTAAAAACCAACTAAAACAAGTTAAAAAAAGAAAAAAACATGATCCTAAATATTACAGGTGTAAATATAAATTAGAGAGAAAAAACAACTCTGCAAAAGAGTAGTAAAACCAAAGATTATGTTCTTTTTTTTTTCCCTTTTATGGTAAGCATAATCAAAAAACCTCTAGCCAGGTGCATCATGAAGAAAAGAGAGATGCTCCAAAGAAATAAAGTCACAAATAAAAGTGGAGAAATTACAATTGCTCCCTCAGATATACAAAAAACGGATCATTTTGTCAACTCTTACATGCCAATTAACTGGACAAATTAGAAGAAATAGACAAATGTCTAGAAAGGGACAGAGATAAGGAGAAACAAATAATTTGAACAAATTGATAACTAGAAGAAAGATAGAATATGCATTAAAAAAATCTTTAAATTGAAGTGCAGATATAAACAACTCCCGTGGAGAACTGCACAAAAATACAAAGCAGAACTAATACTCTTCCAACTATTCAAAAATAGTGAAGATGCGGGAAACTCCCAAGTTGATTCTATGAAGATTTCATCAACCTGATAGCAAAGCCAACAAAAAAAGTACGGGCAAAGAGAAATTCAAGCCAATATATTTCATTGACTTAGATGCAAAAATTTTACAAAATATTATTACCAAACTTAATCCAGCAATAACAAATATGAATCATACACCATGATCAACTTTAATTCATTGCAGTGTCATAAGAGAGGTTGAACATACATGAAATCAATCAGTTTGATACAGCACTTTAACAAAAGAAAAAGGAAAAACGCCATGGTCATTCCAATAAATCCTTAAAAAGCAATTCACAAAATTCAACATTTATTCTTTAAAACAGCAACAACAGCAACAACAACAACAATAACAACAACAACAAGAGCAGCAACAACAACAACAGAAACCATTACCAAAGTAGGATTCAGGAAATATACCTCAACATAAATAAAGTCATTAATTACAGAACCACAGAAAACATAAAATGCAAAAGCACAAAACTGAAAGCCAAATAAAGGAATAAGAAAAGGATGCCCACTCTCACCATTTCTATTAAACACAGTATGGGAAGTCCTAGTAACAGCATTCGGACAAGAAAAAAAGTTATTCAAGTTGGATTGAATGAAGTAAAACTGTTATTATTTTAGATGACCTGATAATCTATACAGAGAACACTAAAGATTCTGCACACCAAAACAACTAAAACTAATAAAGACATATAGCAGAGTAGCATGATTCATGATTAATATACAAAAACTGTCATATTACTTTACACTAACAATGAAATATTCCATAATTTTAAAAAAACCTTATGAAATCTGATCAAAAATGAAAAACCTATGAATAAACCAAGATAATAAAATCTATAGGAAACTGATAAAGAAATTTGAAGATGATGCAAATAAATGAAAAGAAATCTCAATGTCTTTGTTTAGAGGAATTAATATTGTTAAAATATACATACAACAAAAGATGTCTACATATATAAAGTGATTCAGATCGAAATAAATGATATTTTCCAAAGAACTAAAAACAGTCCTAAGATTTGTATGGAACTGCTAAAGAACCAGAACTGAAAAAGGAACAATAAGGGAAAAGAACAAAGTTGAAGGCATAACCCACAACCCTCCCAGATCTCAGAATATATTACAAAAATACATTAATCAAAACAGCACAATACTAGAAAACAAACAAACATCTATATCACTGGAACAGAACACAGAGGCAGAAATAAAACATCACATGTATGGTCAACTAAACTATGACAAAGAAAACAAATATATACAATGCATAAAAGGCAGTATTCAGCAAGTAATGATGAGAAAGCTAAACAGTTACATGTAAATAAATGAAATTAGAACACTCCCTCACACTGTATAAAAATAAACTCAAAATGTTTTAAATAGATCAATCTAATACATAACACAATAAAAGTCCTGGAAACTAACATAGGCAAAACAAGATAAAACTTATAGTGAAATATTCTTATGTCACACTCCCAAATTAAAAACATTAAAAGCAAAATAAACAAATAGGTCCTAATTAAATTTAAAAGCTTCTACACAGGAAAATAAACAATATGAAAAGATGAACTTCCAAATGAGAGAAACCATTAGGAAAACAATGCAATCAACAAGAGGCTAAATTATAAAATACACAAATCGTTCCTACAGCTCCATTTCAAAAATCTACAAACAACTCAGTCAGAAAATCAGTGGAAGACAATTCTCTAAAGAAGACACACAGATGACAAACAGGAACATAAAAACATGCTCACATAGCTAATCATTTTACAAATGCAAGACAAAATTAAAATAATGTTTTACCTCAAACTACTGAGAAGGGCTGTCATCCAAATGTCTACAAATAATAAAGACTGGGGAGGTTGTGGGGAAAAAGGGACTCTCCAATGCTGTTGATGGGAATGAAAATAGGTGCAACCACTTTGGAAACAGTATGGAAGTTCCTTTAAAAAATAAAAATAGACCTATCTTATGATACTGCAATCCCACTCCTGGTCATATAAAACATAAAACTGGAAAAAAAAACCATCCTAGTGTAAAATATAAGAAGTACAAACTGACTGGACTTAACTTGATTCTACATATGTCTCCTCTTGCAAGGGAAGCAGAAGGAAAACTAACAAAATATGATTGTATCAGTTTAAACAGATTTACACTGCAGAAGAAATGATCAATAAAATGAAAAGTCAACCAACACATTGGAAGAATATCTTTGTAAGTGATATTTTCCAATCAAGTTTTAATATCGAAATATATGCCAAAATCTTACCCCACAACAACAAAAAGACCAAACAATCTAATTTAAAAAGTTGTCCGTAGGAACTGAATAGAGAGATCTGAATCAATTTTCTGTAGAAAACATACATTTGGCTAAATGACACATGAAAATATGTTCAGAGTTATAAATTATTAGGAAAGTTATAAACCAAAAATGAGACAAGACCTCACGCTTGTCAGAAGGCTCGTATCAAAAAAAATTGATGTTGGTGAGATTGTGGAGAAAAAGGAACACCGTGGACACTGTTGATAGGAATGCAAAGTATTGATTCAATTGCATATATACATAAAATTTTCTACATCTATTTTTCTGTCAAGGGATGTTGTGTTTGAAGGCCCCTGTCTGAAGGCTCTAGAGAATAAGCCCATGTGCTGAACTGATAAACAAGCTGTGAGGAATGTCACATATCCAGGCTGGATAAGAAATGGCCTACAAAATGTATCCAATATGAATGTCTGGATAGCCTATGCTGGGTAAGATCCTAAGAGAAGGGCAACCTAAGACAGGCACAGCCAGCTGATAAAGAGATGGACTACTTAATGAAGTCCCGGGATGATCTTTAAAACAATACTTGATCATTTAGCCTCCTGTGCTTACTGCAGGAGCATGGGGAAATAAATAGCATAAGAATATTAACATTGTTATAACTTAGATGATATGTGAGGCATTGTGCATGACCTATATAAATCCTTTTTCTAAGAATCAATAAACAAAACTGCTTACTTCTCTCCACAGAGTATTTGTGTGTATATGATATCATGCCATTGACAGGGTTAAACTAATTTGTTGGGAGTATCATAAAAGGATGTTGCATTATATACAATGCTCTTTCTGCACCTATTGAGATGATTATTTGAGATTTATTTCTCATTCTATTAGTGCGGCATGTCATCTTTATTGATTTCAATGTTTTGAAGTATTCTTAAACCCAGGGATAAATACCTTTACTCATGTATGTGTATGATACATTAAATGTGTTGTTGAATTCATTTTGCTTGTGTTTTGTTGAGAATTTTGGTACATATGTTCATCACGCATAATATTCTATATTTTGAATATAATGTCCTTTCTAGCCTTGTTATGCAAATAAAGCTGGAATCATAAAACAAGTTTGGAATCTTTCACACCCTTCAAATTCTTGGAAGATTTGTGGAAGAATTGGTGAAAAATTGTCTTCAAATGTATGACAGAATTCACCAGAAAAATTCATCTTGTAAATTTTTTCTAATTTGGGAAATTTGGAGTACTGATTTTCTCATACACACTTTTGCACTATTTAACTTTCTAATTTCCTCTTGATTCAGTTTCGGAAGACATATGTTTCTGGCAATTTGTCTTTTGCTCTAGGTCATTCAAATCGTAAGCTAGTGATAATTTCTTATGATGCTATGCATCTCTGCAACATCACTGGAAATATCTTCTCTTTTATATCTAATATTATTTGAGTCTTTGTTTTGTTAGCCAACCTAAAATTTTGTCCACTTTATGTTTAAAAGAAACAACCTTAGGCATAATCTTTTTCCCTTTTCAATTGTTTCTGTATTTCCCTTACTCTCATTGATTCAATTTCTTCTTTATTCCTTCTGTTTTCTCCTGGGTTCTTGATGGGTAAAGTTAAGTAGTGTGAATCTTTGTATTTCTTTTATCATTAAATATATTTATTTATTTATTTATTTATTTTTATTTACATATTTATTCATTTATTTATCATTAAAGTACTGCCGTTTAGAATGTGTCAATCTGTGGTGTAGAGCACGGAGTCCCCGAAGATGCATATATTTGTGTGCCTATTAAATATTACTTCACGGTATTTAACTTACTGCCTTGTGTCATAGAAAAGAAATTTTGAAAACATCTATTTTTATATATAATGGATGACATTTATAAATGAACAGTTCCCAAATATATCCTCTACCAGACTCTTTCCGCAGTAACCATAAAATTGTTTAGTAAATCTGTGAGTGTGTCTCAGTTTTGTAGATGAAATCATAGTTTCCTCATCCAAATTTTTTTTAAGGGTCCACATATGTCATGTTATGTATTATTTTTCTTTCTCTTTCTGGATTACTTCAATTAGAATGACACTTTTTGGGGAGATCTATATTGCTGAAAATGTCATTGTTTTGTCATTTTTTGTTGCAGAATATTATTCCATTGTGTAAATATGGCATGACTTCTGAATACTGTCATCAGTTGTTGGACAATTAGGTTGCTTCCATGTCGTGGGTTTTGTATATAGCACTGCTAAGAACTTTGTGGTGCAGGTGACTTTTTGAAATAGGGTTCCTTTTGATATATACCCAGAAGTGGGATTGCTGGATCATATGTTAACTCTATTTTTATTCTTTAGAGTAATCCCCATCCTGGTTTCCACAATCACTGCACCAAACTACATTACTACCAACAGTGTAGGAGGGTTCCCTTTCTCCAAAGCTTTCCCAGAAATTATTGTTTGTGAAATTTTGAATGATGGCCATTGTGACTACTGTGAGTGACACTTCATTATAGTTTGATTTGCCCTTCCCTGATAATGATAGTGAGCAATTTTTTTTCATATATCTATGTGGAATTTGTATTTCTCTAACGGGGAATTGCTTCTTTAGGGATTTTGCCCATTTTCAGATGGGGTTTCTTGTTTTTTTTATTATTATTAGGTTGTATGAAGCCTTTATATTTTGGAAATTAAGACTTTGTCAGTTGCATCAGTTCTAAATATTTTCTTGAAACCTGTAGATTTTCATTTTGCTTTGTTTATGGTTCCCTTTGCTGTGCAAAAGCTTATAAGTTTAATTAGGTCCCATTTATTAATTTTGCTCTTACATCCCTTCCCTGGGTAGTCTATTCTAGGAGATCATTTCTGAGATTTATCTCAGAGTGTTTTGCCTATGTTTTCTTCCAGGACATTTACTGTGTCTTGCCTTACATTTAAGTCTTCAAGCCATTTTGAGTTTATCCTTGTGTATGGAGTGAAGGAGTGTTCTAACTCCATTGCTCTGATGCTGCTATCCATTTTTCCCAACACCGTTTGGTGAAGAGATGGTCTTTTCTCTGCCATATTCTTGGTTACTCTGTCAAACATTAATTGAACATAGGCCTGTAGATTTATTCCTAGGCCCTCTATTCTGTTCCATTGGTCCATATGCCTTTTTCTGTACCAATATCATGTAATTTTGATTATTGTAGCTCTGCAATAGTGTATGTAGACCTGATGGGTTATTATTCTAGCCTGTTTCTTTTTCTTTAATATTACTTTGGAAACTATGGATAGTTTATGACTCTTTGTAAATCGTAGGATCATTTGTTTAAGTCCTATAAAGAAATGTTTTGCATAATTTGATAGGAAATCAAATTTTCTTACCTGATCTTTGTGGCTAGGACTTCCAAGACTATGTTGAATTGAAATTGTGAGAATGGGAAACCTTGTCTTGTCTCAGGTTTTTCTGAAAAGGTTTTCAGTTTTTCACCATTGAGTATTTTACTGGCTATATATTTGTCATAAATAGCAATCATTATGTTGAGATATGGTCACTCTGCACCCACTGTGATAAGAACTTTTATTGCAGATAGGTGTTAAATGTTATCAAATGCTTTTTCTGCATCTACTGAGATGATCATGTGGATTTTTGTCCTCTCTTTTGTTAATATGGTGTATCACAGTTGATTGATTGATTTGCAAATGTTAAACCATCCTTGTGTTCATGGGGTGCACCTAACTTGATCATGGTTTATGATCTTTATTTACATGTTGTTGGATTCTGTTTGTTAATAATTTTTTAAAGACTTTACATCTATGTTTATCAATGATATTGGCATATAGTTTTCTTTTGAGGTAGTGTCTTTGTCTGGTTTTGGTATCAGGTTGATGTTGGCCTTATGGTGTGAGTTTGCGTGTACTCTCTCCATATCAATATTTTGGAAGAGTTTGAGGAGAAGAGAACTGGTATGGATTTTTCTTAGTATGTTTGGTCAAATTACCCAGTGAAGCTATTTGTTTCTGAAATTTTGTTTGCAGAGATTTTTTATTTTATTGATAATTCTATTCCATTTCTGGTGATCTGTCTGTTTAAATGATCAATTTCTTCTTGATGCAATAATGGTGGGCTGAATGTTTCCAGAAACTTCTCCATTTCTCTAGGTACTCCAGTGTGTTTCCTTGCAGTTGCTCATGATATTCCCTTATGATATTTTGCAAATTTGTTGTACTCTTTGAAGTTTCTCCATTTTCATTTCTTACATTATTTGTGTTCTCTGTCTTTTCTTGTTGGATAGCCTATCCTGACTTTTGTCAATTTTTCAAAAATATTTTGATTGATTTTTTCTATTTTTTAAAATTTATTTCAATTCTTTCTCCCTTGATCTTTATTATTTCCCACTTTCTGCTGATTTTTGGTTTTGTTTGCTCTTCTTTTCATGATTAGTTTACATAGAACATTGGATTATTTATTTGAAATTGCTCTTCTACATTTAGGAGTGCCTTGTCAATATGAACTTCCCTCTTAAGCCTGCTTTAATTTTATTCCATGGAATTTGTGTAGTGTTTTGTCATATTTCTCAAGATATTTTTTAATTTCTTCTTTTACTTCATTACCTCCCCTCCTTGTTTTAGTACCACTTTGTTTAATCTACATGCTGTCAATTTTTCAGCCTGTTTTTCTGTGATTGATTTCTAGTTTCATGGTATAATACTCAGAATAGAACCTTGAAATAAATTTTATCTTCTTAAATTAGTTGAGGCTTCTTCTGTGCCTGAGTACATAATCATTCCTAGAAAATATTCCAAGTGACATGGAAAAGAATGTATATCCTGTTTTTGGGAGAAGTACTGTTTTGGAAGTATAAACCATCTCCAATTATTTTATCATGTCTTTTAATATCTTTGTTCCCTTATTAATTTTCTGTGTGAAAGACCTGTCCAATGATGGTAACAGGGTGTTACAGTCTTCTACTGTGATTGTGTTCCCAGCGATTTCTCTCTTTTTATTTATTAGTATTTGCTTTATGTATCTCGGTGCTCCAATTTTGAGTGTATATATCTTAATGAGTATAATACCCTCATTTTGTATTTCTCCTTTCATCATTTTATCATGTCCTTGTTTATCTTACTCTATGGCCTTTCTTGTAACTCTATTTTGGGTGAAGTCATTACTGCTTGTCCTGCTTTCTTGTCATGTCCATTTGCATGGAATATATTTTTCGTTCTTCTTAATTTCAATTGATGTGTGTTCCTCTTACAAAAGTGGGTCTCTTGTATGCTTCATAATGTAGGGTCTTGTTATATTATCCAATCAGACAATATATATCTTTTGATTGAAGCACTAAGTCCATTAACATTTGTGATAATTATTGGTAGACTGGTGTTTATTTCCATTTTGAACTTCATTATCCATTTGATTTGGTATTTCCTTTTTGTTCATTTCTTTTTCTTTTTGTGGCTTTATTAGTTTTCTTTTTTTATTTTGGTTTCTTTTTGGCTTTGTGAGTTCATTGTACGCTTTTGAATTATGGTTACCCTATTTTGTATTTATATTGACCCGTACTATGTCTGTTTATTTTAACTGATAAGAATACAAACTCAAACCCATCCTACAGAGAACAGAAACAAGAAGAAAACACTCTTTTTGCCCTGTTTCACTCTGTGACCCTTAAAATTTTTGATGTCCTGTTTTACAACATCATATTTATTCTGCTGTAAGTCATTGTAACTATTCCCTTTCTAATTATGCCTTTCTCTTTTCTATAGCATCCTGCTTCTTTTTTATATAGAGTTGATTTTTCATTATTTCTTTTTCTCTTGCTTAATTCTTTTAGTATTTGCTTCTGTGGAAGTTATTTACCTCTCCTTCTATTCTAAAAGATAGCCTTGCTTGATAAATTATTTTAGATTACAGCTTTCTTTCATTCAGGAATTGAGTATGTCTTGCCACTTCCTTCTGACTGTTGTATTTGTGTAGGACACATGTTTACAAATATAATATATATAATAATATATATATGTAAAGAATACCTAGAAATGAAGTTAACAATTAAGGAGAAAACCTATAAGTTAAAAACAGAAAACTTTGATGAAGGAAATTAAGACTGATCCAAAGAAATGAAAAGATTTCTTATGTTAATGATGTGAAACAATGGTTGAAACAACCATTCTACCCAAAGGATTTTACATTTAGTGTGATTCATGTCAGAATACCCATGAGACTTTTTTGTTAAATAGAAAAAATAATTTCAAAATTAATATGCAAACACAAAGATCATGAGTTGCCAAAATAATCTTGAAAAAGAGTATTAAATCTAATGGTGTAAAGTTATCTGATGTTACAAAGCTTTAGTAATTAAAACAACATGATAGTGGCTCAAAAACAGACACCAATCAATAGAAGAGAATATTGCAACCAGATATAATCCGTCAAACCTATGATCAGTAAGCCCATGAAAAAGGAATCAAGAGTACAATATGAAGAAAGCACATTGTCCTCAATAATTAATGCTGGGGAGATTTAACATGTAAAAGATAGAGTAGAATATTTCCTCACATTATATGCAATCTATGAGCACAGAATATCTTTCTAATTATTTTGTTTACTTATTTTTCTTGCACCTGTAATTTATAGATCTATGTTTATATCTTTTTTTTCACTTATCATATGTATTTCTATTTTATTGTTTTTGGTATAAATTTACACACAATTATTTTCCTAATTTCTATTTCTGATAATATGTTGTTACTATATAAAAATGCAACGGATATTTGTGTATTGATTTTGTATTCTGCAAGTTTACTAAGTTTGTTCATTATTTCTAACAGTCACTGGAGGGGTCTATGGAGTTTTAACTCTGCATAATTATGTCATCTATAAAATCTTTACTACTTTTTTACAAGTTGGATGCCTTTTTACTTTTCCTTGACTAGTTGTTCTGGCTAGGACTTCTGATAATGTAATTTAGGGCTTGTGAAAATGAACTACTTTTTCTTATTACTGGACCAGAGGGAAACCTTCCTGTATGTTAACATTGAACTTGATGTTACTCATGGGTTTTTCTTATATGGATTTTATAATGTTTAGTTACTTTCTATCTAGAGCGAATTTGGTAAGAATATTTTTATAAAAAAGTTAAGATCACATTTGTCAATAAATTTCCTACATTTTTTAAGACTGTTATTTTTGAATTATTTTTAAGGGATAGTATCACATATATTCATTTGCAAATGTGAAATAATATTTATGAACCAGGACTAAATCCAATTTAACTATAGTTTATAATACTTATAATATGCCATGAATTCAGGTTGCTTGTATTTATTTAGAATGGAATTTACAGATACTGAAGGTAAAATTTGCATTGCACCTTGAGTGTACATTTATTTATTTAAAAATTTTATCACTCATTTTGAATTTGGCTTATGTTTAATGGAATTTATTTTTAAATAAGTAATATAACTTTTGGTAGAACTAGATTTGCTACATTTTACTAATACAGAGCATAACTATTATTTACCATTAGAGCACAAAACACATGACTTATAATGCCATACTATATTAACAATGCCAACAGTTTCAGGACTGAGAAACTTATTGCTTCCTAAAATGCATTACCAAGTCTTTTCCACCCCAAACCACATATAATGTTATTTCTTTGTCTTTTGATTATTTGTTTGCTTGCCCCTTAATGGAGGCACTGCTTTTTGAACCCAGGATCTTATGCATAAATGTATTTATCAACATCATTTTGGAACACAAAACAGAAGTCCAAGAGTATGGATTATAAAGATGACCAGAATATTTATTTTCTTTTAGCGAATGAAAAACCTCTGAGTGAAAGAATGGCAAATATAAACATTTGTAAATATACAATAAGATTGTCTCTTTTGTAATTTTAAGGTAGAATATTAAATTATATTTGTTCCACTTATAGCACTTAATTATACTTTAAAACAAAAATTGCCCCCTTTGGGATTTCTTAAATTTGATTGATTATTTTAATCTAATTTTATTTCATGTATATTTACCATTTATTTATAAACTTACCAAATAAACTGATATTTATTCCTCTCATGTTTTGAATATAGAGCTACTTATTGAAAAGTACACAGATAAATACCTACTTCCATTTCTAAATCAAATTATTTTTCACTTTAATTAGAAATGATGATGAAATAATTATACATTTTCTGTACTGCCTTTACACAAATTACACTTTTAATTCCAAAACTTTAAAATTATTTTACTTATTTTGTGTATTATTTATACCCTATTCACCAATATGGAATAAATTTGTGTACAAAAGAATGGAGATTTGTTTTATTTTTAAGACCCCAAAATAATATTATTTAAAAAGATTTTGTGGGGATAATATTTGCAGATCACACCATAAATATAAGCATCATTTATGTTTCATTTTAATTTTATGAATGAAGATAAACACTGTCTGAATGTTTCACTTGAGTTCCTAGGAGACCTGACGTTTTGTTATGTCATAGCTACTTAGGTTGAGAACCATTTTGATGGCCTAGCAGTTTATCTGTGCAGGCCTGCCAAAACAGCATTTGAAGCTGCAGTGCTCAAAATCATGCAGATTAGAAAAGTAACTGTAGAAAAAGCTATTTGATGTGGCACATGTTTCTTCCGAAATTCAAGGTATGTCTAGTTAAGATGGACCAACTGGTTCAGGAATCTCCAGTAGATCTCTATTGTGTGATCAAACATTCTCTGGGGACTTGGACTTGAGGTCTATGATTGAAGAAAATGCTTTTCAGACTTTGTCTGAAGAATCCTTGATAAAAAGACCATGTTACACACATTGTGTTTCTGAATGACATAAAGATAATGAATTTTGTTCCCTGACATTTCCAAGAAAACTCTGGAAAATGGCTGGAAGTGACCAATTTAAATCCATCTGGTTGGATGATAATGGATCTTCCATAGTGATTGATGAAGATGCCTTTAAGAAGGAAGTTTTGGAAAGAAAGGCCCCTTTCAGTATATTTGAAACAGGAATTATGAAAAGCTTAGTTAGACAGCTTAACCTTTATGGGTTTAATAAAGTGAGGCAAATATTTCAGAGATTTGCTTGTCTAGTTGACTTTCTGGCAGAAGAAAAAGAAGTCTCTGTTTTAAGAAAGGTATACATAAATTTTAGTTACCACATGGTAACTTATATATAAAATTTTACTTTGTACATCAATCTATGGTAATATAAATGTAAAGCTAAATTTTGAAAATTGTATAATATTATTAAAGCTAAAATTCATTATTTTTTCTAAAAAATGAGGACAGTGCCTTATGTATTCAAGATTATGAGAAAATTTGCTTGCAACTATGATTCTTACCAGAAATCTAAATAAAGATATAAAATCTGCTTTTGAAAAGTGGCATTCACCATTACTGCAAATGCTAACTTCTTAAATTTGATGACTATTCTATTTAAATGTGTATTTTCCAAAAAAGGAACTTCAAAATATCATTAGCAATGTTCATATTTTGATGATATTATCTTTGCATTGTAAACATGAAATCTCAGGTTTTATAGGTTAGGCTTATTTTAGTGTTGTATTTTGGTTTAAAATATTAATAAAATCTTACTCCTTTGGTTGTAGCTGCAGTTCTATCATAATCAAAATTTTAAATGAGGCTGTCCCCAGCTTTTATTGAGAATAAAAAGGAGAGTTGGGATTAAAAATGCCTCTGTGGTATCTTCATTGGCTCAAGATTTCAGAAGAAGCAATTTAAAGGAGGCAGTAATGAGGATATTCATAATTCTGATTTTGTGGCTGACACTAGTGGAGATAGTACATTTTTACCTTCTGCAAATTTAAACATCTCTCTAATAAGAAAGCACTCTGCTAGCCACATAATTGGTGATACAAATACCCCGATCAGAGATGATTTTTCTCCTCCATCATCAATGTCATTTAGACCACCAGAACAAATTGCAGTGGATCAACGTGCTATTTTAAATCAGTTGACCTCTGTCCATGGGCACTTTTAAAGCAGCTACACTGAAGCAAATGGCCGTGTTGGAAAATGCCAACAAATATCTGCAATTTTCATATTTGAACAATAAACATAGATGTGTACCTGTAATTTCCTTATTATATTTTAAAAATGGTTAAGAGGTAAATGGTAGAGTAAGTTTCCATTAAAAGAAAAAAGTGATATTTGATTGATATGATCATTTGATGGAAAAATATAGGAGTAAATTTAAATAATTTCTTGTAAGGAAGAAGAGTAAATGGAAGAATTTGGAAAAAGACAAAAACATGGAGAGAGGGAAAATTACTAAGTGGTTTCTGGTTCATCCTGGAAAGTAGGAAAATGTTAAGTTAGGATAGGTTGAAACAGGAGATAAATGCAGGAACCGGCCCAGGGATCATGGTCTCTATTATGTCATCCCCGGAATCATAAAGGTCACATGATGTAGTCCCAGATGACTCATTCAGCATGTGGTTCAGGGTAAGAAGTAATTTTATTTATGGCCTTTTTGTGCTGCTCTCAAAGCATTCCAATTGGTGCTTTTACTTCCTGCCCTCAAGATTCTACACTGTATTTTCTAGTTAATAATTTATGTTGCTATTATTTTCCAGACAAAGTCAAGCTTATGTCCTCAGGGTGGCATTTAATGCTTTTCCAACTCTAAGCCCACAAACTCAACTTAGATTTGTCATTTCTCTATAAATCTGACATCTAACTACCTTGGCATGTCTTTATATTTTACTGTATCTGGAGATACATCCAGGCAAATGCTTGTCATCTATGTTCACTCCAATCTCACCACTTTTGCTCCAGCTCGTCCTTTGACTTTGTGTGTCCTCCTTTTACCTACTTAGACTTTCCCAGTCTCAGTGCAGAAACCAACTCCTCCAGATGTTTTGTCTTTCCGCGTTTCCTTCTCTAACTTGGATACCAGCACAGTAAGCATAGCACATGCCACCGGATGCATTTTAGTATTTAGTGAATGAAAAATACATGTTGACTTTAAGCAAAATCTACTTTCCTGAATCAACAAAACTCTCATGGTTTTCAAATTATTTCATTATGTTCTTTACTCTTCACCACAAACTAGATCTTTTCATAGCCCAAGAACTATTCAGTCAAGACAGTAATTGGAGGTAGGTACAGGAGACAAAATATTATTTTCTTCTTTATTCATGCCTCCAGAGGTCTAAAGCATTCCACTCTCATTTGCTGGAATTTTTCCTGTCTCTTCATCACCCAACAACCCCAAAATAGCTGATTCTCTTACCCATACCAATAACAATACTGCCTTCTAATTAATTTACTTCTTAGAATCAGAGCTTTGTCCAGAAGGGACAGTGTTATTTCAAATATTTAATGTCGGTTTTTTCACCCCACATAACTTGTGCCACTTCTAAGCTTCGCACAGGAAGTATCTAAGAGATAATAGCCCCTTGGTTGGGGCGGTCATATCCAGTAACCAAATTGCAATCTAAAATGTGTGGACTAGAAAGAGGTGAGGGTGGTAGAATTAAAAATTTGTCCAGCTGCAAGAATACCAAGTTTCTGCAGATATAAAGAAATATAAAATATTCATGGAAGACTTTGACAATTTCCCATTAAATTTAAATAAAAGGTGAATCATTTTCAGAATGCAAAGTGCCCTGGAATGCTGCAAAAATTGTAGGCAAGGTCAGGGAGCTTAAGACTTCTGCTTACAATCATGCAGCCAGTGTCAGCTGATAAGAGTGGAATGGCAATATTGAGTTCTGAAAATGTGTCACCAGTTTGGAAGAAAGTCTTTGATAATCTGGAGAATGACAAATGGGCCAGGGAAAGCTCTAGCAACATCCCATCAATATGACCTTTACCAAGAGAAGAAAAGAGCACACTTGCAGCAGGAGATCTGTGTCTGGACAGCAGTGGTTTTTCCTACAACAGAAACATCAAGCTGTTAATATTGTCAGCTCAAATCAGATGGTGTCTATGTTGTTGTTTATATTAGCAGTCTGGGGTTCAGATGGGCTGGTTCAGCAGCTATTTTCCAGCTCTCTTATCATTCAGTGGGTCTTACCGTGATCATTTTAAGAAGGTTCTATACTGATAATTCAAAAGCTAAAGTTTACTTTCAAACTTGAAATTCTGGGGAAAAATATTATTTCTTTGCCCATCTGTAGGTTCCTACCTGGTAAAAGCTAGACTATTGGCAAAAGTACAAAATTTGGCTGGTGTTTGAAAACTATACTCTGAGCTTTGCCCACTGAATTCTTCCCACTAAATACTACGAATCTGCCTACCACTGTGTGTGTGTGTGAAGATGTATTGTTAACAGTAACTAAGTTTGTCTTAGTTGAGTCATCAGTGAATTATTCCTCTACATCTGGCACAATCTCTGTGAATTTAGAGTTTCATTGAGCCACCAGATTTTCTTCCGATTAGGGAGAGGTAGATTATAATTCTCCCAGTATACTAATTGTTACCTGTTCATTGAATCCCGAGCTGATGCTATGGCCAAGCCACTGAACCCTTGAATTGGACTGAGGCATATAAATTCTACAGTCCCCAAAGCCCAGCAAAGACTGTCTCTCTTTTTAACTTAAGCTTATATCTAAGTTTTTTTTTCTTTTAATTCTCATTGTTGACACAACTTATTCTGGCTTTGAACACCCGTTGACTAATTTATAGTGACTGAAGCTATGACTTATTCCCATTCACCTAGAAATTGACATAACCTTTTTTTCCTTGGACTACCTGGAATAGAGTGAGCATAGTCATCATTTTGAAAGCAGTCCTCAGTCCTAATAATGCAGAAATTTTACACTTATTTGCCCAGGAATTGAGCAATTATGTTTGTTGTGGATCTCAGTGATTATCCTCACATCCCCTAATGCAACCATGAGAAAACACCACATTGTTATCCAAAATCAAGTCTTTGTCAGTATTGCATTCCCATTGCAAAAGATTTAAGTATTGTAGGAGTTCTGAGATTTTACCATGCTGAGATTTTTAGCTGCCTAGTATGTTCATTTCTTACAGATGCTGTGGGGTTAAATGAGAACATCGTTCAGAGACAGTGAACTTTATCACTTACAGCAAGGACAGTTTTAAATTTGCATCCATTCCCTAATCTCAGATGAATACAGAGAGAGAAAATTTGATGCCTACAGAAGCAGTGGTCTGTTAATATGAAGAAAGTTTAAGGCATGGTAAAACAGTAATTTTATGAGTATCTTTATGTAAATATATTAAAATCACTTATTTATAAGTATCTTTACCTAGGATAAGTATATCATGACTCAAGTTTAATTGCTGCAAAAACAATCATGAGAAATAACATGGGAAAAAATGACCATTGACTTTACATTTTTCCTTCAGCTCTTATTGAGATATAATTGGCAAAAACCATTGTGTAAATTTAGGTGCACAGGATAGTGATTTGATTTACAAGTATCATAAAATAAATATCATAGCAACTTTAGGGAGAATTCATTATCTCTTTTAGATACAATTTGAAAGAAATACAACTTGTCTTTTGGTTGTGATGAGAAAACTTATGGTCTTCTCTCTTAACAACATTCATATAGAACCTAAAGCAGCATTAATTGTAATTTTCATGTTACTACGGGGCATCCCTAGAACACGTTTATTTTTCGGCTGCAGGTTTGTAGCTTTTGAGTGCATTAATCAAATACTCCTTTCCTAACCCCTGCCTCTGTTAACTACAAATCTAATTTTTTTCTATAGTATGTTTGTTTGTTTTTGAAGTGTAGTTTTATCTATAACACTGTGTTAGTTTCTCTTACACAACATACTGTTTTCTATCTTTAATACATTTCAAACTGATCACAAATATAAAACTAGTTTTGATATGTTGCTTTTTAAAGATATTTCATGGTTATTGACTCTTCCCCATACAGTACATTTCTTGTCCCTGACTCATTTAATCTGCCAATGGAAAATTTTCTCTCTTAATTTGCCTCATATATTTCTTTTTCTTCATCACATTTCCCTTCTTCTTGTGAACAACCTGTTTATTTCTATATCTATAACTCCTTTTCTGTTTTGTTATGTTCGTTTGTTTTAAAGTCCAAATATGAGTAAAACCATTCAGCATTTGTCATTCACTTTCTGACTTATTTCACTTAGCATATTACCCTCTTGGTCTACCAATTTGTTGCAAATGACAAGAAATTAATCTTTTCAGAGCTGAATAATAACCCATTGAACTTTTATTTTTGTTTGTGTGCATATATAAATATATATATATTTAGGGTGTCTGTATATATATGTATAAATATAGACAAATCTTCAGTTAATAGATGGGTAGATATATTTACTATAAAAACACATCTTTTTATCCATCATCTGTTGATGAGCAATTAATTTGCTTCTATATCCTGGCTATTGTAAATAATGCCATAGTGAATATAGGGCTGAATTTATCTTTTCTGATTAGTGTTTTTGTTTTCTTGCAATAAATATCCAGATATGGAAATGTTGGATAATATTTCATTCTTAATTTTTAGATAAAATTGCATACTGTTTTCCACAGTGGCAGCACAAATTTACATTCACTTAAACAGTGTATCAGAGTTCTATTTCTTACATCCCCACCAACACTTATATTTGTTATCTTTTTGATAATAGTCATTCTGACAGGACTGACATAAAGTCTCATTGTGTTTTGGACTTGCATTTTACTGATGATTTGTGATGTTGACCGATTTCATGTGCCTATTGGTTACCTTTCCCCCACTGTATATTCATTTTTGTAATGGGCTAAATGACCATAACTGTGCGATTTCATTTTTATGGATTTTGCTGTGTTCCATTATTCTGTTCATTCTGTGCCACTACCTTATTCTTTTTAATACTGTAGCTTTGTATTTTAGTTGAAAATCAGGGACTGTGTTACATCCTGTTAATTCTTTGTCAAAGTTATTTTTGTTTTTAGTTTATTTTCTTTGTTTTCATTTTATTTTAGTGATTTCATCTCTTTTGTGTTTACATGTAAATTTAAGAATTATTTATTGTAAGTGTCTAAAAATGCCGTTGGTATTTTAATAGGAACTGAATTTAATTTGTGTATTTTCTTGTCTAGTACTGTCACTTAAACAATATTTATTTCCTAATCTATGAACAGAGAATCTCCTTTCATTTGTTTGCATTATCTTCATTTTCTGTTATAAATATTTTATAGGTTTCTGAGCACAGATCTTTTACCACCTTGGCTGCACACATTACTTGATTTTTGGCTTTTTTTTGTAATGCAACTGTAAATGAGACAGTTCCCTCACTTTCTCTGTTAGCTTGTTGTCAGTGTGTAGAAATGCAAGATTTCTTTATGTTAATTTTATATTCTGAAATTTTACAAAATGCATTGATAAGCCCTAGAGGATTTATGCCATCTTCTTTAGGATTTCAATTTGAAATATGTCATCTGAAAACAGATACTTTTACCCCTTTTCTTAATTAGCTATATTATATTTACATTTATTTTGGATAGCTATGGCAAGAATTTCCAATACTGTACTGAATAAAAGTGGTAAGAGTAAGCATTCTTGCCTTTTTCCTGCTCTTAAAGGTGATGTTTTCTGGTTTGAATCAGTGAGTGTCATGTTTGCTGATTTCGTGTCATTTATGGCCTTAAATGTGTTGAGATGTGTTTACTTATGCCCACTTTGAGGAGAAATATAATCATAAATAGATACTGAATTTGTCAAAACATTTTATGACTCTTTTGAGGTGACCATATAATTTTTGTTTTTCAATTTGTTAGTGTGGTGTATCATATTAATTAATTTGTGGGTAATGAATCACTTTTGCATCCCTGGAATAAAATGGACTTAATCATAATGTATAACCCTTTTAATGTATTGTTTGCTAGCATTTTAATGATGATTTTTGCAACTATGCTTTTTAGTAGTATTTAACATGTAATTTTATGAGGTATTTGTTCCTGTTTTTGTAGCAGTCTGATACAGAAATGTGGGGTAGGAAGCCTTCCTTCCTCTGCAAATTTATGGAATTCTCTGAGAAGTATAGGTGATAACTCTTCTCTAAGTGTTTGGCAGAATTCACCTGTGAAGCTGCCTAGGCCTGGAATTTTGTTTCTTGGGAGATTTTGTTTAATTACTTATTCAATTTCATTAGTGATAATCTGTTCATATTTTCTAATTATCATTCCATCCTGGAGATTAAGTCTTTCTAAGAAATTGTCCATTTCTTCTACGGTTTCCATTTTAATTGTCATATAATTTGTTGTATCTTCTTATGATGCTTTGTGTAACTTTGATATAAGCTGTAACTTCTCATTTATTTTGGAGTTTATAAATCTGTACTCTCTATTTTGCTCATGAGTCGGGTTAAATTTTATGAATTTCATTATTCTTTCAAAAGATAATATTTAGTTTGATTAGATGTTTCTATTTTTAATCTTTATTTTATTAATTTATATTCTGAACTTTCAGCTGTCTTTCCTTCTACTAACAAGTTTTTTTTAATTGTTTTGCTACATATTTTGTTTGTAAGATTATGTTATAATTGAGAGATAATTATTATTTGTATAAGTGGGATTATTTTGCTATAAGCTTCCCTATTAATACTGCGTCTGCTTTACCCCATGGACTTTGTTTCTGTAGTAATATTTCTTTATATATATTTCCTTTGATTTATACAGAAATCCATTTTTTGTTTAATATTGTATGATTTATCCTCCACACTTTACAATTTTCCCAGGTTTTTTCTTTTAGTAAATTTCTGTTCTACAGAATCCATAAGTCTCTTCACAAAACAAGGAGAAAAATAATAAAATTTATAAAAAATATGAAAGACCCAAATTTTCTAAAATTATCTTTGAAAAATGAACAAAGCTGTGGGTAATATCCTCCCTGACTTTGGAACATACAACAAAGCTACAGTAATGAAAACACCTAAATATGGCACTAAAAGAGACACATAGAACAATGGCACAAAATAAAGAGTCCTAAAATAAACCCACACACATATGGTCAATAAGTCTACAATGAAGGGGGCAAGAGTATAAAATGGAAAAAAGGCAATCTCTTCAACAAGTAGTTCTGGGAAAACTAGACAGTTCATGTAAAAGGAAGATGTAAGAGCACTTCCTTCCATAGTATACAAAATAAGATAAAAATGGAATAATTTTCTAAAAGTAATACCTGATAATTAACACTTTCTGACCAAGAACAGGAGCAGATCTGTCTTTGAGATAAATCATAGCAATATTTATTTTTGATCTATCTCCTAAGTAAAAAGAAAAGGAAAATTTACAATAACAGTTTTTAATTTTACTGAGGAGAAAATAAATGTAATATGTGATACAGGGATTCTACTTCTTGTATAAATGTGAAGTGCAAAACATTTTGCAGAGCAAAGGAAACCTTCAGCAAGATATATGGCAACACACAGAATAGAAGGAAGAATTTCAGACAATGAAACCAACATTTTGTTAATATCCATAATATATTTATAGCATACTAGACTCAATATTTAAAGACCAAAGACTCCAACTTAAAAACATTTGAAGGATCTTCAAAGAAACTTTTCAAATACAGACACGTGGATGATTTTCATGCACATAAAAAGAAACATAATGTTGCTATTAATTAGGAAATTGTAAATCAAAACCAGAGTGAAAAATAATCTCACAGCAACCAAAATGGCTATTAAAAAAGTCTTCAAATGTCAAACATTAATAAGAATGTCGATAAAAGTGAACCCAGATACACTGTTGGTGGAAATATAAATTGATGCATTCACTATGATAAAAGAGTGGACAGTGCCCAGAAAACTAGATATAGAAGCACTATATGTTGCAGCAAATCCAGTTTTTGATATAAATCTTAAAAAAATGAAAACATTATCTTTAAAGAAAATATTACCCCCAATGTTCTTAACATCTTCATATATAATAGTCAAGGAGAGATGCACAACTCAACCCCCCCATCAACAGATGATTGGCTGAAGTTGATGTGAGATATAGATAACATAAAAAATACTTAGTCATTGTCATATCAAAAAATAAAATTCTGCCATTCGGAGCAATGTGACTGGACCCAGAGAGTGTTGTACATAAAAAAAAGTCATACAGAGAGAAACAATCTACGTTATCACTTATATAAGGAAACTAAAGATATAAGAGAAATAATCATAAAAAAGAGAAACAGAATCACATTTATATGTGTAGTGTACCAAGTAGTTGTTTCCTGTGACGACAGGTAAGAAGGATGGAGAAGACAGAAATGTGCAAGGAACTAGATATAATTTAGAGAAGCAACACTGTCATATTTGCAGCACAGAAAAATATTTTAATAATTTAAATGATTTTAAAGAAATTATAGGCATATATTATAGTAAAATTTGCATGTAGGTGGGAAAAACATTGAAGAAAAGAACCCAGGAAATACAAAATAGTTTATGGTACTCTGATATTAAGGGAGGTGATTTGTTCACTTTCTTTACTGTTCTAATAATGTCCTTAGTAGAACTTAACCTTTTAAATGAAAAAGCATATGCTTTTAAAAAAGTGACATAAATTTAAACTATTCCTGTCTCTCCCTTTAAATCTACAGTCAGTGAAAGGATCACATCTCAACAAAAATAACTACAACACAAAACAATACTCAAGAGCGCATGTGTACAGCTGAAGTTTGGTGGGCTAAAACACATAAAGGAGGCTAAAATGAAGGAAGAGCAGAGGTGGTGCCTGCATCCAAGGCCCACTGACAAGGGTATCTGAGCCCAGAACTTCAGAGTACACAGCAGAAACAGTGTCTCATTGGTTCACACAGCTTCAGCCACCAACTGCACCATTACTCATGGTCACAGGTAACCAGGAGGTTGGCACAGTGGAGACAGAAATTCCATCCTTCAGACACTCAGATATTCATGACACAGTCCCTACTCCCCATTCACAGTGGTGGAGACAAGGTACCTTGCAACATAGGACATGGCAAAGGCACTTGTGTGATTCCAAATGCCCACCTGTCTTTACACCTTTCCTCAATGTGTACACTGAGTCTCAAGGGATATCAGATAAAAGGAAAGGTTCACTGGCCCAGTGACAACAGTGGCATTAACTACCAGAGATGTCTAAAAAGTGACAATGTAAGCAATCTTTTATCCAGACAGTAGCAACTGGAAAGTGCCATTTTGAATTATTATCAGAGGTAGCTCAGGTAAGTTAAACCAAAAATTGTGCAATATTGCAAAATACCAGAGAACAAAAGCAAGGACTCCAACTCCCAATCTGTTATTTAGTGTCATCAGGGCAATAATTCACCATGATCATGACCAATCACAGTAACAGTGTAGGGCACGCACACACAGAGATACTCACACACAGACATCAACACAGATGCAGACACACAAGAACACACTCACAAACCCACACTCGCACCCACACACACACACAATGTCAACCCTGCAGCAAAGAAACATAAGTCATGGAATATTGCCATATAACTAATAGAGAATCCAGACAGTTGTGATACAGAAACTCAATACAAAAAACAAAACTCAGAAAGCAGTTTAATGAGCTCAGTATTAAAATAAATGTTGATAAGGAATACATTACCTAAGAGACTGAAATTATAAAATAACCCAACATTATGAGGACCAGATGAACTTTGAAAATAAGATGAAGAATGCAACAGAAAGCATTGGAAGAAGACTGTCTTTGTGGAAGAGAGATTAGCAAACTCACCAATACAAAGCTAGAAATGATAGGAGATGGCAGAGATTCAAGATATTAAAAAGTGAGGAAATTTTACAGTAGCCTTCAGACTTCCTCAGGAAGTGAACATAAGAGTGAAATCCTGGAGGGAGATGAAAGTTAGACGGCAGCTGATGGTTTATTTAAAGAAGAAATAGTTGATAATTTCCCGAACCTATTTGAGGAACTGATATACAACTCTGTGAGCCAACAAAACACCAATAACTTTAAGACAAAGAGACCTGTTTCAAGATACATCATATGCAAGTTGGCAAGTCAATGACAGAGTAAAATTTTAAAGGCAGCCAAAGAAAGTTTTGATAATGTACAAAGAACCCCAATTAGGCTCTCAGCAGATTTCTGAGTGGAAAATATGTGCCAAGGTTAAATAAAATGACATTTTCAAACTACTGTATTTAGAAATTCCTCACCTAAGAATATTCTACCTCGCACAGTTGTCACTTCAGTATAAAATTAAAATAAAGCCTTTACCAGAAAAACAAATCCTGAATGAGATAAAAAAAAAAAACCAAGACACCTTAAAAGATATGAGGAAAACTGCTATTCTAAGAAAAATAAAATGGCAGAACTATGCAAAACATTGAACAAAATACTAAGCAGAGACCACGAGAAAGTTGCAACTGATTCTTTGGGTATGTTTTTAAAGGCTGCTATTCTATATGGATAAAATAGTGTAAAATAGGAAATTAGTTGCAATAAATAAAGATACATCAATCTGGTAAGATGTTCTCAACAGTAATAGAAATAATTTGAGTCAGTATTCATAAAAGGTAACTTGTAAAAATAATACAATATTAAAGGAAGATGCTATCAGCAGAAAAAGGACTAAATTATACATGAGATATTTTATTTTTAATTGAAATAGAGTAGATGTACTCTTTTGTGTAGTTTCAGATGTATAGCATAGTGATTCCAACCACTTTGTAGGTTATATTGCATTATAAATTATTATAATAATTGTAACATACAATTATTATATGTTATTGTGCATAATTCCCTGATCTATACAGATTATCCTTGTTGCTTCTCTCCTTTATATATACTAATTTTTATCTGTCAATATCCTACCATTAAATTGTCTTTCCCTTCCCCTTTGGTAAACATAAATATTTTCCCATATGATTCAGTCTGCTTCAGTCTTGTCTATCTAATCTCTCCATCTCTCTACCATATCTCTATCTATCTATCTATCTATCTATCTATCTATCTATCTATCTATCTATATATCTATCATGTATCTATGTATCTATACTTCTATCTATTTATCTGTAATCTATCAAAAAATAGCTATAGATAGATGTACTCAGATACTTATTATTCTTTAGATTCCACAAATAAATTATATTATATACTATTGTCTTTGTTTAAGTTACTTCACTAAGCACAATATTTACTAGGTCCATTCATGATGCTGAAAGAGAAATGTGTTGTACTTTTTCATGGCTGAGTAATATTCCATTGCATATTTATTGTAACATCATACCTTCTTAAATCCATAGTCTAATGTGGACTCTTGGATTGCTTCCCTGTCTTGCATATTATAAACAGTGCGGTTGTGAACATTGGTTTTTCTCAATTTAGTGTTTTTCCCCAGATTTTTCCTAGGAGAGATATTACTGAGTCATATGGTAGTTCTCTTTTTACTTTTAAAATATCTGAATTCTGTTTTCCATAGAAGTTGTACATTTTACATTCCTACCAAAGGATACAACAGATTTGTTTCCTCCACATCATCTTCAACACTTTCTATTTGTAGACTTTTTGATATTATCCATTTGAGCAGTGTGAAATGATATCTCATTGTGGTTTTGATTTGCAATTACCTAATAATTAGTAATGTTGAGCATTTTTATCACTTGCCTGTTACTCATCTTTTTGTTATTTTGGAAAAATATTAACTCAGGAACTCTGTTCTATTTTTTGATTGGGTTTTTGTTTTTAACATTGAGTTGGGTAACCTAAATCCATGTTACATCTATTAACCTACATCTATTAACCCCTGGTCACTTGCATTGTTTGCAAATATATTCTCCAATTACACAGGCAGTGTTTTCATTTCATTCATAGTGTCCTTAGCTGTGCAGAAGTTTTCAAGTTTCTTTAGGTCCCATTTGCTTATTTTTGCTTTTATTTCTTTTGCCTTAGGAGACTGATATAAGAAAATATTCCTATGATATATATACAATAGTGTATCTCCTATATCCGCTTCTAGCAGTTTTTTAGTATCAGGTTTTACATTTAGGTCCTTAATACACTTGGAGTTTATTTTTGTATATGATGTCAGGGAATGCTCTAATTTCACACTTTTACATGTAGATATCCAGCTTTCCCAACACCATCCATTGACGAGACTGTCTTTTCTCCATTGTGTACTCTTGCCTCCTTTATCATAGATTCATTACTCATAGGTGTGTGGAATTATTTCTAGGCTCTCTATCTGTTTTTATTGATTACATTTCTGTGTCAATCCTATGCTGTTTTTATAACTGTAGGGTTGTAGTGTAGTAAGGTATCCGGGAGGATTATACCTCCAGATTTGTTGTTTTTTTCTCAAGATCATTTTGGCAAATTTTAATGGTTTCATGTAAAACTTAGAGTTATTTATTTTCTGGTACTGTGGGAAATACTACGGCTTCGTAACAGGAATTGCACTAAATCTGTAGGTTTCTTTGTTCGGCCATGTTAACAATATTAACTCTTTCAATCAAAGAGCACAGGACATCTTTCCATTTCTTTGAATAATTTTTAATTTCTTTGTCAATGTTTTTTAATTTTCAGTGTGTAGATCTTTCATATATGTGTTTTCATTTATTCCAAGATATTCGGGGTGATGTGATTTTAAATAGTATTGCTTTCAACATCCATGTTAAGGTATCTCATGATTAATATGTAGGAATGCAAGAGACTTCTTTACATTAATCTTGTACCCTGCTCCCTTGAGGAAATTTTTATTGTTCATAATAGTCTGTGTGGAGCCCTTAGGACTCTATGTAGATTGTTATGTCATCAGTACTGGTGACAATTTTGCCTCTTTCTTTCCATTTTGCATTTCTTTTACTTCTTTTTCTTTCCTTTTTCTTTCTTCTTTTACTATGGAACAGAAGTGCTGAGAATAGAAATCCTTGTGTTGTTCCCGAATTTACTCAGAAGGCTTTCAGCCTTTCCTCTGAGCATTATAAATTGTTATAAGTGGCCTTTAGTATGTTGAGAGATGTTCCCAATGCACTCCCTTTAATGAGATTTCGGATCATGATGTATGTTGAATTTTGTCTAATGATTTTTCTGTGTATTCACATGGTCCTGTGAATTTTGTCCTTCCTTTTTTATATAAGTGTCATGCTGATTGACTCGTGTATGTTGAACTATCCTTGTGAATCTGGATGGAATCAAACTGATCATCGTTTATTATCCTTCCTATCTACTGCTGGATTAGTTTGTTGATGTTGTTCGAGGATTTTTGAATGTATATTCATCAAGAATATTGGCTTTACATTTTCTTTTTTTTTTTGTTAGTATCTTTGACTGGTTATGTTATCATAGTATTGGTGGCCTAATAGAATAACTTTGGGAATTTTCTTTCCTCCTTCATTTTTTGAAATACTTGGGAGGAAAGTGGTTTTAGTGAAGGCATCCAGGCATTTTGTTCAAGGGGTGTTTTTAAAATTATACATTTTATTTAACTTGCACAGATTGTTCTTTTCAAGTTTTCAGTTTTCTCTTTATTCAGTGTTGGCAGGCTGAGAAATTTATCCATTTCTTTAAGATCGTCCAGTTGGTTGTCATGTAACTGCTCAGAGTGCTTTCATAATCTTTGTTTGTATTTCTGTAATATCAGATGTTATTTCTACTGTTTCATTTATTATTTTTTGGGGGCCCACTCCCTGTATTTCTTGATAAGCTTGGCTAAATTTTATCAATTTGTTAAAATTTTTAAGAAAATAAAAGCTGGTTTTTTTATGATTTTTAAATTATTTTTTAATTTTATTGTATTTATTTTCAACCTAATCATTAAAGATTTCTCATTCTACTGCCTTTAGGTTTTGTTTGCTCTTATTTCACTTTATTTTGGGTGGCAAGCTTGGTCCTTTGTGTGAGGTTTCCTTTTTCCTTGTAGAAGGCCTGAATTGCTCTAAACTTCCCCCTTAGATTTGCCTTTGCTGCATCCCATAAATTTTATGAAGCTCTTTTCATTGTAATTTGATTCTACGTATGTTTTCATTACCTCTTTGATTTCATCATTGACCTTGTTTTATTTTATTTTTTTAAAGGATGTAGTTTAATCTCATGTTTGTGGTTTTCCTGTTCTTCTCTACAGATTTGATGCATAGTTTCATAATTTTGTGTATGGAAAATTACTTGCTGTAAACTATATTAGCTTAATGTTCCTGAGGCTCTTTTTATGACATAATATGTGGCTAATTCTTTAGAAATCATCCTGTGCACCCATGAGAATCTTATGTGTTCTCCTTTTCTGATGCAGTTTCCAATAACTCATTTAGATTCAAATGATCTAATTTGATATTAAGACCTCTGTTTCCTTACAGATACTCTTTCTGGATGATATGGCCATCAGAAAAGTGAGGTGTTAAACTCATCTATTATTGTTTTATAATGAATTAATTACTTCATGTCTACTAATATTTCTTTTTATACTTATGATCTACATTGTTGGGTACATATATAATTTAATGAGTGTAATACTCTATTTTTATTTTGATCTCTTTTTCTTTATGTAATCTCATATTTATCTTTCATTGTAAACCTTATTTTAAAATGTATTTTGTATGATTTGAGCTTTGCAATCTGCACATTCTTGTCATTTCCATGAAATATAATTTCCATCTATTTCCTGGCTGTGTATGTCTTCCACCATAGAGTAAGATTTTTTTGGGTGGAGGCCAAGATGTTGGAGGAGAAGGATGCTGGCATCGCACCCTTTTCCACAAATGCACCAAGACTCATCCACAGACCCACTCAGCTAACCAGAGAACCTGCAGAACTCTGATAGAGCATTGTCCTCTTCAAAAGATAAAGATGCAAAAAATCTGGCAGGAGAAAAGGAGGAAAGAAAGAAGAAAAGGTAAAGCAGATTGTGACAGGTCTCACAGGGAGGGATCAGCTAAAAAGGACTGGCGCTCTTTCACTAGGTCTCCCCACTCCCACTGAAATGTTGGCAGAACGGACGGGGAGCCTCCAAGGATTGGATCTCTGAAGTCTATAAGTTGACTGACAGTACTAAGTTAAACAGGCAGAGGATCCCTGTGACAGCCAGCCTGTGATGCATCCAGGCAGCTGAGGGCAGGGCCATGCTGCAAGACCTGGTTGGAAGATGGGGATGGGTGCACTGAGGCAGACCAGGGGAATGGATGGGGCTGTGTGCCATTGCTGTGGGTGGACAGGGCAGAAAAACCTGGGCCCTCCATAAAACAACAGGGCAGATGTTCCCTGGCAGGGGAAAGGTGCATTCCCCATCTCTGAAATTCCACAAATTTTCTTGGAGAAGAGAGCTGGGGCTCAGCCACAGCCACCATACCCTCTGGTGCTTTGCACCCAGGTGGCAGTGGGGGCAAAACCTGTATCCTCTCCTAAGGACTTAGCAGCCTCAAAAGCCAAATGGGGCTTGTCTACAGTCCGAGGCAGATAGGATACTTCTGTCATTTTTCCTCAGAATACTTGCTCTGCCTAGACAAACATGGAGATGTGTTTTGGCCCAAACAGGGACAGGTCTGTTCCTAAGTCTACCCTGAGCCCAATTCCGGTGTGCAAGCCTGAGGCGGAGCATTCAGTGGCACAGAGCAGTGGAGAGACTGGCACCCTGAGGTGGCTGGCAGCCCACCAAATTTTGGGGTTGAATGCAGCCTCTGGCCATGGTGCTGGGAGAGGGCATGACACCCACTCCTGCCTGCTCAGTCAGAAACATTTGACTGCAGCCTCAGACAGGGCAGTGAGAAGCCAGCTCACAGTAAAGATAGCTGCTCCAGAACCAGTTTCCAGTGTAGGAGCAATCTACTTGCTGATAGGCTCTGGGAGCAGCACAGATGAGGGCTCCAATGGAGGGCCTCTGGAAAAAGCAAGCTCAGCTTCAAAAACAGGATGAATACAGAAAGAGTTCACATTAAATGTACACAGTCTCCAGGAGGACACTGACCATCCCCTTATCTTAATCTGTTTTTACCTGTTCCATTTTCTATTACCCTCTTAATTTTTACTACTAAGTCAATTATATATACCCCCATATTAATCCCTTTGAAATTTTTAAAAATATTTTTAATATTATTATTTTTCAAAACTCTGCACCAACTTGCTTTTCTATTAGTCATTATACAATGTCTTCAAACTTTTATTTCTCCCTTCTTTAAAATTCTTTATGTCTCTCTCTCTCTTTTTTCTCTTTTCTTAGTTGTATTTCTACATAGGCATTGTGTAGATAAACACCTTTAAGAGCACAGTAGATAATTGATACTCCATAAACCACAGTGCCAGAGAGGTAGGAGCAAGATGAAGAAGCAAACATTCTCAATTAAAAAACAAGAGAAATCCCCTGAAAGAACGATCAGTGAAATAGATATCTATAGCCTACTAGATCAAGATTTCAAACAAGAGTGATCAAATTATTGAAGGAAATAAAAGATAGAGTTTAGAGATATAAAATATGTAAAAAATGAAATGGAAGATATAAAGAAAAGCTGAGTAGAATAGGTAAACCTATTTACTGAGATGAGAAATGATCTAAAGTGGTCACAAAGCTGACTAGACATTGCAGAGGAATGAATTATTGACTTAGAAGACAGGACAATAGAAAGCATCCAATCAGATTGTCTACAAGAGAAACAATTGAATAAAGCATGAGACCTAAGGGATAATAAAAAGCATGCCAATCATGGCATGATAGAAATCCCAGAAGGGGAGGAATGATCAAAGGGGATTGCAAAGGTGTTTGAAGAAATAATGACTGAAAACTTCCCAAACAGATACAAGGAATCAGATATCCAAGTACACTAACCTCAGAGTGTCCCAAACAGGAAGAATGCAAATACCAACACCAAGACATAAAATTAAGATGTCCAGAGTCAAGAATAAAGAAATGATCCTAAAGGCAGCAAGAGAATAGCAAAGAGTGAGTTATAAGGGAATCCCCATAAGGCTCCCAGCTGATTTCACTACATCAATACTAAAGGCCTGAAGGGAGTGGAAAGATATATTCAATGTCCTGAATGAAAAAAAGTTGTATCCTAGGATACTTTAATCAGCATGTTTATCCTTCATGGTAGAAGGATACATAAAGAAATTCACAGACAAGAAAATGCTACAAGAGTTTAGCAACACTAGACCCATGCTAGAAGAAATATTTAAAAGTCTACTCTAAATAGAAAAGCAGCAGGATACAACAAATATGTGAAACTCACAGCAGGAAAAGTGCTAACTCATGAATTACAAATAAAATACACACAAAATTTTAAAACAAGTGATACAAATCATTGAGAATGGGAGAGGGAGGCAGGAAAAGACAGAATTTTTTTTTGTTCTTTCTTTTTAAAATATTTTGTTCTCTGTAGGATGGGTTTGAGATCATGTTACTATAAGTTTAATAAAATCACTTATAATAATGGTCTAAAAGACTTATAAAAAAGGGTAACAACAAGAAAAAAACTTATCAGGGTGTCAATAAAACTAAATAAAATACATGATAATACAAAGGAAAATGACCAAACCATAAAAGGAAGATAAAAGGAACAAAGAGGAAATACCAAATCAACTGCAAAAATAATGTCAAAATAGCAATAAACACAAACCTATAATCGATTATTTTAAATGTTAATGGACTAAATGCTCCAGTCGAATGTCATAGAGTGATATGCTGGATAATAAAGCAAGAACTTTCAAAATGCTACATACAAGAGACCCAATTGAGAGAGAAGGACACATAGAGATTGAGAGTGAAAGGATGGAAAAGAGTATTCCATTCAAATGGAAAAGCCAAAAAAGCAGGTGTTACAGTAGTCATTTCAGATAAAGTAGTCTTTAAAACTAAGGCCATAAAGGAAGGTAAAGAAGGACATTTTATTCTGATTGAAGGAGTTATACAAGATGAGGATAGCACACACGTTAATATATATGCACCAAATAGAGGAGCTCCTAAATACATAAAATAATTACTAACAGATATAAATGGGGATACTAATGGGAATCTAAACATATTTGGAGATTTCAACACTGAATTAACATCACAGGACAGATCACTGAGATAAAAAATAAATTAGGCAACAGAGAAGTTAAATAATACAATAGAAATATTACACTTGGTGGATATTTTCAGAGCATTGCACCCCCCACAAAATAGTATATACATTCTTTTCAAGTGCACATGGGACATTTTCCAGGATTCATGATATACTTGGGCACAAAAGAAACCTCAGCAATTTTAAGAAGACAGAAATTACCTCAAGCATGTTTACTGAACACAATGCCATGAAGCTATAAATCAACAACAGAGAAACAAATGATAACAAAAGGAAAACATGGAGATTAAAAAATATATTATTAAAAAACCAATGGGAAAATAAAGAAATCAAAGCTGAAATGAAAAAGTACCTTGAGACAAAAGAAAATGAAAGCAAAACGGCACAAAATTTATGGGACACAGCAAAAGCAGTGCTGATAGGGGAGTTTATAGCGATACAGGCCTTCCTCAAAAAAGAAGGACAATCACAAAAAAATAATTTAACTCACCAGCTGAATGAACTAGAAAAATAAGAACAAAAAATCGCCAAAGACAGCAAAAAGAAGGAAATCATAAATACTGGGGAGGAAATAAAATAGAGATTAAAAAGAGCATAGGAAAAAATTAAACCAATCCAAAAGGTGGTTTTTTAAAAAAGTAAGTAAAATCGACAAACCTCTGGCAAAACTCAAAATGAAGAAAAGAGAGAGAGCACAAATTTGCAAAATAAGATAGGAGAATGGAGAAATTACAACAAATAAAATAGAAATACAGAATATCATATGAGAATATTCTGAAGACTATATGGAATCAAACTGTATGACCTAGACGAGATGGACAAGTTTCTGGAAACATACTGTCCACCAAGACTGAATCTAGAAGAAATTAACCCCTTGAACAAGCAGAGCACTAGAAATGAAATCAAAATAGCAATATAAAACCTCCCTATGGATAACAGCCCAGGACAGGATGGCTTCACTAAGGAATTCTACCAAACATACAAAGAAGGACCCATATCAGTTTCACTCAAACTCTACCAGAAGATTGAAAAGGAAGGAATACTCCCAAAGTCATTCTATGAAGCCACATTCACCCTGATACCACAACCAGGCAAAGACACTACCAAACAAGAGAATTAAAAGCCAATATCACTGATGAACACAGATGCCAAAATCCTCACCAAAATAGTAGCAAATAGAATCCAAAAACACAGAAAAAAGATTATACATCTTGACCAAGTGGGGATCATGCCAGGGACACAGGTGTGGTTCACCATATGCAAATCAATCAATGTAATACAGCACATCAAAAAGAGAAAGGAACAAAACCGCATGATCATCTCAATAGATGCAGATAAAACATTTGCTATAATTCAACACACAAGTATGATAAAAATTTTAACCAAAGTGGACATAGAGGCAACATATTTCTGCATCATGAAAGCTATAGATAACAAATCTACAGACAGCATAGTACTCAACGGTGAGAAAGTCAAAATCTTCCCACTAAAAACTGGGACAAGTCAATGATGCCCACTCTCACCATTTCTATTAAACACAGTATGGGAAGTCCTAGCAACAGAATTCGGACAAGAAATAAAGTTATTCAAGTTGAATAGAATGAAGTAAAACTGTTATTATATTAACTTAGATGACCTGATCATCTATATAGAGAACCCTAAAGATTTTCCAGAACAAAACTACTAAAGCTAATAAAGACAATTCGCCAAGTAGCATGATTCATGATTAATATATAAAAACTGTCACATTTCTTTACCCTAACAGTGAAATATTCCATAATTTTAAAAAATTCATATGAAATCAGGTCAAAAAATGAAAAACCTAAGAAAAACCAAGATAAAAAAATCAATAGGATACTGATAAATAAATTTGAAGATGATGCAAAGAAATGGAATGAAATCTCAAGGTCTAGTTGAGATTAATTAATATTGTTAAAATATGCATACTACAAAAGATGTCTACAGATATAAAGTGATTCAGCTCGAACTACATGATATTTTCCTCATAACTAAAAATACTCCTAAGATTTGTATGGCACTGAAAAAGAACAAGAACTGCAAAAGTAACAATGAGGAAAAAGAAAAATTTGGAGGTATAACCCTAAACCCTCCCAGATCGCAGAATATATTGCAAATATACAGTAATCAAAACAGCACAATACTGGAAAACATACAAGCAACTATATCACTGGAACAGAACACATAGGCAGAAATGAATCATCACATCTATGGTCAACTAAACTATGACAAAGGAAACAAAAATATACAATGCCTAAAAGACCATCTTCAGCAAGTGATATTGATAAAACTAGACAGCTACATGTAAATCAATGAAATTAGAACACTCCCTCACACTGTACACAAATAAACTCAAGATGTTTTAATTATCTGAATCTAATACATGACACAGTAAAACTCCTGGAAACTAACATATGCAAAACAAGAGAGAAATTGTAGTAAAATTTTCTTACGTCATTCTTCCAAGCTGAAAACAATAAAAGCAAAATAAATAAAAGCAAAAAAAATAAACTTAAAAGCTTCTACACAGCAAAATAAACAGAATGAAAAGATGAACTTAAATCTAAGAACACATTAGGAAACTACGCAATCAACAAGAGGCTAATTTCTAAAATACACACATCGTTCATTCAACTACATTTCAAAAATCTACAAACAACTCAGACAGAAAATGAGCAGAAGACAATTCTCTAAAGAAGACACACAGATGACAAATAGGAACATAAAAAAAAATGTTCACATTGCTAATCATTATACAAAGGCAAGACAAAAATAAAATAATGTTTTACCTCACACTAGTGAGAAGGGCTGTCATCAAAATGTCTCAAATAATAAAGACTGTGGAGGTTGTAGAGAAAAAGGGACTCTCCAACGCTCTTGGTGGGTATGAAAATTGGTGCAATAACTTTGGTAACAGTATGGAAGCTCCTTTAAATAATAAAATTAGACCTATCATATGACCCAGAAATCCCAGTCCTGGGCATATAAAACATAAAACCTGAAAACAAAGAATCCTAGGGTAAAACATAAGAAGTACACTTGACTTAATTTGATACTTTATATGTCTCCTCTGGCAAGGGAAGCAGAAGCAAAAGTAACAAAATATGATTAGATCATTCTAAACAGATTTACACTGAAGAGGAAATGATCAATAAAACGAAAATTCAACCAAAACAATGGGAGAATATATTTTCAAGTGATATTTTCCAATCAACTGTTAATATTCAAAATATATGGCAAACACATACACCACAACAACAAAAAAGACCAAACAATCCAATTTAAAAAAATGTCCATAGGAACTGAATAGATAGATCTGAATCAATTTTCTGAAGAAAACATACAGTTGGCAAAATGACACATGAAAATATGTTCAGAGTTATAAATTTTTAGGAAAGTCATAAACCAAAAATGAGACAAGACCTCACACTTCTCAGAAGGCTCTCATCAAAAAGTAAAGAAATAGATGTTGGAAAGATTGTGGAGAAAAAGAATAACCGAGGACACTGTGTATGCAAAGAATGCAAAGTATTAATTCCATTGCATATAAACATCAAATTTTCTTCATCTAGTTTTTTTCAAGGGATGTTGGGTTTGTAGGCCCCTGTCTGAAGGCTGTAGAGATTAAGCCCATGGGCTGAACTGATAAACAAGCTGTGAGGAATGTCACATATTCAGGCTGGATAAGAAATGGCCTACTCAATGTATCCAGTATAGATGGCTGGATACCCAATGATGGGTAAGTTCCTCAGAGGAGGACAAACTACGGCAGGCACAGCCGCCGGCTGGATAAGAGATGGCCTGCTTAATGAAGTTCCGTGATGAACTTGAAAACAATCCTTGATCATTTAACATCCTGTGCTTTCTGCAGGAGCATCAGGACATAAATAGCTTAAGATTATTAACACTGTTATAACTTAGATGATATATGAGGTATTGTGCATGTCCTATATAAACCCTTCTTCTAATAATCAATGAACAGAGAACTGCTTCGCTTCTCTCCACACAGTGTTTTTGTATATATGTTATCGTGCCACTGACAGGGTTAATTTAATTTGTTGGGAGTGTCTTAAAAGGATGTTGCATTATATACAATGCTCTTTCTGCACCTATTGAGATGATTATGTGAGTTTTGCTTTTCATTCTATTAGTGTGGCATGTCACCTTTATTGATTTGAATATTTTGAAGTCTCCTTAAACCCAGGGATAAATCCCTTTACTCATGTATGTGTATGATACATTAAATGTGTTTTTGAATTCATTTTGCTTGTGTTTTGTTGAGAATTTTGGCACATATTTTCATCAGGGATAATATTCTATATTTTGCATATAATGTCTTTTCTAGCATTGTATTGCAAATAAAGCTGGCACCATAAAATAAGTTTGGAAACTTTCAACCCCTTCAAATTCTTGGAAGATTTGGGGAAGACTTGGTGAAAAATTGTCTTCAAATTTATGACAGAATTCACCAGTAAAGTCATCTAGTATATATTTTCTTGTTTGGGAGGTTTGGATTTCTGATTTACTCATACACACTTTTGCTCTATTTAAATTTCTAATTTTTTCTTGATTCAGTATTGGAAGACATATGATTCTGGGAATTTGTCTTTTGTTCTAGGTCATTCAAATTGTTGGCTAGTGGTAATTTCTTATGATGCTCTGTATCTCTACACATCTACAATATCTTCTCTTTTATTTCTAATTTAATTTCAATCTTTATTTTCTTAGCCAACCTAAATGTTTGTCCAATTTATGTTTAAAAGAAACAGACTTATGTATATTTTATATCTTTTCAATTATTTCTCTTGTTATTTCCCTTACTCTGATTCATTCAATTTTCTCATTATTCTTTCTGTTTTCTCCTAGATTCTTGATGTGTAAAGATAAGTAGTGTGAATATTTGTATTTCTTTTATTATTAAATATTATTTATATAGTTATTATTTATTCATTTACTTACATAATCATTTACTTATTTACTTATTTATTCATTTATTTATCAATGAAGTACTACCATTTACAATGTGTCAATCTATGGTTTATAGCAGAATGTCCAAATTCATGCATATGTTTTTGTGCCTATTAAAATAAACTTCATGATATTTACATACAGCCCTGTGTCATACAAAAGGCATTTTGAAAAAATCTATTGTTATATATAGTTGATAACATATATAACTCTACAGCTCCCAAATACATCGTCTCTTAGCCCCTTTCTTCAGTAACCATGAGATTATTAAGTAGGTCTGCAAGTTTGTTTCACTTTTGTAAATGGAATCATAGTGTTCTCATCCAAAATTTTTTTAATGTTCTACATATGTGATGTCATGTATTATTTTTCTTTCTCTTTCTGGCTCACTTCAATTAGAATGACACTATTTGGGACATCCATTTTGCTGCATTTGTCATTGTTTTATCATTTTTTATGGCAGAATAGAATTCCATTGTGTAAATATGGCATAAATTCTGCATATTGTCATCTCTTGATGGACAATTAGTGTGCTTCCATGTCGTGGCTCTTGTCTATAGCACTGCTAAGAATATTGGGGTGCAGGTGTCTTTTTGAATTAGGGTTCTCTTTGATATATACCCAGATGTGGGATTGCTGGATCATATGTTAAGTCTAGTTTTATTCTTTTGAGGAATCACCGTCCTGTTTTCCACAAAGACTGCAACAAACTCTATTCCTACCAACAGTGTAGGAGTGGTCACTTTCTCTACAGCTTCCCCAGCATTTATTGTTTGTGGAGTTTTGAATGATGGCCATTGTGACTATTGTGAGTTGATACTTCATTAAAGTTTTGAATTTCCCTTCTCTGATAAAGATAGTGAGCAATTGTTTTTTCATATTTCTATGTGGTATTTGTATGTCTCTAATGGAGATTTGCTTGCTTAGGGCTTTTGAAAATTTTCATATTGGGTTTCTTGGTTTTTTTTATTATTATTAGGTTGTATGAACCCTTTATATTTTAGAAATTTAGCCTTTTTCAGTTGCATCACTTCTAAATATTTTCTTTAATCCTGTAGGTTGTCATTTTGACTTGTTTATGGTTCACTTTACTGTGCAAAAGCTTATAAGTTTAATTAGGTCCCATTTATTAAATTTGCTCTTACATCCATTACCTGGGTAGGCTGTTCTATAAGATAATTGCTGAGATTCATCTCAGAGTGTTTTGCGTATGTTTTCTTCTAGGAGATTTACTGTGTCTTGGCTTATGTTTAAGTCTTCAAGTCATTTTGAGTTTATACTTGTGTATGGAGTGAAGGAGTGTTCCAACTCCATTGCTCTGATGCTGCTATCCAGTTTTCCCAACACCAGTTGGTGAAGAGATGGAATTTTCTCTGTCATATTCTTGGCTACTCTGTCAAATATTAATTGAACATAGGCCTGTAGATTTACTCCTAGGCTCTCTATTCTGTTGCATTTGTCCATATGCCTGTTTCTGTACCAATATCATGTCGTTTTGATTATTGTAGCTCTGCAAAAGTGTATGGAGTCCAGGCGGGTTATTCCTCCAGCCTATTTCTTTGTCTTCAATATTGTTTTGGAAATTATGGATTTTTTTTTGATTATATATAAGTCATATAATCATTTGTTTCATTCCTAAAAAGAAATGTTTTGCATAATTTGATAGGAACTCCGATTAAGTCTGTGGATTGCCTTGGGCAGTATGGCCATTTAAACAATAGTATTTCTTCAATTATTAGACCATTGGGTATCTTTTCAATTCTTCAAATCTTTCTTGATTACCTTAATCAATGTTTTCTTGTTTTCTATGTATAAGTCATTTGCTTCCTTGGTCAGAGTTTTGATTAAACATTTTATAGTTTTGGGTGAAGTTATAAAAGGGGATGTTTCTATGCTTTGTTTTCCTGTTGATTCAATGGTAGTGTAAAGAAATCTAAATGGTTTGTACATTACTCTGTCTACCTTTCCCATTTCCTTTTATTGCCTAAGTTATATTTTGTGAAGCTTTTACAATTTTCTATATATAGTGTCATGTCTGATTATCGTGACAATTTTACCTCTTCTTTCCCAGTCTGAATTTTTATTTCTTTTTCTTGCCTGATCGTTGTGGGTAAGAATTCCAAGACTATATTGAATTGAAAGTGTGAGAATGGGCATCCTTGTCTTGTCTCAGGTTTTTGTGGGAAGTTTTCCAGTTTTTCACCATTGAGTATTTTGCTGGCTATAAGTTTGTGGTAAATAGTTTTCATTATGTTGAAATATGGTCCCTCTATGCCCACTGTGATAAGAACTTTTATTGCAAATAGGTGTTAAATTTTATCAAATGCTTTTTCTGCATCTACTGAGATGATCATATCGTTTTTGTCTTCTCTTTTTTTGATATGGTGTTTCATAATTTATTAATTGATTTGCATATGTTAAACCATCCTTGTGTTCCTGGGATGAACCCAACTTGTTCATGGTGAATGATTTTTTTTTAAATACTGTTGGATTCTGTTTGTTAATAATTTCTTAAGGACATTTACATCTATGTTTATCAATGATATTGGCCTATAGTATTCTTCTTGGGGTAGTGTCTTTGGTTTTCTTATCGGTTTGATTTTGACCTTATGGTGTGAGATTGGGAGTACTCCTCCATATCAATCTTTTGGAAGAATTTGAGTTGGAATTGTATGGATTTTTCCTTCTATGTTTGGTCAATTTCCTCAGTGAAGCTATTTGGGTCTGAATTTCGTTTGCAGAGATTTTTTATTTAATTGATAATTCTATTCCAGTTTTGGTGATCTGTCTATTCAAATGGTTAATCTCTTCTTGATGCAATATTGCTGGGATGAATGTTTCCAAAAACTTCTCCATTTCTTCCTGGTTATCCAGTTTGTTTCCATACAGTTGCTTATGGTATTCCCTTATGATGTATTGTAAATTTGTTGTACACTTTGTAGTTTCTCCATTTTCATTTCTTATATTATTTTTGTTCTCTCTCTTTTCTTGCTGGTGAGCCTGTCCAGAGATTTGTCTATTTTGTTTACTACTTCAAAAAAGAGTTTGATTGATTTTTTTTCTATTTTTTAACTTTATTTTATTCTTCCTCCCTTCATCTTTATTTTTTCCTTCTTTCTGCTGACTTTTGGTTTTGTTTGCTCTTCTTTTCTTGATTAGTTTACATAGAAAATTAGATTATTTATTACAAAATGTTCTTCTACTTTTAGGAGGGTCTTGTCACTCTGAACTTCCCTCTTAAGAGTGCTGTTACTGTATTCCATAGACTTTGTGTAGTGTTTTGTCATATTTCTCAAGATATTTTTTAATTTATTCTTTTATTTCGTCACCTACCCCCCTTGTTTTAGTACCATGTTTTTAATCTGGATGCTGTTATTTTCCTCCCTGGTTTTCCGTGATTGATTTCTAGTTTCATGCTATTATACTCAGAAAAGCTGCTTGAAATTATTATTATCTTCTTAAATTTGTTGAGGCTTCTTCAGTGCCTGAGTTCATAATCTTTCCTAGAAAATGTTCCATGTGCACAGGAAAAGAATGTATATTCTCTTTTGGGGAGAAGTACTGTTTTGAAAATGTCAACCATCTCTAATTATTTTATAATGACTTTTAGTATCTTTGTTCCCTTATTAATTTTCTGTGTGAAAGACCAGTCCAGTGGTGGTAATGGGAAGCTGTAGTCTCCTACTGTGATTGTGTTCCCAGGGATTTCTCTCTATTTATCTATTAGTATTTGCTTTTCTTTTAGGTGCTCCTATATTGAGTGCATATATCATAATGAGTATAATATCCTCACGTTGTATTACTTCTTTAATTATTATGTCATGTCCTTGTTTATCTTTCTCTATGGCCTTTCTTGTAAATTCTATTTTGTGTGAAGTCAGTACTGCTAGTCCTGCTTTCCTGTCAAGTGCATTTGCATGGAATATAATTTTCCATCTTCTGATTTTCAATTGATGTGTGTTCCTCTTACTAATGTGGGTCTCTTGTATGCTTCATAATGTAGGGTCTTGTTATATTATCCCATCTGACAATATATATCTTTTTATTGAAGCACTAAGTCCATTAACATTTGTGATAATTATTGATAGACTGGTGTTTATTTCCATTATGAACTTCATTTCCCAGGTGATTTGGTATTTCCTTTTTGTTAATTTTTTTTCTCCTTGTGGCTTGATAAGTTTTCTTTTACTATTTTGGTTTTTTTTTTCTTTGTGACTTCATTGTTAGTATTTGATTTATGGTTACATTGTTTTGTATTTATATTGACCAGTACTATATCTGTTTATTTTAGCTGAAAAGAACACAAACTCAAATCCATCCTACAGAGAACAGAAACAAGAAGAAAACTCCCTGTATTGTCCTGTTTCACTCTGTGACACTTAAAAATTTTAATGTCCTGTTTTACAACATAATATTTATTCTGTTGTAAGTCATTGAATCTATTGCCTTTCTAATTATGCCTTTCTCTTCTTTATAGTGTCCTGCTTCTATTTTATTTAGAGTAGATCTTTCATTATTTCTTTTTCTCTTGCTAAATTCTTTTAGTATTTGCTTGTGTGCAAGTTATTTATCTCTCCTTCAATTCTCAAAGATAGCCTTGCTTCATAAAGTATCTTAGAACCCAGTTTTATTTTATTGATGACTTTGAATATGTCTTGTCACTGCCTTCTGCCTGCTGTATTTGTGTAGGAAACTAGTTTACAAATTTTATATATATAATTATATATATTTATGTAAAGAGCACCTAGAAATGAAGTTAATATATAAGGTGAAAACCTATACATAAAAAACAGAAAACATTGATGAAGAAATTAAAATTTATCCAAAGAAATGAAAAGATCTCTTATGTTAACGATGTGAAACAATGTGGTTGAAACAACCATACTACCCAAAGGAATCTACATTTAGTGTGATTCATATCAAAATACCCATGAGAATTTTTCATTAAATAGATCAAATAATTTCAAAATTTATATATAATCACAAAGACCATAAGTTGACAAAATAATTTTGAATAAGAGTATTAAATTTAATGGTGTAAAGTTCTCTGATGTTAAACACTCCTACAAAGCTTTAGTAATTAAAACAACATGTTACTGGCTCAAAAACAGACACCAATCAAAAGAAGAGAATAGATCAACCAGATATAATTCCTCACACCTATGATCAGTTAACCCATGGTAAAGTAAGCAAGAGTACAAAATGAAGACATTCTCCTCAATAATTAGTGCTGGAGAGATTGAACATGTAAAAGATTGATTAGAATATTTCCTCACATTGTATACAATCCATGAGCAAAGAATATCATTCTATTTATTTTGTTTTCTTTTATTTCTTGCACCTGAAATTTATAGATCTATGTTAAGATCTTTTATTTCACCTACCAAATGTATTCCTATATTATTCTATTTGATATAAGTTAACACACAATTTTTTTCCTAATTTCTCTTTCTGATAATGTGTTGTTACTATACAAAAATGCAATGAATATTTGTATATTGATTTTGTATTCTGCAAGTTTACTGAGTTTGTTGGTTATTTCTAACAGTCACTGGAGGTGTCTATGGAGTTTTCTATCTATGCATAATTATGTCATCTGTAAAAATTCACTGCTTTTTAACAAGTAGGATGACTTTTATATTTTTCTTGACTGATTGTTCTGGCTAGGACTTCTAGTAATGTAATTTAGGACTTGTGTAAGTGAGCTAGTTTTTCTTATTACTGGACCAGAGTAAAACATTCCTGTATGCTAATATTGAAATTGATGTTAGTCATGGTTTTTTCATATATGGCTTTTATTATGTTTAGTTACATTCTTTGTAGAGCAAATTTGTAAAGAATATTTTTATAAAATAGTTATGATCAGATCTGTCAATAATTTTCCTACATTTTTTGAGATTGTTATTTTTGAGTTCTTTGTTTTTTAAGGGATGATATCACATATATTGATTTGTGTATGTTAAATAATATTTATGTATCAGGACTAAACACAACTTAACTATAGTTTATAATACTTGTAATATGCCATGAATTCAGGTTGCTAATATTTATTTAGAATGGAATTTATAGATACTGAAGGAAAAATTTTCTTTGTAGCTTGAGTGTACATTTATTTATTTAAAAATTTTATCACTCATTTTGAATTTGGCTTCAGTTTAACGGAATTTATTACTAAATAAAAATATAAAGTTTTGTAGAACAGCATTTACTTCAGTTTACTGATACAGAACATAGCTATTATTTACAATTAGTGAACAAAACACTTGCCTTAAAATGCCGTATTATACTAACAATGCCAACTGTTCCAGAACTGAGAAATGTACTGCTACCTAAAATGAATTGCCTGGTCTTTTTCACCCCAAACCACATATACTGTTGTTTCTTTGTTTTTGATTGTTTATTTCTTTGCCCCTTAATGGAGGCACTGCTTATTGAACCAAGGATCTTGTGCATAAATGTATTTATCAACATCATTTTGGAACACATAACAGAACCCACAAGAGTATGGATAATAAACATGACAAAAAATTTATTTCTTCTAGCGACTGAAAAACCTCTGAGTGAAAGAATGGCAAACATAAACATTTGTAAATATACAATAATATGTTCTCTTTTGTAATTTTAAAGTAGAATATTAAATTACATTTTTTTTACTTATAGCAATGAAATGAAATTTAAAACAAAAATTCCCCCCTTTGGGATTTCTTAAATTTGATTGCTTATTTTAACCTAATTTTATTTCATAAATATTTACCATTTATTTACAAACATACCAAATAAACAGATATTTATTCTGCTAATATTTTGAATATAGAGTTATTTATTGTAAAGTACACAGATAAATACATACTTCCATTTCCAAATCAAATTATTTTTCACCTTAATTACAACTGATCATGAAAGTGTTATAAATTTTATGTAGAGGTTTTAAACAGTTTTCACTGTAAATTCCAAAATTTAAAATTATTTTATATATTTTCTGCATTATTTATACTCTGTTCCCCAATCTGGTGTAAATTTATGTACAAAAGGATGGATATTGGTTTTATTTCATAGACCCCAAAATTAAATTATTAAAAAGATTTTGTGTGGATAATATTTGCAGATCACACTATAAAAATAAACATCCTACATGTTTCATTTTAACTGGATAAATGAGAAGTAAACACTGACTGAACATTACACTTGAGTTGCTAGGAGACCAGTCGTTTTGTGATGTCACAGCTACTCAGGTTGAGAACCATTGTGATGGCCTAGCAGTTTATCTGTGCAGACCTACCAAAGCAGCATTTGAAGATGCAGTGCTCAAAATCATGCAGAATAAAAAGGTAGCTGTAGATAAAGTTACTTTAGATGGCATATTTTTCTTCAGAAATTCAAGTTGTGTCTCATAAAGATGGACCAATTGGTTCAGGAAACCCCGGTAGATCTCTATTGTGTAATCAAACATTCCTTGTGGACTTGGACTTGAAGACTATGATTGAAGAAAATGCTGTTCAGTATTTGTCTGAAAGATCCTTGATTAAAAGACCATGTTACATACATTGTGTCTCTGAACCAGATGAAGATAATGATTTTCGTTCTCTGTCATTTCCAAGAAAACTCTGGAAAAAAGGTGCGAGTGACAAACTTAAATCCATCTGGTGGGGTGATAATGGACCTTCCATAGTGATTGATGAAGATGTCTTTAAGAAGGAAGTTTTGGAAAGAAAGCCCCCTTTCAGAATATTTCAAATTGGAAGTATGAAAAGTTTAGTTAGACAGCTTAACCTTTATGGGTTTGGTAAAGTGCAGCAGAATTTTCAAAGATCTGCTTGTCTAGTTGACTTTCTGGCAAAAGAAAAAGAAGTCTCTGTTTTAAGAAAGGTATACAGAAATTTTAGATACCACTTGGTAACTTATATATAAAATTTTATTCTGTACATCATCCTATGGTAATATAAATGTTAAGACAGATTTTGAAAATTGTATTAAACTACTAAGGCTAAAATACTTTATTTTTTCTAAAAAATGAGGACAGTACCTTAAGAAGTCAAAATTATGAGAAACTTTGCTTGAAACTCTGAATCTTAACAGAAATCAAAATAAAGGTATTAATGCTGCTTTTAAAACGTGGCATAAACCATTACTGCAAATACTACCTTCTTAAATTTGATGACTATTCTATTTAAATGTGTAGTTTCCAAACAAGAAACTTAAAAATATCGTCAGCAATGTTCATATTTTGATGATATTATCTTTGCATTGTAAACGTGAAATCTGAGGATTTACAGGTTAGGCTAATTTTTGACTTGTATTTTGATTTAAAATATTACTAAAAATTTTCACCTTTGGTTGTAGCTGCAGTTCTATCATAATCCAAATTTTAAATGAGGCTGTCCCCAGATTTTACTTAGAGTAAATAGAAGAGTTGGGATTAAAAATGATTCTCTGGTATCTTCATTGGCTGAAGATTTCAAAAAGAAGCACTTTAAAGCAGGGGGTAATGTGGATAATCATAATTCTGGTTTTGTGGCTAACGCTAGTGGAGAAAGTGCTTTTTAACCTACTGCAAATTTTAACATGCCTCTAATAAGAAGGCCCTCTACCACCCAGATAATTGGTGATACAACTACCCTTATCAGAGGTGATTTTTCTCCTCCATCATCAAGGTCAGTTAGACCAACAGAACAAATTGCAGTGGATCAACGTGCTATTTTAAATGAGTTGACCACTGTCCACTGGCACTATCAATGCAGCTAAACTGAAGCAAATGGCCGTGTTGTGAACTTCATTACAACTAAATATTCTACTTCTCTGTACAGCATATTGTCTCCCATACAGATCAATTATTTTGGACTGATGGTGGAGCCTTATACTTTTCCAAATAGATATCACAACATATCTGCCAATGAAGGTCGTTTTTATAAACTTCAACCTGGGAGCAACCCACGGATTCTAGTGCCAGTGATAGCTGATACATCAGCTACCTCTCTTTCAAGGCCAACTCATCAGCCATCTTCAGTTTATGAACGTCATCCTAATTACAACTGATCTACCACAGGATTACCATATTATACAGGTAACAAAGATTAAAATGATGTTGAAAAATGTCGACAAATATCTGCCAATTTCTTGTTTCAACGATAAACATAGATGTGTAGCTGTATTTTCCTTTTATTTTTTAATAGAATTAAGAGTTAAATGGGGAGTAAGTTACCATTTAAAAAAAAAGAGATATTTGATATGATCATTTGATGAAACAATATGGGAGTAAATTTAAATAATTTCTTGTAAGGAAGAAGAGAAAATGGAAGAATTTGGAATAAGACTAAAACATGGAGAGTGGGAAAAGTACTAAATGGTTTCTGGTTCATACTGGAAAGTATTAAAAGTGTTAAGTTAGGATAGGTTGGAACAGTAGATAAATGCAGGTATCGGCCCAGGGATCATGGTCTCTATTATGTCATCCCTGGAATCATAAAGGTCACATGATGTAGTCTCAGATGGCACATTCAGCACGTGGTAGAATTTAAGAAGTAATTTTATCAATGGTCTTCTTTGCGCTGTTCTCAAAGCAATCGAATGGTTGCTTTCATTCCCTGCCCTCAAGATTCTACACTATATTTTCTAGTCAATAATTTATATTGCTTTTCTGTTCCAGCCAAAGGCCAGCTTACATCCTCAGGGTGGCACTTAATGCTTTTCCAACTCTAAGCCCACAAACTCAACTTAGTTTAGTCAGTTCTTTATAAATTGGCATCTGACTACCTTGGCATATCTTAATGTTTCACTGTATCTGGAGATACATCCAGGCAAATGCTTGTCAACTATTTTAGCTCCAGCCTCACCACTTTTGCTCCAGCTCATCCTTGGAAGTTGTGTGTCCTCCTTTTACCTACTTACACTTTTCCAGTCTCAGCACAGAAACCACCTCCTCCAGATGTTTTCTGTCTATCCCACTTTCCTTGTCTAACTTGTATACCAGCAAAGTAAGCACAGCACATGCCAAAGGATGAATTTTACTATTTAGTGAACGAAAAATACATGTTGACTTTAAGCAAAATCTACTTTCCTGAAACAACAAAACTCTCATGGTTTTCAAAATATTTCGTTATGGTCTTTACTCTTCACCACAAACTAGTTCTTTTCATAGTCCAAGGACTAGTAACTCAAGAGAGTAAGTGGAAGTAGGTACAGGAGAAAAAGTATTATTTTCTTTTTAATTCACGCCTCCAGAGGCCTAAAGCATTCCATTCCCATTTGCTGGAATTTTTCCTGTCTCTTCATCACCCACCCACCCCAAAATAGCTGATTCTCTTCCCCTTACCAATAACTATACTGACTTCTAATTAATTTACTTCTTAGAATCAGAAATTTACACAGAAGAGACAGTGCCATTGCAAATATTTAATGTATGTTTATACACCCCACATAAATTGTGCCCCTTCTAACTTTCACACAGGAAGCATCTTAGAGGTACTAGCCCGTTGGTTGGAGTGGTCATATTCAGTAACCCAATTGCAATCTAAAATGTGTGGAGTAGGAGGAAGTGAGGGTAGTGGAATTAAAGATTTATCTAACTGCAAGAACACCAAATTTCTGCAGATATTAGAAATATAAAATATTCATGGAAGACTCTGACTTTTTCCCATTATTTTAAAATTACAGGTGAAGCATTTTCAGAATGTGAAATGCCCTGAAATGCTGGAAAAATTGTAGGCAAGTTCAGGGAGCCTAAGGCTTCTGCTCATAATCATGCAGTCAGTGTCAGCTGATAAGACTGAAATGGCAAGATTCAGTCCTGAAAATGCGTCACCAGTTGTGAAGAAAGCCTTTGATAATCTGGAGAAAAGGCAAATGGGCCAGGGTAAGCTGTAGCAACATCCCACCAATATGAAATTTACCAAGAGAAGAAAATAGCCCACTTGCAGCAGGAGAACTTTGGACAGCAGTGGTTTTTTCCTACAACAGAAATTTCAAGCTTTTAAGTTTGTGAGCTCAACTCTGATGGTGGCTATGTTTTTGCTTACATTAGCAGTCTGGGGTTCAGATGGGCTGGTTCAGCAGCTAGTTTCCAGCTCTCTTATCAGACAGTGGTTCTTACCACGATCATATTAGCAAGGTTCTATAATGAAAAGTGAAAAGCTACAGTTTACTTTCAAAATTAGAAATCCTAAATAAGAATATTGTTTATTTGTCCATCTGTAGTATTCTACCTTGCAAAAGCTAGACTATTGGCAAAAATAGAAAAGTAGTCTGGTGTTTGAAAACTATTATCTGAGACCTGCCCACTGAATTCTTCCCACTAAGTACAACAAATATGTCTACCATTGTGTGTGTGTGTGTGTGAAAATGGATTGTTAAGCAGCAACTGTTTGTCTTATTTGAGTCATCAGTGAATTATTCCTCTGCATCTAGCAGAATCTCTGTGAGTTAAGAGTTTCATTGAGCCACCAGATTTCCTTCCAATCAGGGATAGGTAGTTTTTATTTCTCCCAGTATACTAATTGTTACCTGTTCATTGAATCCCAAGCTGATATTAGGGCCATTATAATGAACCCTTGAATTGGACTGAGGTATATACATTTTCCTGTCCCCAGAGCCCAGCACAGGACTGTGTCTCCTTTTTAATTTAAGCTTATGTCTAATTTTTTTTGTCTTATTCTCATTGTTGACACAATTTATTATGGCTTTGAACAGCCGTTGTCTTATTTATAGCAACTGAGCCACTGACTTATTCCCGTTCAACTAGAAATTGCAATAACCTTTCTTTCCTTGGACTACCTGGAATAGAGTGAGCGTAGTCATCATTTTGAAAGCAGTCCTCAGTCCTAATAATGCAGAACCTTTACAGTTCTTTGCCCAGCACTTGAGCGAAAATGTTTGTTGTGGATCACAGGGATTATACTCACATCCCCTGTTGCAACCATGAGAAAACACCACATTGTTATCCAAAATCAAGTCTTAGTCAGTATTGCATTCCCATTGCAAAACAGTTAAGAATTGTAGGAGTTCTGAGATTTTACCATGCTGAGATTTTTAGCAACCCAGCAGGTTCCTTTATTACAGATGCTGTCGTGGAGATGAGACTTTCGGTCAGAGACAGTGAACTTTATCACTCACAGCAAAAGCAGCCAGGGTTACCATTTGTTTCCATTCTCTAATCTTAGATGAATATACAGAGTGATATTTTGTTGCCTACAGAAGCAGTGGGCTTTTAACATGAAGAAAGTTTAAGGCATGACAAAACACTAATTTTATTAGTATCTTTATGTATAATTTATTAGAATCACTTATTTATTAGTATTTTTACCTAGGATAAGTTTATCATGACTCAAGATTTCTTGCTGCAAAAACAATCATGAGAAATGACATGGGAAAAAATGACCATTGGTTTTCCATTTTTTCTTCCACTTTTTTTTGAGATATAGTTGGCATAAAACATTGTGTAAGTTTAGGTGCACAGGATAGTGATTTGATTTACAAGTATCATGAAATAAATATCATAGCAACTTTAGGGAGAATTCATTATCTCTTTTAGATACAATTTGAAAGAAATACAACTTGTCTTTTGGTTGTGATGAGAAACATTATGGTCTACTCTCTTAACAACATTCATTTAGCACATAAAGCACTATTAGTTGTAATTTTCATTTTACTATGGGACATCCTTACAACACGTTTATTTTATGGCTGGAGGTTTGTAGATTTTGAGTGCATTAATCAAATTCTCCTTTCCCAACCTCTGCCTCTGTTGACTGCAAGTCTAATTTTTTTCTATAAAAATGTTTCCTTGTTTTTGAAGTGTACTTTAATCTAAACACTGTGTTGGTTTCTCTTACACAACATACTGTTTGCAGTTTTTAATACATTTCAAGCTGCTCACCAGAATATACCTAGTTATGACTTGTTGCTATGTAAAGAAGTTTTATTGTTAATTACTAATACCCATACAGTATATTTCTTGTCCCTGACTCATTTAATTTGCAATTGGAAAATTTTCTCTCTTAATTTCCCTCAACTTTTTCTTTTCCTTACCCCATTTCCCTCCTTCTTGTGAACAACCTGTTGCTTTCTATAACTATAACTCCTTTTCTGTGTTGTTATGTTCATTTGTTTTAAATTCCACATATGAGTAAAATCATTCAGCATTTGTCATTCTGTTTCTGACTTATTTCACTTAGCATATTACCCTCTTGATCTACGAATTTGTTGCAAATGACAAGAAATTATTCTTTTTAGAGCTGAGTAATAACTCATTGTATTTTTATGTGTGTGTGTGCATATATATAGTGCATATAAATATATATTGTGTGTATGTATATATAAATATTGATAAATCTGCATTTAAGTTGGGTAGATATATATACTATAAACACACATGTTCTTTATCAATCATCTATTGATGAGCAATAAATATGCTTCTATATCCTGTCTATTGTGAATAATGTTGCAGTAAATATAGGTTTGAATTTATCTTTTCTAATTAGTGTTATCATTTTCTTGAAATAATTATCCAGATATGGAAATGTTGGTATATATTTCATTTTTAATTTTCAGATATATCTCCATGTTGTTTTCCACAGTGGCAGCACATATTTACATTCACTCCAGCAGTGCATCATGGTTGTTTTTCTTACATCCTCATGAACACTTATGTTTGTTATCTTTTTGATAATAGTCATTCTGACAGGAGTGACATAAAATCTCATTGTGTTCTGGACTTGCATTTTTCTGATGGTTAGTGATGTTGATCGGTTTCATATGCCTGTTGGTTGCCTTTCCCCCACTGTATATTCAATTTTTGTAATGGGATAAATGACCATAAGTGTCTGATTTCATTTTGAAGCATTCTTTGTGTTCCATTATTCTGTTTGTTCTGTGCCACTACCATATTCTTTTAATTCTGTAGCTTTTAATTGTAGTTTAAAATGAGGGACAGTGATACACCCTCTTAGTTCTTTGTCAAAGCGTTTGTGTTTTTAGTTTGTTTTCTTTTCTTTCTTTTTTTTAATTGATTTCAACTATTTTGTGTTTACATGTAAATTTTAGATTTATTTATTGTAAATTCTGAAAATGCCCTTGGTATTTTGATAGGCACTGAATTTAATTTGTTTATTTTCTTGGCTAGTACTGTCATTTAAAGAATTTATTTTCTCATCTACCAACACAGTATATCCTTTCATCTGTTTGCATTATCTTCAATTTCTTTTGTAAATATTATACAGTTATCTGAGAACAGGTCTTTTAACTCCTTGGTTGGAAACATTTCTTGATTTTTTTTTGTTTTTTGTAATCCAGCTGTAAAAGTGATATTTCTCTCACTTTCTCTATCTATTAGCTTGTTGTTAGTGTGTAGAAATGCAAGTTTTCTGTATGTTAATTTTACATTCGGAAATTTTACCAAATGCGTTGATAACTCCTAGAAATTTTGTGGCACCATTTTTAGGATTTCTGTTTAAAGTATTTCATCTGCAAACAGATACTTTTACTCCTTTTCTTAATTAGTTATATTTTATTTACTTTTATTTTGGATAGCTATGGCTAGAATTTCCAGTACTATACTGAATAAAAGTGGTAAGAATGAGCATTCTTGTCTTCTTCCTTCTCTTATTGGGGATGCTTTCAGCTTTTAATCAGTGAGTGTCATGTTAGCTGAGTTCTTGTCATATATGACCTTAACTATGTTGAGGTATGTTTCTTTATACCCACTTTGAGGAGAAATATATTCTTAAAAAGATACCAAATTTGTCAAAACATTTTATGACTCTATTGATGTGACCATATAATTTTTATTCTTCAGGTTGTTAGTGTGGTGTATCATACTGATTAATTTGTGGGTATTTAATCAATTTTGCATCCCTAGAAAAAAATGGACTTATTCATATTGTATAATCCTCTGAAAATATTGTTTGATTTGCTAACAATTTAGTGATGATTTTGCATCTATGCTTATCAGTAGTATTTAATCTCTAATTTTTTGAGGTATTTGTTCCAGTTTTACTAGTGGTGTGATACAGAAATGTGGGGTAGAAAGCCTTCCTTCCTCTCGAAATTTTTGGAATACTCTGTGAAGTATAGGTGAAACCTCTTCTCAAAATGTTTGGCAGAAATCACCTGAGAATCTGTGTAGGCCTGTAATTTTGTTTCTTGGAAGATTTGGTTTAATTACATATTCAATTTCATTAGTGATAATCTGTTCATATTTTCTTTCTCATTCCATTCTGGAGATTAGTTCTTTCTAAGAAATTGTCCATTTCTTCTAGGCTTTCCATTTTATTGGCATATAATTTGTTGTATCATCTTATGATGCTTTGTATTTCTTTGAAATAAGATGTAACTTCTCATTCATCTCTGAGCTTATTAATCTGTAACTATCTTTTTTGCTCTTGTGTCTGGTTAAAGTTTATCAACTTTATTTATCTTTCAAAAGGCATTATTTAGTTTGATTATATGTTTCTATTTTAATCTTTATTTTATTTAATTATGTTCTGTCCTTTCAGCTGTCTTTCCTTCTAGCAAAAAGTTTGTTTATTATTTTCTACAACATTTGCTGGTAACTATATTTTATAAGAGAGAGATATTTCCTATTTGTATAAGTGGGATTATTTTGCTATAAGCATCCCTATTAATACTGCTTGTGCTATACCCCATGGATTTTGTTTTGGTTGTCATGTTTTATATATATTTTTTCTTTCAATTATTCAGCAATCCATTTGTTGTTAATATTGCATGATTTATCCTCCACACTTTAGTATTTTTCTCAGGTTTTTTCTTTTAGCAAATTTTCATTCTCACAGAATCCATAAGTTTCTTCAAAAAACAAGGAGAATAATACTAAAATTTATACATAAATCTGAAAGACCCAAATTTTCTAAAAGTATTTCGAAAAATGAACAAAACTGTGGGCATTACCCTCTCTGACTTTATAACATACTACAAAGCTACAGCAATCAATACATCAAAATATGGTACTTAAAGAAACACATAGATCAGTAGAACAAAATAAAGAGTCCAAAAATAAACCCGCACACCTAAGGTCAATTAGTCTACAATGAAGGAGGCAAGAGTATACAATGGAAAAAAGGCAGTCTCTTCAACAAGTAGTTCTGAGAAAAGTAGACAGTACATGTAAAATGAAGATGTAAGAGCACTTCCTTCCAAAGTATAAAAAATGAGGTAAAAATGGATTAATTTCCCAAATGTAAACACAAATTTATACAATTTCTGACCAAGAACAGGAGCAGAAGTGACTCTGAGATAAATCATAGCAATGTTTATTTTTGATTTGTCTTCAAATTTCAAGCATAAAGGAAAACTAACAATTATAGTTTTTAGTTTACTGAGGAAAAAATAGATGTATTATGTGACACAGGGATTCTAATTCTTGTATATGTGTGATGTGCAAAACCTTTTCCAGAGCAAAGGAAACCTTCAACAAGACATGATATCAGACAGAATAGAAGGAAAAATTTCAGACAATGAGACCAACAAGATGTTAATATTCATAATATATATATAGCATATTAGACAAAATATTTAATAAACAAAGACCCCAACTTAAAAACAGTTGAAGGATCTTCATGGAAACTTTTCAAAAACAGACATGTGGATGATTTTCATGCACATAAAAAGAAACATATTGTTGCTATTCATTAGGAAATTAAAAATCAAAACCAGAATGAAACATAATCTCACAACAACCAAAACGGCTTTTAATAAAAACTCTACAAATGACAAATATTAATAAGAATATCAATAAGAGGGAACCCAGGTGCACTGTTGGTGGAAATATAAATTGATGCATCCACTATTATAAAAGTGTGGACAGTGCTAAGGAAACTAGAAATAGAAACATTATATGTAGCCACAATTCCAGTTTTTGTTATAAATCTGATAAAAATGAAAACATTAACTTTAAAGGATAAATTACCCACAGAGTTCTTAACATCATCATTTATAGTAGCCAAGGATAGAAGCACAACTCAACTGCCTATCAACAGATGATTGGCTCAAGTAGATGTGAGATATAGATAACATAATAAATACTAAGTCATTGTCATATTAAAAAATAAAACTCTACAATTTGGAAATATGTGAGTGGACCCAGAGATTATTGCACATAGTAAAATAAGTCATACAGAGAAAAACACACTATGTTGTCACTTAAATGAGGAAAATAAAGATATAAGAGAAATAATCATAAAAAAACAGAAACAGAATCACGTATATATGTGTAGTGTACCAAGTAGTGGTTTCCTGTGGGGACAGGGAAGAACGATGGAGAAGACAGAAATGTGCAAGATACTGGTAATAAATTAGAAAACCAAAAGGGCTATATTTACAGCACAGAGAAATATTTTAATAATTTAATTGATTTTAAAGATGTTATATGGATATATTATAGTAAAATGTGTATGTGGGTGTAAAAAACATTGAAGAAAAACCCCAGGAAAAACAAAATATTTTGTAGTTCTATGATATTAAGGGATGTGATTTGTTCACTTTCTTTACTGTTCTTATAATGTCCTTAGTAGAATTTAAGCTTTCATTTGAAAAAGTATATACTTTTAAAAGTGACATAAGTTTAAATTATTTTTGTCTCTCCCCTTACATCTACAGTCAGTAAAGCATTCACATCTGAAGAAAAATAACTACAACACAAAGCAATAATCCAGAAGGCATGTGAACAGGTAAAGTTTGATGGACTAAAATACACAAATGAGGCTGAACTAAGGGAAGAGCAGATTTGGTGTCTGCAACCAAGGCCCACTGACTAAGATATCTTAGTCCACAAGTTCAGAGAACCCAGTAGAAACAGAGTCACAGTGGTTCGCACAGATTCGACCTCCAACTTCACCAGTGCTCATGGTCACATGTAATTAGGAGGGACCCACAATGGAGACAGAATTTCCATCCTTCAGACGCTCAGACATTCATGACACTGTCCCTACTCCCCATTCACAGTGGTGGAGACATGTTACCTTGCAATACTGGACATGGCAAAGGCACTTGCCTGATTCCAAATACCCACCTGTCTTTACATGTTTCCTCACTGAGTACACTGAGTTTCAAGGGATATCAAATAAAAGGAAGGGTTCACAGTCCCAGTGACAAGAGTGGCATTAACTACCAGAGAAGTCTAAGAAGTGACAATGAAAACATATCTTTATCCAGAAAATAGTGACTGGAAAGTGCCAGTTTGAAATATTATCACAGGTAGCTCAGGTAAGTAAAACAAAATCTGTGCAATATTGCAAACAACCAGAAAACAAAAACAAGGACTCCAACTCAAAATCTGTTATTTAGTGTCATCAGAGAAATAACTTATCAAGACCATGACAAATCACAGTAACATTATAGGGCATGCACACACACAGATAGACACACAAAGTCACCGACACAGACACAGTCAAACACGCACATGCAACTGCACACACACACACACACAATGTCAACCCTGCAGCAAACAAACTTAAAGTCATGGTATATTGCCACATTACTAATAGAGAATCCAAATAGGTGTCATACAGAATCTCAATACAAAAAACAAAACTAAGAAAGCAGTTTAGTGAGCTCAGGAATAAATGAAATGATGATAAGGAATACATTATCAAAGAGACTGAATCTATAAAATAACCAAATAGTATTGGAGGACCAGGAGAATTTAATAAATGAGATGAAGAAAGCAACAGAAAGCATTGGAAGTAGACTGTCTTTGTGGAAGAGAGATTAGCAAACTCACCAATACAAAACTAGAAATGATAGGAGATGGCAGAGATTCAAGATATTAAAAAGTGAGGGAATTCTACAATAGCCATCAGACTTCTTCAGGAAGTACACATTAGACTGGAATCCTGGAGGGAGAAGAAATTTAGAAGGCAGCTAATGGTTTATTTAAAGAAGTAATAGTTGATAACTTTCCGAACCTGTGTAAGAAGCTGATATACATGTCCGTGAGCCAACACCAATAACTATAAGAAAAAGGGACCTCCTTCAAGATACGTCATATGCAAATTGGCAAGTCAATGACAGAGTAAAATTTTAAAAGCATCCAAAAAAGTTATGATAATCTACAAATGAACCCCCATTAGGCTATCAGCAGATTTCTGAGAAGAAAACATAGGCCAAGGGTAAATAAAATTACATTTTCAAATACTAAAATACAAAATGTCTCACCCATTAATACTTACACAATTATCACTTAGAGATACAGTGAAAATAAAGACTTTAACAGACAAACAATACCTGAATGAGGTAAAATAAACAACCGAGATAACTTATAATAGGTGTAAAAAAGAAGCTTTCCAAGAAATATAAAATGGCAAAAATATGCAAAACATTGACCAAAATGCTAAGGAGAGACCACGAGAAATTTGCAACTGTTTCTTTGGGTATGTTTTTAAATGCTACTATAATATATGGATTAAAGAGAGAAAAATAGGAAATCAGTTGCAATAAATATAGATACTTCAAACTGGTTACATGTTCATAGCAGTAAAAGAAATAAATTGAAACAGTAATCATAAAAGGTAAAGATTAAAAATAAAATAATATTTAAGGAAGCTTCTATCAGCTGATAAAGGACTAAATTACACATGAGATGTTTTATTTTTAATTGAAGTACAGTAAATGTAGTATATTGTGTAGTTTCAGAAGTAAAGCATAGTTATTTTTACCAGTTTGTAGATTTTATTGAATTATGAATTATTAAAATGATTGTAACATACAATTATTTTAAGCCATTGTGTATAATTCCCTGACCTATGCAGATTATTCTTGTTGCTTCTCTCCTTTATTTATACTAGTTTGTATCTGTCAATGTCCTACCATTAAATTCTCTTTTCCTTCCGCTTTGGTAAACATAAATATTTTCCCATATCTTTGAGCCTGCTTAAGTCTTGTCTATCTAATCTCTTTACCTCTCCATCATGTCTCTGTCTATTTATCCATGTATCTATCTATCTATCTATCTATCTACCATGTATGTATGTATCTGTCTATCTATTTATCTGTCATCTATCAAAAGATAACTATAGATTGATGTAAACTGATAATTGTTATTCTTTATATTCCACATCTAAATTATGTTATATTCTTTTGTCTTTTTCTAAGTTACTTCACTAAGCACAATATTTACTAGGTTCATTCATGATGCTGAAATAACATAGTGTTATACTTTTTCATCACTGAGTAATATTCTATGGCATATTTATAGAAACATCCTATCTTCTTAAGTCCATAGTCTACTGTGGACTCTTGGATTGCTTCCCTGTCTTGTATATTATAAACACTGCTATTGGGAACATTGGTTCCTCTCAATTTAGGGTGTTTCCCCAGATTTTCTCTATGAGAGACATTACTGGGTCATATGGTAGTTAACTTTTTAGGTTTTAAAGAAATCTGAATACTGTTTTCCATAGAAGTTGTAGCAATTTACATTCCTGCCAAGAGTATACAAGAGATTTGTTACCACAACATCATCTCCAACACTTACTATTTGTAGACTTTTTGATAATAGCCATTTGACCTATGTGAAGTGATAACTCATTTCAGTTTTGATTTGCAATTACCTAATAATTAGTTATGTTGAGCAATTTTATCACTTGCCTGTTACTCATCTGTAAGTTTTCTTTGGAAAAATATTAACTCAGGTACTCTGCTCTTGTTATTGATTGGGTTTTTGTTTTTCACCTTGTGTTGTGTAATCTAAATACATCTTACATCTATTAACATACATCTATTAACCCCTGGTCACTTGCATTGTTTGCAAATATGTTCTCCTATTACACAGGCAGTGTTTTCATTTCATTGATATTGTCCTTAGCTGTGCAGAAATTTTCAAGTTTGTTTAGGTCCCACTTGCTTATTTTTGCTTTTATTTCTTTTGCCTTAGGAGATTGACATAAGAAAATATTCCTATGATATATATCCAATAGGGTTTCACCTACATTCCCTTCTAGACGTTTTATATTATCAGGTCTTATATTTAGGTCCTTAATATACTTGGAGTTTATTTTTGTATATGATGTCAGGGAATGCTCTCATTTCACTGTTTTACATGTAGATGTCCAGCTATCCCAACACCATCCATTGATGAGACTGTCTTTTCTCCATTGTGTACTCTTGCCTCTTTTATCATAGATTCATTGCTCATAGGTGTGTGGAATTATTTCTAGGCTCTCTATCTGTTTCTAATTGATTATATCTCTTTCCCAATGCCATACTGTTTTTATTACTGTAGGTTTGTAGTATAGTAAGGTGTCCGGGAGGGTTATACCTCCAGATATGTTGTTTTCCTCAAGATCATTTTGGCAATTTTTAATGGTTTCATGTAAAACTTAGAGTTATTTAATTTCTGGTCCTGTAGAAAATACTACAGCTTCGTAACAAGAATTGCACTTGATCTGTAGGTTTCTTTGTGTAGTACGGCCATGTTAACAAGACATCTTTCAATCCAAGAGCACAAGACATCTTTCCATTTCTTTGAAACATTTCAATCCAAGAGCACAAGACATCTTTCCATTTCTTTGAAACATTTTTAATTTCTTTGTCAATGTTGTGTAATTTTCAGTGTGTAGATATTTCACATATGTTGCTACATTTAATCCAAAATATTCTGGGGAATGGGGTTTTAAACATTATTGCTTTCAATGTCCATTTTATGGTATCTCTTCATTAATGTGTAGAAATGCAAGAGACTTTTTTACGTTAATCTTGTACCCTGCTCCCTTAATGAAATTATTTATTGTTCATAATAGTCAGTGTGGAGCCCTTAGGACACTCTATGTAGATTTTTATGCCATCAGTACTGGTGAAAATTTGGCCTCTTTTTCCATTTTGCGTTTCATTTACTTTTTTTCTTTTCCTCTTCCTTTCTTGTATTAGTGTGGAACACAAGTGGTGACAGTAGGAGCCCTTGTCTTGTTCCCGAATTTACCCAGAAGGCTTTCAGCCTTTCCCCTGAGTATTATAAATTGTTATAAATGGCCTTTAGTATGTTGAGAGATGTTCCCATTTTACTCACTTTCATGAGAGTTCTGAAGGTTAATGTATGTTGAATTTTCATGTGCTTTTTCTTTGTGTATTGACATGGTCTTGTGAATATTGTCCTTCCTTTATTAGATAATTGTCATACTGATTGAATTGTGTATGTTGAACCATCCTTGTGTCTCTGGAAGGAATCCAACTGATCATAATGTATAATCTTTTCTATGTATTGCTGGATTAATTTGTTGATGTTTTTTGAGGATTTTTGAATATATATTCATCTAGGATATTGGATTTTCATTTTCATTTTTTTTTGGTATTTTCTTTGACTGGTTTTGTTATCAGTGTAATGGTGGCCTCATAGAATAACTTTGGGAATTTTCCTTCTATCTTCATTTTTTAAAATAGTTGGGGGGAAAGTGGTTTTAGGGAATGCATCCAGGCATTTTGTTCAAGGGGTGTTTTTAAAATTACAGATTTTATTTAACTTATACTGATTGCTCTTTTCAAGTTCTCAGTTTTCCCTTACTTCACTGTTGGCAGGCTGTACATTTCTAGAAAATTGTGCATTTCTTTTAGGTAGTCCAGTTTGTTGTCATGTAAAAGCTCATAGTGCTTTCATAACCTTTTTTTTTTTGTATTTCTGAAATATCAGATGTTATTTCTACTCTTTCATTTCTTATTTTGTTTTGGTCCAGTCTCTGTATTTCTTGATAAGCCTGGCTAAATGCTTACATGTTTGTTAAATTTTTAAGAAAAATTAAAGTTGTTGATGATATGAATTGTAATTTATTTTTCAACTTTTACTTTATTTATTTTCAACTTAATCATTAAAGATTTCTCTTTCTATTGCCTTTGGGTTTTGTTTCTTTTATTTCTTGTTATTTTTGGTGGTATGCTTTGTCCTTTCTATGAGGTTTTTCTTGTTCCTTGTAGAAGCCCTGGCTTCTTCTCAACTTCCCTCTTAGATTTGTCTTTGCTGCAACCCATACATTTTATGAAGCTGTGTTGTCATTGTAATTTGTCTCCAGGTATGATTTTATTACCTCTTTGATTTCATCATTGAACATGTTTTATTTTATTTTTTTAAAGGATGTGGTTTGACCTCATGTTTGTGCTTTTCCTATTCTTCTTTCTACAGTTGATTCATAGTTTCATACTTTTGTGTATGTAAAAATACTTGCTGTAATCTATATTTGCTTAAAGTTCCTGAGGCTCATTTCATGACATAATGTGTGGTTAATTCCTTAGACAACATCCTGTGCACACTTGAAAAGTTTATGTGTTCTGCTTTTCTGATGCAGTGTCTAACATTTCAGTTAGGTTCAAATGATCTAATATGCTATTAAGACCTCTGTTTTCTTACAGATATTCTTTCTGGATGATCTGGCCATCATTATAATAAGATCTTAAACTCATCTGCTATTATTGTTTTATAATGAATTAATTCTTTGTTGTCTACTAAAATTTCTTTTTATACATAGGATCTATGGTGTTGGGTCCATATATACTTTAATGAGTGTAATACCCTATTTTTTTATTGATCTCTTTTTCTTTATATAATCTCATGTTTCTTTCATTTTGGCCCTTATTTTAAAATGTATTTCCTATGAGTTGAGCATTGCAATCTGCACTTTCTTGTCATTTCCAGGGAATATCATTTCCATTTATTTCCAGACTATGTTTATCTTCCACCATAAAGTGAGACATTTTTGGGGGGGAGGCAAAGATGTTAGAGCAGAAGGATGCCCGTAGCTCACCCTTTCACACAAATGCACCAAGACTCACATCCACAGACCCACTCAGCTAACCAGAGGACCTGCAAAACTCTGCCAGAACATTGTCCTCTTCAATAGATAAAGGTGCGAAAAATCTGGTAGGAGAAATGAAGAAAGAAAGAAGAAAAGGCAAAACATAGTGGGACAGATCCCATGGGGAGGGAGCAGCAAAGAAGGACTGGTGCTCATTCACTGTATCTCCCCTCTACAACTTAGAGTTTGGCAGGACGGAAGGGGAGCCTCCAAGGTTTGACCTTTACAAAGTATAATTTGACTGACAATTCTAAGTTAACAGGCACAGAGGATCACTCTGAAACACAGCCAAAAATGCACCCCAGATGCAGGGGGCAGGGCCTTGCTGCCCGAGCTGGGAGGAAGATGGGGATGGCTGCACTGAGGCATCCCAGTGGAATGGAAAAGGCTTTGTGCCATTGCTGTGGGTGCAAAGGGCAGAACAACCTGGGCCTTCCATAAAACGACAGGGCAGATGTGCCCTTTTGGGGGGAAGGGTACTATCCCCATCTCTGGAAATCTGCAAAAAGTTCTAGGTGAAGAGAGTTGGGGCTAAGACACAGCCACCATAACCTCTGGTGTTTTGCACCCAGGTGACAGTGGGGGCAAAACCTGCATCTACACCTAAGAACCTAGATGCCTCAAGAGCCAGATGGAGACTTGCCTACAGCCTGAAGCAGATAGGATACTACTGTCCTGGTTTCTCAGAGATCTTGTCCACCAAGACAAACAAGGAGCTGGATTTTGGCCCAGAACAGGGACAGGGCAGATACTCAGTCTACCCTGAGCCCACTTCTGTTGTGCAAACCCGAGGCAGAAAGTACAGTGTCACAGTGCAGCAGAGTGACCGGCACCCTGAGGGTGCATGTGGCCCCCTACATTTTGGGCTGGAATGCAGCCCCTGACCATGGTGTTGGGAAAGGTTGTGATGCCCAATCCTGCCTTGTCAGTCTGCAACATCTGACTGCAGCATCAGGCAGGGCAGTGATAAGCCAGCCCATAGTAAAGAGAGCTGAACCTGACCCAGTGTTGGGTTTAGGAGCTATCTGCTTGCCGACATGCCCTGGGAGCACCACAGATGAGGGCTCCAATGGAGGGTCTCAGGAAACAGCAGGCTGAGATTCCAAAACAGGATGAATACAGAAAAATTTCACAGTCTCCAGGAGGACACTGACCACCCCCATGTTTTAATCTGTTTTACCTATTCCATTTTCCATTACCCTCCTAATTTTTACTTCTTATGCAATTATATATACCCCCATTTAAATCCCTTTGAAATTTTTAAAAATATTTTTATTATTATTATTTATCAGATTTCTGCTTCAACTTGTTTTTCTATTATTCATTATACAATGTCTTCAAAGCTTTTGTTCTCCCTTCTTTAAAATTCTTCATCTCTCTCTCTCTTTTTTCCATTTTCTAACTTGTATTACTACATAGGTATTAGGTAGATAAACTCTTTTAGGACCGCAGTAGATAACTGATACTCCATAAATCACAGTGCCAGAGAGGTAGGTGCAAGATGAAGAAGCTGAGAAACCATTCACAATTAAAAGAACAAGAGATATCCCCTGAATTAATGATCAGTGAAATAGACATCAATATCCTACAAGATCAAAATTTCAAAAAAATAGTGATCTTATTATTGAAGGAAATTAAAGATAGTGTTTAGAGATATAAAATATGTTTAAAATGAAATGAAAGGTATAAAGAAGAGCTGAGTAGAATTAGTAAACCCATTGACTGAGATGAGGAATGATATAAAAGCATCACAAAGCTGACTAGACAATGTAGAGGAAAGAATTAGTGACTTAGAAGACAGGACAATAGAAAGCACACAATCAGAATAGCTACAAGAGAAACAATGAGAAACAAATGAAAAATGCATGAGATCTATGGGATATTATAAAGCATGCCAATCTTGGTATGATAGAAGTCCAAGAAGGGGAGGAAAGATCAAAGGTGATTGCAAAGCCGTTTGAAGAATTCATGACTGAGAACTTCCCAAACATAAAGAAGGAATCAGATACTCAGGTACAGTAAGCTCAGAGTGTCCAAAACAGGAAGAACACAAATATACCCACACCAAGACATATAATTAAGATGGCCAGAGCCAAGGATAAAGAAATGATCCTAAAGGCAGCAGGAAAATAGCAAAGAGTGAGATACAAGGGAATCCCCATAACTCTCCCAGCTAATTTCACTACACAAGTACTACAGGCCTGAAGGGAGTGGAAAGATATATTCAAAGGCCTGAGTGAAAAAAGATATACCCTAAGATACTTTAATAAGCAAGTCTATCCTTTTTGGTAGAAGGAGACATAAAGAATTTCACAGACAAGAAAATGCTTCAAGAGTTTAGCAACACTAGACCCATGCTAGAAGAAATATTGAAAAGTCTACTCTAAATAGAAAAGAAGCAGGATGCTTCAGAAATGTGAAATTCACAGCTGGAAACGTGATAACTCATGAATTACAAATAAAATATGCACAAAATTTTAAAATAAGATATCCAAATCATTGAGAGTCGGAGAGGGAAGCAGGAAAATAGAACTTTTTTTTTTTAGTCTTTAAAAATTCTTTTGTTTTTGGTTAAATGGGATTGAGATCATGTTACTATCAGTTTAATAAAAGCAGTTATAATAATGGTCTAAAAGACTTATAATGAAGGGTGACAACAAGACTAAAACATATCAGGGAGTCACTAAAACAAAATAAAATTCATGAAAATACAAAGGAAAATGACCAAACCATAAAAGGAAGGTGATATGAACAAAGAGGAAATAACAAATCAACAGCAAAGATAAGGTAAAAATGGCAATAAACAGAAACCTATCATTGATTACTGTAAATGTTAATGGAATAAATGCTCCAGTAGAAAGTCAAAGAGTGGCATGCTGTATAATGAAGCACGAACCTTCAATATGCTGCATACAAGAGAACCACTTCAGATAGAAGGACACATATACATTGAGAGTGAAAGGATGGAACAGGGAATTACATTCAAATAGGAAATCCAAAAAAGCAGGTGTTACAGTACTGATTTCAGACAAAATATTCTTTAAAACAAAGGCCATAAAGAAAGATAAAAAAGGACATTTTATTATGATTGAAGGAGTGATTAAAAAATGAGAATAGCCCACTCGTTAATACATATGCATGAAAAAAAGGATCACCAAAGTACATAAAATTATTACTTACAGATATAAAGGGGGATAGTGATGGGAATCTAATCATAGTTGGAGAATTCAACACTGCATTAACATCACTGGAAAGATCACTGAGACAGAAAATGAATAAGGCATCAGAGAAGGTAAATAATACAGTAGAAATATTACACTTGGTGGATATTTTCAGAGCATTGCAACCAAAAAAAATAGAATATACAGCCTTTTCAAGTGCACATGGGGCATTTTCCAGGATTCATGATATACTTGGGCACAAAAGAAACCTCAGCAATTTTAAGAAGATAGAAATTATCTCAAGCATCTTTACAGACCACAAACCCATGAAGCTAGAAATCAACAACAGAGAAACAAAGGGGAACAAAAGGAAAACACGGAGATTAAAAAATATGTTAATAAAAAACCAATGGGTCAATGAAGAAATCATAGCTGAAATGAAAAATACTTTGAGACAGAAGAAAATGAAAGCAATACCACACATAATTTATGGGTCACATCAAAAGCAGTGCTCAGAGGGGTGTTTACAGCAATACAGGCCTTCCACAAAAAGAAGAACAATTTCAAAAAAAATTTAAACCACCAGCAGAATGCACTGGAAAAAGAAGAACAAAAAACAACAAAAGGCAGCAGAAAGAAGGAAATAATAAATATTGGGGAGGAAATAAATAAAATAGACATTAAAAACACCATAGAAAAATATCGACAAATCCAAAAGCTGGTTTTTCGAAAAAGTAAGTAAATTCAACAAATCTCTGTCCAAACTCGAAAAGAAGGAAAGAGAGAGACCACAAATTAGCAAAATAAGGAAGGAGAATAGAGAAATAACAACAAATAAAAAATACAGAATATCATACGAAAGTATTATTAAAAGTATATGGATAACCTAGACGAGATGGAAAAGTTTCTGGGAACATACTGTCCACCAACACTGAATCAAGAAGAAACTGACCCCTTGAACAAGGAGAGCACTAGAAATGAAATCAAAATAGCAATATGAAAGCTCCCTACAAATAAAACTCCAGGACAGGACGGATTCACTGCAGAATTCTACCAAACATACAAAGAACTCATACCAGTCCTTCTCAAACTCTTCCAGAAGATTGAAAAGTAAGGAATACTCCCAAAGTCATTCTATGAAGCCACAATCACCCTGATACCACAACCAGGCAAAGACACTACCAAAAAAGAGGATTCTAGATCAATATCACTGATGAACACAGATGCAAAACTCCTCACAAAAATTGTAGCAAATAGAATCCAACAACACAGATGAAAGGTTATACATCATGACCAATTGGGGATTATGCCAGGGACACAGGGGTGGTTCAACATATGCAAATCAATCAGTGTAATACAGCACATCAACAAGAGAAAGGAACAAAACCACATGATCTTCTCAATAGATGCAGGAAAATTATTTGATAAAATTCAACACTCAAGTTTGATAAAAAATCTCACCAACATATCTCAGCATCATGAAAGCTAAAGATAAACCTACAGCCAGCATAGTACTGAATGGTGAGAAAATTAAACCTTCCCACCAAAATCTGAGACAAGACAAGGATGCACACTATCACCACTCCAACTCAATATAATCATGGAATTCCTAGCCACAGCAGTCAAACAAGAGAGAGAAGTAAAAGGGATGCAAATTGGAAAGGAAGAGGTAAAATTCTCACTATATGCAAATAATATGTTACTATATAGAGAAAACCCTGCAAGATCCAACCAAAAACTACTACAGCTGAACGGAGAATTCAGCAAGGTAGCAGTTTACAAGATTAAGGTTCAAAAATCAGTGACATTTCTTTACGCTAACGATTCAGATAATGCTAAAGAGCTACAGTAAAAATGACAGCACTGTATTGGTAGGAAAACAGACATATAGGCCAGTGGAACATTATAGAGAGCCTAGAAATGAACCCACAAACTTTTAGTCAATTAATCTTTGACAAAGGAGGCAAGAAAATACAATGGAATTGAGACAGTCCCTTCAGGAAATGGTGTTGGGAAAACTGGACAGCAGCAGGAATATCAATGAAGCTAGAACACTCCCAATGAAGCTAGAACACCATACACAAAAATAAACTCAGAATGGGTCAAAGACTTAAACATAAGACAAGATAAAAGAAACCTCCTAGAGGAAAATATAGGCAAAACGTTATCTAACTTACGTCTCCAAAATTTTCTTGCAGGTGAAATAAAAACAAGAATAAACATGTGAGACGTAATGAAACTTACAAGTTTCGGCACAGTTAGAAATCGGAAGTGAAACAAAAAGACCACCTACGGAATGGGAAAATAATTTGCATATGAAACCTATAAAGGCTTGATCTCCAAAGTATATAAGCAGTTCATCCAACTGAATAAGAAAAAATAAACAACCTAATACAAAAATGGGCAGAAAACCTAAACAAGCGATTCTCCAAGGAAGACATACAAATGACCAAAAGACACATCAGAAAATGCTCAATATCTCTGATTATCAGAGAAATGCAAATCAAAACTACAGTGAGGTATCACCTCACACTACTCAGAATGGCCATCATTCAAAAATCCACAAATGACAAATGCTGGAGGAGCTGTGGATAAAAGGGAACAGTCCTTCACTGCTGGTGGCAATGCAGTATGGTGAAGCCACTGTGGAAAACAGGATGGAGATTCTTCAAAAGCCAAGGAATAGACTTATCATATGACACAGGAATCCCGCTCCTGGGCATAAATCCAGAAAAAACCCTATTGTAGGATGACACCTGCACCCCAATGTTCATAGCCAGCATTATTTACAATAGCCAAGATGTGGAAAAGTCCAAAATGTCCATCAACAGTTTATTGAATAAAGACAAGGTGGTATATTTATACAATGGAATGCTATTCAGGCTTATAAACTGACAGCATAATGCCATTATCAGCAACATGGATGCTCCTGGAGAAAATCAGTCTAAGTGAAGTAACCCATATATAGAAAGAGAAATACCATATGAGATGGCTCATCAGTGGAAACTAAAAACAAAACAAAACAAAAAAAAACAGAAATTCAAAACAGAAATAGACTCATAAATATAGAATACAATGTTTTGGTTGCCAAGGGGGCACAGGGCAGGGAGAGATAGACTGGGAATTCAAAATTGTAGAATTGATAAACAGGATTGTACTATATAGCACAGGGAAATATATAAAACATCTTACGGCAGCTCACTGAGGAAAAAATGGGAAAACAAATGTGTTATGTTCATTGTAACTGAAAGATTGTGCTCTTCGCTGGAATTTGAGTCAACTTTGTAAAATGAATATAAACGAATAAAAATAGTTAATAATAGAAGAAAACATGATCCTAAATATTACAGGTGTAAATATAAATTAGAGAGCAAAAACACTATGCAAAAGAGTAGTAAAACACCAGATTTTGTTTTATGTTTTCTTTTTAAGGTAAGCAAAATCAAAAAACCTCTAGCCAGGTGCACCAAGAAGAAAAGAGAGATGCTCCAAAGAAATAAAATAAGAAATAAAAAGAGAAATAATAATTGTTACCTCAGATATACAAAAAAAAGGATCATTTTGTCAACACATACATGCCAATAACCTGGACAACTTAGAAGAAATAGGCAAATGTCTAGAAAGAGACAGAGATAAGGAGAAACAAATAATTTGAACAAACTAATTACTAGAAGAAAGTTAGAATCTTCATTTAAAAAAATCGTTAAACATTAGTGCAGATATAAACAGCTGTCGTGGAGTACTGTACAAACATACAAAACAGGACTTATACTGTTCAAACTATTCAAACATAGTGAAGATGTGGGAAACTCCCAAATTAATTCAATGAAGACTTCATCAATGTGATAGCAAAGCCAACAAAGTACAGGCAAAGAGAATTTCAAGCCAATATATTTGATTGATTTAGTTGCAAAAGTTCTACCAAATATCATTAGCAAACTGCACGCAACAATAGCTAAAATGAATCATGCACTATGATCAACTTGGATTTATTGCAGGGTCACAAGAGAGGTTCAACATACACAAATCAGTTTGATACACCAAATTAACAAAAGAAAAAGTGAAAATGATGTGGTCACCCCAATAAATCCATAAAAAGCATTTCAAAAAATTCAACATTTATTCATTAAAACAACAACAACAGCAACAACAACAACAGCAACAACAACAACAACAACAGCAACAACAACAACAGAAACCTCTTACAAAAGTAGGATTCAGGAAATAAATCTCAACATAACTAAAGTCATTAATTACAGACCCACAGAAAATATAATATGTAAAAGTGAAAAACTGAAAGCCAAAATAAGAAATAAGACAAGGATGCCCACTCTCAAGATTTCTATTAAACACAGTATGGGATGCCCTAGCAGCAACAATTGGAATAGAAAAAAAATGTATTCAAATTGGATTGAATGTAGTACAACAGTCATTATTTTAGATGACATAATAATCTATATAGAGAACTCTAAAGATTCTCCACATCAGAACAACTAAAACTAATAAAGACATTTACCAATGTTGCATGATTCATGATTAATATAAAATACTGTCACATGTCTTTAACAATGAAATATTCCATAATTTAAAAAACCATATGAAATCAGATGAAAAATGAAAAACCTATTAAAAATCAAGATAAAAAATCATTAGGACACTGATAAAGAAAATTGAAGATGATGCAAGAAATGGAAAGAAATCTCAAGGTCCTAGCTTAGAGGAAATAATATTGCTATAATATACATACTACAAAAATGTCTACAGATATAAAGTGATTCAGATCGATATACATGATATTTTCCATAGAAATAAAAACAGTCCTAAGATTTGTAAGGAACTGCAAGAGAACCAGAACTGCAAAAGGAACAATGTGGGAAAAGAACAAAGTTGGAAGCATAACCCATAACCCTCCCAGATCTCAGACAATATTACAAAAATACAGTAATCAAAACAGCACAATACTGGAAAACAAACATCTATATCACTGGAACGGAACACAGAGGTAGAAATAAAACATCACACCCATGGTCAACTAAACAATGACAAAGGAAACAAAAATATACAATGCCTAAAAGACAGTTTTCAGCAAGTGATGTTGAGGCAATTAGACAGCTACATGTAAATCAATGAAATTTGAACACTCCCTCATACAGTACAAAAATAAACCCAAAATGATTTAATTATCTGAATCTAACACATGACACAATAAATCTCCTGTAAACTAACATAAGGAAAACAATAGATAAATTGTACTGAGATTTTCTTATCTCACTCTCCCAAGCTGAAAACAATAAAAGCAAAATAATCAAATTAGTCTGAATTAAAATTAAAAGCTTATACACAGCAAAATAAACAGAATGAAAACATGAAATTCCAAATGGGAGAAAACATTTGGAAAAAATGCAATCAACAAGAGGCTAATTTCTAAAATACACACATCGTTTATAAAACTCCATTTCAAAAATCTACAAACAACCCAGCCAGAAAATGAGCAGAAGACAATTCTCCAAAGAAGACACACAGATGACCAACAGGAACATAAAAACATGCTCATATTGCTAATCATTATACAAAGGCAAGACAAAAATAAAATAATGTTTTACCTCACACTAGTGAGAAGGGTTGTCATCAAAATGTCTACAAATAATAAAGACTGTGGAGGTTGTAGAGAATAAGGGACTCTCCAACGCTGTTGGTGGGAATGAAAATTAGTGCAACCACTTTGGAAACAGTACGGAAGTTCCTTTTAATAATAAAAATAGACCTATCTTATGACACAGTAATCCCACTCCTGGGCATATAAAACATAAAACCTGAAAACAACGAATCCTAGGGTAAAACAAAAGAAGTACACTTGACTTAATTTGATTTTTCATATGTCTCCTCTGGCAGGGGAAGCAGAAGCAAAATTAACAAAAGATGATTGTATCAGTCTAAACAGATTTACACTGCAGAAGAAATGATCAATAAAATGAACAGTCAACCAAGACAATGGGAGAAAATATATGCAAGTGATATTTTCCTATCAAGTGTTAATATCCAAAATATATGGCAAACTCATACACCACAACAAAATAAAGACCAAACAATTCAATTAAAAAAAGTCCATAGGTACTGAATAGATATATCTGAATCAATTTTCTGTAGAAAACATACAGTTTGCTAAATGACACATGAAAATATGTTCAGAGTTATAAATTATTAGGAAAGTCATAAACCAAAAATGAGACAACACCTCACACTTGTCAGAAGGCTCTCAACAAAAGGAAAAGAAATAGACATTGGTGAGATTGTGGAGAAAAGGGAACACCATGGAAACTGTTGATAGGAATGCAAAGTATTGATTCCATAACATATAAACATCAAATTTTCTTCATCCAGTTTTCTGTCAAGGGATGTTTGGTTCGTAGGCCCCTGTCTGAAGGCTCTAGAGAATAAGCCCATGGGCTGAACTAATAAACAAGCTGTGAGGAGTGTTACATATCCAGGCTGGAAAAGAAATGGCCTATTCAATGTATCCTGTATGGTTGGCTGGATAGCCTATGCTGGATAAGATACTCATAGGAGGACAACGTAAGACAGGCAGAGCCGGCTGGATAAGAGATGGCCAACTTAATGAAGTTCTGTGATGAACTTTAAAACAATCCTTGATCATTTAACATCCTATGCTTACTGCAGGAGCATGGGGACATAAATAGCTTACGATTATTAACATTGTTATAACTTAGATGATATGTGAGGCATTGTGCATGATGTATATAAACCCTTTTCCTAAGAATCAATAAACAGAGAACTGCTTCGCTTATCTCCACACAGTGTTTGTGTGTATATTATATCGTGCCTCTGACAGGTTTAATTTAATTTGTTGGGAGTAACTTAAAAAGATGTTGCATTATATACAATACTCTTTCTGCACCTATTGAGATGATTATGTGAGTTTTATTTCTCATTCTATTAGTGTGGCATGTCATCTTTATTGATTTGAATATTTTGAAGTTTCCTTAAACCCAGGGATAAATCCCTTTACTCATGTATGTGTATGATACATTAAAAGTTTTATTGAATCCATTTTGCTTGTGTTTTCTTGAGAATTTTGGCTTATATGTTCATGAGGGTTATATTATATATATTGCATATAATGTCCTTTCTAGCATTTTATGCAAATATAGCTGGCATCATAAATCTAGTTTGGAAACTTTCACCCCATCAAATTCTTGGAAGATTTGGGGAAGAATTGGTGAAAAATTGTCTTCAAATATATGACAGAATATACCAGTAAAGACTTTTTGTAAATATTTTCTGGTTTCAGAGGTTTGGATTACTGATTTGCTCATACACAGTTTTGCTATATTTAACTTTCTAATTACTTCTTGATTCAGTATTGGAAGACATATTTCTGGGAATTTGTCTTTTGTTCTAGGTCATTCAAATTGTTATCTAGTGGTCATTTTTTATGATGCTATGCATCTCTACAACATCAGTGTTAATATCTTCTCTTCTATTTCAAATTTTATTTGTCTTTATTTTCTTAGCCAACCTAAACTTTTGTCCAGTTTATGTTTAAAAGAATCACACTTAGGTATATTTTTTGTTATCTTTTCAATTATTTCTCTTGTTATTTGCCTTACTCTCATTCATTCAATTTTCTTCTTCATTCTTTCTGTTTTCTCCTAGGTTCTTGATGTGTAAAGTTAAGTAGCGTGAATCTTTGTATTACATTCATTATTAAATATTATTTATTTATTTATTTATTTAATTTGTCTATTTATTTACTTATTTATTTTCTTATTTACTTATATATTCATTTATTTATCATTGAACTACTTCCATTTACAACGTGTCAATCTGTGGTGCATAACACAGTGACCCACTTCATGCATATGTTTGCATGCCTATTAAATTTAACTTCACGATATTTAACATACTGCCCTGTGTCATACAATAGACATTTTGAAAATATTTATTTTTATATATAGTGGATAACATTTATAAATCTACAGCTCCCAAATATATCCTATCCTTGACCATTTCGGCAGTTACCATAAGATTATTATGTAGATCTGCAAGTGTGTTTCATAGTTGTAGATGAAATCATAGTGTTCTCATCCAAATTTTTTTTTTAGGTTTCTCCATGTGTCATGCCATGTATAATTTTTCTTTCTCTTTCTGGCTTACTTCAATTAGAATGACACATTTTGGGAGATATATTTTGCTGCAAATGTCATTGTTTTATCAATTTTTATGGCAGAATATTATTCCATTTTGTAAATAAGGCATAAATTCTGTATACTGTCATCTGTTGATGGACATTTAGGGTGCTTCCATGTCATGGCTTTTGTATATAGCACTGCTAAGAACATTTGTGTGCAGGTGACATTTTGAATTAGGGTCCTCTTTTATATATACCCAGGAGTTGGATTGCTGGATAAGTTAAATATACTTTTATTCTTTTGAGGAATACCCATCCTGGTTTCCACAATGACTTCAACAAACTACATTCCTACCAACAGTGTAAGAGGGTTCCATTTCATCATAGCTTCCCCAGCATTTATTGTTTTTGGACTTTTTATTGACGGCCATTGTGACTAATGTGAGGTGATAATTCATTATAGTTTTGAATTGCCCTTCTCTGATAATGAGAGTTAGCAATTTTTTTTTCATATTTCTATGTGGCATTTGTATGTCTCTAATGGATAATGTATTGTTTAGGGCTTCTGTGCATTTTCAGATTGGGTTTCTTTTGTTTTGTATTATTATTAGGTTGTATGAACTCTATATTTTGGAAATTTAGCCTTTGTCAGTTGCATCATTTCTAAATATTTTCCTTAATCCTGTAGTTAGTCATTTTGCTTTGTTTATGGTTCCCTTTGCTGTGCAAAAGCTTATAAGTTTAATTAGGTCCAATTTTAATAATTTTGCTCTTACATCCATTACTTGGGTAGACTGTACTAGGAGATCATTGCTGAGATTTATCTCAGAGTGTTTTGCCTATGTTTTCTTCTTGGAGATTTACTCTGTCTTGCCTTACATTTAAGTATTCAAGCCATTTTGAGTTTATTCTTGTGTATGGAGCGAAGGAGTGTTCTAACTCCATTGCCCTGCTTGCTGCTATCCTGTTTTCCCAACACCAGTTGGTGAAGAGATGGTCTTTTCTCAGTCATATTCTTGGCTACTCTGTCAAAGATTAATTGAACATAGGCCTGTAGATTTATTCCTAGTCTCTCAATTCTGTTGCATTGGCCATATGTCTGTTTCTGTACCAATATCATGTCGTTTTCATTATTGTAGGTCTGCAATAGTGTATGGAGACCAGGAGGGTTATTCCTCCAGCCTCTTTCTTTGTCTTCAATATTGTTTGGAAAATTATAGATCTTTAGTGTATCTATATAATTCTTATGATCATTTGTTTCAGTCCTAAAAAGAAATGTTTTGAATAATTTGATAGGAAATCACATTAAGCCTGGGGATTGCCTTGGGCAGTATGGCCATTTTAACAATATTATTTCTTCCATTACAAGACCATTGGTTATCTTTTCAATTCTTAAAATCCTTTTTGATTTCCTGAAACAATGATTTCCTGTTCTCCATGTATAAGTCATTCACCTACTTGGTCAGAGTTTTTTTTAAGCATTTTATAGTTTTGGGTGCAGTTATAAAAGGGGTTGTTTCTATACTTTTTTTTCCTGTTGATTCAATGGTAGTGTAATGAAATCTAATTGGTTTTTGTACATTACACTGGCTACCTTGCCCAATTCCTTTTTTACCCTAAGTATTTTTTGTGAAGCTTTTACAGTTTTCTATATATAGTGTCATATCTGCATATCATGACAGTTTTAACTCTTCTTTTACAGTCTGAATCATTTTATTTATTTTTCTTGCTTGATCGTTGTGGCTAGGAATTCCAAGACTATATTGAAATTGTGAGAATGTGCATCCTTGTATTGTCTCAGGTTTTTGTGGAAAGGGTTCCAGTTTTTCACCATTGAGTATTTGCTGGCTAAATATTTGTCATAAATAGCTTTCATTATGTTGAGATATGGTCCTTCTATGCCCACTGTGATAAGAACTTTTATCACAAATAGGTGTTAAATTTTATCAAATGCTTTTTCTGCATCTACTGAGATGATCATATCATTTTTGTCTTCTCTTTTGTTGATATGGTGTATCACAATTGTTTGATTGATTTGCAAATGGTAAACCATCCTTGTGTTCCTGGGATGAACCTAAAGTGTAAATGGTGCATGATCTTTTTTTACATGCTGTTGGATTCTGTTTATTAATAATTTCTTAAGGACATTTACATCTATGTTTATCAATGATATTGGCCTATAGTTTTCTTTTTGGGGTAGTGTCTTTTTCTGCTTTTGGTATCAGTTTGATATTGGCCTATGGTGTCAGTTTGGGAGTACTCTCTCCATATCAATCTTTTGGAAGAGTTTGAGGAGGACTGGTATGGATTTTTCTTTGTATGTTTGATCAAATTCCCCAGTGAAGGTAATTGGGTCTGGATTTTGTTTGCAGAGAATTTTATTTTATTGATATTTCTATTCGATTTCTGGTGATCTGTCTGTTCAAATGGTTAATTTCTTCTTGATGCAATATTGGTGGGCTGAATGTTTCCAAAAACTTCTCCATTTCTTCCTGGTTGCCCAGTTTGTTTACATACAGTTGCTCATGGTAATCCCTTATGATATTTTGCAAATTTGTTGTACTCTTTGTATTTTCTCCATTTTCATTTCTTATATTATTTGTGTTCTCTCTCTTTTCTTGTTGGTGAGCCTGTACAGAGATTTGTCAATTTTGTTTACTATTTAAAAAAATAATTAGATTAATTTTTTTCTATTTTTTAATCTCTATTCCAAATCTTCCTTCCATGGTCTTTATTTTTTACATCATTCTGTTGACTTTTGGTTTTGTTTGCTCTTCTTTTCTTGATTAGTTTACATAGAATGTTAGATTATTTATTTGAAATTGTTCTTCTTCTTTGACGAAGGCCTTTTCACTATGAACTTCCATCTTAAGCCTGCTTTAAGTTTTCCATAGAATTTCTGCTGTGTTTTGTCATATTTCTCAAGATATTTTGTAATTTCTTCTTTTACTTCATCAACTCTCCCCCTTGTTTTAGTACCATGTTTTTTATTCTGGATGGTGTCATTTTTTCTCCCTGTTTTTCTGTTTCATGGTATTATACTCAGAAAAGATGCTTGAAATATTTTTTATCTTCTTAAATTTGTTGAGGCTTTTTCAGAGCCTGAGTTCATAATCTTTCCTAGAAGATGTTCCATGTGCACAGAAAAGAGTTCATATTCTGTTTTGGGGAGAATTACTGTTTTAAAAATATCAACCATCTCCAATTATTTTATAATGTCTTTTAGTATCTTTGTTCCCTTATTAATTTTCTGTGTGAAAGACCAGTCCAGTGATGTAATGGGGAGTTATAGTCTCCAACTCTGATTGTGTTCCCAGGGATTTCTGTCTTTTTATCTATTTGTATTTGCTTTATATATTTAGGGGCTACTATATTGAGTGCATATACATTAATGAGTATAATACCCCCATTTTGCATTGTTCCTTTAATCATTATATCATGTCCTTGTTTATCTTTCTCTATGGCCTTTCTTGTAAAGTCTCTATTGTGTGAAGTCAGTACTGCTAGTCCTGCATTCTTCATATGTACATTTGAATGGAATATATTTTTCCATCTTCTGACATAAATTTGATGTGTGTTCCTCTCGCAAAAGTGGTTCTCTTGTATTTGTCATAATGTAGGGTCTTGTTATATTATCCCATCTGACAATATATATCTTTTGATTGAAGTACTAAATCCATTAACATTTGCGATAATTATTAATAGACTAGTGTTTATTTCCATTTTTAACTTCATTTTCCAGTTGATTGGTATTTCCTTTTTGTTCATTTCTTTTTCTTTTTGTGGCTTGATAAGTATTCTTTTATAATCTTGGTTTCTTTTTTGCTTTGTGAATTCATTGTAAGCTTTTGACTTATTATTACATTGTTTTATATTTATATTGACCTATGATATTTCTGTTTATTTTAACTGATAAGAATATAACTCAAACCCATCCTGCAGAGAAGAGAAACAAGAAGAAAACACTCTGTATTTTCATGTTTCAGTCAGTGACGCATAAAATTTTGACGTCCTGTTTTACAACATCATATTTATTCTGTTGTAAGTCATTGTAGCTATTTCCTTTCTAATTATACCTTTCTCTTTTCTATAGCTTCCTGCTTGTTTTTTATTTAGAGTAGATCTTTCATTATTTCTTTTTCTCTTGCTTAATTCTTTTAGTATTTGCTTGTGTGGAAGCTATTTATCTCGCCTTCTACACTAAAAGGTAGCCTTGCTTGATAAAGTATCTTAGATTACAGCTATTTTCATTCAGGACTTTGAATATGACTTGCCACTGCCTTCTGCCTGTTGTATTTGTGCAGGAAATGTATTTACAAATACAATGTATTTAATTATATATATGTAAAGAAAACCTACAAATAAGTTAACAAATAAGGAGAAAACCTATACATTAAAAAACAGAAAATATTGATGAATGAAATTAAAACTGGTCCAAAGAAATGAAAAAAATCTCTTGTGTTAATAATGTGAAACAATGTGGTTGCAACAACCCTACTACCCAAAGCAATCTACATTTAGTGTGATTCATGTCAAAATACCCATGATATTTTTCCATTTAATAGAACAAATAATTTCAAAATTTATATGTAACCACAAAGATCATGAGTTGCCAAAATAATCTTCAAAAAGTGTATTAAATATAATGGTGTAAAGTTCTCTGACTTTAAATAGTCCTACAAAGCTTTAGTATTTAAAACAACATGATACTGGCTCAAAAACAGACACCAATGAATTGAAGAGAATAGAGCAACCAAATATAATCCCTCACACCTATGATCTTTTAACCCATGATAAAGGAAGCAAGAGTATAAAATGAAGAAAAGACATTCTCCTCAATAATTAGTGCTGGGAGATTGAACATGTAAAAGATAGATTAGAATATTTCCTCACAATGTATACAATCCATGAGCACAGAATATCTTTGTATTTATTTTGTTTGCTTTTATTTCTTGCACCTGTAATTTATACATCTATGCTTAGATCTTTTATTTCACTTATCAAATTTATTCGTATTTTAATATTTTTGGTATTAATTTACACACAATTGTTTCCCTAATTTCTCTTTCTGATAATGTGTTTTTAGTATACATAAATGCAACGGATATTTGTATATTGATTTTGTATTCTGCAAGTTTACTAAGTTTGTTCATTATTTCTAACAGTCACTGGAGGAGTATATGGAGTTTTCTATCTATGCATAATTATGTCATCTGTAAAAATTTTACTGCATTTTTACAAGTTGGATGCCTTTTATAATTTTTCTTGACTACTTGTTCTGGCTAGGACATCTAGTACTGTAATTTAGGACTTCTGAAAATGAGCTACTTCTTCTTATTACTGGGCCAGATGAAAACATTACTGTATGTTAATATTGAACTTGATGTTAGTCATGGGTTTCCCATATATGGCTTTTATTATGTTTAGTTACATTCAATCTAGAGCAAATTTGTTAAGAATATTTTTATAAAAAAAGGTAATATCCAATCTGTGAATAATTTTCCTACATATTTTCAGATTGTTATTTTTGAATTCTTTGTTTTCTAATGGACGGTATCACATATATTCATTTACATATGTTAAGTAATATTTATGAATGAGGACTAAACCCAACTTAACTATAATTTCTAATACTTATAACGTGCAATAAATTCAGGTTGCTATTATTTATTTAGAATGGAATTTACAGATACTGAAGGAAAATTTTACATTGTAGCTTGAGGGTACATTTATTTATTTAAAAATTTTATCTCCCATTTTGAATTTGGCTTATGTTTAACGGAATTTATTTCTAAATAAGTATATAAGTATTGGTAGAACTGGATTTACTACAGTTTACTGATACAGAACATAGCTATTATTACAATTAGTTCACAAGACACTTGCCTTAAAATGCCGTATTATACTTACAATGACAAATGTTTCAGGACTGAGAAATATGTTGCTTCCTAAAATGCATTACCTGGTCTTTTCCACCCCAACCCACATACACTGTTATTTCTTTGTTTTTTGATTGTTTGTTTCCCCCTTAATGGAGGCACATTTATTGAACCCAGGATATTGTGCATAAGAGTATTAATCAACATCATTTTGGAACACATAACAGAAGCCCCAAGGGTATGTATTATATAGATGACAAGAAAATTTATTAGTTCTATGCACTGAGAAACCTCTGAGTGAAAGAATGGCAAAAACAAACATTTGTAAATATACAATAAGATTGTCTCTCTTGTAATTTTAAAGTAGTATATTAAATTACATTTGTTTTACTTATAGCACTGAATTACAATTTAAAACAAAAATGCCACCCTTTGGGATTTCTTAAATTTTAATGATTATTTTAATCTAATTTTATTTCATAAATATTTATTATTTATTTATAAACATAAAAAATAAACATATTTATTCTTCACATGTTTTGAATATAGAGATACATATTGTAAAGTACACAGATAAATAACTACTTCCATTTCCAAATCAAACTAAGTTTCACTTTAATTACAAATGATGATGAAATCATTATACCATTTCTTTACAGTTTTTACACAAATTTCACTTTAAATTCCAAAACTTTAAAATTACTATAGATATTTTGTGCATTATTTATACTCTGTTCACCAATCTGGTATAAATTTGTGTACAAAAGGATGGAGATTGGTTTTATTTCATAGACCCCAAAATTAAATTATTTAAAAAGATTTTGTGGGAATAAGATTTGCAGATAACACTATAAACATAAGCATCCTATATGTTTCATTTTAACTGGATGAATGAGAAGTAAACAGTGGCTGAATGTTACTCTTGGGTTGGTAGGAGATCAGTCACTTTGTGATGTGACAGCTACTCAGGTTGAGAACCATTGTGATGGCCTAGCAGTTTATCTGTGCAAGACTGCCAAAGCTGCATTTGTAGCTGCAGTGCTCAAAATCATGCTGATTAGAAAAGTAGCTGTGGAAAAATTTATTTGAGATGGCACATGTTTCTTCAGAAATTCAAGATGTGTCTCGTAAAGATGAACAAACTGGTTCAGGAAACCCCGGTAGATCTCTATTGTGTGATCAAACATTCTCTGGGGACTTGGACTTGAGGTCTATGATTGAGGAAAATATTTTCCAGACTTTCTCTGAAGAATCCATGATAAAAAGACCATGTTACACACATTGTGTCTCTGAACCAGATGAAGATAATAATTTTCGTTCTCTGACATTTCCCAGAATACTCTGGAAAATGACTGGGAGTGACCAATTTAAATCCATCTGTTGGGATGATAATGGAACCTCTGTAGTGATTGATGAAGATGTCTTTAAGAAGGAAGTTTTGGAAAGAAAGTCCCCTTTCACTATATTTGAAACTGGAAGTATGAAAAGTTTAGTTAGAGAGCTTAAGCTTTATGGGTTTAGTAAAGAGTGGCAGAATTTTCAAAGATCTGCTTGTCTAGCTGACATTCTGGCAGAAGAAAAATTAGTCTCTGTTTTAAGCAAGATATTCAGAAATATTAGTTACGACTTGGTAACTTATATATAAAAGTTTATTTTGTACATCAATCTATGGTAATATAAATGTAAAGCTAGATTTTGAAAATTGTATAGAACTACTAAGACTAAAATCCTTTATTTTTTCAAAAAAATGAGGACAGTGCCTTAAGTAGTCAAGATTATGAGAAACTTTGCTTGCAACTATGAATCACACCAGAAATCTAAATAAAGGTATTAAAGTTGCTTTAAAAATTGGAATTCACCGTTGCTGCAAATGTTAACTTCTTAAATTTGATGACTACAAAATTTAAATTTGTATTTTCCAAATAAGGAACTTCAAAATATCATCAGCATTGTTTATATTTTGATGATATTTTCTATGCACAGTAAACGTGAAATCTGAGGTTTTATTAGTTAGGCTTATTGTAGTCTTGTATTTTGGTTTAAAATATTACTAAAATTTTTCTCCTTTGGTTGTAGCTGCAATTCTATCATTATCCAAATTTTAAACGAGTCTGTCCCCAGCTTTTAGTGAGAATGAAAAGAAGAGTTGGGATTAAAAATGCCTCTCTGGTATCTTCATTGGATGAAGATTTCAAAAAGAAGCACTTTAAATCAGGTGGTAATGTGGATAATCTTAATTCTGGTTTTGTGGCTGACACTAGTGGAGGAAGTCCATTTTTATCTCCTGCAAATTTAAATATGAATCTAATAAGTAAGCCCCCTACTAGCCACATTATTGGTGATACAAATACCCCGATCAGAGGTGATTTTTCTCCTCCATCATCAATATCAGTTAGACCACGAGTGCAAATTGCAGTGGATCAACGTGCTATTTTAAGTCAGTTTACCACTGTCCACGGGCACTTTCAAAGCAGCTTCAATGAAGCAAATGACACTGTTGTGAACTTCATTACAACTACAACTTCTAATTCTCAATACAGCATCTTGTCTCCCATACAGAGCAATTGTTATGGACTGATGTTGGAGCCTTCTACTTTTCCAAATAGATATCACAACAAATCTGCCAGTGAAGGTCGTTTTTCTAAACTTCAACCAGGGAGCAACCCACGGTTTCCAGTGCCAGGGATAGCTGATACATCAACTACCTCTCTTTCAAAGCCAACTCATCAACCATCTTCAGTTTATCAACGTCATCCTAATTAAAACTGATCTACCAGAGGACTACCAGATTATGCAAGATAACAAAGATTAAAATTGATGTTGTCAAATGTCCACAAATATCTGCAAATTTCTTATTTGAACAATAAACATAGATTTGTACCTGTATTTTCCTTATTTGTTTTAAATGGAGTTAAAATTTAAATGTGAGACTAAGTAACCATTTAAGAAAAAAAATATTTGATTGATTTGATCATTTGATGGAACAATATGTAAGTAAATTTAAATAATTTCTTGTAAGGAAGAAGAGAAAATGGAAGAATTTGGAAAAAAACTAACACATGGAGAGAGACAAATGTACTAAATGGTTTCTGGTTCATCCTTGAAAGTATTAATAGTGTTAAGTTAGGATAGGTTGGAACAGAAGGTAAATGTAGGACAAGCCCAGGGATCATGGTCTCTATTGTGTCACTCCTGGAACCATAAAGTTCACATAATGTAGTCTCAGATGGCATATTAAGCATGTGGTAGAATTTAAGAAGCAATTTTATCTATGGTATTCTTTGTGCTGTTCTCAAAACATTCCAATTGGTGGTTTCATTTCCTGAACTAAAGAGTCTACAGTATATTAACAAGTCAATAATTTATGTTGCTTTTAGGTTCCAGCTAAAGACAAGCTTATGTCCTCAGGTTGGCAATTAATGCCTATCCATCTCTAAGCCCAGAAACTCAACTTAGTTTAGTCATTCCTTAATAAATCTGGTATCTGACTTCCTTGGAATATCTTTATGTTTCACAGTATCTGGAGATATATCCAGGCAAATGCTTGTCAACAATGTAAGCTCCAACCTTACCACTTTTGTTCCAGCTCATCCATGGACTTTAGGTATCCTCCTTTTACCTTCTTAGACTTTCCCAGTCTCAGCATGAAACCACCTCCTCCAGATGTTTTCTGTCTATCCCCCTTTCATTGTCTAACTTGGATACCAGCACTGTAAGCACAGCACATGCCACAGGATGCAATTTAATATTTAGTGAATGAAAGATACATGTTGACTTTAAGGAAAATCTACTTTCCTGAAACAACAAATCTCTCATGCTTTTCAAACTATTTCGTTATGGTGTTTACTCTTCCCCACAAACTAGCTCTTTTCATAGCCCAAGGACTAGTCACTCAAAACAGTAAGTGGAAGTAGGTAAAGTAGACAAAGTATTATTTTCTTCTTAATTCATGCCTCAAGAGGCATAAAGTATTCCATTCTCATTTGCTGGATTTCTTCCTATCTCTTCATCACACACCCACCCAAAATAGCTGATTCTCTTCCCCATACCAATAACTATACTGCCTTCTAATTAATTTACTTCTTAGAATCAGAGCTTTGTCCAGAAGAGACAGTGCCATTTCAAACTTTTAATGTAGATTTATACACCCCACATAATTTGTGCCCCTTCTAACCTTAACACAGGAAGTATCTAAGAGGTACTAGACCCTTGGTTGTGGTGGTCATATTCAGTAACGAAATTGCAATCTAATATGTGTGGAATAGTAGGAGGTGAGGGTGGTGGAATTAAAATTTGTCCAACTGCAAGATTACCAAATTTCTGCAGATATTAGGAAATATAATATATTCCTGGAAGACTTTGAGTATTTCCCATTTATTTAAAATAAAAGGTGAAGCATTTTCAGAATGTGAAATGCCCTGAAAGGCTGGAAAAATTGTAGGCAAGGTCAGGGTGTCTAAGGCTTCTGGTCATAATCATGCAGCCAGTGTCAGCTGATAAGACTGGAATGGTAAAATTGAGTCCTGAAAATGTGTCACCAGTTGTGAAGAAAGTATTTGATTATCTGGAGAATGGGCAAATGGTCCAGGGTAAGCTCTTGGAACATCCCACCAATATGACCTTTATCAAGAGAAGAAAGAGACCACTTGCAGTAGGAGATCTGTGTATTGACAGCAGTGGTTTTTCCTACAACAGAAACATCACGCTTTTAAGTTTGTCAGCTCAAATCTGATGGTGGCTATGTTTTTGCTTACATTAGCAGTCTGGGGTTCAGATGGGCTGGTTCAGCAGCTAGTTTCCAGCTCTCTTATCAGACAGTGGGTCTTACCGTAATCATCTTAACAAGGTTCTATACTTATAAGCCAAAAGCTACAGTTTACTTTCAAAATTCAAAATCCTAAAGAAGAATATTGTTTGTTTGTCCATCTGTAGTTTTCTCCCTGGTAAAATCTAGACCATTGGCAAAAGTACAAAAGTTGGCTGGTGCTTTGAAAACTATTCTCTGTGCACTGCCCACTGAATTCTTCCCAGTAAATACTACAAATCTGTCTACCACTGTGTGTGTGTGAAGATGGATTGTTAAGTTTGTCTTAGCTGAGTCATCAGTGAAATATTCCTCTGCATTTGGCAGAATATCTGTGTATTAAGAGTTTCATTGAGCCACCAGATTTTCTACCGATCAGGGAGAGGTAGATTATATTTCTTCCAGTATACTAATTGTTAACTGTTCATTGAATCCCGAGCTGAAGCTAGGGCCAAGCCTCTGAACCCTTGAATTGGACTGAGGCAGGTACATTCTTCAGTCCACAGAGCCCAGAACAGGATTGTGTCTCCTTTTTAATTTAAGCTTACATCTAAGTTATTTTTCTTTTAATTCTCATTGTTGTCACAACTTATTTTGGCTTTGAACACCCGTTGACTAATTTATAGAGACTGAACCACTGACTTATTCCTGTTCACCTAGAAATTGCAATAATCTTTCTTTCCTTGGACTACATGGAGTAGAGTTTGCATTGTCATCATTTTGAAAGCAGTCCTCAGTCCTAATAATGCAGAACATTTACAGTTCTTTGCCCAGCTCTTGAGCGAGAATATTTGTTGTGGGTCTCAATGATTATCCTCACATTCTCTAATGCAACCATGAGAAAACACCACATTGTTATCCAAAATCAAGTCTTTGTCAGTATTGACTTCCCATTGCAAAACAGTTAAGAATTGTAGGGGTTCTGAGATTTTCCCATGCTGAGATTTTTAGCAACCTAGCATGTTCCTTTCTTACTGATGCTGTCATGGAGATGAGACCATCGGTCAGAGACAGTGAACTTTATCACTCAGCAGAAGAGCATCCATTTCCTAATCTCAGATGAATACACAGAGTGAAATTTTGATGCCTACAGAAGCAGTGGGCTGTTAACATGAACAATGTTTAAGGCATGGTAAAACTAATTATATTAGTATCTTTATGTATTATTTATTAGAATCACATATTTATTAGTATCTTTACCTAGGATAAGTATATCATAACTCAAATTTACTTGCTGCAGAAACAATCATGAGAAATATCATGGGAAAAATGAATATTGTCTTTCCATTTTTCCTTCTGCATCTATTGAGATATAAATGGCATAGAACATTGTGTAAGTTTAGGTGTCCAGGATATTGGCTTGATTAACAAGTATCTTGAAACAAATATCATAGCAACATTAGGGAGAATTCATTATCTCATTTAGATTCAATATTAAAGAAATACGATTTGCCTTTTGGTTGTGATATAAAACCTTATTGTCTACTTCCTTAACAACATTCATATATAACATAAAGCAGTATTTATTGTAATTTTCATATTACTACGGGGCATCCCTTGAACACGTTTATTTTATGGCTGGAGGTTTATAGCATTTGAGTGCATTAATCAAATTCTCCTTTCCCAACCCCTGCCCCTGTTAACTACAAATCTAATTTCTTCTAAATGTATGTTTCTTTACGAAGTGAACATTAATTTATAAACTGTGTTAGTATCTCTTAAACATCAAACTCTTTGCAACTTTTAGTACACTTCAAACTGATAACCAGAATATATCTAGATATGATATGTTGCTATTTAAAGATATTTCGTAGTTATTTACTATTCCCCATACAGCACATTTCTTGACCCTGACTCATTTAATTTGCAACTGGAAAATTTTCTCTCTTAATTTTCATGAAATATTTCTTTTTCCTCACCCCATTTCCCCCATTCTTGTGAACAACCTGTTTCTTTGTATATCTATATCTCCTTTGCTGCTGTGTTATTTTCATTTGTTTTAAATTACAAATATGAGTAAAATCATATATCATATGTCATTCTATTTCTGAATTATTTCACTTAACATATTACCCTTTTGGTCTACAAATTTGTTGCAAATGAAAAAATTATTCTTTTTATAGCTGAGTAATAACCCATTGGAATTTTATCTGTGTGTGTGCATATATATATACATATATATTTATATATACATGTAAATATAGATTAATCAATAAAATCAAAGATAAAAATATAGCTGTGTAGATATATATATTATAAACACACATTATCTTTATCCATCATCTATTGATGAGCAATTAATTTGCTTCTATATCCTGTCTATTGTATATAATGCTGCAGGGAATATATGTTTGAATTTATCTTTTCTGGTTAGTGTTTTTATTTTCTTGGAATAAGTATCCAGATATGGAAATGTTGGATTATATTTCATTTTTAATTTTTCAAGAAAACTGCATACTGTTTTCCACAGTGGCAGCACAAATTTACATTCACTCCAGCAGTGCATCAGGTTTGTTTTTCTTACATACTCACCAACACTTATATTTGTTATCTTTTTGATTATATTCTTTCTGACAGGGCTGACATAAACTCTCATTGTGTTTTGGACTTGCATTCTTCTGATGATTAGTGATGTTGACCGGTTTCATATGCCTGTTGGTTACCTTTTCCCCACTGTATATTCAGTTTTTGTAATGGTCTAAATGACCATAACTGTCTGATTTCATTTTTAGGCATTCTTTGTGTGCCATTATTCCCTTTGTTCTGTGCCACTACCAAATTCTTTTTATTACTGTAGCTTTGTATTATAGTTTTAAATCAGGGAAAGTGATACATCCTCTTTGTTGTTTATAAAATAAATTTGTATTTATGGTTTTTTTTTTCTTTTGTTATTTGTTTTAGTGATTTCAACAATTTTGTGTTTACATGTAAATTTTAGAATTATTTATTGTAAATTATGAAAATGCCCTTGGTATTTTGATAGGCACTGAATTTAATTAGTGTATTTTCTTTGCTAATACTGTCATTGAAACAATATTATTACCTCATCAATGAACACAATATATACTTTCATCTGTTTGCATTATCTTCAATTTCTTTTATAAATATTTCATAGTTTTCTGTGTACAGTTCTTTCACCTCCTTGATTGGATATATTTCCAGGTTTATTTTTTTTGTAATGCAACTCTAAGTGAGACAGTTCCCTCACTTTCTCTATCTGTTAGCTTGTTGTTAGTGTGCAGAAATGCAAGATTTCTGTATGTTAATTTTACAATATGAAATTTTATCAAATGCATTGATAAGCCCTAGTAGTTTTGAGGTGCCATCTTAAGGATTTCTGTTTAAAGTATGTCATCTGCAATCAGATACTTTTATTCCTATTCTAAATTAGCCATATTTTATTTACATTTATTTTGGATAACTATGGCTAGAATTTCCAATACTATTCAGAATAAAAGTTGAAAGAGTGTGCATTCTTGTCTTTTTCCTGTCCATAAAGGAGATGATTTCAGCTTTTAATCAGTGAGTGTCATGTTAGCTGAGTTCTTGTAATATATGATCTTATCTGTGTTGAGGTATGTTTCCTCATGCCCAATTTGAGGAGAAACTTACTCATAAATAGATACTGAATATTTCAAAACATTTTATGACTCTTTTGAAGTGAGCATATTATTTTTTTCTTCAATTTGTTAGTGTGGTGTATCATATTAATTAATTTGTGGGTAATGAATCGCTTTTGCATCCCTTGAATAAAATGGACTAATCATACTGTATAATCCTTTTACTGTATTTTTTTCATTGCTAACATTTTAGTGATGATTTTTACACCTATGCTTATCAGTAGTATATAACCTGTAATTTTTTGAGGTATTTGTTCCAGTTTTAATAGTAGTGTGATACAGAAAGTTGGGGTAGGAAGCCTTCCTTCCTCTGCAAATTTTTGGAATTCTCTGAGAAGTATAGGTGATAGCTCTTCTCTAATTGTTTGTCAGAATTCACCTGTGAAGCTGTCTAGGCCTGGAATTTTGTTTCTTGGAAGATTTTGTTTAATAACTTATTCAAATTCATTAGTGATAATCTGTTCATATTTTCTCTTTCTCATTCCATCCTGGAGATTATGTCTTTTTAAGAAATTGTCCATTTCTTCTTGGGTTTCCATTTTATTGACATATAATTTGTTGTATCTTCTTATAATGTTTTGTATTTCTTTGATATAAACTGTAACTTCCATTTATTTATGAGCTTATTTATCTGTATTCTGGTTTTACTCATGAGTCTGGTTAAATTTTATCAATTTTATCTATCTTTCAATAGCCATTATTCAGTATGATTGAATGGTTCTATTTTTAATCTTTTTATTCGTGTATCTTATGATCTTTCAGCTGTCTTTCCTTCTACTAACAAGTTTGTTTCATATTTTGCTACATCATCTGTTTGTACAATTATGTTATAAGAGAGAGATATTTCTTATTTGAATAAGTGGGATTATTTTGCTATATTCATCCCTATTAATACTGCTTTTGCTATACCCCATGGACTTTGTTTTTGTTGTCATTTTCTTTATATATATTTCCTTTGATTTATACAGCAATCCATTGGTTGTTTAATATTGTATGATTTATAATCTAAATTTTAGTATTTTTCTTTTGTTTTTTCCTTTAGAAAATTTCTATTCTCCCAGAATCCATATGTTTCTTCACAAAACAAGGAGAAAAATAATAATATTCAAAATCAGAAGACACAAATTTCCTAAAATTATTTTTGAAAAATGAACAAAGCTATGGGTATTACCCTCCCTGACTTTAGAACATATTACAAAGCTACAGTATTCAAAACATCAAAATTTATCACTAAAAGACACACATAGATCAATGGAACAATATAAAAAGTCCAGAAATAAACCCACACACATATGGTCAATTAGTCCACAATGAAGGAGGCAAGAGTATACAATGGAAAATTGGCAATCCCTTCAACAAGTAGTTCTGGGAAAACAGGACAGTACATGCAAAAAGAAGATGTATGAGCATTTCCTTCCATAGAATACAAAAAAAATGGATTAATTTCCTTAATGTAAAACCTGAAACTATACAATTTCTGACCAAGAACATGAGGAGAACTGACTTTGAGATAAATCATAGCAATATTTATTTTTGATATGTCTCCTAATTAAAAAAAGGAAAATTAATAATAGTTTTAAGTTTACTAAGGAAAAATTAGATTTTCTACGTGATACAGGGATTCTAATTCTTGTATAAGTGTGAAGTGCAAAACCGTTTTCAGAGCAAAGGAAACCTTCTACAAGAAATATGACAACACATAGAATAGAAGGAAAAACTTCAGACAATGAGACCAAGATGGTGTTAATAGCCATAATATATATGTAGCATATTAGACCCAATATTTTAAAACACATGCCCCATCTTAAAAACACTTTAAGGGTCTTCATGTAAACTTTTCAAAAACAGACATGTGGATGATTTTCATGCACATAAAAAGAAACATAATTTTGCTATTCATAAGGGAATCATAAATCAAAACCAGAATGAAATATAATCTCACAGCAACCAAAATGGCTATTAGAAAAGTCTTCAAATGACAACCATCAAAGGATAAAATGGAGCCCAGGTACACTGTTGGTGGAAATAAAAATTGATGCATCCACTTATATAAAAGTATAAACAGTGCACAAATAACTAGAAATAGAAGCATTATATGTTGCAGCAATTCCAGTTTTTGGTATAAATCTGTAAAAACATGAAAACATTAACTTTAAAGGATATTTTACTCCCAATGTTCTTTACATCATCATTTATAATAGCCAAGGATAGATGCACAAATCAACTGCCCATCAAGAGATGATTGGCTGAAGTAGATGTGAGATATAGGTAACATAATAAATAGTCATTGCCATATCAAAAAATAAAATTCTTCAAATTGGAACAATGTGACTGGACCCAGAGAGTGTTGTATATATGAAAATAAATCATACAGACAAAAACACTTTAAGTTATAACTTACATGAGAAAATTAAAGATATAAGTGTAATAATCATAAAGAAACAGTAACATAATCACATATATATGTGTACTGTTCCAAGTAGTGGTTTCCTTTGGGGACAGACAAGAAGGATGGGGAAGACAGAAATATGCAAGCTACTAGTTATAAATTAGAGGAGCAACAGTGCTATATTTACAGCACAGAAATATTTTAATAATTTAAATGATTTTAAAGAAATTATAGGCATATATTTTAGTAAAATGTGCGTGTATGTGGGAAAAATATTGAAGAAAAGAACCCAGGAAAATAAAATATTTTGTAGTACTATGACATTAAGGGGGGTGATTTGTTCAATTTCTTTATTCTTCTTATAATGTCCTTATTATAATTTAAGCATTTAAATGAAAAAGTATATACTTTGAAAAAAGTGACATAAGTTTAAATTATTTCTGTCTCTCCCCTTAAATCTACAGTCAGTAAAACGTTCACATCTCAACAAAAATAACTACAACACAAAACAATACTCCAGAACGCATATGTACAGCTGACGTTTGGTGGGCTAAAACACATAAAGGAGGCTCTACTGAGGGAAGAGAAGATTTGGTGCCTGCAACCAAGGACCACTGACTAGGGTATCTGAGCCTACAGGTTCAGAGAACCCAGTAGAAACAGGGTCTCAGTGGTTCACACAGCTTCAGCCTCAAACTGCACCAGTACTCATGGTCACAGGTAACTAGGAGGGAGCCACAATGGAGACAGGAATTCCATCCTTCAGACACTCAGACATTCATGACATTGTCCTAACTCCCAATTCATATTGGTGGAGACAAGTTACCTTGCAAAACTGGTCATGGGAAAGGCACTTGCCTGATTCCAATTACCCACCTGTCTTTGCATGTTTCCTCAATGTGTACACTGAGTCTCAAGGCATATCAGATAAAAGGAAGTGTTCACCATACCAGTGACAAGAGTGGCATTAACTACCGGAGAATTCTAAGAAGTGACAATGAAAACACTTCTTTTATCCAGACAGTAACGACTGGAAAGTGCCATTTTGAAATATTATCAGAGGTAGCTCAGGTAAGTAAAACCAAAAATTGTGCAATATTGCAAACTACCAGAAAACAAAAGCAAGGTCTTCAACTCCCAATCTGTTATTTAGTGTCATCAGAGCAGTAAATTACCAAGACCATGACCAATCACAGTAAAATTATAGGGCATGGTAACATACAGATACACAGACACAGACACCAAAACAGACACAGTCACACACGAGCACACACACGCGCACACACACACACACACAATGTCAACCCTGCAGCAAACTTAAAGTCATGGTATATTGCCATATAATTTAGACTCCAAATAGGTGTCATACAGAATCTCAATACATAAAACAAAACTCAGATATAAGTTTAGTGAGCTTAGGAATAAATTAAATGCTGATAAGCAATACATTACCAAAGAGACTGAAACTATAAAATAACCAAACATAATTGGAGGACGAGATGAACTCAAAAACTGAGACGAAGAATGCAACAGAAAGCACTGGAAGCAGACTGCCTATGTGGAAGAGAATTTACCAAGCTGACCAATACAAAACTAGAAATGATAGAAGAGGGCAGAGATACAAGATATTAAAAAGTGAGGAAATTCTACAATAGCCATCAGACTTCTTCAGGAAATGCACTTTAGTGTGACATCCTGGAGGGAGAAGAAAGTTAGAATGTAGCTGATGGTTTATTTAAAGAAGTAATAGTTGATAACTTCCCAAACCTGTGTAAGGAACTGATATACAAGTCCGTGAGCAAACAAAACACCAATAACTTTAAGGCAAAGAGACATTCAAGATACGTCAGATGCAAATTGACAACTCAATGACAGAGGAAAATTTTAAACGCAGCCAAAAAATATTATAATAATCTACAAAGGAACCTCATTAGGCTTTCAGCAGATTTCTCAGCAGAAAACATTGGCCAAGGGTAAATAAAATGACATTTTCAAACTCCTGAAATAATAAACCTCTCACCCAAGAATACCCTACCTTGCACAGTTATCACTTAGGTATAAAGTGAAAATAAAGTCTTTACCAGACAAAAAAAAAACCTGAATGAGATGAAAAAACAAAACTGAGACACCTTATACGGGGTGCAGAAAAGAGCTCTACTAAGAAAAATAAGAGAGCAAAAATATGCAAAACATTGAACAAAATGCTAAGTAGACACCATGAGAAATTTGCAACTGTTTCTTTGGGTATGTTTTTAAAAGCTTCTCTACTATATGTATTCAAGAAAGAAAAATAGGAAATCAGGGGCAATAAATATATATACATCAATCTGGTAACAACTTCACAAGAATAAATGAACTAATTTGAGACAGTAATATTAAAAGTTAAAGAGTAAAAATAAATCAATATTAAAGGAGCTGCTATCAGCGGAAAAAGGGCTAAATTATACATGAGATGTTTTATTTTTAATTGAAGTACAGTTGATGTAGTATATTGTGCAGTTTCAGATGTACAGTTAAGGGATACCAACCTCTTTGTGGATAATATTGCATTATAAATTATGACAATATTTTTAACATTAAATTATTCTAAGTTATTGTGTATAATTCCCTGATCTATACAGATTATCTTGTTGCTTCTCTCCTTTATGTATTCTATATTATATCCCTCAATATCATACCATAAAATTGCACTTCCCTTCCACTTTGGTAAAGATAAATGTTTTCCCATATATTTCAGTCTGCTTCAGTCTTGTCTATCTAATCTCTCTTTCTTTCTACCATATCTCTATCAATCATTCAATCAATCAATCAGTCTGTCTATCTGTCTATCTATCTATCTATCTATCTATCTATCTATCTATCTATCTATCTATCTATCTTTCTATCTATCATCTATCTATATATCTATCTATCTCTCTATCATTTATTATCCTTCTATCTATCTATTTATCTGCCATCTATCAATAGATAGCTATAGATAGATTTACATAGATATCTGTTATTCTTTAGATTCCAAACATAAATTATATTATATAGTTTTGTCTTTGTATAAGTTACTTCACTAAGCACATTATTTACTAGGTCCTTTCATGACGTTGAAATAGCAATGTGTTATACTATTTCATGGCTGCATTTTATACCATTGCATATTTATAGAAATATCATATCTTCTTAATTCCATAGTCTACTGTGGACTCTTGGATTGCTTCCCTGTCTTGCATATAATAAACAGTGCTGTTTTGAACATTGATTCTTCTCAATTTATGGTGTTTTCCCCAGATTTTTCTGAGGAGAGTTATTAATGTTTCATATGGTATTTGTCTTTTAGGTTTAAAGAAATCTGACTATTGTTTTCCATAGAAGTTGTTCAAATTTACATTCCTACCAAGAGAATTCAAGAGAATTCTTACTTCCACATGGTCTCCAACACTTTCTATTTGTAGACTTTTAGATAATAGCCATTTGAGAAGTGTGAAGTGATACCTCTTTGTTGTTTTGTTTTGTAATTACCTAATAATTAGTAATGTTGAGCAATTTTATCACTTGCTTGTTGCTCATCTTTATGTTTTCATTGGAAAAATATTAGCTCAGTTACTCTGCCCTTGTTTTTGATTGGGTTTTTGCCTTTCACATTGAGTTGTGTAACCTAAATGTATGTTGCATCTATTTACCTACATCTATTAAACCCTGGTCATTTGCATTGTTTACCGATATGTTCTCCAATTACACAGGCAGCGTTTTCATTTCATTGATTGTGTCCTTAGCTGTGCAGAAGTTTTCAAGTTTGTTTAGGTCCCACTTGCTTATGTTTGCTTTTATTTCTTTTACCTATGGAGACTGATATAAGAAAATATTCCTATGATATATATCCAATAGGGTATCACCTATATTCCCTTCTAGCAGTTTTATAGTATCAGGTCTTATATTTAGGTCCTTAATACACTTGGAGTATATTTTTGTATATGATGTCAGGGAATGCTCTAATTTCACTGTTTTACATGTAGATGTCCAGCTTTCCCAACACCATCCATTGACGTGACATTTTATCCATTGTGTACTCTTGCCTCTTTTATCATAGATTCATTACTCATAGGTGTGTTGAATTATTTCTAGACTGTTTTTATTGATTATATCTCTGTGCCAATTCCATGCTGTTTTTATTCCTGTAGGTTTGTAGTATAGTAAGGTATCTGGGAGGGTAATATCTACAGATTTGTTGTTTTTCTCAAGATCATTTTGGCAATTTTTTAATGGTTTCATGTAAAACAGTTATTTTTTTCTACTTCTACGGAAAACACTATAGCTATCTAACAGGAATTTGCTTAAATCTGCAGGTTTCTTTGTGTAGTATGACTATGTTAACAATACAAACTCTTTCAATCCAAGAGCACAAGACATATTTCCATTTCTTTGAATAATTTTTAATTTCTTTGTCAATGTTTTATAATTTTCAGTGTGTAGACCTTTCCCATATGTGGTTACATTTATTCCAAGATATTCGAGGGGATGGATTTTAAATAGTATTGCTTTCAACGTCCATTTTAGGGTATCTCATGATTAATGTGTAGAAATGCAAGAGACTTCTTTACATTAATCTTGTACCCTGCTCCTTTGTTGAAATTATTTATTATTCATAATAGGCAGTGTGGATCCATTAGGACTCTCTATGCAGATTGTTATGTCATCAGTACTGGCGACAGTTTTGCCTCTTTCTTTCCATTTTGCATTTCTTTTACTTCCTTTTCTTTTCCTCTTCCTTTATTGTTTTACTGTGGAACAGAAATGGTGAGAGTAGGAGCCCTTATATTTTACCCTAATTTACCCAGAAGGCTTTCAGCTTTTCCCCCTGAGAATTATAAATTGTTTTAAATGGCCTTTATTATGCTGGGAGATGTTCCCATTATACTCACATCCATGAGTGTTCTGATCATGAATGTATGTTGAATTTTGTCAAATGCTTTTTCTGTGTGTATTGACATGGTCCTGTGAATTTTGTCCTTCTTTTGTTAGATATGTGTCATGCTGATTGACCTGTGTTTGTTGAACCATCCTTGTGATTCTGGAAGGAATCCAACTGATCATCGTGTATAATCCTTTCTATGTATTGCTGGATTAATTTGTTGATGTTCTTTTGAGGATTTTTGAATGTATATTCATCAAGGATATTGGATTTTCATTTTTTTTTTGGTAGTGTCTTTGGTTTTGTTATCAGGGTAATGGTGGCCTTATAGAATAAATCTGGGAATTTTCCTTCCTCCTGCATTTTTTGAAAGAGTTGGTGGGAAAGAGGTTTCAGTGAAGGCACCCAGGCATTTTGTTCAAGGGGTGTTTTTAAAATTAAAGATTTTATTTAACTTATACTGATTCTGCTTTTCAAGTTTTCTTTTTTGTCTTTATAAAGTGTTTGTAGGCTACACGTTTCTAGAAATGTATCCATTTCTTTAAGGTCGTCCAGTTTTTTGTCACATAACTTCTCACAGTGCTTTCATAATCTTTTTTTGTATTTCTGTAATATGAAATGTTATTTCTACTCTTTCATTTCTTATTTTGTTTGGGTCCATTCTGTGTATTTCTTGATAAGCCTGGCTAAATGCTTACCAGGTTGTTAATATTTTTAAGAAAAAAACTCTTGATTTTTGGACATTTAATTTATTTTTTGATTTTTATTTCATTTATTTTCAAAGTACTCATTAAAGAATTCTTATTCTAATGCCTTTGGGTTTTGCTTGTTTTTATATCAAGTAATTTTGGGTGTTATGCTTGGTCCTTTGTGTCAGGTTTTTCTTGTTCCTTGTAAAAGGCCTTAATTGTTCTAAACTTACTTGATAGATTTGTCTTTGCTGCATCCCATACATTTTATGAAGCTGTGTTTTCATTGTAATTTGTCTCTAGGTATGATTTTATTACCCCTTTGATTTCATAATTGACGTTGTTTTATTTTTTTAAAGGGTGTGGTTTAATCTCATGTTTGTGCTTTTCCTGTTCTTCTTTCTAGAATTGATGCATTTTTTCATAATTATGAGTATGAAAAAATACTTGCTGTAATCTATATTTGCTTAAAGTTCCTGAGGCACTTTTCATGACATAATTTGTGGTTAATTCCTTAGATAACATCCTGTGCACACTTGAAAAGTTTATGTGTTCTGATTTTCTGATGCTATGACCAATAAACCAGTTAGGTTCAAATGATCTAATATACTATTAAGACCTCTGTTTCCTTACAGATATTCTTTCTGGTTGAACTGGCCTTCAGAATAAAGAGGTGTTAAATTCATCTACTATTATTGTTTTATAATCAGTTAATTCCTTCATGTCTACTAATATGTCTTTATATAATTTGGATCTGTGGTGTTGGGTCCATATATAATTTAATGAGTGTAATACCCTATTTTAATATTGATCTCTTTTTCATTATATAATCTCATATTTATCTTTCATTGTGGCCCTTATTTTGAAACGTATTTTGTATGAGTTTATCATTGCAATATGCACTTTCTTGTAATTTCCATGAAATATCTCTTCCATCTATTTCCAGGCTGTGTTTATCTTCCACCATAAAGTGAAACTTTTTGGGGGCAGAGGCCAAGATGGTGGATTAGAAGGATGCTCGTTACTCACCATTTCCCACAAATGCACCAAGACTCACACACACAGACCTACTCAGCTAAGCAGAGAACATGCAGAACTCTGCCAGAACATTGTCCTCTTCACTATGTAAACATGTGGAAAAGCTGGTAGGAGAAAAGGAAGAAAGAAAGAAGAAAAGGCAAAACAGAGGGGGTCAGGTCCCCCAGGGAGGGAGCTGCAAAGAAGGGCTGGTGCTCATTCACTGGGTCTCCCCTCTCCAACTGAGAATTCGGAAGGATGGAGGGTGAGCCTCCAAGGCTTGGGTCTGTACAGAGTATAAGTAGGCTGACAGAACTAAGTTAAACAAGCAGAGACACCCAGATCAAAATGCAGCCCGGAAGCTGCGGGCAGGGCCATGCTGCACAAGCTGGGTGGTAGATGGGAATGGCTGCACTGTGGCAGCCAGGGGAAATGGAGGGGGCTGTGTGCCATGGCTGTGGGTGCACAGGGCAGAAAAATCTGGGCCCTCCATAAAACAATAGGGCAGATGTGCCCTGTGTGGGGAAGGGTGCATAACCATGTCTGAAAACCCACAAAAGTTTCTAGGTGAAGATAACTGGGGATCAGATACAGCCACCATACCCTCTGGTACTTTGCACCCAGGCAGCAGTGGGGGAAAAATCTGCATGCACCTCTGAGGACATAGCAACCTTAAGGGCCAGACGGAGACTTCTTTACAGCCTGAGGCAGATAGGACACTTCTGTCCTGGTTCCTCAGAAAACTTGCTTCACCAAGACAAACAAGGAGCTGGGATTTGGGCCAGACCAGGGACAGGGCTGTTCCTCTGTCTTCCTGGAGCCAACTTCTGGTGTGCAAACCCGAGGCAGACAGTACAGTGACACAGAGCAGCGAAGTGACCAGCACCCTGAGGGGGAGTGTGGCCCCTCACTTTTTGGGCTGGACCGCAGCCCCTGAACATGGTGCCAGGAGATGGTGTGATGCCCACTTCTGCCTGGTCAGTCTGGAACAGCTGACTGCAGCATCCGGCAGGAGAGTGACAAACAAGCCCAAGTCAAAGAGAGCTGCTCCAGATGCAATGTTGGGGGTAAGAGCGATCAGCTTGCCGACAGACACTGGTAGCAGCAGAGTGAGGGCTCCAATGGAGGGCCTCTGATAAAATGAAGATGAGATTCCAAAACAGGATGAATACAGAAAGATTTCACATTAAATATACACAGTCACCAGGAGGACACGGACCACCCCAAAGTTTTAATCTGTTTTTAACTGTTCCATTTTTTATTAACCTCTTAATTTTTACTTCTAAGGCAATTATATACACACCCATTTTAATCCCTTTGAAATTTTTAAAAAATAATTTTATTATTATTGTTTTTCAAAACTCTGCTTCAACTTGATCTTCTATTATGAATTATACAATGTCTTCAAACTTTTGTTTATCCCTTCTTTAAAATTCTCTGTCTCTCTCTCTCTTTTTTTTTCTAAGTTGTATTACCACATAGACATTAGGTAGACAAACTCCTTTAAGACCACATTAGATAACTGATACTCCATACACCACAGTGCCAGAGAGGTAGGAGCAAGATGAACAAGCAGAGAAACCATTCCCAATTAAAAGAACAAAAGAAATTCCCTGAAAGAATGATCAGTGAAATAGACATCGATATCCTACTAGATCAGGAGTTCAGAAGAGGAGTGATCAAATGACTGAAGGAAATAAAGTATTTAGAGATACAAAATATGTCAAAAATGAAATGGAAGCTATAAAGAAGAAATGATTAGAATATGTAAACTCATTGACTGAGATGAGGATTGATCTAAAGGTGTTGCAATGTTGACTAGATAATGCAGAGGAAAGAATTAGTGACTTAGAGGACAGGACAATTGACAGCACCCAATTAGAAGAGCTACAAGAGAAACAATGAGAAAAAAATGAAAAACGCATAAGGAATATATGGGATAATAGAAAGCATGCCAATCTTGGCATGATACAAGTTCCAGAATGGGGGAAAGATTAAAGGGTATTGCTAAGGTGTTCATAGAAATAATGACCGAGAACTTCCCAAATTTAAATAAGGAATCAGATATCCAAGTATAGGAAGCTCAGAGTGTCCCAAAAAGGAAGAACCCAAATACACCCACACCAAGACATATAATTAAGTTGGCCATAGAAAAGGATAAAGGAAAGATCCTAAAGGCAGTAAGAGAATAGCAAAGAGTGAGTTACAAGGGAATCCCCATAAGGCTCCCAGCTGATTTCACTACAGAAATACTACAGGCCAGAAGGTACTGGCAAGATATATTCATAGTCCTGAATGAAAAAAATGATATATTGTAGGCTACTTTAACCAGCAATGGTATCCTTTCTGGTAGAAGGAGATATAAAGATTTCACAGACAAGAAAAAGCTACAAGATTTTAGCAATACTAGACCCATGCTAAAAGAAATATTGAAAGGTATACTCTAAAATCAAAAGAAGTAGGATACTGCAGGAATGTTAAACACACAGCTGGAAAGGTGATAACTCATTAATCATAACTAAATTAAACATAAAATTTTTAAAAAAGACATATAAATAATTGAGAGTGGGAGAGAGAGGCAGGAAAATAGAGAATTTTTTTGTCTTTCTTTTAAAATTTTTCTTTCTCAGTAGAATGGGTTTGAGATCTTGTTACTATCAGTTTAATAAAAGCAGTTATAATAATGGTATAAAAGACTTCTATAAAAGGGTAACAAAAAGACAAAAACATATCAGGGAGTCAGTGAAACTAAATAAAATTCATGATAATTCAAAGGAAAATGACCAAACCATAAAAGGAAGATGAAACGAACAAAGAGGAAATATCAAATCAACTGCAAAGATAAGGTCAAAATGGCAATAAATAAAAACATATCATCGATTATTGTAAATTTAATGGACGAAATGCTCCAGTCAAATGTCATTGAGTGGCAGGCTGCATAATAAAGCAAGAACCTTCAATATGCTGCATACAACAGACCCACTTCAGGGAGAAGTATACATATAGATTGAGAGTGAAAGGATGGAAAAGGGTATTCCATACAAATGGAAAAGCCAAAAAAGCAGGTGTTGCAGTACTGATTTCTGACAAAAGAGTCTTTAAAACATAGGCCATAAAGAAAGATAAAGAAGGACATTTTATAATGATTGAAGGAGTGATACAAGATGAGGATAGCACACCCGTTAATACATATGCACCAAATAGAAGAGCACCTAAGTACATAAAATAATTACTAACAGATGTAAAGGGGGATTGTGATGGGAATCTAATCATAGTTGGAATTTACAACACTGAATTAACATCACTGGACCTATCACTGAGACAGAAAATGAATAAGGCAACAGAGAAGTTAAAAAATACAATAGAAATATTACACTTTGTGGATATTTTCAGAGCATTACCCCCCCACAAATTAGTATATACAATCTTTTCAAGTACACATGGGACATATTCCAGGATTCATGATGTACTTGGGCACAAAAGAATCCTCAGCAATTTTAAGAAGATAGAAATTACCTCAAGCATCTTTTCTGAACACAATGCCATGAAGCTAGAAATCAACAACAGAGAAACAAATGAGAACAAACGGAAAACATGGGGAGTTAACAATATGTTACTAAAAAACGAATGAGTCAAAGAAGAAATCAAAGCTGAAATGAAAAAGAACCTTGAGACAAAAGAAAAGGAAAGCAATACCACACAAAATTTATGGGACACAGCAGAAGCAGTGCTGAGAGGGGAGTTTATAGCCATACAGGCCTTCCTCAAAAAAGAAGAACAATCACAAATTAACAATTTAACCCACCAGCAGAATGAACTAGAAAAAGAAGAACAAGAAACCCCAAAGGGCAGCAGAAGGAAGGAAATCATAAATATTAGGGAGGAAATAAACAAAATAGAGATTCGAAAAATAATTGGAAAAAAATCAACCATTCCAAAAGCTGGTTTTTTGAAAAAGTAAGTAAAAGCAACAATCCTCTGTCCAAACTCAAATAGAAGAAAAGAGAGGGAGCACAAATTATCAAAATAAGATAGAATGGAGAAATTACAACAAATAAAATACAAATACAGTATGTCATACGAGAATATTATGAAAAGTTTATGGAAACAAACTGGATAACCTAGAGGAGATGGAAAGTTTTCTGGAAACATACTGTCCACCAAGACTGATTCAAGACATAACTGATCCCTTGAAAATGCAGAGAACTAGAAATTAAATCAAAATAGCAATATAAAGCCTCCCTAAAAATAACAGTCCAGGACCGGATGGCTTCACTGAGGAATTCTACCAAATATAGAAAGAAGAACTCATACCAGTTTTTCCCAAACTCTTCCAGAATAATGAAAAAGAAGGAGTACACCCAAAGTCATTCTGTGAAGCCACAATCACCCTGATACCACAACAAGGCAAAGACACTACCAAACAAGAGAATTATAGGTCAATATCACTGATGAACACAGACACCAAAATCCTCACCAAAATAGTAGCAAGCAGAATCCAACAACACAGAAAAAAGATTATACATCATGACCAAGTTGGGATCATGCCAGGGACACAGGGGTGGTTCAACATATGCAAATTAATCAATGAACACAGCGCATCAACAAAAGAAAGTAGCAAATCCACATGATCATCTCAATACATGCAGGAAAATCATTTGATAGGATTCAACACACACTTATGATAAAAACTCTCACCAAAGTGGGCATAGAGGCAACATAACTCAGCATCATGAAAGCTATAGATAACAAACCTACAGCTAGTATAGTACTCAATGATGAGAAAGTTAAAAACTTCCCACTAAAATCTGGGACAAGGATGCACAGTAACACCACTCCAACTCAATATAAACTTGGAAGACCTAGCCACAGCAATCAAACTAGAGAGAGAAGTAAAAGGGATGCAAATTGGAAGGGAAGTGGTAAAATTATAACTATATGCAGATAATATGTTATTATATATCGAAAACCCTGCAAGATCCAGACAAAAATTACTACAACTGATGGAATAATTCAGCAAGGTAGCAGGTTACAAGATTAAGGTTCAAAAATCAGTGATATTTCTTTATGCTAATGATTCAGATAATACTATAGAGCTACAGTCAACATGACAGCACTGTATTGGTAGGAAAACAGACATATAGGCCAATGGAATAGAACAGAGAGTCCAGAAATAAACCCACAAAATTTTGGTCAATTAATCTTTGACAAAGGAGGCAAGAAAATACAATGGAAAGGAGACAGACTCTTCAGCAAATGATGTTGGGAAAACTGGACAGCAGTATGTAAATCAATGAAGCTAGAACACTCTCAATGAAGCTAGAACACCATACACAAAAATCTCAGAATGGATCAAAGACTTAAACATAAGACTAAATAAATAAACTTCCTAGAGGGAAATATAGGCAAAACACTATCTGATATAAGTCTCGAAAATTTTCTCATAGAAAAAATAAAAGCAAGAATAATCAAATGAGACCTAATGAAACTTACAAGCTTCTGCACAGTAATGAAACCAGAAGTAAAACAAAAACACAACCTACGGAATGGGAAATAAAATTTGCATATGAAACCAACAAAGGCTTGATCTTTAGAGTATATATGCAGCTCATCCAACTGAATAAGAAAAAATAAAAAAAACAATCAAAATGGGCAGAAAACCTAAACAAGCAATTCTCCAAGGAAGACATACAAATAATCAAAAGGCACATCAAAAAATGCTCAATATCACTGATTATCAGAGAAATGAAAATCAAAACTACAGTGAGGTATCACCTCACACCAACAACTACAAGAACAACATTAAAAACGACAGAATCCTCTTAGCAAATTAGGATTCAGGAAATATATGTCAACATAACTAAAGTCATTAATTACAGAACCACAGACAACATAACATGCAAAAGTGAAATACTGGAAGCCAAATTAAGGAATAAGATAAGGATGCCCACTCTCACCATTTGTATTAAACACAGTACGTGAAGACCTAGCAACAGAATTCGGACAAGAAAAAAAGTTATTCATGTTGGATTCAATGTCGTAAGTCTGTTATTATTTTAGATGACATGATAATCTATATAGAGAACCCTAAAGATTCTCCACACCAAAACAACTAAAACTAATAAAGACATTTAGCAAAGTAGCATGATTCATGATTAATATACAATAACTGTCACATTTCTTTACACTAAGAATGAAATATTCCATAATTTTAAAAAATCCATATGAAATCAGATCAAAAAATGATAAACCTATGAAAAAACCAAGATAATAAAATCAATAGGACACTGATAAAGAAATTTGAAGATGATGCAAAGAAATGGAAAAAAATCTCATGGTCTTAGTTTAAAGGAATTTATATTGTTAAAATATTCATACTACAAAAGATGTCTACATATATAGAGATTCAGATTGAACTACATGATATTTTCCACAGAACTAAAAACAGTCCTATGATTTGTATGGAACTGCAAAAGAACCAGAACTGCAAAAGTAACAATGAGGGAAAAGAACAAAGTTGGAGGCATAGCCCATAACCCTCCCAGATCTCAGACTATATTACAAAAATACAGTAATCAAAAGAGCACAATGCTGGAAAACAAAGAAATATCTATATCACTGGAATGGAACACAGAGACAGAAATAAAAATCACACCTATGGTCAACTAAACTATGACAAAGGAAACAAAATTATACAATGCCTAAAAGACAGTCATCATCAAGTGATGTTAAGAAAGCTAGACAGCTACATGTAAATCAATGAAATTAGAACACTCCCAGAAGAGGCAAGATGGCGGAGTAGAAGGACGCTCGTAAGTCACCATCTCCCACAAATACAGCAATACCCACATCTACAGACCCACTCAACCAACCAGAGTGCCTGCGGAAATCTGACAGAACATCGCCCTCTTCAAAAGATATAGACGCCAAAAATCTGGTAGGGGAAAAGGAAAAAAGAAAGAACAAAAGGCAAAGCAGCACGGGACGGGTCCCGCGGGGAGGGAGCGGCAAAGGAGGGCAGGAGCTCGCTCACTGGGTCTCCCCTCTCCAACTGAGAGGCCAGCGGGACGGAGGGGGAGCCTCTGAGGCTCGGACCTGTACAGAGTAGACCTTGTCTGACAGAACTAAGTTAAACGGGCACAAAGCGTTCTCCCGACACCCAGCCTGAGACGCGGGCAGGCAGCGGTGGGCAGGGCCAGGCTGCACAAGCCGGGCGGAGGACGGGGGCGGCTGCACGGAGGCAGCCCCTGGGAACTGCAAGGGGCTGGGGGCCGTGGCTGTGGGTGTACAGGACAGAAAAACCTGGGCCCTCTAAAACGGCAAGATTGATGTGTTCTCGGGGGAAGGGTGCCTACCCCCATCTCTGAAAACCCGCAGAAACTTTTCAGGGGAAGAGAGGTGGGGCTCAGGCACAGCCGCCAAATTCTCCGGTGCTGAACCCTCAGGCGGGGGCGGGGGCGAAACCTTCATCCGCATTGAAGGGTTTAGCAGCCTCAAAGGCCAGACTGAGACTCGCCTACAGCCCGGGGCAGATAGGATCCTTCCATCCTGGACCCTCAGAGAACTTGCTCCACAAAGACAAACAAGGAGCTGGGTCTTGGCTCGGAGCAGGGATGAGGCTGTCCCTCAGTCTTCCCTGAGCCACCCACGGAGCGCCGACCAGGGCGGAGCGCACAGCCGCACAGAGGAGCGGAGCTACCAGCGGCGCAGGTAGAGGGAGAGCAGCCCCCGCCTGTCGGGCGAGAACACAGCCCCTGACTGAAGTGCTGGGAGGGGGCACGACCCGCCCTCCTACCTGTCCTGTCTACAACATCTGACTATGACATCCGGAGGGGCAGTGACCCGCCCGCCCACAGCAGAGGAAAGCTGCATCTGACCCTGGGTTAGGAGGAGGAGCGATCTGCTTGCTGACAGGTGCTGGGAGCAGCACAGATGAGGGCGCCAACAGAGGGTTTATGAAAACAAGCTGAGCTACCAAAACAGGACGAAGACAGAAAGACTTCACATTAAAAGCACACAGACTCCAGGAGAACACCGACAACCCCCTTTTTTTTAAATCTGTTTTTACCTGTTCTATTTTCAATTACACCCTTAATTTTTACTTCTTAATTCATTTCTATTTCTCTTGGGTTTTGATGTCCTGTTATTGATTAGACACAGGTTTCAAATACATCTATTCATTTCCCCACCGCTTCTTTTTTTTTTTTTAGGTTTTAAAAGGACGTCTCAACCCGATTAATACTCTTCTTCACCTTGCTCTTCTATTATTCATTATACACTGTTTTCAAACCCTCTCTCTCCCTTCTTTTAAAAATCTTTCTCTCTCTCTCTTATTTTTTTTCTTTTTTTCTAAGTTCTATTCCTAAATAGGCACTAGACAGATAAAATCCTTAAGATCCAAAATAGACAACTGATACTCCATAAAGCACAATACCAGAGAGGTATGAGCAAGATTAAAAAGCAGAGAAACCTTTCCCAATTAAAAGAACAAGAGGAATCCCCTGAAAGAAAGATCAATGAACTAGACATTGATAGCCAACTAGATCAAGATTTCAAAAAAGGATTGATCAAATTGCTGAAGGAATAAAAAGAGATAGTGTTTAGAGATATAAAATATGTCAAAAATGAAATTGAAGCTATAAAGAAGAGCCAAGAAAAATGGGTAAACTCATTGACAGAGACAAAGAATGACCTAATAGCTGTGCAATGCTGAGTAGTTAATGCAGAGGGACGAATTAGTGATCTAGAAGACAGAGCAATAGAAAGCACCCATTCAGAAGAACTACTAGATAAGCAAAAAAAAAAAAAATAATGATAATAGCATAAGGGACCTATGGGATAATATAAACAATCCCAATCTTCACATAAGAGGGTTCCCAGAAGGGGAAGAAGAATCAAAGGGGATAGAAAAGGTTTTTGAAGAAATCATGACTGAAAACTTCCCAAACTTAAAGAAGGAATCAGATATCCAAGTACAGGAAGCACAGAGGGTCCCAAAGAGGAAGAATCCAAATAGACCCACACCAAGACATTTCATAATCAAGATGGCCAGAGTCAAGGTTAAAGAAATGATTCTTAAGGCAGGAAGAGAAAAGCAAAGAGTGAATTACAAGGGAACCCCCAAAAGGCTCTCAGCTAATTTCTCTACAAAAACACTACAGGCCAGAAAGGAGTGGAAGATATATTCAAAGCCCTGAATGAAAAAATGATGCAGTCTAGGATACTTTATCCAGCAAGGGTATCCTTTAGGATAGAAGGAGAAACAAAGAGTTTCACAGACAAAAAAAAAAAAAAGCTGCAGGAGTTTAGCAACACTAAACCCACGCTAAAAGAAATATTGAAAGGGCTATTCTAAATAGGAAAGCAGCAGGATGCTACAGAAATGAGAAACTCACCACTGGAAAGGTAATAATTCATGAATTACAAATAAAGAAAACATACAAATCACTGAGAGTGGAAGAGAGAGGCAGGGAAATATAGAATATTTTTTCTTTCTTATTTAAATTTTCTAAAGCGTAAGATGGGATTGAGATCATGTTACTATCAGTTTAATAAAAACAGTTATAATAATAGGTTAATAGATTTATAAAAAAGGGTAACCACAAGTCAAAAATTTACAAGGGAGTCACAAAAATTAAATAAAATCCATGATAATACAAAGGAAAATTACCAAACCACAAAAGGAAGAAGAAAGGAACAAAGAGGATATACCAATTCAACTGCAAAGATAAGTTCAAAATGGCAATAAACACACATCTATCATTAATTACTGCAAATGTTAATGGACTAAATGATCCAGTCAAAAGATATAGAGTGGCAGACTGGATAATAAAGCAAGAACCTTCAAAATGCTGCCTACAAGAAACCCAATTTAGGGAGAAGGACACATATAGATTGAGAGTGAAAGGATGGTAAAGAATATTCCATGCAAATGGAAAAGCCAAAAAAGCAGGTGTTGCAGTACTAATTTCAGACAAAATAAACTTTAAATCAAAGGCCATAAAGAAAGATAAAGAAGGACATTTAATATTGATTAAAGGAGTGATACAAGATGAAGATATTACACACATCAATATATATACACCCAATATAGGAGCACCTAAGTTCATACAAGAATTACTAACAGAGATAAAGGGGGATATTGATGGGAATACAATCATAGTTGGAGATTTTAACACTGCATTAACATCACTAGACAAATCTTCCAGACAGAAAATAAACAAGGCAACAGAGAAATTAAATACTACAATAGAAAAACTAGATTTGGTGGATATTTTCAGAGCATTACACACCAAAAGAATAGGATATACATTCTTTCCAAGGGAACGTGGAACATTTTCCAGGATCGATCATGTGCTTGGGCACAAAAGAAACCTCAACAATTTTAAGAAGATAAAATTATCCCAAGCATCTTTACTGACCACAATGCCATGAAACTGGAAATCAACAACAGAGAAACAAAGGAGAAAAAAAGGAAAGCATGGAGATTAAACAATATGTTATTGAAAAACCAATGGATCAATGAGGAAATTAAAGCTGAAATTAAAAAATACCTTGAGACAAATGATAATGTAAGCACAACCACTCAAAACCTATGGGACACAGCAAAGGCAGTGCTAAGAGGGAAGTTTATAGCGATACAGGCTTTCCTCAAAAAAGAAGAACAATCTCAAATAAACAAGTTAACCCACCAAAGGACAAAAAGCCCCAAAAAGCAGCAGAAGGAAGGAAATAATAAAGATCAGAGAGAAATTAAATACAATTGAGATTAACAAGACCATAGAAAAATCAACCAAACCAAAAGCTGGTTTTTTGAAAAAGTAAATAAAATCGACAAACATCTGGCCAAACACACATAGAAGAAAAAAGAGAGAGCACAAATTACAAAATAAGAAAGGAAAACTGAGAAATTACAACAAACAAAATAGAAATAAAGAATATCATACGAGAATATTATGAAAAACTATATGGAACCAAACTGGATAACCTAGAGGAGATGGACAAGTTTCTGGAAACATACTGTCCACCAAGACTGAATCAAGAAGAAACTGAACACTTGAACAATCCGATCACTAGAAAGGATATAGAAATAGCAATTAAAAACCTCCCTACAAATAAAAGTCCAGGACCAGATGGCTTCAACGGGGAAATCTACCAAACATACAAAGAAGAACGCATACCAGTCCTTCTCAAATTCTTCCAGATGATTGAAAAGGAGGGAATACCCCCAAATACATTCTATGAAGCCACCATCACCCTGATACCAAAACCAGGCAAAGACACTACAAAAAAAGAGAATTATTGGCCAATATCACTGATGAACATAGACGCCAAAATCCTCACCAAAATTTTAGCAAATTGAATCCAACAACACATAAAAAAGATTATACATCATGACCAAGTGGGGTTCATCCCAGGGACACAAGGCTGGTTCAACATACGCAAATCAATCAATGTAATACATCACATCAACAAGAGAAAGGACAAAAACCACATGATCATCTCAATCAATGCAGAAAAAGCATTTGATAAAATTCAACACTCATTTATGATAAAACTCTCGCCAAAGTGGGTATAGAGGGAACATATCTCAACATAATAAAAGCTATATATGACAAACCTACAGCCAGCATAGTACTCAATGTTGAAAAACTCAAAAGCTTCCCACTAAAATCTGAGACAAGACAAGGATGCCCACTATCACCCCTCCTATTCAACATAGCCCTGGAAGTCCTACCTACAGCACTGAGGCAAGAGAAAGAAATAAATGGATCCAGATTGGAAATGAAGTGATAAAAGTGTCATTATATGCTAATGACATGTTTCTATATATAGAAAACCCTAAAAGGTCCACACAAAAGCTACTAGATTTGATTGAAGAATTCAGGAAGGCAGCTGGTTACAAAATTAACTTTCAAAAATCAGTTGCATTTCTTTATACTAACGATAAATCAACAGAAAAAGAAAGTAAAGAAACAATGCCCTTTAAAATAGCACCCAAAATAATAAAATATCTGGGAATAAATCAAACCAAGTAGATGAAAGAATTATACACAGAAAACTATAAACCGTTGATGAAGGAAATAAAAGAAGACTTTAAAAAATGGAAAGATATTCCATGCTCCTGGATTGGAAGAATCAATATTGTTAAACTGGTCACACTGCCCAAGGCAATCTACAGATTTAATGAAATTCCTATCCAGTTACCCAGGATATATTTCATAGAAGTAGAACAAATCATAATAAAATTTATATGGAACCATCAAAGACCTAGAATTGCCAAAGCATTGCTGAAGAGAAAGAAAGAGCCTGGAGGAATAACTCTCCCAGACTTCAGACAATACGATAGAGCTACAGTCATCAAGACGGCATGGTATTGGTAACAAAACAGACATATAGACCAATGGAACAGAATAGAGAATCCAGAAATGAACTCACAAACATTTGGTCAACTCATATTCGACAAAGGAGGCAAGAATATACAATGGAAAAAAGACAGTCTCTTCAGCAAATGTTGGGAAAACTGGACAGCAGCATGTAAAACAATGAAGCTAAAACACTCCCTTAAACCACATACAAAAATCAACTCAAAACGGATTAAAGACTTAAACATAAGACAAGATAAAATAAACCTCCTAGAGGAAAATATAGGCAAAACATTATCTGACATGTATTTCAAATATTTTCTCCTAGAAGAAATAAAAGCAAGAATAAAGAAATGGGACTTAATGAAACTTACAAGCTTCTGCACAGCAAAGTAAACCAGAAGTAAAACAAGAAGGAAACCTACAGAGTGGGAGAAAATTTTTGCAAGTGAAACTGACAAAGACTTGATGTCCAGAATATATAAGCAGCTCGTACGACTCAAAAAGAAAATAATAAACAACCCAATCCAAAAGGGGGCAGAAGTCTTAAACAAGCAATTCTCCAAGGAAGACATACAAATGATCAAAAGGCACATGAAAAAATGCTCTATATCACTAATTATCAGAGAAATGCAAATCAAAACTACAATGAGGTATCACCTCACACCAGTCAGAATGGCAGTCATTCAAGAATCCAAAAATGACAAATGCTGGAGAAGCTGTTGAGAAAGAGGAACCCTCCTACACTGCTGGTGGGAATGCAGGTTGGTGCAGCCACCGTGGAAAACATTGTGGAGATTCCTCAAAAGACTAGGATTAGATTTAACATATGAGCCAGGAATCCCACTCCTGGGCTTGTATCAACAAGGAAATCAACTTCAGGATGACACCTGCACCCCAATGTTCATAGCAGCACTATTTACAATAACCAAAACATGGAAACAGCTTAAATGTCCATCAACAGGTGACTGGATAAAGAAGATGTGATATATTTATACAATGGAATACTACTCAGCCATAAAATCCAACAACATAATGCCATTTGCAGCAACATGGTTGCTCCTAGAGAATGTCATTCTAAGAGAAGCAAGCCAGAAAGAGAAAGAAAAATACAATATGAGATCGCTCATATGTGGAATCTAAAAAAGAAAAACAAAAACAAACAAACAAACAAAAACAAAGCAAAAATACAGTTCAGAAATAGACTCATGGACAGAGAATACAGAATTGTGGTGAGGAGGGTGGTAGATGGTGGGAAGGGATAGATGGGGATTTCAAAATTGTAGAGTAGATAAACAAGATTACACTGTATAACACAGGAAAATATACACAAAATGTTATGCTAAATCACAGAGAAACAAATGTGACAATGAGTGTGTATATGTCCATAAATGACTTAAAATTTGTGCTGAACATTGGAATTTGACCCAAAATTGTAAAATGATTATAAATCAATACAAAATGTTAAAAAAAAACCCAAAAAAGAACACTCCCACACACTGTACAAATATAAACACAAAATGATTTAAATATCTGAATCTAATATATGACAAAATATAACTCCAGGAAACTAACATAGGCAAAACAAGACATAAATTGTAGCAAAATTTTCTTATGTCCCTCTCCCAAGCTGAAAACAATAAAAGCAAAATAAACAAAAAGGTCCTAATTAAACTTAAATGCTTTTACGCAGCAAAGTAAACAAAATGAAAAGATGAAATTCCAAATGGGAGAAAACATTTGGAAACAATTCAATTAACAAGAGGCTAATTTCAAAAATACACACATCGCTCATAGAACTCCATTTCAAAAATCTACAAACAACTCAGCCAGAAAATGAGCAGAAGACAATTCTCCAAAGAAGACACACAAATGACAAACAGGAACATAAAGTTATGCTCACATTGCTAATCATTATACAAAGGGAAGACAAAAATAAAATAATGTTTTACCTCACTCTAGTGAGAAGGGCTGTCATGCAAATGTCTACAAATAATAAAGTCTAAGGTGGCTGTGGAGAAAAAGGGACTCTCCAACGCTGTTGGTGGGAATGAATATTGGTGCAACAACATTGGAAACTGTATGGAAGTTCTTTAAAAAATAAACATAGACCTATCATATGATGCAGCAATCCCAATCCTGGGCATATAAAAGATGAAACCTGAAAACAAAGAATCCTAGGGTAAAACATAAGAAGTACACTCTGACATTGGACTTAATTTGATTTTACATATGTTTCCTCTTGCAAGGGAAGCAGAAGCAAATCTAACAAAATATGATTGTATCACTGTAAACAGATTTACACTGCTGAAGAAATGATCAATAAAATGAAAAGTCAACCAACACAATGGGAGAATATATTTTCAAGTGATATTTTCCAAACTAGTGTTAATATCCAAAATATATGGCAAACTCTTACCCCACAACAACAACAAAAAATACCAAACAATCCAATTAAAAAAAGTTCATAGCAATGAACAGATAGATCTGAATCAATTTTTTGTAGAAAACTTATGGTTGGCTAAATGACACATGAAATTATATTCAGATTTATAAATTATTAGGAAAGTCATAAACCATAAATGAGACAAGAACTGACAATTGTCAGAAGGCTCTCATCAAAAAGAAAGGAAATAAATGATGGTGAGATTGTGGAGAACAAGGAACACCGTGGACACTCTTGATAGGAATGCAAAGTATTGATTCCAGTGCATATATACATCAAATTTTTTTCATCCAGTTTGCTATCAAGGGATGTTGGGTGTAGGCCCCTGTCTGAAGGCTCTAGAGAATAAGCCCATGGGCTGAAATGATAAACAAGCTGTGAGGAATGTCACATATCCAGGCTGGATAAAAAATGGCCTAATCAATGTATCTAGTATGGATGGCTGGATAGCCTATGCTGGGTAAGATCCTCAGATGAGGACAAACTAAGACAGGCACAGCCGGCTGCATAAGAGATGGCCTACTTAATGAATTTCCGTGATGAACTTTAAAACAATCCTTGATTATTTAACATCCTGTGCTTACTGCAGGAGCATGGGGACATAAATAGTTTATGTTTATTCACATTGTTATAACTTAGATGATATGTGAGGCATTGTGCATGTCCTATATAAAACCTTCTTCTAAGAATCAATAAACAGAGAACTGCTTCGCTTCTCTCCACACAGTGTTTGTGTGTATATGATATCGTGCCACTGACAGGGTTAATTTAATTTGTTGGGAGTATCATAAAAGGATGTTGCATTATATACAATGCTCTTTCTGCACCTATTGAGATGATTATGTGTTTTATTTCTCATTCTATTAGTGTGGCATGTCACCTTTATTGATTTGAATATTTTGAAGTATCCTTAAACCCAGGGATAAATCCCTTTACTCATGTATGTGTATGATACATTAAATGTGTTGTTGAATTCATTTTGCCTGTGTTTTGTTGAGAATTTTGGCACATATGTTCATCAGGGATAATATTCTATATTTTGCATATAATGTCCTTTCTAGCATTGTTATGCAAATAAATCTGGCATCATAAAACAAGTTTGGAATCTTTCACCCCCTTCAAATTCTTGGAAGATTTGGGGTAGAATTGGTGAATAATTGTCTTCAAATGTATGACAGAATTCAGCAGAAAATTCGTCTTGTAAATTTTTACTAGTTTGGAAAGTTTGCATTATTTTTGTACTCTTACACTCTTTTGCCCTGTTTAATTTTCTTATTTCTTCTTGATTCGGTATTGGAAGACATATGTTTCTGGAAATATGTCTTTTGTTCTAGGTCATTCAAATTGTTGGCTAGTGGTAAATTCTTATGATGATTTGCATCTCTACAACATCAGTGGTAATATCTTCTCTTTTATTTCTAATATTATCTGAGTCATTATTTTCTTAGACAACCTAAACTTTTGTCCACTTTATGTTAAAAAGAAACAGAGTTAAGTATATTTTTTTATCTTTTCAACTGTTTCTCTTGTTATTTGACTTACTCTCATTCATTTAATTTTCTTCTTTATTCTTTGTTTTCACCTAGATTCTTGATGTGTAATGTTAAGAAGTGTGAATCTTTGTATTTCATTTATTATTAAATATTTTTTATTTAGTTATTATTTATTTATTTATTTATTTACATATTTATTCATTTATTTATCATTGAAATACTGCCATTTACAATGTGTCAATCTGTGATGTATAGCACAGTGTTCCCATACATGCATATATTTGTGAGCCTATTAAAGTTTACTTCACGATATTTAACTTACTGCCCTGTGTCATAGAAAACAAATTTTGAAAAAATCTATTTTTATATATAGTGGATAGCTTTTATAAATCTACAGCTCCCAAATATATACTCTCGCAGCCCTTTTTAGAAGTAATCATAAAATTGTTTATTAGATCTGCGACTGTGTTTCAGTTTTGTAGATAAAATTGTAGTGTTCTCATCCAAATTTTTTTTTAAGGTTCCACATATGTCATGTCATGTATTATTTTTCTTTCTCTTTCTGGCATTTTTCAATTAGATTGACACTTTTGGGGACATCCATTTTGCTTCAAATGTCATAGTTTTACCATTTTTCATTGCAGAATATTATTCCAATGTGTAAATACGGCATAACTTCTGAATACTGTCATCTGTTGTTGGACGATAAGGTTGCTTCCATGTCTTTTGTATATAGCACTGCTAAGAACATTGGGGTGCAGAAGTCTTTTTGAATTAGACTTCCCTTTGATATATACCCAGAAGTGAGATTGCTGGATTGTATCTTAATTCTGTTTTTATTCTTTTGAGGAATCCCCATCCTGGTTTCCACAATGACTGCACCAAACTACATTCCTACCAACAGTGTAGGAGGGTTCCCTTTCTCCACAGCTTCCCCAGCATCTGTTGTTTGTGGACTTTTGAATGATGGCCACTGTGAGTATTGTGAAGTGATAATTCATTATAATTTTGAATTGCCCTTCTCTGATAATGAAACTGAGCAATTTATTTTTTCATATATCTATGTATCATTTGTATGTCTTTATTGGAGAATTGCTTTTTTAGGGCTTCTGCCCATTCTCAGATTGGGTTTCTTTTTTTTTATTATTATTATGTTGTATGAAGTCTTTGTATTTTGGAAATTAAGACTTTGTCAGTTGCATCATTTCTTAATATTTTCTTTAATCCTGTAGGTTGTCATTTTGCTTTTTGTCTGGTTTGCTTTGCTGTGCAAAAGCTTATAAGTTAAATTAAGTCCCATTTACTAATTTTGCTCTTACATCCATTACCTGGGTAGGCTGTTCTAGGAGGTCATTGCTGAGATTTATCTCAAAGTGTTTTGCGTATTAACTCTTCTAGGAGATTTACTGTGTCTTGCCTTTCATTTGAAACTTCAAGCCATTTTTTGCTTATTCTTGTGTATGGAGTGAAGGAGTGTCCTAACTCAATTGCTCTGCATGCTGCTATCCAGTTTTCCCAACACCATTTGGTGAAGAGATGGTCTTTTCTCTGTCATATTCTTGGCTACTCTGTCAGAGATTAATTGAACATAGGCCTGAAGATTTATTCCTAGGCCCTCTATTCTGTTCCAATGGTCCATATGACTTTTTCTGTATCAATATCATGTTATTTTGTTTATTATAGCTCTGCAATATTGTTTGGAGACCTGGTGGTTTATTCCTCCAGCCTCTTTCTTTTTCTTGAATATTGCTTTGGAAATGATGGATATTTTATGACTCTGTGTAAATCTTAGGAGTATTTGTTTCAGTCAAAAAAATGTTTTGAATAATTTGATAGGAAATCAAATTAAGTCTGTGGATTGCCTTGGGCGGTATGGGCATTATAACAATATTGTTTCTTCCATTACAAGTTCATTGGGTATCTTTCCACTTCTTCAGATCTTTTTTGAATTCCTCAATCAATGTTTTCTAGTTCTCCATGTATAAGTCATTCACCTACTTGGTCAGATTTATTCTTAAACATTTTATAGTTTTGGGTGCAGTTAAAAAAGCGGTTGTTTCTATACTTTGTTTTCCTGTTGATTAAATAGTAGCATAAAGAAATGCAATTGGTTTTCCTACATTACACTGGGTACCTTGCCCAGTTCCTTTTTTAGCCTAAGTAATTTTTTTGTGAAGCTTTTTCGGTTTTCTATATATAGAGTCATGTCTGCTTATCATGGCAATTTTACCTCTTCTTTTCCAGTCTGAATGCTTTTATTTCATTTTCTGGCCTGATCGTTGTGGCTAAGATTTCCAAGACTATATTGAATAGAAATTGTGAGAATGGGCAAACTTGACTTGTCTCAGGTTTTTCTGGGAAGGGTTTTGGTTTTTCAACATTTAGTATTTTGCTGGCTATATGTTTGTCATAAATAGCTTTCATTAGCTGAGATATGGTCCCTTTGTGCCCACTGTGATAAGGACTTTTATAGCAAATAGTGGTTAAATTTTATCAAATGCTTTTTCTTTATCTACTGAGATGATTATGTGGTTTTTTGTCCTCTCTTTTGTTGATATGTTGTATCAAAATTGATTGACTGATTTGCATATGTTCAACCATCCTTGTGTTCCTGGGAAATACCTAACTTGACCATGGTGTATAATCTTTTTTTACATGCTGTTAGATTTTGTTAGTTAATAATTTCTTAAAGACATTTACATCTGTGTTTATCAATGATATTGACCTATAGTTTTGTTTTGGGGTAGTGTCTTTGTTTGGTTTTCGTATCAGGTTGATGTTGGCCTTATGGTTTGAGTTTGGGTGTACTCTCTCCATATCAATTTTTGGAAGAGATTGAGGAGGAGTGCTATGGATTTTTTCTCTCTATGTTTGGTCAAATTCCCCAGTGAATCTATTTGGGTCTGAATATTTGTTTGCAGAGATTTTTTATTTTATTGATAATTCTATTTCATTTCTGGTGATCTGTCTTTTCAAATGGTCAGTTTCTTCTTAATGCAAAAATGGTGGGCTGAATATTTCCTGAAACTTCTCCACTTCTTCCTGGTTATCCCATTTGTTTCCATATAGTTGCTCATGGTATTCCCTTATATTTTCCAAATTATTTGCAGAATTTATAGTTTCTCCATTTTCATTTCTTATGTTATTTGTGTTCTCTCTCTATTCTTGTGATGAGTCTGTCCAGAGTTTTGTCAATTTTGTTTACTATGTCAAAGAATTGTTTGATTTTTTCTATTTTTAATCTATATTTCAATTGTTTCTTCCTTGATCGTTATTTCCCTCTTTCTGTTGACTTTTGGTTTTGTTTGTTCTTCTTTTCATGATTAGTTTACATAGAACATTAGATTATTTATTTGAAATTGCTCTTCTACTTTGAGGAGAGCCTTGTCACTATGAACTTCCCTCTTAAGCCGGCTTTAACTGTATTCCATAAACATTGCATAGTGTTTTGTCATATTTCTCAAGGTTTTTTTTAAATTTCTTATTTTACTTCATCAGCTCCCCCCCTTGTTTTAGTACCATGTTGTTGAATCTACATGCTGTCATTTTTTCTCTCTGTTTTTCTGTGATTGAATTCTAGTTTCATGTTATTATACTCAGAAAAGATACTTGAAATAATTTTTATCTTCTAAAATTTGTTAAGGCTTCTTCTGTGCCTGAGTACATAATCTTTCCTAGAAAACATTCCATGTGCACTGGAAAAGAATGTATATTCTGTTTTGGGGAGAAGTACTGTTATGAAAATATAAACCAAATCCAATTATGTTATCATATCTTTTAGTATCTTTGTTCCCTTATTAATTTTCTGTCTGAAAGACCAGTCTGGTGATGATAATGGGGTGTTATAATTTCCTACTGTGATTGTATTCCCATCAGTTTCTCCCTTTTCATCTATTAGTATTTGCTTTATGTATTTAGGTGCTCCTGTTGTGAGTGCATGTATCTTAATGTGTATAAAACCCTCATTTTGTATTTCTCCTTTAATCACCATATCATGTCCTTGTTTATCTTTCTCTATGGCCTTTCTTGTAAAGTCTCTTTTGTGTGAAGTCAGTACTGCTAGTCCTGCTTTCTTGTCATGTCCATTAGCATGGAATATATTTTTCCATCTTCTGACATTCAATTGATGTGTATTCCTCTTACAAAATTGGGTCTCTTGTATGCTTCAAAATGTAGGGTCTTGTTATATTATCCCATCTGACAATATATATCTTTTGATTGAATCACTAAGTGCATTAACATTTGTGATAATTATTGAGAGACTGGTGTTTATTTCCATTTTGAACATTTTCCATTTGATTTTGTATTTCCTTTTTGTTCACTTCTTTTTCTTTTTGTGGTTTGATAAGTTTTCTTTTATTATCTTGGTTTCTATTTGTCTTTGTGACTTCATTGTAAGCTTTTGACTTATGGTTAACCTCTTTTGTATGTATATTGACCAGTTATTGTATCTGTTTATTTTAACTGATAGGAATACAAATTCTAACCCATCATAAAGAGAACAGAAACAAGAAGAAAATACTCTGTATTTTCCTATTTCACTCTCTAACCCTTAAAAATTTTGAGGTCCTCTTTTTAACATCATGTTTATTCTATTGTAAGTCATTGTAGCTATTACTTTTTTAATAATGCCTTTCTCAATTCTATGGCATACTGCTTCTTTTTTTCTTAGAGTAGATTTTCATTATTTCTATTTCTGTCGCTAATTTCTTTTAGTATTTGCTTTTGTGGAAGTTATTTATCTCTCCTACTATTCTAAAGGATAGCCTTGCTTGATAAATTATTTTAGATTACAGCTTTCTTTCATTCAGGACTTTGAATATGTCTTGTCACTGCCTTCTGACTGTTGTATTTGTGCAGGAAATGTGTTTACAAATATAATGTATATAATTATATATATATATGTAAGGAATACATACAAATGAACTTAACGAATAAGATGAAAAACTATACGTTAAAAAATAGAAACCATTGATGAAGGAAATTAAAACTGATTCAAAGAAATGAAAAGATCTCTTATGTTAATGATGTGAAACTATATGGTTGAAACAACCATACAACCCAAAGCAATCTACATTTAGTGTAATTCATGTCAAAATACCCATGAGATTTTTGCATTAAATAGAAAAAATAACTTCAAAATATATATGTAACTACAAAGATCATGAGTTGTCAAAATAAACTTGAAAAAGAGTATTAAATCAATTAGTGTAATATTCTCTGATGTTAAACAGTCCTACAAAGCTTTAGTAATTTAAACAACATGATTCTGGCTCAAAAACAGACACCAATCAATAGAAGAGAATTGAGCAACCAGATATAATCCCTCACACCTATGATCAATTAACCCATGAAAAATGAAGCAAGAGTATAAAATGAAGAAAACACATTCTCCTCAATATGTAGTGCTGGGGAGATTGAAAATGTGAAACATAGATTAGAGTATTTCCTCACATTGTATGCAATCCATGAGCACAGAATATCTTTTATTTCTTTTGTATACTTATATTTATTACACCTTTAATTTATAGAACTATGTTTAGATCTTTTATTTCACTTATCAAATTTATTCCTATTTTATTCTTTTTGGTATAAATGTACACACAACTGTTTTCCTAATTCCTTATTCTGATAATGTGATGTTAGTGTATAAACAGGCAACATATATTTGTATATTGATTTTGTATTCTGCAAGTTTGCTAAGTTTGTTCATTATTTCTAGCATTCACTGGAGGAGTAAATGGAGTTTTCCATCTGTGTATAATTATGTCATTTGTAAAAATTCTACTGCTTGTTTACTAGTTGGAAGCCTTATATAATTTTTCTTGACTAGTTTTTCTGGCTAGGACTTTGAGTAGTGTAATTTAGGACTTGTGAAAATGAGCTACTTTTTCTTATTACTTGACCAGAAGAAAACCTTCCTGTATGTTAACATTGAACTTGATTTTTGTCATGGGTTTTTCATATATGGCTTTTATTATGTTTAGTTATATTTTATTTAAAGCAAATTTGTTAAGATTTTTTTGTATACAAAAGTTAAGATCAGTTCTGTCAATAATTTTCCTACATTTTCTGAGATTGTCACTTTTGAATTCTCTGTTTTTTAATTGATGGTATCACATATATTGATTTGCATTTGTTAAATAATACTTATGAAACAGGACTAAATCAAACTTAACTATAGTTTATAATACTTATAATATGCCATGAAATCAGGTTGCTAATATTTATTTAGAATGTAATATACACATACAGAAGGAAAAATATACATTGTAGCTTGAGTGTACATTTATTTATTTAAAAATTTTGTCTCTCATTTTGAATTTGGCTTATGTTTAATGGAAATTATTTCTAAATAAAGAATATAACTCTTGGTAGAACTGAATTTACTACAGTTTACTGATACAGAACATAGCTATTATTTACAATTAGTGCACAAATCACTTGTCTTAAAATGCCATATTATATTAACAATGCCAACTGATTCAGGACTGGGAAACATAATGCTTCCTAAAATGCATTATGTGGTGTTTTCCACACCAACCCACATATACACTTATTTCTTTGTTTTTTTGATTGTTTGTTTGCCCCTTAATGGAGGCACTGCTTATAGAACCCAGGATCTTGTGCATAAGTGTATTTATCAACATCATTTTGGAGCACTTAACAGAATCCAAAAGAGTATGGATTATAAAGATGACAGGAAAATTTATTCCTTCTAGGGACTGAAAAACCTCTGAGTGAAAGAATGGTAAAAATAAACATTTGTATGTATACAATAAGATTTTCTCTTGTGTAATTTTAAAGTAGAATATTAAATTACATTAGTTTTACATATAGCACTGAAGTACAATTAAAAACAAAATTTCCCCACTTTGAGATTTCTTAAATTTGATTGATTAAAGTTTTATAATTTTAATTCATAAATATTTACCATTTATTTATAAACATACCAAAGAAATTGACATTTATTCTGCTCATGTTTTGAATATAGAGCTACTTTTTTAAGGTACACAGATAAATAATTACTTCCATTTCCAAATCAACTTATGTTTCACTTTAATTACAAAAGATAATGAAATAGTTATAAATTTTCTGTACAAGTTTTACACAAATTTCACTTTAAATTCCAAAACTTTAAAATTATTTTATTTACTTTGAGCATTATTTATACTCTGTTCACCAAACTGGTATAAATTCGTGTACAAAAGGAAGGAGAATTTTTTTTATTTCATAGACCCCAAAATTAAATTATTTAAAAAGATTTTGTGGGGATAATATTTGCAGATCACATTATAAAAATAAGCATCTTATATGATTCATTTTCACTGGATGAATGAGAAGGAAACACTGGCTGAATGTTAATCTTGGGTTGCTAGGAGACCAGACGTTTTGTGATGTCACAGCTACTCAGGTTGAGAACCATTGTGATGGCCTACCAGTTTAAATGTGCAGGCTTGCCAGAGCAGCATTTGAAGCTGTAGTGCTCAAAACCATGCAGAATAGAAAAGTAGCTGCAGAAAAAGTTATTTGAGATGGCACTTGTTTCTTCAGAAATTCAAGATAAGTTTCCTAAAGATGGGTCAACTGGTTCAGGAAACTCCAGTAGATCTCTATTTTGTGATCAAATATTCTCTGGGGACTTGGACTTGAGGTCTATGATTGAAGAAATTGATTCTCTGACTTTGTCAGAAGGATCCTTGATAAAAAGACCATGTTACACACATTGTGACTCTGAACCAGTTGGAGATAATGATTTTCGTTCTCTGAAATTTCCAAGAAAACTCTGGAAAATGTATGGGGGTGACCAATTTAAATCCATCTGGTGGGATGATAATGGATCTTCCATAGTGATTGATGAAGATGTCTTTAAGAAGGAAGTTTTGGAAAGAAAGGCCCCTTTCAGAATATTTGAACCTGGAAGTATGAAAAGTTTAGTTATACAGCTAAAGCTTTATGGGTTTAGGTAATTGCAGCAGAATTTTCAAAGATCTGCTTGTCTAGCTGTCTTTATGGCAGAAGAAAAAGAAGTCTATATTTTAAACAAGGTATTCACAAAGTTTAGTTACAACTTGGTAACTTAGATATAAAATTTAATTTTGTACATCAATCTATGGTAACATAAATGGAAAGCTTTTTTGAAAATTGTATAAAACTACTAAGGCTATAATTCTTAATTTTTTATAAAAATGAGGATAGTGCCTTAAGTAGTCAAGATTATGATAAACTTTGCTAGCAACTATGAATCTTAACAGAAATCTAAATAAAGGTATTAAAGCTGTTTTCAAAAGTGGCTTTCACCGTTACTGCAAATGCTAACTTCTTAAACTTGATGACTGTATTATTTAAATGTGTATATTCGAAATAAGGAATTTCAAAAAATAGTCAGAATTGCTCATATTTTGATGATATTATCTTTGCATTGTAAACGTGAAATCTGAGGTTTTATAGGTTAGGCTTATTGTAGTCTTCTAATTTGGTTTAAAATATTACTAAAATCTTTCCACTTTGATTGTAGCTGCAATTCTACCATATTTCAAATTTTAAACGAGGCTGTCCCCAAATTTTAGTGAGAATAAAAATAAGAGTTGAGATTAAAAATGTCTCTCTGGTATCTTCATTGGCTGAAGATTTCAACAAGAAGCACTTTATAGGAGGGGGTAATATAGATAATCATAATTCTGATTTTGTGGCTGACACTAGTGGAGAAAGTGCATTTTTACCTTCTCCTAATTTAAACATGCCTCTTAACAGAAAGCCCTCTACTAGCCATATAATTGGTGATACAAATACCCCGATCAGAGGTGATTTTTCTCCTTCATCATCAGTGTCAGTTAGACCACGAGAACAAATTGCAGTGGATCAATGTGCTACTTTAAATCAGTTGACCACTATCCACAGGCACTCCCAAAGCAGCTAAACTGAAGCAAATGGCTGTGCTGTGAACTTCATTACAACTACAACTTCTATTTCTCATTACAGCATCTTGTCTCCCATACAGGGCAATTATTTTGGACTGATGGTGGAGCCTTCTACTTTTCCAAATAGATATCACAACATATCTGCCCATGAAGGTCGTTTTTCTAAACTTCAACCAGGGAGCAACCCACGGTTTCCATTGCCAGTGATAGCTGATACATCAACTACCTCTCTTTCAAGGCCAACTCATCAGCTATCTTCAGTTTAATAACGTCATCCTAATTACAATTGATCTACCAGAGGACTACCAGATTATGCAGGATAGCAAAGATTAAAATTTATGATGGCAAATGTCGACATATATCTGCAATATTCTTATTTGAACAATAAACATAAATGTGTACCTGTATTGTCCTTATATTTTTTAAAATAGAGTAAAGATTTAAACTCGAGACTAAGTTAGCATTTAAAGAAAAAAAGAGATATTTGATTGATATGATCATTTGATGGAACAATATGTGAGTAAATTTATATAATTTCTTGTAAGGAAGAAGAGAAAATGGAAGAATTTGGAAAAAGACAAAAACATGGAGAGAGGGAACAGTACTAAGTGGTTTCTTGTTGATCCTGGAAAGTATTTAAAGTGTTAAGTTATGATAGGTTGGAACAGGAGATAAATGCAGGAACCGGCTCAGGAGTCATGGTCTCTATTATGTCATCCCTGGAATCATAACAGTCACGTGATGTAATCTCAGATGGCACATTCAGCATGAGGGAGAATTTAAGAAGTAATTTTTTCTATGGTCTTCTTTGTGCTGTTCTCAATGCATTTCAATTGGTGCTTTCTTTTCCTCCCTCAAGGGTCTGCACTATATTTTCTAGTGAAAATTTAATGTTGCTTTTATGTTCCAGCCAAAGATATGCTTACATCCTCAGAGGGGCACTTAAAGCATTTCCAAATCTAAGTCCACATCTCAACATAGTTTAGTCATTTCTTTATAGATCTGGCATCTGGCTACCTTGGAATATCTTTATGTTTCACTGTATCTGGAGATATATCCAGGCAAATGCTTGTCAACCATATTAACTCCAACCTCAAAACTGTTGCTCCATCTCATCCTTGGACTTAGGATGTCCTCCATTTACCTACTTAGATTTTCCCAGTCTCAGAACAGAAACCACCTCCTCCAGATGTTTTCTATCCAACTTTCCTTGTCTAACTTGGATACCAGCACTGTAAGCACAACACGTGCCACAAGATGCATTTTATTATTTAGTGAATGAAAAATACATGTTGACTTTAAGCAAAATCTACTTTCCTGAAGCAACAAAACTCTCATGGTTTTCAAACTATTTCGTTATGGTCTTTACTCTTCACCACAAACTAGCTCTTTTCATAGCCCATGGACTAGTCATTCAAGACAGTAGTGGAGGTAGGTACAGGAGACAAAGTATTATTTTCTTCTTAATTCATGCCTCCAGAGGCCTAAAGCATTCCATTCTCATTTGCTGGAATTTTTCCTGTCTCTTCATCACCCACCCACCCCAAAATAGCTGATTCTCTTCCCCATACCAATAACTATACTGCCTTCTAATTAATTTACTTCTTAGAATCAGAGCTTCGTCCAGAAGAGACAGTGCCATTGCATATATTTAATACAGGTTTATAGACACCACACAAATTTTGCCACTTCTAACCTTAACACAGGAAGTATCTAAGAGGTACTAGAACCTTGGTAGTGGTGGTCATATTCAGAAACTAAATAGCAATCTAAAATGTGTGGACTAGAAGGAGGTGAGGGTGGTAGAATTTAAAATTTGTCCAACTGCAAGAATATAAAATTTCTGCAGATATTAAGAAATATAAAATATTCATGGAAGACTATGAGTAATTCCCTTTTACTTAAAATAAAAGGTGAAGCATTTTCAGAATGTGAAATGCCCTGAAATGCTGGAAAATTTGTAGGCAATGTCAGGGTATCTAAGGCTTCTGGTCATAATCATGCATCCAGTGTCAGCTGATAAGAATGAAATGGCAATATTGAGTCCAAAAATGTGTCACCAATTGTGAATAAAGCCTTTGATAATCTTGAGAATTGGCAAATGGGCCAGGGTAAGCTCACGCAACATTCCGCCAATATGTCCTTTACCAAGAGAAGAAAAGAGACCACTTGCAGTAGGAGATCTGTGTATGGACAGCAGTGGTTGTTCCTACAACAGAAACATCAAGATTTTAAGTTTGTCAGCACAAATATGATGGTGGCTATGTTGTTGTTTACATTAGCAGTCTGGGGTTCAGATGGGATGGTTCAGCAGCTAGTTTCCATCTCTCTTATTAGACAGTGGGTCTTACCGTGATCATCTTAACAATGTTCTATACTGATAAGTCAAAAGCAACAGTTTACTTTCAAAATTAGAAATCCTAAAGAAGAATATTATTTGTTAGTCTATCTGTTGTTTTCTACCTGGGAAAAGCTAGACTATTGGCAAAGTACAAAAGTTGGCTGGTGTTTGAAAACTATTCCCTGAGCTCTGCCCACTGAATTCTTCCCACTAAATACTACAAATCTGTCTACCACTGTGTGTGTGTGAAGATGGATTGTTAAGCATTAACTAAGCTTGTCTTAGTTGAGCCATCAGTGAATTATTCCTCTGCATCTGGCAGAATCTCTGTGAATTAAGAATTTCACTGAGCCATCAGATTCTCTACCGATCAGGGAGAGGTAGATTATAATTCTCCCAGTGTATTAATTATTACCTGTTCATTGAATCCTGAGCTGATGTTAGGGTAAAACCACTGAAACCTTTAATTAGACTGAGGCATATACATTCTCCAGTCCCCAGAGCCCAGCACAGTACTGTGTCTCCTTTTTAATTTAAGCTTATATCTTAGTGTTTTTTCTTTTAATTCTCATTGTTGGCACAACTTAGTTTTGCTTTGAACACACGTTGACTAATTTATAGAGACTGAACAACTGACTTATTCCTGTTTTCCTAGAAATTGCAGTAACATTACTTTCCTTGGACTACCTGGAATAGAGTGAGTGCAGTCATCATTTTGAAAGCAGCCCTCAGTCCTAATAATGCAGAACCTTTACACTTCTTTGCCCAGCACTTGTGCAAGATTGTTTGTTGTGGATCTCAGGGATTTTCCTCACATCCCCAAATGCAACAATGAGAAAACACCACATTGTTATCCAAAATCAAACATTTGCCAGTATTGCATTCCCATTGCAAAACAGTTAAGAATTTTAGGAGTTCTGAGATTTTACCATGCTGAGATGTTTACCAACCTAGCATGTTCCTTTCTTACTGATGATGTCATGTAGATGAGACAATATTTCAGACACAGTGAACTTTATCACTCACCGCAATAGCAGCCAGGGTTAAATTTTGCATACATTCCCTACTCTCAGATTAATACACAGAGTGAACTATTCAAACCTACAGAAGCAGTGGGCTGTTAACAAAAAGAAAGTTTAAGGCATGATAAAACACTAATTATATTGGTATCTTTATGTATTATTTATTAGAATCACTTGTTTATTAGTATCTTTACCTAGGATAAGTATATCATGACTCAACTTTACTTGCTGCAGAAACAATCATGAGAAATGACATGGGAAAAAATGAACATTGACTTTCCATTTTTCCTCCTGCTTCTATTGAGATATAATTGGCGAAGATCATTAAGTTTAGGTGCACAAGAGAGTGGTTTGATTTACAAGTATAATGAAATAAATATCATAGCAACTTTAGGGAGAATTCATTATTTAATTTAAGTACAATATTAAAGAAATACAATTTGTATTTTGGTTGTGATGAAAAATCTTAGGGTCTACTCTCTTAACAACATTCATATATAACAAAAAGCAGTATTAATTGTAATTTTTATGTTACTATGGGGCATCCCTAGAACATGTTTATTTTACAGCTGGAAGTTTGTTGCATTTGAGTGCATGAATCAAATTCTCCTTTCCCAACCCCTGCCTGTGTTAACTACAAGTCTATTTTTTTTCTATAAGTATGTTTCTTTTGAAGTGTACATTTATCTACAAACTGTATTAGTTTCTCTTACACATCATACTCTTTGCTATTTTTAGTACATTTCAAACTGATCACCAGAATATATCTAGTTATGATATGTTGCTATTTAAAGATATTTCATAGTTATTTACTATTCCCCATACAGCACATTTCTTGTCCCTGACTCATTTAATTTGCAACTGGAAAATTTTCTCTCTTAATTTTTGTCAAATATTTCTTTTTCCTCAACCCATTTCTCCCCTTCTGGTAAACAACCAGTTACTTTGTATATCTATATCTCCTTTTATGCTGTGTAATTTTCATTTGATTTAAATTCCAAATACGAGTAAAATCATACAGCATTTGTCATTCTCTTTCTGACTTATTTCAATTAGCATATTACCCTCTTGGTCTAACCATTTGTTGCAAATGAAGAAGTTACACTTTTTATAGCTGAGTAATAACCTATTGTATTTTTATCTGTTTGTGGGCATATAGATGCATATATACTTATATATATTTATATATATAAATATAGATAAATCTATGAAATATAAAAATAAAAAATAGATGGGTAGTTATATATACTATGAACACGCATTTTCTTTATCAATCATCTATTGATGAGCAATTAATTTGCTTCTATATCCTGTCTATTTTAAATAATGCCGCAGTGAATAAAGGTTTGAATTTATCTTTTCTAGTTAGTGTTTCTATTTTCTTGGAATAAGTATCCAGATATGGATACGTTGGATTATATTTTTAATTTTGAGAGAAAACTGCATACAGTTTTCCAGTGTCAGCGCCAATTTACGCTCAGTCCAGCAGTGCATCAGGTTTGATTTTCTTACATCCTCACCAACACTTATATTTGTTATCTTTTGGATTATAGTCATTCTGAAAGGACTGATATAAAATCTCACTGTGTTTTGGACTTGCATTTTTCTGATGGTTAATGATGTTAACCGGTTTCATATGCCTGTTGGTAATCTTTCCCCAACTGTATATTCATTTTTTGTAATGGGCTAAATGACCATAACTGTCTGATTTCATTTTTAGGCATTCTATGTGTTCCATTATTCCCTTTGTTCTGTGCCCCTACCATATTCTTTTTATTACTGTAGATTTGTATTATAGTTTTAAATCAGGGAAAGTGATACATCCACATATTTCTTTGTAAATTATGTTTGTGTTATTGTTTCTTTTCTTTTCTTTTCTTTTTTTAGTGATTTCAAGTCTTTTGTGTTTACATGTAAATTTTAGAATTATTTATTTTTAAATTCTGAAAATACCCTTGGTATTTTGATAATCACTGAATTTAATTAGTGTATTTTCTTGGCTAGTACTCTCATTTAATCAATATTTTGTTCCTCATCAATGAACACAGTATATCTTTTCATCTGTTTGCATTATCTTCAGTTACTTTTATAAATATTTAATAGTTTTCTGTGTACAGCTCTTTTACCTCCTTGGTTGGATATATTTCCAGGTTTTTTTTTTTTTGTAATGCAACTGTAATGAGACAGTTCCCTTACTTTGTCTATCTGTTAGCTTGTTGTTAGTGTGCAGAGATGCAAGCTTTCTGTATGTTAATTTTACATTCTGAAATTTAATCAAATGCATTGATAAACCCTAGTAGTTTTGAGGTGCCATCTATGGATTTCTGTTTAAAGTATGTCATCTGCACAGAGATACATTTACTCATATTCTTCATTTTCTATATTATATTTACATTAACTTTGGATAGCTATGGCTAGAATTTCCAATATTATTCTGAATAAAAGTGGTAAGAGTGAGCATTCTTGTCTTCTCCCTGCCCTTAAAGGAGATGCTTGCAGCTTTTAATCAGTGAGTGTCATGTTAGCTGAGATCTTGTCATGTATTACCTTATCTGTGTTGAGGTATGTTTCCTCATGCCCAATTTGAGGAGAAACTTAGTCACAAATAGATACGGAATTTTTCAAAACATTTTATGTCTCTATTGATTTGACCATATAATTTTTATTCTTCAATTTGTTAGTGTGGTGTATCATATTAATTAATTTGTGGGTAATGAATCACTTTTGCATCCCTGGAATAAAATGGACTTAATCATAATGTATAATCCTTTAAATGTATTTTTTGCTTTGCTAACAATTTAGTGATGATTTTTAAAACTATGCTTGTCAGTAGTATTTAACCTGTTGTTTTTTGAGGTATTTGTTCAGTTTTAGTAGTAGTGTGATACAGAAAGTTGGGGTAGGACGCCTTCCTTCCTCTGCATATTTTTGGAATTCTCTGAGAAGTATAGGTGATAGCTGTTCTCTAAATGTTTGGCACAAATTACCTGTGAAGCTGTCTATGCCTGGAATTTTGTTTCTTGGGAGATTTTGTTTAATTACTTATTAATGTCATTAGTGGTAATCTTTTCATATTTTCTATTTCTCATTCCATCCTGGAGATTATGTGTTTCTCAGAAATTGTATATTTCTTCTAGGGTTTCCATTTTATTTACATAAAATTAGTTGTATCTTCTTATAATGCTTTTTATTTCTTTGATATAAGCTGTAACTTCTCATTTATTTCTGAGCTTATTAATCTGAACTCTTTTATTACTCATGAGTCTGGTTAAATTTTATCCATTTTATTTATCTTTGAAAAGACATTATTATTTTGATTGAATATTTGTATTTTTAATCTTTATTTTATTTATGAATGTTCTGACCTTTCAGCTGTCTTTCCTTCTACTAACAAGTTTGTTTCATATTTTGCTACATCTTCAGTTTGTATGATTATGTTATAAGAGAGAGATGTTTCTTATTTATATAAGTGGGATTATTTTGCTATAAGCATCCCTATTAATACTGCTTTTGCTATACCCCATGGACTTTTTTTTGTCATTTTTCTTTATATATATTTCCTTTGATATATACAGCAATCCATTGTTTGTTTAATATTATATGATTTATCCTCGATATTTTAGTGTTTCTCTTAGGTTTTTTCTTTTAGTAAATTTCTATTCTCACAGAATCCATATGTTTCTTCACAAAACAAGGAGAAAAATAATAAAATTTATACAAAAACTGGAAAGAACCATTTTTCTAAAATTATCTTTGAAAAATGAACTAAGTTGTGGGTATTATCCTCCCTAACTTTAGAACATACTACAAAGATACAGTAATCAAAACATCAAAATATATCACTAAAAGAGACACATAGATTAATGGAACAAAATAAAAAGTCCAAAAATATGCCCACACACATAAGCTCAATTAGTCTACAATGAATGAGGCAACAGTATACAAAGGAAAAAAAGGCAATCTCTTCAAAGACTAGTTCTGGGAAAACAGAATATTACATGTAATAGAAAGATGTATGAGCACTTCCTTCCATAGAATACACAGTAACATAAAAATGGATTAATACTCTAAATGCAAAACCTGAAAATATACAATTTCTGACCATGAACAGGAGCAGAACTGCCTTTGAGAAAAATCATAGCAAAATTTATTTTTGATCTAACTCGTAAGTTAAAAAAAGGAAAAATAACAATAACAGTTTTTACTATTACTGGGAAAAAATAGATATAGTATGTGATACAGGGATTCCACTTCTTGTATAAGTGTGAAGTGCAAAACCTTTTGCAAAGCAAAGGAAACCTTCAGCAAGATTTATGACAACACACAGAATAGAAGGAAGAGTTTCACACAAGGAAACCAACATTTAGTTAATATCCATAATATATATATGTAGCATATTAGACCCAATATTTAAAAAACAAAGACCCCAAAATAAAAACAGTTTAAGGATCTTCATGGAAACTTTTCAAAAACAGACATGTGGATGATTTTCATGCACATAAAAAGAAACATAACATTGCTATTAATTAGGAAATCATAAATCAAAACCAGAATGAAATATAATCTCACAGCAACCAAAATGGATATTAAAAATATTCTTCAAATGACAAACATTAATAAGAATGTTGATTAAAGGGAACCCAGGTACACATATGGTGGAAATATTAATTGATGCATCCACTATTATAAAAGTGTGGACACTGCTAAGAAAACTAGAAATAGAAGCATCATATTTTCCAGCAATTCCAGTTTTTGATATAAATCTGAAAAAAATGGAAGCATTAAATTTAAAGGATATATTACCCCCAATGTTCATATCATCATCATTTATAATAGCCAAGGTATGTAGCACAACTCAACTGCCCATCAACAGATGATTGGCTGAAGTAGATGTAAGATATAAATAACATAATAAATACTTAGTCATTGTCATATCAAAAAATAAACTTATGCCTTTTGGAACAATGTGACTGGACCCAGAGACTGTTGCACACAGGAAAACAGGTCATACAGAGAAAAACACTCTACATTACCACTTACATGAGGAAACTAAAGATATGAGAGAAATAATCATTAAAAAAATAGAAACAGAATCATATATATATGTGTAGTGTACCAAGTAGTGGTTTCCATTGGGGACAGGAAGATGGATGGGGAAGACAGAAATATGCAAGCTACTAGTTATAAATTAGAGAAGCATCAGGGCTATATTTACATCACAGAGAAATATTTTAATAATTTAAATGATTTTAAAGAGTTTATAGGCATATATTATAGTAAAATGTGCATGCATGAGGGAAAAACATTGAAGAAAAGAACCCAGGACAAACAAAATATTTTATAGTACTCTGATATTAGGAGGTGATTTGTTCACTTTCTTTACTGTTCTTGTAATTTCCTTATTAGAATTTAAGCTTTTAAATGAAACAGTATAGACTTTGAAAATAGTGACATAAGTTTAAATTATTTCTGTCTCTCCCCTTAAATCTACAGTCAGTGAAACTTTCACATTTCAACAAAAATAACTACAACACAAAACAATACTCCAGAGCACACGTGTGCAGCTGAAGTTTGATGGGCTAAAACACATAAAGGTGGCTGAACTGAGGGAAGAGCAGAGCTGGTGCCTGCGACCAAGGCCCACTGACTGGGGTATCTGAGCCCACAGGTTAAGAGTACCCAGTAGAAATAAGGTCACAGTGGTTCACACAGCTTCAGCTACCAAGTGCACCATCACTCATTGTCACAGGTAACTAGGAGGGAGCCACAATGCAGACAGAATTTCCATCCTTTAGACACTCAGACATTCGTGACACTCTCCCTACATCCTATTCACAGTGGTGGAGACAAGTTTCCTTGAAACATTGGACACGGCAAAGACACTGGCCTGATTTCAAATTCCCACATGTCTTTACAACTTTCCTCAATGTGTGGACTGAGTCTCAAGGGATATCAGATAAAAGGAAGGGTTCATCATACCAGTGACAACAGTGGCATTAACTACCAGAGTTGTCTAAGAAGTGACAATGTAAGCAATCTTTTATCCAGACAGTAGAAACTGGAAAGTGCAATTTTGAAATATTGTCAGAGGTAGCTCAGGTAATTAAAACCAAAAATTGTGCAATATTGCAAAATACCAGGAAACAAAATCAAGGACTCCAAATCCCATTCTGTTTTTTAGTGTCATCAGAACAATAATTTACCAAGTTCATGACCAATCTCAGTAACATTATAAGGCAAGCACACACACAGATAGACAGAAACAGACACTGACACAGACACACACGTGCACGCACACGCACACACGCATGTACACACACACACAGAAAATATCAACCCTGCAGCAAACAAACTTAAAGTCATGGAATATTGGCGTATAACTAATAGAGAATCCAAAGAGATGTCATACAGAAACTCAATACAGAAAACAAAACTCAGAAAGCAGTTTAGTGAGCTCAGGAATAAAATAAATGGTGATAAGGAATACATTACCTAAGAGACTGAATCTATAAAATAACCTAACATTATTGGAGGACCAGATGAACTAAGTAAATGAGATGAAGAATACAACAGAAAGCACTGGAAGAAGACTGTCTTTGTGGAAGAGAGGTAAGCAAACTCACCAATACAAAACTAGAAATGATAGGAGAGGGCAAAGATACAAGATATTAAAAACTGAGGAAATTCTACAATAGCCATCAGACTTCTTCAGGAAGTGCACATTAGCATGAAATCCTGGAGGGAGAAGTAACTTAGAAGGCAGCTGATTGTTTATTTAAAATATTAATGGTTGATAACTTCCCGAACCTTGGTAAGGAACTGATAAACAAGTCCATGAGCCAACAAAACTCCAATAACATTAAGACAAAAATACCTCCTTCAAGATACGTTATATGCAAATTGGCAAGTCAGTGATGCAGTAAAATTTTAAAGGCAGCCAAAAAAATTTTGATAATCTACAAAGGAACCCCCATTAAGCTATCAGCAGATTTCTGAGCAGAAAACATATGCCAAGGGTAATTAAAATGACATTTTGAAACTACTGAAGTAAGAAATCTCTCACCCAAGAATACTCGAACTTGCACAGTTATTACTTATATATAAAGTGAAAAAAAAGACTTTACCAAACAAACCTGAACAAGATGAAAAAAAAACAAAACCAAGACACCTTAAAAGAGGTGCATAAAAGAGCTATTCTAAGAAAAATAAAATGGCAAATATACGCAAAACATTGAACTAAAGCAGAGACCACGAGAAAGTTGCATCAGTTTCTTTGGGTATGTTTTGAAATGTTACTATTCTATATGTATTAAAGAGAGTAAAATAGGAAATCAGATGCAATAAATATAGATACATCAATCTGGTAACATGTTCACAAGAGTAAAAGAAATAATTTGAGTCAGTAATCATAAAAGTTAAAGAGTAAAAATAAAACAATTTTAAAGGAAAATGCTATCAGCCGAAAAGAAACTAAATTACACATGAGGTGTTTCATTTTTAATTGAAGAACAGTAGATGTAATATATTGAATAGTTTCAGATATACAGCATAGTGATTCCAACCACTTTGTAGATTATATTGCATTGTAAATTATTACAATAATTGTAACATAAAATTATTAAAAGTTATTGTGTAAAATTCCTTGATCTATACAGATTATCCTTGTTGCTTATCTCCTTTATGTATACTACTTTGCATCTGTTAATGTCCTACCATTAAATTGACTTTCCCTTCCACTTTGGTAAATATGAATTTTTTCCCATATCTTTCAGTCTGCTTCAGTCTTCTGTATCTAATCTCTCTATCTCTCTACCATGTCCCTATCAAACTATTTATCTATCTATCTATCTATCTATCTATCTATCTATCTATTTATCTATCTTGTATGTATGTATCTATCCTTCTATGTATCTATTTATCTGTCACCTATGAATAGATAGCTATAGATAGATGTACACAGAGATTTGTTATACTTTAGATTCCACATATAAATTATATTATATTCTTTTGTCTTCATCTAAGTTAATTCACTAAGCACAATATATACTAGGACAATTCATGATGCTAAAATAGCAATGTGTTATACTTTTTCATGGCTGAGTAATATTCCATCGCATATTTATAGATATTTCATATCATCTTAAGTCCATAGTGTACTGTGGACTCTAGAATTGCTTCCCTGTGTTGCATATTATAAATAGTGCTGTTGTAAACATTGGTTCTTCTCAATTTATGGTTTTTTTCCCCAGATTTTTCCTAGAAGAGATATTACTCTTTAATATGGTAGTTCTCTTCTGGTTTTAAATAAATCTGAATACTGTTTTCCATAGAAGTTGTAACAATTTACATTTCTACCAAGAATATACAAGAGATTTCTTACCTCCACATCGTCTCAAACACTTTCTATTTGTAGACTTTTTGATAATAGCCACTGACCAGTGTGAAGTGATAATTCATTGTGGTTTTGAAATGCAATTAACTAATAATTAGCAATGTTGAACATTTTTATCACTTGCCAGTGACTCGTCTGTATGTTTTCTTTGGAAAAATATTAACTCAGGTACTCTGCTCTTTTTTTTAATTGGGTTTTCTTTTTCACATTGAGTTGTGTAACCTAAATCCATGTTACAACAATTAAACTTCATCTATTAACCCCTGCCCTCTTGCATTGTTTGCAAATATGTTCTCCAAACACACAGGCAGTGTTTCCATTTCATTCATAGTTACCTTACGTATGCAGAATTTTTCAAGTTTATTTAGGTCCCACTTTCTTATTTTTGCTTATATTTCTTTTACCATAGGAAACTGATATTAGAAAATATTCCTATGTTAGATATCCAATAGAGTAACACCTGTATTCCCTTCTAGCAGAATTAAATTATCAGGTCTTACATTTAGGTTCTTAATACACTTGGGGTTTATTTTTGAATGTGATGTCAGGGAATGCTCTAATTTCACTGTTTTACATGTAGAAGTCCAGCTTTCCAAACACCACCCACTGACGAGACTGTCTTTTCTCCATTGTGTACTCTTGTCTCTTTTATCATTGATTTATTGCTCATAGGTGTGTGGAATTATTTCTAGGCTCTCTATCTGTTTTTATTGATTATATCTCTGTGTCAATGTCATGCTATTTTTATTACTGTAGGGTTGTAATATAGTAAGGTATCCAGGAGATTTATACCTCTAGATTTGTTGGTTTTTCTCAAGATCATTTTGACAATTTTAAATGGTTTCATGTAAAACTTAAAGTTATTTATTTTCTGGTTCTGTGGGAAATACTACAGCTTTGTAATAGGAATTGCACTAAATCTGTAGGTTTCTTTGTGTAATACGGCCATGTTAACAATATTAACTCCTTCAATCCAAGATCACAAGACATCATTCCATTTCTTTGAATCATTTTTAATTTCTTTTCCAATGTTTTTTAATTTTCAGTATTTAGATCTTTCATATATGTGGTTACATTTATTCCAAGATATTCGGGGGGATGGGATTTTAAATAGTATTGCTTTCAACGTCCATTTTAGGGTATCTCATGATGAATGGGTAGAAATGCAAGAGAATAATTTACATTAATCGTGTACCCTGCTCCTCTGCTGAAATTATTTATTGTTCATATTAGTCTGTCTGGAGCCCTTAGGACTCTATGTAGATTGTTATGTCATCAGTACTGGTGACAATTTTACCTCTTTTTTCATTTTGCATTTATTTTATTTCTTTTTATTTCCTTTTCCTTTCTTCTTTTACTATGGAACAGAAGGGCTGAGAGTAGGAATCCTTGTCTTGTTCCTGAATTTATCCAGAATCCTTTCAGCTTTTCCCCTAAGTATTATAAACTGTTATAAATGTCCTTTAGTATGTTGAGAGATGTTCCGATTTTACTCACTTTCATGAGAGTTCTGATCATGAATATATGTTGAATTTTGTCTAATGCTTTCTCTGTGTCTATTGACACGGTCCTGTGAATTATGTCCTTCCTTTATTAAATATGCGTCATGCTGATTGCTATGTGTATGTTATACCATCCCTGTGACTCTGGAAGGAATCCAACTGATCATCGTGTATAACCCTTTCTATGTATTGCTGGATTAATTTGTTGATTTTTTTTGAGGATTTTTGAATGTACATTCATCAAGGATATTGTGTTTACATTTTTTTTTTTTTTGGTAGTGTCTTTGGCTGGTTTTTTTAACATGGTATTCATGGCCTCATAGAATAACTTTGGGAATTTTACTTCCTCCTACATTTTTTGAAATAGTTGAGAGGAAACAAGTTTTAGTGAATTCATCCAGGCATTTTGTTCAAGGGATGTTTTTAAAATTATAGATTTTATTTAACTTATACTGATTGCTTTTTTCAAGTTTTCAGTTTTCTCTTTATTCACTTTTGGCAGACTGTACGTTTCAAGAAATATGTCCATTTCTTTAAGGTTGTCCAAATGGTTGTCATGTAATTGCTCAGAGTGCTTTCATAATCTTTGTTTGCATTTCTGTACTATCAGACATAATTTCTACTGTTTCATTTCTTTTTTTGTTTGGGTCCGCTCTTTATTTGTTGATAAGCCTTGCTAAATGTTTATCAATTTGTTAATATTTTTAAGAAAAAATGCTGTTGATTTTATGATTTTTAATTTATTTTTTAACTTTTATTTTATTTATTTTCTACTGAAACATTAAAGATTTCTCATTCTACCACCTTTGGGTTTTGTTTGTTCTTATTTCTGGTTATTTTGTTTGGTAAGATTGGTCCTTTGTGTGAGGTTTTCCTCTTCCTTGAAGAAGGCCTGAATTGTTCTAAACTTCCCTCTTATGATTGCTTTTGCTGCATCCCATACATTTTATGAAGCTGTGTTTTCACTGTAATTTGTTTCCAGGTATGATTTTATTATCTCTTTGATTTCATCATTGACCTTTTTTTATTTAATTTTTTAAAAGGATATGGTTTAATCTCATGTATGTGCCTTTCCTGTTCTTCTTTCTATAGTTGATGCATAGTTTCATACTTTTGTGTATTGAAAAATTCTTGCTGTAAACTATATTTGTTTAAATTTCCTGAGGCTCTTTTCATGACATAGTATGTGGTTAATTCCTTAGAAAACATCCTGTACACACTTGAGAAGCTTATGTGTTCTCCATTTCTGATGCAGTGTCCAATAACTCATTTAGGTTCAAATGATCCAATATGTCATTAAGACCTCTGTTTCCTTACAGCTATTCTTTCTGGATGATATGTCCATCAGAATAGCGAGGTGTTAAACTCATAAACTATTATTTTTTATAATGAATTAATTACTTCATGTCTACTAATATTTCTACTTATAATTAGGATCTACAGTATTGGGTCCATATATAATTTAATGAGTGTAATACTCTATTTTTACATTGATCTCTTTTTCTTTATTTAATCTCATATTAATCTTTCATTGTGAACCTTATTTTAAAATGTATTTTGTATGATTTGAGCATTGCAAGGTGCACTTTCTTGTCATTTCCATCAAATAACTTTTACTTTTATTTCCTGGCTGTGTTTATCTTCCACCATAAAGTGACAATTTTTTGTGGGGGAAGACAAGATGTTGCAGGAGAAGGATACTCATAGCTAACCCTTTCCCTCAAATGCACCAAATCTCATCCACAGACCCACTCAGCTATCCAGAGAATCTGCAGATCTCTGATATAACATTGTCCCCTTCAAAAGATAAAGATGCAATAAATCTGGCAGGAGAAAAGGAAGAAAGAAAGAAGAAAATGCAAAACAGATTGGGACAAGCTCCACAGGGAGGGAGCAGCTAAGAAGGACAGGCATTCATTCACTGTGTCTCCCCTCTCCAACTGAGAGTTTGGCAGGATGGAGGGGGAGCTTCCAAGCCTTGAATCTGTACAGAGTATAAGTTGACTGACAGAACTAAGTAAACAGGCACAGACACCCAGCCAAAATGCAGCCAAGAAGCTGGGGGCAGGGCCATGCAGCATGAGCTGGTTGGAAGTTGGGGATGGCTGCACTGAGGCAGTCCTGGGGAATGCATGTTGCTGTGTGCCATTGCTGTGGCTGTACAGAGCAAGACAACCTGGGCCCTCCATGAAGCAACAGGGCAGATGTGCCCTGTAGGGGGAAGGGTACTTAGCCATCTCTGAAAATCTGCAAACGTTTCTAGGTGAAGAGAGTTGGGGTTCAGACACAATACCTTCTGGTCCTTTGCACCCAGGCAGCAGTGGGTGCAAAATCTGCATCCATGTCTAAGGATTTAGAAGCCTTAAGAGCCAGATGGAGACTTCTGTACATCCTGAGGCAGATAGGATTCTTCTAACCTGGTTTCTCAGAGAACTTGCATCACCAAGGCAAACAAGCAGCTGGCTTTTGGGCCAGATCAGGGACAGGGCTGTTCCTCAGGCTTCCCTGAGCCCACTTCCGGTGTGCAAACCCAAGGCAGATCATACAGTGGCTCACAGCAGCGGAGCAACTGGCACCCTGACGGGGTGTGTGGCCCCCCAAATTTTGGGCTGGAATTCAGCCCCTGACCATGGTGCTAGGAGAGGGCATGATGCACACTCCTGCCTGGTCAGTCTGCAACATCTGACTGCAGCATCGGACAAGGCAGTGACAAGCAGCCCACAGTAAAGAGAGCTGCTCCAGATGCAGTGTTGGGTGTAGGAGTGATCGGCTTGCAGACAGGCACTGGGAGCAGCACAAATGGGGGCTCCAATGGAAAGCCTCTGAAAACAGGAAGATGAATTTCCATAGCAGGATGAATAAAGAAAGACTTCACATTAAATGTACCCAGTCTCCAGGAGGACACAGACCACACCCTTGTTTTAATCTGTTATTACCTCTTCCATTTTCTATTATCCTCTTAATTTTTACTACTTATTCAATTATATATACACCCACTTTAATCCCTTTGACATTTTTAAAAAATATTTTTATTACAATTATTTTTCAAAACTCTGCTTCAACTTCCTCTTATATTATGCATTATACATTGTCTTCAAACATTTATTTCCCCTTCTTTAAAATTCTTTATCTCTCTCTCTCTTTTTTCTATTTTCTAAGTTGTATTACTACATAGGCATTAGGTAGATAAACTCCTTTAGGACCACATTAGATAACTGATACTCCATAAGCCACAGTGCCAGAGAGGTAGGAGCAAGATGAAAAAGCAGTCAAACCATTCCCAAATAAAAGAACAAGAGAAATCCGCTGAAAGAACGATCAGTGTAATAGACATCAATAGCCTACTAAATCAAGATTTCAAAAAAGGGGTGATCAAATTACTGAAGGAAATAAAAGATAGTGGTCAGAGATATAAAATATGTCAAAAATGAAATGGAAGCTATAAAGAAGAGCCAAGTAGAATAGGTAAACCCGTAAACTGAGATGAGTAATGATCTAAAAGTATCTCAAAGCTGACTAGATAATGCAGAGGAATGAATTAGTGACTAAGAAGACAGGACAATAGAAAGCACAGAATCAGAACAGCTACAAGAGAAACAATGAGAAACAAATGAAAAAAGCATAAGGGACCTATGAGAGAATAGAAAGCATGCCAATCTTGGCATGATAGAAGTCCCAGAGGGGAGGTAAGATCAAAGGGGATTGCAAAAGTGTTTGAAGAAATCATGACTGTGAACTTCCCAAACTTAAAGAAGGTATCAGATATCCAAATACAGGAAGCTCAGAGTGTCCCAAACAGGAAGAACCCAAATACACTCACACAAAGACATATAATTAAGATGGCCAGAGTCAAGGATAAAGAAATGATCCTAAAGGCAGCAAGAGAATAGCAAAGAGTGAGTTACAAGGGAATCACTATATGACTCACAGCTGATTTCACTACACAAATACTAAAGGCCAGAATGGAGTGGCAAGATTTATTCATAGTACTGAATGAAAAAAAGGTATACCCTAGAATACTTTAAATAGCAAGGTTTTCATTTATGGTAGAAGGAGACAAAAAGGATTTCACAGACAAGAAAAAGCTACAACAGTTTTGCAACACTAGACCCATGCTAAAAGAAATACTTAAAGTTCTACTCTAAAAAGAAAAGCAGCAGGATGCTACAGAAATATGAATCTCACAGCTGGAAATGTGATAACTCATTAATTAGAAATAAAATAAACACTAAATTTTAAAACAAGATATACAAATAATTGAGAGTTTGAGAGGGAGGCAGGATAATGGAGAATTTACTTTTTTGGTCTTTCTTTTACAAAATTTTGCTCTCGGTAGGATGGGTTTGAGATCATGTTACTATCCGTTTAATAAAAGCAGTTATAGAAATGGTCTAAAAGACTTATATAAAAGGGTAACAACAAGACAAAAACTTATCAGAGTGTCACTAAAACTAAATAAACTTCATGATAATGCAAAGTAAATGACCAAACCATAATAGGACGATGAAAAGAACAAAGAGGAAATAACAAATCTACTGAAAAGATAAGGTCAAAATGGCAATAAACACAAACATATCATCGATTATTGTAAATGTTAATGGGCTAAATGCTCCAGTCAAATGTCATAGAGTGGCAGGCTTGATAATAAAGCAAAAACCGTGAATATGCTGCATACAAGAGACCTACTTCAGGGAGAAGGACACATATAGTTTGAGAGTAAAAGGATGGAAAAGGGTATTCCATACGAATGGAAAAGCCAAAAAAGTAGGTGTTGTAGTATTGATTTCAGACAAAATAGTCTTTAAACAAAGGCCATAAAGAAAGATAAAGTAGGACATTTTATAATGATTGAAGGAGTTATACAAAATGAGGATAGCACACTCATTAATACATATGCACCAAATTGAGGAGTACCTTAGTACATAAAATAATTACTAACAGATACAAAGAGGGATAGTGATGGGAATCTAATCATTGTTGTAGATTTCAACACTGCATTAACTTCACTAGAGAGATCATCGAGACAGAAAATAAATTAGGCAACAGAGAAGTTAAATAATACAATAGAAATATTACTTGGTGGATATTTTCAGAGCATTACACACCCCACATAATAGTATATACATTCTTTTCAAGTTCACATGGGACATATTCCAGGATTCATGATGTACTTGGGCACAAAAGAATCCTCAGCAATTTTAAGAAGATAGAAATTACCTCAAGCATCTTTTCTGAACACAATGCCATGAAGCTAGAAATCAACAACAGAGAAACAAATGAGAACAAACGGAAAACATGGGGAGTTAACAATATGTTACTAAAAAATGAATGAGTCAAAGAAGAAATCAAAGCTGAAATGAAAAATTACCTTGAGACAAAGAAAATGAAAGCAAAACCACACAAAATTTATGGGACACAGCAAAAGCAGTGCTCAGAGGGGAGTTTATAGTGATACAGGCCTACCTCAAAAAAGAACAAACAGAAATAAACAATTAAACCCAATAGCAGATTGAACTAGAAAAACAAGAAGAAAAAAACCCAAATGGCAGCGGAAGGAAAGAAATCATAAATATTGCAGAGGAAATAAATAGAGATTGAAAAAACCATAAGAAAATAATCATCCATTCCAAATTGTGGTTATTTGAAAAAGTAAGTAAAATCGACAAACCTCTGGCAAAACTCAATAAGAAGAAAAGAGAGAGAGCACAAGTTAGCAAAATAAGATAGGAGAATGGAGAAATTACAACAAATAAATTAGAAATACAGAATATCATATGAGAATATTATGAATAGTTTATGGAAACAAACTGGATAACCTAGAGGAGGTGGACAAGTTTTTGGAAACATACTGTCCACCATGACTGAATCAAGAAGAAACTGACCCTTTGAACGAGCAGAGCACTAGAAATGAAATCAAAATAGCAATAAAAAATGTCCCTACAAATAAAAGTCCAGGACTGAATGGCTTCACAGTGGAATTCTACCAAACATACAAAGAAGAACTCATACCAGGATTTCTCACACTCCTCCAGAAGATTGAAAAGGAAGAAATACTCCCAAAGTCATTCTATGAAGCCACAATCACCCTGACACCACAACCAGGAAAAGACAATACCAAAAAAAATAATTATTGTCCAAAATCACTGATGAACACAGACGCCAAAATCCTCACCAAAATAGTAGCAAGCAGAATCCAACAACACAGAAAAAAGATTATACATCATGACCAAATGGGGATAATACCAGGGACACTGGGGTGGTTCAACATATGCAAATCAATCAATGTAATACAGCACATCAACAAGAGAAAGGACCAAAACCACATGATCATCTCAATAGATGCAGGAAAAGCATTTGATAAAATTTAACACCTATGTATGGTAAAAACTCTCACTAAAGTGGGCATAGAGGGAACATATCTCAGCATCATGAAAGCTATAGATAACAAACCTACAGCTAGCATAGTACTCAATGGTGTAAAAGTTAAAATCTTCCCACTAAAATCTGGGAAAAGACAACGATGCACACTATCACCACTCCAACTCAATATAAACTTGGAAGTCCTAGCATCAGCAATCAAACAAGAGAGAGAATTAAAAGGGATGCAATTTGGAAACGAAGAGGTAAAATTCTCAGTATATGCAGATAATATGTTACTATATATAGAAAACCCTTAAAGAACCAAACAAAAACTACTATATCTGATCAAAGAATTCAGCAAGGTAGCAGGTTACAAGATTAAGGTTCAAAAATCAGTGGTAATTCTTTATGCTAATGATTCAGATAATACTATCGAGCTACAGTCAACATGACAGCACTGTATATGTAGGAAAACAGACATATAGGCCAATGGAACAGAATAGAGAGCCCAGAAATGAACCCACAAACTTTTGGTCAATTAATCTTTGACAAAGGAGGCAAGAAAATACAATGGAATAGAGACAGACACTTCAGCAAATGGTGTTAGGAAAACTGGAGAGCAGCATGTAAATCAATGAAGCTAGAACACTCCCAATGGAGCTAGAACACCACACACAAAAATAAACTCAGACTGAATCAAAGACTTAAACATAAGACAAGATAAAATAAACCTCCTTGAGGAAAATATAGGCAAAACACTATCTGAAATAAGTCTCAGAATTTTTCTCATAGAAGAAATAAAAGTAAGAATAAACAAATGAGACCTAATGAAACTTACAAGCTTCTGCACAGTAAAGAAACATGAAGTAAAACAAAAAGACCACCTACGGAATGGGAAAAATAATTTGCATATGAAACAGACAAAGGCTTGAACTTCAGAGCATATAAGCAGTTCATCCAACTGAATAAGAAAAAATAAACAAGCCAATGCAAAAATGGGCAGAAAACCTAAACAAGCGATTCTCCAAGGAAGACATACAAATGGTCAAAAGGCACATCAGAAAATGCTCAATATCACTGATTATCAGAGAAATGCAAATCAAAACTACAGTGAGATATCACCTCACACCAGTCAGAATGGCCTTCATTCCAAAATCCACAAATGACAAATGCTGGAGAGGCTGTGGAGAAAAGGGAACAGTCCTTCACTGTTGGTTGCAATGCAGTTCGGTGCAGCCAATGTGGAAAGCAGGAGATTCCTCAAAATCCTAGGAATAGAATACCATATGACCCAGGAATCCTTAAATCCAGAAGGAAATCTATTTCAGGATGACACCTGCAGCCCAATTTTCATAGCCAGCACTATTTACAATAGCCAAGACATGGAAACTGCCTAAATGTCCATCGACAGTTGACTGCATAAAAAAGAGGTGGTATATTAATACAGTGGAATACTAGTCAGCCATATAAACCATCAACATAATGCCATTTTTAGCAACAAGGATGCTCCTGGAGAAAATCAGTCTAAGTAAATTAAGACAGAAAGAGAAATAAAAATGCCATATGAGATGGATCTAAAAAAAAAAACCAAACCAAAACAAAAAAAGCACAAATAAAAAAAGGAATAGACAGCAGACATACAATACAAAGTTTTGTTTGCCATGGAGTGTGGGGTGTGAAGAGATAGACTGGGATAGCAAAATTGTAGAATAGATAAACAGTATTGCACTGTATAGCACAGGGAAAAGTACAAAAGTTCATACAGCAGTTCAAAGACGATAAAATGGGACAACAAATGCACATATGTTCATTTTAAATGAAAAATTGTGCTCTACTCTGGAACTGGAGACAACTTCGTAAAATGACTGTAAATCAATAAAAAAGGTAAAAATGAAAAAAAATTATCCTAAATATTACAGGGGTAAATATAAATTATAGAGAATAAAAATCTATTCAAAAGAGTAATAGAACCAAGATTCTGTTTTATGTTTTCTTTTGAGATAAGCAAATTAATAAACCTCTAGCCAGGTGCATCATGAAGAAAAGGTAGATGATCCAAAGAAATAAATTAAGAAATAAAAGAAGAGAAATAACAATTGTTACCTCAGGTATACAAAAAAGGGATCATTTTGTCAAAAATTACACGCATAAAAACTGGACAACTTAGAAGAAATAGACAAATGTCTAGAAGGAGACAGAGATTAGGAGAAACAAATAATTTGAACATTCTGTGTGCTACAAGAAAGATAGAATCTGCATTTAAAAAAAATCAATGAATAGAAGTGCAGATTTAAACAACTCCCGTGGAGAACTGTACAAAAATACAAATCAAAACTTATACTCTTCAAACTATTCAAACTTAGTAAAGATGTGGGAAACTCCCAAATTAATTCTATGAAGCTTTCATCACCCTGATATCAAAACCAACATAAAAATAATGGGCAAATGCAATTTCAAGCCATTATATTTGATAGAATTACATGCAAAAATTCTACAAAATATTATTAGCAAACTAAATCCAGCAATACATACACCATGATGTACTTGGATTCATTGCAGGGTCAGAAGAGATGTTCAACATTTACAAATCAATCAGTTTGATACACCAAATTAACAAAAGAAAAAGAGAAAAAGAAATGGTCATCCCAATAAATCCATAAAAAGCATTTCATAAAATTCGACTTTTATTCATTAAGACAGCAAATACAGTAACAACAACAACAGCAACATCAGCAACAATGACAGAAACCTCTTAGCAATGTAGGATTCAGGAAATATATCTCAACATAACTAAAGTCATTAATTACAGACCCACAGACAACATAATATGCAAAAGTGAAAAACTGAAAACCAAATTAAGGAATAAGACAAGGATGTCCACTCTTACAATTTCTATTAAACACAGTATGGGAAGTTCTAGCAACGGCAATTGGACAAGACAAAAAGCTATTCAAGTTGGATTGAATGAAGTAAAACTTTTATTATTTTAGATGACATAATAATTTATATAGTGATCCCTAAAGATTCTCCAAACTAAAAGAACTAAAACTAATAAACACATTTAGCAAAGCAGCATGATTCATGATTAATATACAAAAACTGTCACATTTCTTTACACTAAAAATTAAATATTCCATAATTTTATAAGATCCATATGAAATCAGAACAAAAAATGAAAAACCTATAAAAAAATAATAAAATGAAGATAAAGAAATTTGAAGTGGATGCAAAGAAATGGAAAGAAATCTCAAGGTCTTAGTTAAGAGGAATAAATATTGTTTAAATATACATACTACAAAAGTTGTCTACAGATATAAAGTGATTCAGATCGAGCTGCATGTTATTTTCCACAGAACTAAAAACAGTCCTATGATTTGTATGGAAATGCAAAAGAACAAGAACTGCAAAAGTAACAATGAGGTAAAAGAACAAAGTTAGAGGCATAACCCATAACTCTCCCAGATCTAAGACTATATTAAAAAATACAGTAATCAAAACAGCACAATGCTGGAAAACAAATAAACATCTATATCACTAGAATGGAACACAGAGGCAGAAATAAGACATCACACCTATGGTCAACTAAACTATGACAAAGGAAACAAATATATACAATGCCTTTAAGACATTCTTCAGTAAGTGCTGTTGAGAAAGCTAGACAGATACATGTTAATCAATGAAATTAGAACATTCCCTCACACTGTACAAAAATAAACTCAAAATTATTTATATATCTGAATCGAATGCATGACAAAATAAAACTCCTGGAAACTAACATAAGCAAAACAAGACATATACTGAAGTAAAATTTTCTTATGTCACTCTCCCAAGCTGAAAACTTTAAAAACAAAATAAACAAATAGGACCTAATTAAATTTAAAAGCTTCTAAGTAGCAAAATATATAAAATGAAAAGATGAACTTCCAAATGGGAGAAAACATTAGGAAACAATGCAATCAACAAGAGGCTAATTTCTGAAATACACACATCTTTCATACAACTCCATTTCAAAACTCTACAAACAACTCAGACAGAAAATGAGCAGAAGACATTTCTGTAAAGAAGACACACAGATGACAAACAGGAAAAGTAAAACATGCTCACATTGCTAATCACTATACAAAGCGAAGACAAAAATAACATAATATTTTACCTCACACTATAGAGAAGGCCTGTCATCAAAATGTCTTCAAATAATAAAGAATGGGGTGGTTGTGGAGAAAAAGGGACTCTCCATCGCTGTTGGTGGGAATGAAAATTGGTGCAACCACTTTGGGAACAGTATGGGAATTCCTTTACATAATAAAAATAGACCTATCATGTGACACAGCAATCACACTCCTGGGCATATAAAACATAAAACCTGAAAACAAAGAATACTAGGGTAAAATATAAGAATTACACTGTGACATTGGATTTAATATGATTCTTCATATGTCTCCTCTGGCAAGGGAAGCAGAAACAAAACTAACAAAATACGATTGTATCACTCTAAACAGATTTACACTACAGAAGAAATGATCAATAAAATGAGAACTCAACAAACACAATGGGAGAATATATATGCAAGTAATAATTTCCAATCTAGTGTTAATATCCAAAATTTATGGCAAACCCTTACCCCACAGCAACAACAAAAATACCAAATGAACCAACTAAAAAAAGTCCATAGGAACTGAAGAGATAGATCTGAATCAATTTTCTGTAGAAAACATACAGTTGGCGAAATGACACATGAAATTATGTTCAGAGATATAAATTATTAGGAAAGTCATATACCAAAAGTGAGACAAGACCACACACTTGCCAGAAGGCTCTCATCAAAAAGAAAATAGATGATAGTGAGATTGTGGAAAAAAGATACCCCATGGACACTGTTGATAGGAATGCAAAATATTGATTCCATTGCATATATACATCAAATTTTCTCCATATATTTTTTCTGTCAAGGGATGTTGGGTTAGTAGGCCCCTGTCTGAAGGCTCTAAAAAATAAGCCCTTGGGCTGAACTGTTAAAAAAGCTGTGAGGAATGTCACATATCCAGGCTGGATAATAAATTGCCTAATCAATGCATCCAGTATGGATGGCTATATAGCCTATGCTGTGTAAGTTCCTCATAGAAGGACAACCTAAGACAGGCACAGCCGGCTGGATAAGAGATGGCCTACTTAATGAAGTTCCATGATGAACTTTAAAACAATCCTTGATCATTTAACATCCTGTGCTTACTGAAGGAGCATGGGGACATAAATAGCTTAAGATTATTAACATTGTTATAACTAAGATGATATGTGAGGCATTGTGCATGTCCTATATAAACCCTTCTTCTAAGAATCAATAAACAGTGAACTGCTCCACTTTTGTCCACACAGTGTTTGTATGTATATGATATCGTGCCACTGACAGGGTTAATTTAATTTGTTGGAAGTAACTTAAAAGAATGTTGCATTATATACAATGTTTTTTCTGCACTTATTGAGATGATTATTGAGTTTTATTTCTCATTCTATAAGTGTGGCATATCACCTTTATTGATTTGAATATTTTCCAGTATCCTTAAACCCAGGGATAAATCCCTTTACTCATGTATGTGTATTATACATTAAATGTGTTGTTGAATTCATTTTGTTTTTGTTTTGTTGAGAATTTTGTCACATATGTTCATCAGGGATAATATCCTATATTTTGCATATAATGTCCTTTCTAGCATTGTTATGCAAATAATACTGGCTTCATAAATCATGTTTTGATTCTTTCACACCCTTCAAATTCTTGGAAGAATTGTGGAAGAATTGGTGAAAAATTGTTTTCAAATGTATCGCAGAATTCACCAGTAAAGTCATCTTGTAAATATTTTCTTGTTTGGGGAGTTTGGATTATTGATTTACTCATGCACACTTTTGCTCTATTTATCTTTCTTAATTCTTCTTGATTCAGTATTGGAAGACATATGTTACTGGAAATTTGTCTTTTGTTCAAAGTCATTCAAATCTTTGGCTTGTGGTAATTTCTTATGATGCTTTGCATCTCTACAAAATCAGTGTTTATATCTTCTCTTTTATTTCTGATTTTATTTGAGTCTTATTTTCTAAGTCAACCTAAACGTTTGTCCACTTTATGTTTACAGACTTAGGTTTTTTTTTATCTTTTCAATTATTTCTCTTATTTGCCTTACTCTGATTCATTCAATTTTATTCTTTATTCTTTCTGTTTTCTCCTAGATTCTTGAGGTGTAAAGATAAGTAGTGTGAATTATTGTATTTCATTTATTATTAAATATTTTCTATTTAAATACTATTTATTTATTTATTTATTTATTTATTTACATATTTATTCATTTATTTATCATTCAATTATTGCCATTTACAATGTGTCAATCTGTGGGGTATAGCACAGTTTTCCCGTGCATGCAAACATTTGTGTGCATATTAAAGGTTTCTTCACGTTATTTAAGTTACTACCCTGTGTCATAAGAAAGAAATTTTGAAAAAAATTTATTTTTATATATAGTGGATAACATGTATAAATATACAGCTCCCAAATATATCCTCTCACTGCCCCTTTCTGCAGTAATCATAAAATTGTTCAGTAGATCTGCATGTGTGCTTCAGTTTTGTAGGTGAAATCACTGTGTTCTCATCCAAAATTTTTTTAAGTTTCCACATATGTCATGTAATGTATTATTTTCCTTTCTTTTTCTGGCTTACTTCAATTAGAATGACACTTATTGGGGACATACATTTTGCTGCAAATGCCATTGTTTTTTCATTTTTTATTGCAGAATAGTATTCCATTGTGTAAATATGGCATAACTTCTGATTACTGTCATCTGTTGTTGGACAATTAGGTTGCTTCCATGTCATGGCTGTTGTATATAGCACTGCTGAGAACATTGGGGTGCAGGTGTCTTTTTGAATTAGAGTTCTCTTTGATATATACCCAGAAGTGGGACTGCTGGATTGTATGTTAAGTCTATTTTTATTCTTTTGAGGAATCCCCATCCTGGATTCCACAATGACTGCACGAATCTACATTCCTTCCATCAGTGTAGGAGGGTTCAAATTCTCCACACCTTCCCAAGCATTTATTGTTTGTGAACTTTTGAATAATGTCCATTGTGATTATTGTGAGGTGATACTTCATTATAGTTTTGAATTGCCCTTCTCTGATAATGATAGTGAGCAATTTTATTTTTCATGTATCTGTGTGGCATTTGTATGTCTCTATTGGAGAATTGCTTGTTTAGGGCTTCTGCCCATTTTCAGATTGGGTTTCTTGCTTTTTTTATTATTATTATTAGGTGGTATGAAGTCTTTATATTTTGGAAATTTAGCCTTTGTCAGTTGCATCCCTTCTAAATATTTTCTTTAATCGTGTAGGTTGTCATTTTGCTTTGTTTATGGTTCCCTTTGCTGTGCAAAAGCTTATAAGTTTAATTAGGTCCCATTTATTAATTTTGCTCTTACATCCATTACCTGGGTAGGCTGTTCTAGGAGATCATTGCTGAGATTTCTGTCAGAGTGTTTTGCCTATGTTTTCTTCTAGGAGATTTACTGTGTCTTGACTTACATTTAAGTCTACAAGCCATTTTGAGTTTATTCTTGTGTATGGAGTGAAGGAGTGTTCTAACTCCATTGCTCTGCATGCTGCTATCCAGATTTCCCAACACCAGTTGGTGAAGATATCGCCTTTTCTCTGTCATATTCCTGGATACTCTGTTAAAGATTAATAAAACATAGGCCTGTAGATTTATTCCTAGTCCCTGTATTCTGTTCCATTTGTCCACATGCCTGTGTCTGTACCAATATAATATAGTTTTGATTATTGTATCTCTGCAATAGTTTGTGGAGATCTGGTGGTTTATTTCTCCAGCCTCTTTTTTTTCTTGAATATTGCTTTGGAAATTATGGATCTTTTATGACCCTGTGTAAATCTTTGGATCATTTGTTTCAGGCCTAAAAAGAAATGTTCTGCATAATTTGATAGGAAATCACATTAAGTCTGTAGATTGCCTTTGGCAGTATGGCCATTTTAACAATGTTGTTTCTTCCATTACAAGTCCATTGGGTAACTTTTCAATTCTTCAAATCTTTTTTGATTTCCACAATCAATGTTTTCTAGTTGTCCATGAATAAGTTATTTACCTCCTTGGTCAGATATATTCTTAAGCATTTAATAGTTTTGGGTGCACTTATAAAAGTGTTTTTTTCTATACTTTGTTTCCCTGTTGATTTTTTGGTAGTGTAAAGAAATGCAATTTGTTTTTGTACATTACTCTGAGTACCTTGCCCAGTTCCTTTTTTAGCCTAAGTAATTTTTTGTGAAGCTTTTACAGTTTTCTCTATATAGGGTCATGTCTGCATATCGTGGCAATTTTACCTCTTCATTTCCAGTCTGAATACTTTTATTTCTGTTTCTTGTCTGATCATTGTGGCTAGGTCTTCCAAGACTATATTGAGTTGAAATTGTGAGAATGGGCAACCTTGTCTTGTCTCAGGTTTTTATGGGAAGTGTTTCAGTTTTTCACTATTGAGTATTTTGCTGGCTATATATTTGTCATAAATAGCTTTCATAATGTTGAGATATGGTCCCTCTATGCCCACTGTGATAAGAGCTTTTATTGCAAAAAGGTGTTAAATATTATTAAATTCTTTTTCTGTATCTACTGAGATGTTCATGTGGTTTTTTGTCCTCTCTTTTGTTGATATGGTGTATCACAATTGATTGATTGATTTGCATATGTTGAACCATCCTTGTGTTCCTGATATGCACCTAACTTGTCCATGGAGTATAATCTTTTTTTGCATGCTGTTCGATTCTCTTTGTCAATAATTTCTTAAAGACTTTTACATCTATGTTTATCAAGGATATTGGCCTATAGTTTTCTTTTGAGGTATTGTCTTTGTCTGGTTTTGGTATCAGTTTGATGTTGGCCTTATGGTGTGAGATAGGGAGTACTCTCTCCATATCAATCTTTTGGAAGAGTTTGAGGAGGACTGGTATGGATTTTTCCTTGAATGTTGGGTCAAATTCCCCAGTGAAGCTATTTGTGTCTGAATATTTGCTTGCAGAGATTTTTTATTTTATTGATAATTCTATTCCATTTCTTGTGATCTTTCTGTTCAAATGGTCAATTTCTTCTTGATGCAAAAATGTTGGGCTAATATTTCCAGAAACTTCTCAATGTCTTCTTGGTTATCCAGTTTGTTTCCATACAGTTGCTCATGGTATTCTCTTATGATATTATGCAAATTTGTTGTGCTCTTTGTAATTTCTCCAATTTCATTTCTTATGTTATTTGTGTTCCCCCTTTTATCTTGTTGGTGAGCCTGTCCAGAGATTTGTCAATTATGTTTACTATTTCAAAAAATTGTTGATTGATTTTTTTCTATTTTTAATCTCTATTTCAATTCTTTCTTCCTTGATCTTTATTATTTCCCTCTTTCTGCTTACTTTTGGTTTTGTTCTACTTTTCATGATAGTTTACAAAGAACGTTAGATTATTTTTTTGGAAATTGCTCTTCTTATATAAGGAGGGCCTTGTCACTATGAAATTCCCTCTTAAACCTGTTTTAACGGTATTCAATTGACTTTGTGTAGTGTTTTGCCATATTTCACAAGATATTTTTTAATTTATTCTTTTAAATCTTCACCTCCCTCCCTTGTTTTAGTAGCATGTTTTTTAATCTACATACTGTCATTTTTCTCCCTGTTTTTCTTTCATTGATTTCTAGTTTCATGTTTGTATACTGAGAAAGATGCTTGAAATAATTTTTATCTTCTTAAATTTGTTGAGGCTTCTTCTGTGCCTGATTACATAATCTTTCCTAGAAAATGTCCCATGTGCACTGGAAAAGAATATATAATCTGTTTTGGGGCCAAGTACTGTTTTGAAAATATCAACCAACTCCAATTATTTTATTGCATCTTTCAGTGTCTTTGTTCCCTTATTAATTTTCTGTCTGAAAGACCAATCTAGTGATGGTAATGGGGAGTTATAATCTCCTACTGTGATTGTGCTCCCATCGATTTCTTCCTTTTCATCTATTAGTGTTTGCTTTATGTATTTAGGTGCTCTAATATTGAGTGCATATATATTAATGAGTATAATATCCTAATTGTGTGTTGCTCCTTTAATCATTATATCATGTCCTTGTTTATCTTTCTCTATGGCCTTTCTTGTAAAGTCTATTTTGAGTGAAGTCAGTACTGCTAGCCCTGCATTCTTGTCATGTCCATTTGCATGGTATATATTTTTCCATCTTCTGACATTCAAATGATATTTGTTCCTCTTACTAAAGTGGGTCTCTTGTATGCTTCATAATGTAGGGTCTTGTTATATTATCCCATATGACAATATATAACTTTTGATTGAAGCACTAAGTCCATTAACATTTGTTATAATTATTGATAGACTGCTGTTTATTTAAATTTTGAACTTCATTTTCCAGTTGACTTGGTATATCTTTTTTGTTCATTTCTCTTTCTTTTTGTGGCTTGATATGTTTTCTTTTTTATTATCTTGGTTTCTTTTTTGCTTTGTGAATTAATTGTAAACTTTTGACTTACGGTTACCCTGTTTTGTATGTATATTGACCCGTTATTATATCAGTTTGTTTTAACTGATAAGAATCCAAATTCTAACCCATCATACAGAGAACAGAAACAAGAAGAAAATACTCTGTATTGCCTGTTTCACTCTCTGATATTTAAAAATTTTGATGTCCTGTTTTACATCATGTTTATCCTATTGTAAGTCATTGTAGCTATTGCCTAAGTATGCCTTTCTCCTTTCTATAGAATCCTGCTTTTTTTTTTAGAGTAGATCTTTCATTATTTCTTTCTCTGTTGCTAAATTATTTTAGAATTTGCTTGTGTGGAATTTATTTATCTCTCCTTCTATTCTAAAGGATAGCCTTGCTTGATAAATTATCTTAGATTACAGCTTTCTTTCATTCAGGACTTGAATATGTTTTGCCACTGCCTTCTGTCTGTTGTATTTGTGTAGGACACATGTTTACAAATATAATATATATAATAATATATATATGTAAAGAATACCTAGTAGTGAAGTTAACAAATTAGGAGAAAGTCTATTAGTTAAAAAATAGAAAACATGGATGGAGGAAATTAAAAATGATCCAAAAAAGTGAAAAGATCTCTTATGTTAATGATGTGAAACAATGTGGTTGAAACAACCATACTACTCAAAGGAATCTACATTTAGTGTGATTCATGTCAAAATACCCATTAGATATTTCCATTTAATACAAAAGATAATTTCATAATTTATATGTAACAACTAAGATCATGAGTTGCATAAATAATCTTGAAAAAGTTTATTAAATCTAATGGTGTAAATTTCTCTGATGTTTAACAGTCGTACAAAGCTTTAGTAATTTTAACAGCATGATACTGGCTCAAAAACAGACACCAATCAATAGAAGAGGATAGAGCAACCAGATATAATCCCTCACACCTTTGATCAATTAACCCATGAAAATGGAAGCAAGAGTATAAAATGTAGAAAAGACATACTCCTCATTAAGTAGTGCTGGAGAGATTGAACATGTAAAAGACAGAATAGAATAATTCCTCAAATTGTATACAATCCATAAGCACAAAATATATTTCTATTTATTTTGTTTACTTATATTTCTTTCACCTGTAATTTATACATCTATGATTTGATCTTTTATTTCATTATCAAATGTATTCCTATTTTATTCTTTTTGTTATAAATATACACACAATTGTTTTCCTAAATTCTCTTTCTGATAATGTGTTGTTACTTTTTAAAAAGGCAACGGATATTTGTACATTGATTTTGAATTCTGCAAGTTTACTAAGTTTGTTCATTATTTCTAATGGTCAATGGAGGAGTATATGGAGTTTTCCATCTATGTATAATTATGTCATCTGTAAAAATTTTACTGCTGTTTTACAATTTGGATGCCTTTTTATTTTTTCTTAAGTAGTTGTTCTGGCTAGGACTTCTAGTAGTTTAATTTAGGACTTGTGAGAATGAGCTACTTTCTCTTATTACTGGACCAGAGGAAAACCTTCCTGTATGTTAACATTGAACTTGATGTTAATCATGCGTTTTTCATGTATGGCTTTTATTATGTTTAGTTACATTTTATCTGAAGAGAATTTGTTAAGAATATTTTTATAAAAAGGATATGATGAGATCTGTCAATAATTTTCGTACATTTATTGAGATTTTTAAATTTGAATTCTCTGTTTTTTAAGGGATGGCATCACATATATTGATTTGCATACTTTATATAATATTTATGAATCAGGACTAAATCAAACAACTATTGTTTACAATACTTAAAATATGCAATGAATTCAGGTTGCTAAAATTTGTTTAGAATGGAATTTACAGATATTGAAGGAAAAATTTACATTTGTAGCTTGAGTGTACATTTATTTAATTAAAATTTTATCAATCATTTTGAATTTGGCTTATGTTTAATGGAATTTATTTCTAAATAAAGAATAAGAGTTTTGGTAGAACTTGTGTTACTACAGTTTACTGATACACAACATAGCTTTTATTTACAATTAGTGAACAAAACTCTTGCCTTAAAATACCGCATTTTACTAACAATGGCAACTGTTTCAGGACTGAAAAACATAATGCTTCCTAAAATGCATTACCTAGACTTTTCCACCCCAACCGGCATATACTGATTTTTTTTGTTTTTTGATTGTTTATTTGCCCCTTAATTGAGTCACTGCTTATTAAACCCAGGATCTTGTGCATAAGTTTATTTACCAACATCATTTTGGAACACTTAACAGAAGCCACAAGAGAATGGATTATAAAGATGAAAAGAAAATTTATTCCTTCTCTAGGGACTGATAAACCTCTGAGTGAAAGAATAGCAAAAATAAACTTTTGTAAGTATACTATAAGATTTTCTCTTTTGTAATTTTAAAGAAGAATATTAAATTTCATTTCTTTTATTATAGCACTCAAATACGATTTAAAAAAAATTGCCACATTTGGGATTTCTTAAATTTGATCCATTATTTTAATCTAATTTTATATCATAAATATTTACCATTTATTTATAAACATACCAGATAAACTGATATTTATTCTGCTGATGTTTTGAAGATAGAGCTACTGATTTTAAAGTACACAGAAAAATACCTACTTCCATTTCCAAATCAAATTAAGTTTCGCATTAATTACAAATGATAATGAAATTGTTATATATTTTCTTTACATGTTTTACACAAATTTCACATTAAATTCAAAAACTTTAAAATTATTTAATATATTTTGTGTATTATATATACTCTGTTCACCCATCTGTCATAAATTTGTGTAAAAAAGGATGGAGATTGGTTTTATTTCATAGACCTCAAAATTAAATTATTAAAAAGATTTTGTGGGGATAATATTTGCAGATCACACTATAAAAATTAACATCTTATGTTTCATTTTAACTGGATTAATGAGAAATAAGCATTGGCTGATTGTTACACTTGAGTTGCTAGGAGACCAGGCGTTTTGTGATGTCACAGCTACTCAGGTTGAGAACCATTTTGATGGCCTAGCAGTTTATCTGTGCAGGCCTGCCAAAGCAGCATTGGAAACTGCAGTGCTCAAAATCATGCAGATTTGAAAGTAGCTGTAGAAAAAGTTATATGAGTTGACACATGTTTCTCAGAATTTGAAGATGTGTCTAATAAAGTTGGACGAACTGGTTCAGGAATCTGCGGCAGATCTCTATTGTGTAACAAAACATTCTCTGGGGACTTGGACTTGAGGTCTATGATTGAAGAAAATGCTTTTTAGAATTTGTTTGAAGAATCCTTGATAAAAAGACCATGTTACACACATTGTGTCTGAAAAAGATGAAAATAATAATTTTCGTTGTCTGACATTTTCAAGTAAACTCTGAAAAATGGCTGGGAGTGACCAACTTAAATCCATCTGGTGGGACGATAATGGAACTTCCATAGTGATTGATGAAGATGTCTTTAAGAAGGAAGTTTTGGAAAGAAAGGCCCCTTTCAGTATATTTGAAACTTGAAGTATGAAAAGCTTAGTTACACAGCTTAACCATTATGGTTTTAGTAAATTACGGCAAAATTTTCAAATGTCTGCTTGTCTAGCAGACTTCCTGGCAGAAGAAAAAATGTCTCTGTTTTAAGCAAGGTATTTAGAAATTTTAGTTACTACTTGGTAACTTACTTATAAAATTTTATTTTGTACATCAATCTATGGAAATATAAATGTAAAGATAGATTTTGAATATTGTATAAAAGTACTAATGTTAAAATATTTTTTCTAAAAAAAGGACAGTGACTTAAGTATTCAAGATTATGAGAAACATTTCTTGCAACTATGAATCTTATCAGAAATCAAAATAAATGTATTAAAGCTGCTTTTGAGAAGTGTCATTCACCATTACTGCAAATGCTAACATCTTAAATCTGATGACGATACTGTTTAAATGTTTGTTTTCCAAATAAGGAACTTCAAAGTACCGTTAGTAATGTTCATATTTTCATGATATTATCTTTGCGTGGTAAACGTGAAATCTGAGGGTTTTATTATGCTTATTGTAGTGTTGTATTTTGTTTTAAAATATTACTAAAACCTTTCTCTTTGGTTGTAGCTGCAGTTCTATCATAATACAAATTCTAAACGAGGCTTACCCCAGGTTTTAGTGAGAATAATAAGAAAAGTTGGGATTAAATATGCCTCTCTGGTATCTTCATTGGCTGAACATTTCAACAAGAAGCAATTTAAAGCAGAGGGTAATGTGGATAATCATATTTCTTGTTTTGTGGCTGACAGAAGTGGAGAAAGTGCATTTTTACCTTCTGCAAATTTAAACATTCCTCTAATAAGAAAGCCCTCTACTAGCCACATAATTGTTGATAAAACTATCCCGATCAGAGGTGATTTTTCTCCTACATCATCAATGTCAGTTAGACCACCAGAACAAATTGCAGTGGAACAACGTGCTATTTTAAATGAGTTGACCACAGTCCACAGGCACTACCAAAGTAGCTACACTGAAGCAAATGGCCGTGTTGTGAATCTCATTACAACTACAACTTCTACTTCTCAGTACAGCATCTTGTCTCCCATAAAGAGCAATTATTTTGGACTGATGGTGGAGCCTTCTACTTTTCCAAATAGATTTCACAACATATCTGTCAATGAAGGTATTTTTCTAAACTTCAACAAGGTAGAAACCCACGGTTCCAGTGCCAGTGATAGCTGATACATCAGCTACCTCTCTTCCAAGGCCAAATCATCAGCCTCTTCAGTTTATGAACGTCATCCTATTACAACTGATCTACTAGAGGACTACCCGATTATGCAGGATAACAAAGATTAAAATTGATGTTGGCAAATGTCGACAAATATATGCAATTTTCTTATTTGAACAATAAACATAGATGTGTAACTGTAATTTCCTTATATTTTTTTAAATAGAATTAAGAGTTAAACAGGAGACTAAGTTAACATTTAAAGAAAAAAAAGATATTGGATTGATATGATCATTTGATGGAACAATATGGGAGTAAATTTAAATAATTTCTTGTAAGGAAGAAGGCAAAATGGAAGAATTTGGAAAAAGACTAAAACATGGATAGAGGGAAAAGTACTAAGAGGTTTTTGGTTCATCATGGAAAGTATAAAAAGCGTTAAGTTAGAATAGATTGGAACAGGAGATAAATGCAGAAACCGGCCCAGGGATCATGGTCTCTATTATGTCATACCTGGAATCATAAAAGTCACATGATATACACTCAGATGGCACATTCAGCATGTGGTAGAATTTAAGATGTAATTTTATCTATGGTCTTCTTTGTACTGTTATCAAAGCATTTCAATTGGTGCTTTCATTTCCTACCCTTAAGTGTCTACACTATATTTTGTAGTCAACACATTATGTTGCTTTTATGTCCCAGCCAAAGACAAGCTTACGTCCTCAGGGAGGCACTTAATGCCTTTCCAACTCTAAGAGCACAAACTCAACTTAGTTTAGTCATTTCTTTATAAATCTGGCATCTGACTACTTGGAATATCTTTATGTTTCACTGTATCTGGAGATACATCCAGGCAAATGCTTGTCAACAGTGTTAGCCCCAACCTCACCACTTTTACTCCAGCTCATCCTTGGACTTTGGGTGTCCTCCTTTTACCTACTTAGATTTTCCCAGTCTCAGAACAGAAACCACCTCCTCCAGATATTTTCTGTCTATCCCCCTTTACTTGTCTAACTTGGATACCAGCACAGTATCACAGCACATGCCACAGGATGCATTTTAGTATTTAGTGAAAAAAATACATGTTGACTTTAAGCAAAATCTACTTTCCTGAAACAACAAAACTCTCATGGTTTTCAAACTATTTCGTTATGCTCTTTACTATTCACCACATACTAGCTCTTTTCATAGCCCAAGGACTAGTCACACAAGACAGTAAGTGGAGGTAGGTACAGGAGACAAAGTATTATTTTTTTCTTTATTCATGCCTCCAGAGGCCTAAAGCATTCCATTCTCATTTGCTGGAATTTTTCCTGTCTCTTCATCACCCTCTCACCCCAAAATAGCTGATTCTCTTCCCCATACCAATAACTATACTGCCTTCTAATTAATTTACTTCTTAGAATCAGAATTTTGTCCAGAAGAGACTGCCAGTGCAAACATTTAATGTAGGTTTATACAACCCACATAACTTTTGCCCATTCTAACATTCACAGAGGAAATAATTAAGGGGTACTAGCCCATTGGTTGGGGTGGTAATATTCAGTAACCAAATTGCAATCTAAAATATGTGGACTACAAGGAGGTGAGGGCTGTAGAATTAAAAATTTGTCCAACTGCAAGAATACCAAATTTCTGCAGATATTAGGAAACAAGAAATATTCATGGAAGTCTTTGAAAATTTCCCATTAATTTAAAATAAAAGGTGAATCATTTTCAGAATGTGAAATGCCCTGAAATGCTGGAAAAATTGTAGGCAATTTCAGGTAGCCAGAGGATTCTGCTCACAATCATGCAGTCAGTGTCATCTGACAAGACTGGAATGACAATATTTAGTCCTGAAAATGTGTCACCAGTTGTGAAGAAAGCCTTTGATAATCAGGAGAATGGGCAAATGGGCCAGGGTATATTCTTGCAACATCCCACCAATATGACCTTTACCAAGAGAAGAGAAGAGCCCACTTGCAGTAGGAGAATTGTGTCTGGACAGCAGTGGTTTTCCTACAACAGAAACATCAAGGTTTTAATTTTTTCAGCTCAATTCTAATGGTGGCTATATTTTTGCTTATATTGGCAGTCTGGGTGTTCAGATGGGCTGGTTCAGCAGCTAGTTTCCAGCTCTCTTATCAGACTGTGGGTCTTACCGTGATCATCTTAACAAGGTTGTATGCTAATAAGTCAAAAGCAACAGTTTATTTTCAAAATATGAAATCCTAAAGAAGAATATTGTTTGTTTATCCATCTGTAGTTTTCAACCTGAGAAAAGCTAGACTATTGGCAAAAGTACAAAAGTTGTCTGGTGCTTTGAAAACTATTCTCTGAGCTCTGCCTACTGAATTCTTCCCACTAAATACTACAAATCTGTCTACCACTGTGTGTGTGTGTCAAGATGGACTGTTAAGCAGTCACTAAGTTTGTCTTAGTTGAGTCATCAGTGAATTTTTCCTCTGTATCTGGCAGAATCTCTGTGAATTAAGAATTTCATTGAGCCCCAGATTTTCTTCCGATCAGGGAGAGGTAGATTATATTTCTCCCAGTATATTAATTGTTAACTGTTCATTGAATCCCGAGCTGATGTTAGGGTAAAACCACTGAAACCTTTAATTGGACTGAGGCATTTACATTCTCCAGTCCCCAGAGCCCAGCACAGGCCTATGTCACCATTTTAATTTAAGCTTATGTCCAAGTTTTTTTTTTCTCATTGTTAACACAACTTATTTTGGCTTTGAACACCCGTTGACTAATTTATAGAGACTGAACCACTGACTTACTCACGTTCACCTAGAAATTGCAATAAACTTTCTTTCCTTGGACTACCTGGAATAGGGTGAGCATAATCATAATTTTGAAAGCAGCCATCAGTCCTAATAATGCAGAACCTTTACACATCTTTGCCCAGCACTTGAGCAAGAATGTTTGTTTTGGATCTCAGTGATTTTCCTCACATCCACTAATTCAACCATGAGTAAACACCACAATTGTTATCCAAAATCAAGTCTTTATCAGTATTGCATTCCCACTGCAAAAGAGTTCGGTACTGTAGGAGTTCTGAGATTTTACCATGCTGGTTTTTTAGCAACCTAGCATGTTGTTTTCTTACAGATGCTGTTGGGAGATGAGACCATCTGTCAGAGACAGTGAACTTTATCAATCACAGCAAGAGCAGCCAGTTTTAAATTTGTATCCATTCCCTAATCTCAGATGAATACACAGAGTGAAATTTTGATGCCAACAGAAGCAGTGGGCTGTGAAAATGAAGAAAGATTAAGGCATGTTAAAACACTAATTTTATAATTATCTTTATGTATACTTAATTTAAATCACTTATTTATTAGTATCTTTACCTAGGATAAGTATATCATCACTCAGGTTTACTTGCTGCAAAAACAGTCATGAGAAATGACATGGGAAAAAATAACCATTGACTTACCATTTTTCCTTCCACTTTTTTGAGATATAACTGGCATAAAACATTTTGTAAGTTTAGGTGCACAGTATAGTGATTTGATTTACAAGTATTATGAAATAAATGTCATAGCAACTTTAGGGAGAATTCATTATTTCATATAAATACAATTTTAAAGAAATACAATTTGTCTTTTGATTGTGATGAGAAAACTTATGGTCTACTATCTTAACAACATTCATATTGAACATAAAGCAGTATTAATTGTAATTTTCATGTTAGTACGGGGCATACCTAGAACACGTTCATTTTTCGGATGGAGGTTTGATTATTTTGAGTGCATTAATCAAATTCTTCTTTCCCAACCCCTGCCTCTGTTAACTACAAATCTAATTTTTTTTCTTTAAGTATGTTTGTTTGTTTTTGAAGTGTAATTTAATCTATAACACTATGTTTATTTCTCTTACACAAATAAATGTTTGCTATTTTTAATACATTTCAAACTGATCACAAGAAAAAATCTAGTTTTGATATGTTGCTATGTAAATATATTTCATAGTTATTGACTATTCCCCATACAGTATATTTCTTGCCCCTGACTGATTTAATTTGCAACTGGAAAATTTTCTCTCCTAATTTTCCTCAACTTTTTCTTTTCCTCACCTCATTACCCTCCTTCTTGTTAACAACCTGTATCTTTGTATATCTATATCTCCTTTTCTGTTTTGTTATGTTCATTTGTTTTAAATTCCAAATATGAGTAAAATCATACAGCATTTGTCATTCTCTTTCTGATTATTTCACTTAGCATATTACCCTATTGGTCTACCCATTTGCTGCAAATGAAAAGAACTTATTCTTTTCAGAGCTGAGTAATAACCCATTGTATTTTTATGTGTGTGTGTGCATATATATATATATATATATATATAGTTCTTATATATATATATTTAGTGTGTGTGTGTATATATAAATATAGATAAATCTGTAGTTATTAGATGGGTAGATATATATACTATAAACACACATCTTCATTATCCATCATCTATTGATGAGCAATTAGTTTGCTTCTATATCCTGTCTATTGTGAGTAATGCTGCAGTGAATATAGGGTTGAGTTTATCTTTTCTAATTAGTGTTACAATTTTCTTGGAATAAGTATCCAGATATGGAAATGTTGGATTATATTTCATTTTTAATTTTTATATAAAGCTCCATGTTGTTTTCCACAGTGGAAGCACAAATTTACATTCACTGCAGCAGTGCATCAGGGTAGTTTCTCTTACATCCTCACCAACACTTATATTTGTTATCTTTTTGATAATAGTCATTCTGATAGGAGTGACATAAAATCTCATTGTATTTTGGACTTGCATTTTTCTGATGTTTAGTGATGTTGATCGGTTTCATGTGCCTCTTGGTTACCTTTCCCCAACTGTATATTCATTTTTTGTAATGGGCAAAATGACCATAACTGATTTCACTTTCAGGCATTCTTTGAGTTCCATTATTCTGTTTGTTCTGTGCCACAACCATATTGTATTTATTACTATAGCTTTTTATTATAATTTAAAATCAGTGACAGTGACACATCCTCTTTGTTCTTTGTCAAAGTTGTTTGTGTTTTTAGTTTGTTTTCTTTTCTTTCTTTTTCTTTTTGTGATTTCAACTCTTTTGTGTTTTCATGTATATTTTAGAATTATTTATTCCAAGTATCTGAAAATGCCGTTGGGATTTTGATAGTCACTGAAATTTTTCTGTGTATTTTCTTGGCTAATACTGTCATTTAAGCAATATTTTTTTCCTCATCTACGAACACAGTATATACTTTATCTGTTTCCATTATCTTCAATTTCTGTTATAAATATTTAATAGATTCCTTAATACAGGTGTTTTACCTCCTTGTTTGGATACATTTCTTTTTTTTTTTTTTTGTAATGCAACTGCAAATGAGACAGTTCCCTCACTTTCTCTATTGGTTAGCTTGTTGTTAGTGTGCAGAAATGCAAGATTTCTGTATGTTAATTTTACATTCTGAAATTTTAGCAAATGCATTGATAAGCCCTAGTGGTTTTATGGTACCGTTATTAGGATTTTTGTTTTAAGTATGTCATCTGCAAGCAGATTCTTTTACTCCTTTTCTGAAAAAGCTATATTTTATTTACTTTTATTTTGGATAGCTATGGCTTGAGTTTCCAATACGATACTGAATATAATTGGTAAGAGTGAGCATACTTGTCTTCTTCCTGTTCTTATTGGAGATGCTTTCAGCTTTTAAACAGTGAGTGTCATGTTAGCTGAGTTCATGTCATATATGACCTTAACTGTGTTGAAGTATGTTTCCTCATGCCCACTTTGAGGAGAAATATATTCATAAATAGATACTGAATTTGTCAAAACATTTTATGACACTATTGAGGCGACCATATAATTATTATTCTTCAATTTGTTAGTGTGGTATATCATACTGATTAATTTGTGGGTACTGAATCACTTTTGCATCCCTGGATTAAAATGGACTTAATCATAATGTATAATCCTCCTTAAGTTTTGTTTTATTTGCTAACAATTTAGTGGTGATATTTGCATTTATGCTTAACAGTATTATTTCACCTGTTATTTTTTTTCCTGTTTTAGTAGTAGTGTGAAACAGAAATGTGGGTTAGGGAGCCTTCCTTCCTCTGCAAATGTTTGGAATTCTCTGAGAAATATAGGTGATAGCTCTTCTCTTAATGTTTGACTGAATTCACCTGTGAAGCTATCTAGGCCTGAAATTTTGTTTCTTGGGTGATTTTGTTTTATAACTTATTCAATTTCATTAGTGATAATCTGTTCATATTTTCTCTTTCTCATTCCATCCTGGAGAATATGTCTTCTAAGAAATTGTCCATTTCTTCTAGGGTTTCCAATTTAATTGTCATAAAATTTGTTGTATTTTCTTATGATGCTTTGTGTTACTTTGATATAAGCTGTAACTTCTCATTTATTATAGAGCTTATTATTCTGTACTCTCTATTATGCTCATGAGTCTGGTTAAATATTATCAATTATATTTTTCTTACAAAAGCCATTATTTAATTTGATTAGATGTTTCTATCTTTAATCTTTATTTTATTTATTTATGTTCTGACCTTTCAGCTGTCTTTCCTTCTGCTAACAAGTTTGTTTATTGTTTTGCTACATCTTTTGTTTGTAAGATTATGTTATAAGAGAGAGGTATTTCTTATTTGTATAAGTGGGATTATTTTGCTATAAGCATCCCTATTAATACTGCTTTTGCTATACCCCATGGACTGTGTTTCTATAGTCATATTTCTTTATATATATTTCCTTTGATTTATATGGCAATCCATCTGTTGTTTAATATTGTATGATTTATCCTCCACACTTTTCTATTTTTCCCAGGTTTTTTCTATACATAAATTTTTTTCTCACAGAATCAATGTTTCATCACAAAACAAGGAAAAAATAATAAAATTTATACAAAAATATGAAAGACACAAATTTTCTAAAATTATCGTTGAAAAATAAACATAGTTGTGGGTATTATCCTCCCTGACTTTAGAACATACTGCAAAGCTACAGTGATCAAAACATCAAAATATTCCAAAAAGAGACACATAGATTAATGGAACAAAATAAAGAGTCCTAAAATAAACCAACACACATATGTTCTATTAGTCTACAATGAAGGAGGCAAGAGTATAAAACGGAAAAAATGCAGTCTCTTCAACAAGTAGTTCCTGGAAAACTGGACAGTACGTGTGAAAGGAAAATGGAAGAGCACTTCCTTCCATAGTATAGCAAATAAGGTAAAAATGGATTAAGTTTCTAAATGTAAAACTTGATACTAAAGAATTTCTGACCAAAAACAGGAGCAGAACAGCCTTTGAGATAAATCATAGCAACATTTATATTTGATGTATCTCCTAAGTAAAAAAAAGAGGAAAATTAACAATAACAGATTTTAATTTTACTGAGGAGAAAATAGAAGTACTATGTGATACAGGGATTCCACTTCTTGTATAAGTGTGAAGTGTAAAACCTTTTGCAGAGCAAAGGAAACCTTCAGCAAGACATATGACAACACACAGAATAGAAGGAATAATTTCAGACAATGGAACCAACATTTTGTTAAAATCTGTAATATATATGTAGCATATTAGACAAATTATTTAGAAATCAAAGACCCCAACTTAAAAACAGTTTAAGGATCTTCTTGGAAACTTTTCAAAACAGACCTGTGGAAGATTTTCATGTGCATAAAAAGAAACATATCATTGCTATTCATTAGGAAAATGTAAATCAAAACCAGAATGAAATATAATCTCACAGCAACAAAATGGCTTTTAAAAAAACTCTTGAAATGACAAAAATTAAAAAGAATGTTGATAAAAGGGAACTCAGGTACACTGTTGGTGGAAATATAAATTGATGCATCCACTATTATAAAAGTGTGAACAGTGCCCATAAAACTAGATATAGAAGCATCGTGTGTTGCAGCAATTCCAGTTTTTGGTATTAATCTGAAAAAAAATGAAAGCATTAAATTTAAAGAATATATTACCCCCAATGTTCTTAACATCATCATTTATACTAGCGAAGCATTGATGCACCACTCAACTTCCCATCAACAGATGATTGGCTGGAGGTGTTGAGAGATATAGATAACATAATAAATACTTAGCCAATGTCATATAAAAATAAAATTCTGCATTTGGAGCAATTGGACTGGACCCAGAGTGTGTTGCATACAGGAAAATAAGTCATACAGAGAAAAACACTATATATTATCACTTACATGAGGAAACTAAAGATATAAGAGAAATAATCATAAAAAACAGAAACAGAATCATATATATATGCGTAGTGTACCAAGTAGTTGTTTGCTGTGGGGACAGGAAGAAGGATGGAGAAGACAGAAATGTGCAAACTACTAGTTATAATTTAGAGAAACAACTCAGCTATATTGTCAACAGAAAAATATTTTAATAATTTAAATGATTTTAAAGAAATTATAGGCATATATTATAGTAAAATGTGCATGTATGTGGGAAAAACATTGAAGAAAAGAACCCAGGAAATACAAAATAGTTTCTGGTACTCTGATATTAAGGTAGGTGATTTGTTCAATTTCTTTAATCTTCTTATAATGTCCTTAGTAGAATTTAAGCTTTTAAATGAAAAAGTATATTCTTTTAAAAAAGTGACACAAGTTTAAATTATTTCTGTCTCTCCCCTTAAATCTACAGTCAGTGAAACGATCTCATCTGAACAAAAATATCTACAACACAAAACATTACTGCAGAACGCATGTGTACAGCTGAACTTTGGTGGGCTAAAACACATAAAGAATACTGAACTGAGGGAAGAGCAGATTTGGTGTCTGCAACCAAGGCCCCCTGACTAGGATATCTGAGTCCACAAGTTCAGAGAACCCAGTAGAAACAGGTTCTCAGTGGTTCACACAGCTTCGGCCTCAAACTTCACCAGTACTCATGGTCACATTTAACTAGGAGGGAGCCACAATGGAGACAGAAATTCCATCCTTCAGACACTCAGACATTTATGACACTGTCCCTAATCCCCATTCACAGTGGTGGAGACAAGATACCTTGCAACACTGGACATGGCAAAGGCTCCTGTGTGATTCCAAATACCCACCTGTCTTTACACCATTCCTCAGTGTGTACACTGAGTCTCAAATGATATAAGATAAAAGGAAGGATTCACCAGCCCAGTGACAACAGTGGCATTAACTACCAGAGATGTCTAAGAAGCGACAATGTAAGCAATCTTTTATCCAGCCAGTAGAAACTGGAAATTGCCATTTTGAATTATTATCAGAGGTAGCTTAGGTAAGTAAAACCAAATATTGTGCAATATTGCAATCTACCAGAAAACAAAAACAAGAACTCCAACTCCCTAGCTGTTATTTAGTGTCATCAGAGCAATAATTCCCCAAGAGCATGACCAATTTCAGTAGCAGTATATGGCACACACACACACTGATACACACACACAGGCACCGACACAGATGCAGACACACACGCACATGCTCACGCACCCACACACGCACACATACACACACACAATGTCAACCCTGCAGCAAACAAACTTAAAGTCATATAATATTGCCATATAACTGATAGGAATCCAGAGAGATGTCATACACAAACTCAATATAAAAAACAGAACTCAGAAAGCAGTTTAGTGAACTCAGTATTAAAATAAATGATGATAAGGAATACATTACTGAAGAGACTGAAACTATAAAATAACCCAACATTATTGGAGGACCAGATGAACTTAGTAAATGAGATGAAGAATGCAACAGAAAGAATTGGAAGAAGACTGTCTTTGTGGAAGAGAGATTAGCAAACTCACCAATACAAAACTAGAAATGAAAGGAGATGACAGAGATACAAGATATTAAAAAGTGAGGAAATTCTACAGTAGCCATCAGACTTCTTCAGGAAGTGCACATTAGAGTGAAATCCTGGAGGGAGAAGAAAGTTAGAAGGCTGTTGATGGTTTATTTAAAGAAGTAATAGTTGATAACTTCCTGAACATGTGTAAGGAACTTATATACAAGTCTGTGTGTCAACAAAACACCAATAACTTTAAGACAATGAGACCTGATTTAAGATATGTCATATGCAAATTGGCAAGTCAATGACAGAATAAAATTTTAAAAGCAGCCAATAAGTTATGATAATCTACAAAGGAATCCCCATTAGGCTATCAGCAGATTTCTGAGCAGAAAACATATGCCAAGGTAAATAAAATGACATTTTCAAACTACTGAATTAAGAAATTTCTCACCTAAGAATACTATACCTAGCACAGTAATCCCTTACATATAAAGTTAAAGCCTTTACCAGACAAACCAAACCTGAATGAGATAAAAAAACAAAACCGAGACACCTTAAAAGAGGTACAGAAAAATGCTATTCTAAGAAAAGTAAAATGGCAAAAATAAGCAAAACTTTGAACAAAATACTAAGCAGAGACCACGAGAAAGTTGCAACTGTTTCTTTGGGTATGTTTTTAAATGCTACTTTACTATATGGATTGAAGAGTGAAAAATAGGAAATCATTTGCAATAAATATAGATACATCAATCTGGTAAGGTGTTCACAACAGTAAAAGAAATAATTTTAGTCAGTATTCTTGAAACATAAAGAATAGAATTAAAACAATATTAAAGGAAGATGCTATCAGCAGAAAAAACACTAAATTATACATGAGATGTTTTATTTTTATTTGAAGTACAGTAGATGTACAGTTTTGTGTAGTTTCAGATGTACAGGATAGTGATAGAAACCACTTTGTATATTATATTGCATTATAAATTTTTACAATAATTGCAACATTATTTATTATATATTATTGTGTATAATTCCCTGATCCATACAGATTATCCTTGTTGCATCTCTCCTTTATGTATACTACTTTGTATCTGTCAATGTCTTACCATTAAATTGTCTTTCACTTCCAATTTGCTAAACATAAATTTTTCCCCATATCTTTCAGTCTGCTTCAGGCTTTTCTATCTAATCTCTCTATCTCCCTACCATGTCTCTATCAATCTATCTATCTATCTATCTATCTATCTATCTATCTATCTATCTATCTATCTATCATGTATCTATGTATCTATCCTTCTATCTAACTATTTATCTGTCATCTATCAATTGATAGCTATAGATAAATGTACACAGATATGTGTTATTCTTTATATTCCACATATAAATTTTATTATATACTTTTGCCTTTGTCTAAGTTACTTCTCTAAGCAGAATATTTACTAGGTCCTTTCATGATGCTGAAATAGCAATGTGTTGTACTTTTTCATGGCTGAGTTATATTCCATTATATATTTATAGAAACATCATATCTTCTTAAGTCCATAGTCTACTGTGGACCCTTGGATAGATTACCTGTCTTGCATAATATAAACAGTGCTGTTGTGAACATTGGTTCTTCTCAATTTAGTGTTTTTCCCCAGATTTTTCCTAGGAGAGGTATTACTGGGTCATATGGTAGTATTACTGGGTCATATGGTAGTACTCTTTTTACTTTTTAAATAATCTGAATACTGTTTTACATAGCAGTTGTACCAATTTACATTCCTACGAAAGTATAAAAGAGATTTGTTTCCTCCATATACTCTCCAACACTTTCTATTTGTACTTTTTGATAACAGCCATTTGACCAGTGTGAAGTGATACCTCATTGTGGTTTTGATATGCAATTACAAATAATTATTAATGTTGAACATTTTTAACACTTGCCTGTTACTCATCTTTAAGTTTTCTTTGGAAAAATATTAACTCAGGCACTCTGCTCCATTTTTTTATTGGGCTTTTGTTTTTCACTTTGAGTTGGGTAACCTAAATCCATGTTACATCTATTAACCTACATCTTTTAACCCCTGGTCACTTGCATTGTTGGCAATTGTATTCTCCAATTACACAGACAATGTTTTCATTTCATTGATAGTGTCCTTAGCTGTGCAGAAGTTTTCAAGTTTGTTTAGGTCCCATTCACATATTTTTGCTTTTATTTCTTTTGCCTTAGGAGGCAGATATAAGAAATTATTCCTATGATATATATCCAATATGGTATCACCTATATCTCCTACTAGAAGTTTTTTAGTATCAGGTTTTACAGTTAGGCCCTTAATAAACTTGGAGTTTATTTTTGTATATGATGTCAGGGGATGCTCTCATTTCACTGTTTTACATGTAGATGTCCAGCTTTCCCAACACAATCCATTGACGAGACTGTCTTTTCTCCATTGTGTACTCTTGCCTCTTCTATAATTGATTCATTACTCATAGGTGTGTGGAATTATTTCTAGGCTCTCTATCTGTTTTTATTGATTATATATCTCTGTCAATGCCATGCTGTTTTTATTACTGCAGGGTTGTAGTATAATAAGCTATTGGGGAGTTTTATACCTCCAGATTTCTTGTTTTTTCTCAAGATCATTTTGGCAATTTTTAAAGGTTTCATGTAAAGCTTAGAGTTATTTATTTTCTGGTTCTGTGGGAAATACTACAGCTTCGTAACAGGAATTGCACTAAATCTATAGGTTACTTTGTGTAGTACGGCCATGTTAACAATATTAACTACTTCAATCCAAGAGCACAAGACATCTTTCCATTTCTTTGATTCATTTTTAATTTCTTTGTCAACGTTTTTTAATTTTCAGTGTTTAGATCTTTCATATATATGGTTACATTTATTCCAAGATATTCGGGGTGATGTGATTTTAAATAGTATTGCTTTCAACGTCCATTTTAGGGTATCTCATGATTAATATGTAGAAATTCAAGAGAATTCTTTAAATTAATCTTGTATCCGGCTCCCTTGATGAAATTTTTATTGTTCATAATACTCAGTGTGAAGACCTTAAGACTCTATGTAGATTGTTATGTCATCAGTACTGGTGACAATTTTGCCTCTTTCCATTTTGCATTTCTTTTACTTCTTCTTCTTTCCTTTTCCTTTCTTCTTTTACTATGGAACAGAAGTGCTGAGAGTAGAAATCAATATGTTGTTCCCTAATTTACCAAGAATGCTTTCAGCCTTTCCCCTAAGTATTATAAATTGTTATAAATGGCCTTTATTATGTTGAGAGATGTTCCCATTGTAGTCCCTATTATGAGAGTTGTGATCATGAATGATTGTTGAAATTTGTCTAATGATTTTTCTGTGTGTATTGACATGGTCCTGTGAATTTTGCCCTTATTTTATTAAATATGTGTCATGCTGATTGACTTGTGTATGTTGAATCATCCTTGTGACTCTGGAAGGAATCCAACTGATCATCGTGTATTATCCTTTCTATGTACTGCTGGATTAGTTTGTTGATGTTTTTCGTGGATTTTTGAATCTATATTCATCAAGAATATTGGCTTTACATTTTATTTTTATTTTTTGTTAGTGTCTTTGACTGGTTTTGTTATCATGGTATTGGTGGCATCATAGAATAACTTTGGGAATTTTCTTTCCTCCTTCATTTTTTGAAATAGTTGGGAGGAAAGTGGTTTTAGAGAAGGCATTTAGGTATTGTGTTCAAAGGGTATTTTTAATACCATAGATTTTATTTAACTTATACTGATTGCTCGTTTCAAGTTTTCAGTTTTATCTTTATTAAGTGTTGGCAGGAAGTACGTTTCAAGAAATTTGTCCATTTCTTTAAGGTCGTCTAGTTGGTTGTCATGTAACTGCTCAGAGTGCTTTCATAATCTTTTTTTGTATTTCTGTAATATCAGATTTTATTTCTACTCTTTCATTTATTATTTTGTTTGGGTCAGCACTCTGAATTTCTTGATAAACCTGACTTTATGCTTGTCAATTTGTTAATGTTTTTAAGAAAAAAAAGTTGTTGATTTAATGATTTTTAATTTATTTTTTAATTTTTTATTTATTTTCAACCTAATCATTAAAGATTTCTCTTTCCACTGCTTTTGGGTTTGTTTGTCCTTATTTCTAGTTATTTTGGGTAGAAAGCATGGTCCTTTGTGTGAGGTATTTTTTTTCCTTGTAGAAGGTCTGAATTGTTCTAAACTTCCCACTTAGATTTCTTTTACTGCATCCCATACTTTGTATGAAGCTATTTTCATTGTAATTTGTTTGCAGGTATGATTTTATTACCTCTTTGATTTCATCATTGACCTTGTTTTATTTTAATTTTTTAAAGGATGTGGTTTAATCTCATGTTTGTGGTTTTCCTGTTCTTGTTTCTAGAATTGATGCATAGTTTCATAATTTTGTGTATGGAAAAATATTTGCTGTAAACTATATTTGCTTAAAGATCCTAAGGCTCTTTTCATGACATAATAAGTGGCTAATTCCTTAGAAAACATCCTGTGCACACTTGAGAAGCTTTTGTGTTCTCCTTTTCTGATGCAGTGTCCAATAGTTCATTTTGGTTCAAATTATCTAATATGTCATTAAGACCTCTGTTTCCTTACAGATATTCTTTCTGGATGATATGGCCATCAGAATAGTGAGGTGTCACATTCATCTGCTATTATTGTTTTGTAATAAATTAATTACTTCATGTCTACCAATATTTCTTTTTATACTTAGGATCTACAGTGTTGGGTCCATATATAATTTAATGAGTGTAATACTCTATTTTTACATTGATCTCCTTTTTTTAAGTAATCTCATATTAATCTTTCATTGTGAACCTAATTTTGGAACATATTTTGTATGATTTGAGCATTGCAAACTGCACTTTATTGTCATTTCCATGAAATATCTTTTCCATCTATTTCCTGGCTGTGTTTATCTTCCACCATAAAGTGAGATTTTTTGGGGGGAAGGCCAATATGTTGGAGGGGAAGGATGCTTGTAGCTCACCCTTTCTCACAAATGCACCAAGACTCATCCACAGACCCACTCAGCTAAACAGAGGACCTGATGAACTCTGATGGAACATTGTCCTCTTCAAAAGATAAAAATGCAAAAAATTTGGAAGAAGAAAAGGAGGAAAGAAATAAGAAAAGGCAACACAGATTGGGACAGTTCCCACGGTGAGGGAGCATCTTTGAACCACAGGTGCTCACTCACAGTGTCTCCCCTCTTCAACTGAGAGTTCTGCAGGATGAAAGGGGAGCCTCCAACGATTGGATCTCTACAGAGAATAAGTTGACTGACAGATCTAAGTTAAAAAGGAACAGGGGATCCCTGTGTCACCAACCCCAAGATGAATCCTGGCAGCTGAGTGCAGGGCCATGCTGCACGAGCTTGATGGCAGATGGAGATGGCTGCACCGAGGTAGCTTGGGGAAATGGAGGGGGCTGTGTGTCATTGCTGAGGGTGCACAGGGCAGAACAATCTGGGCCCTCCATAAAACAACAGGACAGACGTGCCCTGGGAGGGGAAAGGTGCATTCCCCATCTTTGATAATCCACAAAAGTTTCTAGGTGAAGTGAGCTGGGGTGCAGACACAGCCACCATACCCTCTGGTGCTTTGCATGCAGGTGGCAGTGGGAGCAAGACCTGCATCCATTCCTAAGGACTTAGCAGCGTCAAGTGACAGATGGGGCTTGTCTACAGTCTGAGGCAGATAGGATAATTCTGCCCTATTTCCTCAGAGAACTTGCTCTGCCAAGACAAACAAGGAGCTGTGTTTTGGCCTAAACAGGGACAAGTCTGTTCCTCAGTCTACCCTGAGCCCAATTCAGGTGTGCAAACCCGAGGCAGAGCATACAGTGGCACAGAGCAGTGGAGAGACCAGCACCATGAGGGGGCTGGTGGCCTCCCACCTTTTGAGCTGGAACGCAGCCCCTGACCATGTGGCTGCGAGTGAGCATGATGTCCAATCCTGCCTGGTCAGTCTGAAACATCTGACTGCAGCTTCGGGCAGGGCAGTGACAAGCCAGCCCACAGTAAAGAGAGCTGCTCTGGAACCAGTGTTTGGAATAGGAGCAATCTGCTTGCTAACAGGCCCTGGGAGCAGCACATATTAGAACTCCAATGGAGGGCCTCTGGAAAAAGTAAGCTGAGCTTCCAAAACAGGATCAAGACAGAAAGACTTCACATTAAAAGTACACAGTCACCAGGAGGACACTAACCACCCCCTTGTTTTAATCTGTTTTTACCTGTTTCATTTTCTATTACCCTCTTAATTTTTACATCTCAGGCAATTATATATACCCCCATTTTAATCCCTTTGAAATTTTTTAAAATATATTTATTATTATTTTTCAAAACTCTGCTTTAACTTGCTTTTCTATTATTCATTTACAATGTCTTCAAACCTTTATTTCTCCCTCCTTTAATATTCTTTATCTCTCTCTCTCTCTTTTCTCTTTTCTAAGTTGCATTCTACATAGCATTAGTTAGATAAAAACCTTTAGGACCACAGAAGATAAATAATAATCCATAAACCACAGTGCCAGAAAGGTAAGACCAAGATGAAAAAGCAAAGAAACAAGTCCCAATTAAAAGAAAAAGAGAAATTCCTTAAAGAACAATCAGTGAATTAGACATCAATAACCTACTAGATCAAGATTTCAAAAAAAGAGTGATCAAATTATTGAATGAAATAAAAGATAGTGTTAAGCGATATAAAATATGTTAAAAATGAAATGAAAGCTATAAAGAAGAACTGAAAAGAATATGTAAAACCGTTGACTGAGCTGAGGAATGATCTAAAGGTGTTGCAAATCTGAGTAGAGAACTCAGGGGAACAAATTAGTGACTTAGAAGATAGGACAATAGAAAGCACACAATCAGAATATCTACAACAGAAACAATGAGAAACAATTGAAAAAGGCATAAGAGACTTATGGGATAATAGAAAACATGCCAATCTTGCCATGATAGAAGTCCCAGAAGGGGAGGAAAGATCAAATGGGATTACAAAGGTGTTTGAAGAAATCATGACTGAGAACTTCCCTAACATATGGAAGGAATCTGATATCCAAGTAAAAGAAGCTCAGAGTGTCCCAAACAGGAAGAACAAAAATACACACAAACCAAGACATATAAGTAAGATCGCCAGAGTAAGGATAAAGAAATAATCCTAAAGGCAGCAAGAGAATAACAAAGAGTGAGTTACAAGGGAATCCTCATAAGGCTCCCAGCTGATTTCACTACACAAATACTACAGGCCTGTAGGGAGTGGAAAGATATATTTAAAGTTCTGAATGAAAAAAAGATATACCCTAGGATATTTTAACCAGTAAGCCAATAATTTATGCTAGAAGGAGACATAAAGAATTTCACAGACAAGAAAGAGCTACAAGAGTTTAGCAAAACTAGACCCATGCTAGAAGAAATATTGAAAGGTCTACACTAAATATAAAAGCAGCAAGATGCTTCAGAAATTTAAAAGTCACAGCTGGAAAGGTGATAACTCATGAATTACAAATAAAATACACAAAAAATTTTAAAAGAAGACATACAAATCATTGAGATAGGGAGAGGGAGGAAGGAAAATAGAGAATTTTTTTTTTTGGTCTTTCCTTTTAAAGTTATTTGTTCTCGATAGGATGGGTTTGAGATCATATTACTAGCAGTTAATAAAAGCAGTTACAATAATGGTCAAAACACTTATAAAAGTGGTAACAACAAGACAAAAACTTATCAGGGAGTCACTAAAACTAAATAAAATACATGACACTACATAGGAAAATGACCAAACCATAAAAGAAAGATGAAAGGAACAAAGAGGAAATACCTAATCAACTGAAAAGATAAGGTCATAATGGCAATAAACACAAACCTATCATCGATTATTTTAAATGTAAATGTACTAAATGCTCCAGTCGAATGTCATAGAGTGGCATGCTAGATAATAAATCAAGAATCTTCAATATGCTGCATACAAGAGACCCAATTAAGAGAGAATGACACATATAGATCGAGAGTGAAAGGATAGAAAAGTTATTCCATTCAAATGGAAAAGCCAAAAAAGCAGGTGTTACAGTACTAATTTCAGACAAAATAGTCTTTAAAACAAAGGCCATAAAGAAAGATAAAGAAGGACATTTTATAATGATTGAAGGAGTGATACAAGATGAGGATATCACACTCGTTAATACATATGCACCAAATTGAGGAGCACCTAAATATATAAAATAATTACTAACAGATATAGAGGGGGATAGTGATGGGAATCTAATAATAGTTGGAGATTTCAACACTGCATTAACATCACTGGACAGATCATCACGACAGAAAATAAATTAGGCAACAGAGAAGTTAAATAGTACAATAGAAATATTAAACTTGTTGGATTTTTCAGAGCATTGCAGCCCCCACAAAATAGGACATACATTCTTTTCAAGTGCACATGGGACATTTTCCAGGATTCATGATATTTTTGGGCACAAAAGAAACCTCAGCAATTTTAAGAAGGAAGAAATTACCTCAAGCATCTTTACTAACCACAATGCCATGAAGCTAGAAATCAACAACAGAGAAATAAAGGAGAACAAAAGAAATCATGGAGATTAAACAATATGTTATTAAAAACGAATGAGTCAATGAAGAAATCAAAGCTAAATTGAAAAAGTACCTTGAGACAAAAGAAAATGAAAGCAAAACCAAACAAAATTTATGGGACACAGCAAAAGCAGTGCTGAGAGGGGAGTTTATAGCAATACAGGCCTTCCTGTATAAAGAAGAACAATCACAAATAAACAATTTAAACCACCAGCAGAATACACTAGAAAAAGAAGAACAAAAAACCCCAAATGGCAGCAGAAGGAAAGAAATCATAAATATTGGGGAGGAAATAAAATAGTAATTAAAAAGAATATAGGAAAAAATCAACCAAAACAAAAGCTTGTTTTTTGAAAAAGTAATTAAAATCAACAATCCTCTGTCCAAACTAAAAAAGAAGGAAAGACAGAGAGCACAAATTAGCAAAATAAGAAAAGAGAACGGAGAAATTACAACAACTAAAAATGAAATACAGGATGTCATATGAAAATATTATTAAATCTATATGGAAACAAACTAGATAACCTAGAGGAGATGGACAATTTTCTGGAAACATACTGTCCACCAAGACTGAATCAAGAAGAAACTGACCCCTTGAACAAGCAGAGCACTAGAAATGAATTCAAAATAGCAATATAAAACATTCCTACAAATAAAAGTCCAGGACTGGAAGGTATCACTGAAGAATTCTACTAAACATACAAAGAAGAACTCATACCAGTACTTCTCAAAATCTTCCAGAAGATTGAAAAGGAAGGCATACTCCCAAATTCATTCTATGAAGCCACAATCACCCTGATACCACAACCAGGCAAAGACACTACCAAAAAAGAGGATTATAGGCCAATATCACTGATGAACACAGACGCCAAAATCCTCACCAAAATAGTAACAAATAGAATCCAACACAGATAAAACATTATACATCATGACCAAGGGGGATCATGCCAGGGACACAGGGGTGAATCAACATATGCAAATCAATCAGTGTAATACAGCATATCAACAAGAGAAAGGACCAAAACAAAATGATCTTCTCAATAGATGCAGGAAAAGCATTTGTTGAAATTCAACACCCACATATGATAAAAACTCTCACCAAAGTGGGCATAGAGGGAACATATTTCAGCATCATGAAAGCTATAGATAACAAACCTACAGCCAGCCCAGTACTCAATGGTGAGAAAGTTAAAATTTTCCCACTAAAATCGAGACAAGTCAAGGATGCACTCTATCACTACTCCAATTCAATATAAACATGGAAGTCCTAGTCACAGCAATCAAATGAGAGAGAAGTAAAAGGGATGCAAATTGGAAAGGAAGAGGAAAAAATCTCACTATATGCAGATAGTATGTCACTAAATATAGAAAACCTTGCGAGGTCCAGACAAAAAATTCTACAGCTGATAGAAGAATTCAACAAGGTAGCAGGTTACAAGACTAAGGTTCAAAAATCAGTGGCATTATTTATGCTAATGATTCAGATAATACTATAGAGCTACAGTCAACATGACAGCAATGTATTGGAAGGAAAACAGACATATAGGCCAATGGAACACTCCCAATGAAGCTAGAGCACCATACACAAAAATAAAATGAGAATGTATCAAAGACTTAAACATAAGACAAGATACAATATATCTCCATGAGAAAAATATAGGCAAAATATTATCTGACATAAGATTCGAAAATTTTCTCAAAGAAATAAAAGCAAGAATAAACAAAAGAGACCTAATGAATCTTACACGCTTCTGCATAGTAAAGAGACCGGAAGTGAAGCAAAAAGACAACGTACGGAATGGGAAAATAAATGTGCATATGAAAGCTACAAAGGCTTGATCTCCAGAGTATATAAGCAGTTCATCCAACTGAATAAGAAAAAATAAACAATGCAACCCAAAAATGGGCTGAAAAACTAAACAAGCAATTCTCCAAGGAAGACATACAAATGATCAAAAGACACGTCAGACAATGCTCAATATCACTGATTATCAGAGAAATGCAAATCAAAACTACAGTGAGTTAACACCTCACAATAGTCAGAATGGCCATCATTCAAAAATCCACAAATGACAAATGCTGGAGAGGCTGTGGATAAAAGGGTACCGTCCTTCACTGCTGGTGGCAATGCAGTTTGGTTCAGCCAGTGTTTAAAACAGGATGGAGATCCTTCAAAAGCCTAGGAATAGACTTACAATATGATCGAGGAATCCCGCTCCTGGACATAAATCCAGAAGGAACCCTATTTCAGGATGACACCTGCACCCCAATGTTCATAGCCAGCACTATTTACAATAGCCAAGACATGGAAACAGACTAAATGTCCATCGACAGTTGGATGGATAAAGAAGAGGTAGTATATTTATACAATGGAAGATCAGTCAGCCATATAAAACAACAACGTAATGCAATTTTCAGAAACAAGGATGCTCCTGGAGATAATCAGTCTAAGTGAAGTAAGCCAGAAAGAGAAAGAAAAATACCAATTGAGATGGCTCATCAGTGGAATCTAAAAATAAAAACAACAAAACAAAAAAAGCACAAAATTAAAAGAGAAATAGACTCACAGACATAGAATACAGTGTTTTGGTTGCCAAGGGTGTAGGGGTCGGGGAAAGATAGACTGGGAGGTCAAAATTGTAGAATAGATAAACAGGATTGTACTTTATAGCACAGGGAAATATATAAAAGTTCTTACGGCAGCTCAGAGAGGAAAAAATGGGACAAAAATGTATATATGTTCATTGTAACTGAAAAAGTGCGTTCTACGCTGGAATTGGAGAGAACTTTGTGAAATGAATGTAAACCAATAGAAAAAAGTTAAAAAAAGAAAAAAGCATGATCCTAAATATTACAGGTGTAAATATAAATTTGAGAGAAAAAAACTATGCAAAAAAAGTAGTAAAACCAAAAATTCTGTTTAATGTTTTCTTTTTAAGATAAGCAAAATCAAAAAACCTCTAGCCTGGTGTGTCATGAAGAAAAGAGAGATACTCCAAAGAAATAAAATATGAAATAAAAGAAGAGAAATAACAATTGTTAACTCAAATATACAAATAAGGGTTCATTCTAAAACAATTACATGCCAAAAAACTGGACAAATTAGAAAAAATAGAGAAATGTCTAGAAAGAGACCAGGATAAGGAGAAACAAATAATTTGAAAAAACTGATTACTAGAAGAAAGATAGAATCTGCATTAAAAATTATCGTTAAATATCAGTCCAGATTTAAACAGCTCCCGTTGAAAACTGTACAAAAATACAAAGCAGGACTCATACTCTTCAAACTATTCAAAAATAGTGAAGATGTGGGAAACTCCCAAATTAATTATATGAAGATTTCATCACCCTGAGAGCAAAGCCAACAAACAAAGTACGGGCAAAGGGAAATTCAAGCAAATATATTTGATTGAATTAGATGCAAAAATTCAACAAAATATTATTAGCAAACTAAATCCAGCAATACCTAAAATGAATCATACACCATGATCTACTTGGATTCAATGCAGGGTCACAAGAGAGGTTCAACATACAAAAATCAATTAGTTTGAAACACCACATTAACAAAATGAAAAGGGAAAACGATGTGGTCATAAATCCATCAAAAGTATTTCACAAAATTCAACATTTATACATAAAACATCAACAACTGCAACAACAACAACAACAAAAACAACAACAGCAACAACAACAACAGAAACCTCTTATCAAAGTAGGATTCAGGAAATATATCTCAACATAACTAAAGTCATTAATTACAGACATACAGACAAAATAATATGCAAAAGTGAAAAACTGAAAGCCAAATCAAGGAATAAGACAAGGATGTCCACTCTTACCATTTCTATTAAACACAGTATGGGATGTCCTAGCAACAGCAATCGGACTAGAAAATAATTTACTCTTGTTGGACTGAATGAAGTAAAACTGTTGTTATTTTAGATGACATGATAATCTATATAGAGATCCCTAAAGAATCTCCACATCAGAACAACTAAAAAAATTAAAGACATTTAGCAAAGTTCATGATTAATATACAAAAAATGTCACATTTCTTTACCCTAACAGTGAAATATTCCAAAATTTTAAAAAATTCATATGAAATCAGATCAAAAAATGAAAAACCTGTGAAAAAACCAAGATAATAAAATCAATAATACACTTATAAATAAATTTGAAGATGATGTAAAGAAATGGAAAGAAATCTCAATGTCTTAATTTAGAGGAATTATTATTGTTAAAATATACATACTACAAATAATGTCTACAGATATAAAGTGATTCAGATCGAACTACATGATATTTTCCACAGAAATAAAAACAGTCCTAAGATTTGTAAGGAACTGCAAAAGACCCAGAACTGCAAAAGGAACAATGAGGAAAAAGAACAAGTTGGAGGCATAACCCATAATCCTCCCAGGTCCCAGAATATATTACAAAAATACAGTAATCAAAACAACACAATACCAGAAAGCATACAAACATCTATATTACTGGAAAAGAACACAGAGGCAGAAATTAAACATCACACCTTTGGTCAACTAAACTATGACAAAGGAAACAAAAATATACAATGCCTAAAAGACAGAGATTGTGGAGAAAAAGGAACATCGTGGACACTGTTGATAGGAATGCAAAGTATTGATTACATTGCATATATACTACAAATTTTCTTCATCCATTTTTCTGTCAAGGAATGTTGGGTATGTAGGTCCCTATCTGAAGGCTCTAGAGAATAAGCCCATGGGCTGAACTGATAAACAAGCTGTGAGGAATGTCACATATCCAGGCTGGATAAGAAATGGCCTAAACAATGTATCCAGTATGGATGGCTGGATAGCCTATGCTGGATAAGTTTCTCAGAGGAGGACAACCTAAGACAGGCACAGCTGCCTGGATAAGAGATGGCCTACTTAATGAAGTTCCATGATGAACTTTAAAACAATCCTTGATAATTTAACATTCTGTGCTTACTGCAAGAGCATGGTGACATAAATTGCTTAAGATTATTAACATTGTTATAAATTAGATGATACGTGAGGCATTGTGCATGTCCTATATAAACCCTTTTTCTAAGAATCAATAAACAGAGAACTGCTCTGCTTCTCTCCACACAGTGTGTGTATATGATATCGTGCCACTGACAGGGTTAATTTAATTTGATGGGAGTATCTTAAAAGGATGTTGCATTATATAGAATGCTGTTTCTGCACATATTGAGATGATAATGTGAGTTTTATTTCTCATTCTATTGGTGTGGCATGTCACCTTTATTGATTTGAATATTTTGAAGTATCCTTAAACCCAGGGATAAATCCCTTTACTCATGAATGTGTATCATACATTAAATGTGTTGTTGAATTCATTTTGCATGTGTTTTGTTGAGAATTTTGGCACATATATTCATCAGGGATAATATTGTATATTTTGCATATAATGTCCTTTCTAGCACTGTTATACAAATAAAGCTGGCATCATAAAATAAGTTTAGAATCTTTCAACCCCTTCAAATTCTTGGAAGATATGGGGAAGAATTGGTGAAAAATTGTCTTCAAATGTATGACAGAATTCACCAGTAAAGCCGTCTTGTAAATTTTTTCTGGTTTCAGACGTTTGGATTATTGATTTACTCATACACCCTTTTGCTCTATTTAAATTTCTAATTCCTTCTTCATTAAGTATTAGAAGACATATGTTTCTGGGAAATTGTCTTTTCTAGGTAATTCAAATCGTTGACTAGTGGTAATATCTTATGATGCTTTGCATCTCTACAACTTCAGTTGTAAAATCTTCTCTTTCATTTCTTATTTTATTTGAGTCTTTATTTTTTTAGACAATCTAAAGGTTTGTCCAGTTTATGTTTAAAAGAAACAGACTTTGGTATTTTTTTTTTATCTTTTCAATTGTTTCTCTTGTTATTTGCCTTATTCTCATTCATTGAATTTTCTTCTATATTCTTTCTGTTTTCTCCTGGATTCGTGAGGTGTAAAGATAGTGTGAATATTTGTATTTCATTTATAATTAAATATTTTTTATTTCTTTATTATTTATTGATTAATTAATTAATTTATTCATTTATTTATCTTTGAATTACTGAAATTTACAATGTGTGAATCTGTGGGTTTATCACAGTGTTCCCATACATGCATATATTTGTGTGCCTAGTAAATATTACTTCAAGATATTTAACTTACTGCCCTGTGTCATAAAAAATAATTTTGAAAAAATATATCTTTATATATATTGGATAACATTTATAAATCTACTGATCCCAGATTTATCCTCTCGCAGCCCATTTCCGCAGTAATTATAAATTTGTTTAGTAGATCTGCGACTGTGTTTCAGTTTTGTAGATGAAGCCATAGTGTTCTCAACCAAATTTTTTTTTTAAGGTTCCACATATGGCATGTCATGTATTATTTTTCTTTCTCTTTCTGGCTTACTTCAATTAGAATGACACTTTTTGGGGACATCCATTTTTCTGTAAATGTCATTGTTTTATTTTTTATTGCAGAATATTATTCCATTGTGTAAATATGGCATAACTTCTGAATACTGTCATCTGTTGTTGGACAATTAGGTTGCTTCCATGTCTTGGCTGTTGTATATAGCCCTGCTAAGAACATTTTGCTGCAGATGTCTTTTTGAATTTGAGTTCCCTTTGATATATACCCAAAAGTGGGATAGTTGGGTTGTATGTTGTGTATTTATATTATTTAGAGGAATCCCCATCCTGGTTTCAACAATGAGTGAACCAAACTACATTCCTTCCAACAGTGTAGGAGGGTTCTCTTTCTCCACAGCTTCCCCAGCATTTATTGTTTGTGGAGTTTTGAATGATGGCCATGGTGACTATTGTGAGCTGATACTCCATTATTCTTTTGAATTGCCCTTCTCTGATAATGATGGTGAGCAACTATTTTTTCATATAGCTATGTGTCATTTGTATGTCTTTATTTGAGAATTGCTTCTTTAGTGCTTCTGTCCATTTTCAGATTGGGTTTCTTGTGGTTTTTTTATTATTATTAGGTGGTATGAAGTCTTTATATTTTGAAAATTTAGCCTTTGTCAGTTGCATCACTTCGAAATATTTTCTTTAATCCTGTAGGTTGTCATTTTGCTTTGTTTATGGTTCCCTTTGCTGTGCAAAACTTATAAGTTTAATTAGGTCCCATTTATTAATTTTGCTCTTACATCCATTACCTGGGTAGGCTGTTCTAGGAGATCATTGCTGAGATTTCTGTCAGAGTGTTTTGCATATATTTTCTTCTACTCTGTCTTGCCTTACATTTAAGTCTCCAAGCCATTTTGAGTTTATTCTTGTGTATGGAGTGAAGGAGTGTTCTATCTCCATTGCTCTGCATGCTGTTATCCACTTTTCCCAATACCAGTTGGTGAAGAGATGGTCTTTTCTCTGTCATATTCTTGGCTACTCTGTCAAATATTAATTGAACATAGGCCTGTAGATTTCTTCCTAGGCCCTCTATTCTGTTCCATTGGTCCATATGCCTGTTTCTGTACCAATATCATGTCATTTTGATTATTGTAGCTCTGCAATAGTGTATGGAGACCTGGTTGTTTATTCCTCCAGCCTGTTTCTTTTTCTTGAATATTGCTTTGGAAATTATGGATCTATTATTACTCTGTTAAATCTTAGGATCATTTGTTTCAGTCACAAAAAGAAATGTTTTGCAAAATTTGATAGGAAATCATATTAAGTTTGTGGATTGCCTTGGACAGTATTGCCATTTTAACAATATTGTTTCTTCTATTTCAAATCCATTGGGTATCTTTTCAATTCTTCTAATCTTTTTTGATTTCCTCAATCAATGTTTTCTAATTCTCTATGTATAAGCCATTCACCTCCTTGGTCAGATTTATTCTTAAGCATTTTATAGATTTGGGTGCAGTTATAAAAGCGGTTGTTTCTATACTTTGTTTTCCTGTTGATTAAATGTTAGTGTAAAGAAATGAAATTGTTTTTTTACATTAATCTGGGTAGCTTGACCAGTTCCTTTTTTAGCCGAAGTATTTTTTTGTGAAGCTTTTACAGTTTTCTATATATAGTGTCATGTCTGCATATCATGGCAATTTTACCTCTTCTTTTCCAGTCTGAATACTTTTATTTCTTTTTCTTGCCTGATCATTGTGGCTAGGACTTCCAATACTATATTGAATTGAAATTGTGAGAATTGGCAACCTTGTCTTGTCTCAGCTTTTTGTGGGAAGGGTTTCAGGTTTTCACCATTGAGTAATTTGCTGGTATATGTTTGTCATAAATAGCTGTCATTATGTTGAGTTATGGTCCCTCTATGCACACTGTGATAAGAACTTTTATTGCAAATAGGTGTTAAATTTTATCAAATGCTTTTTCTTTACCTACTGAGATGATCATGTTTTTTTTGTCCTCTCTGTTGTTGATATGGTGTATCACAATGGATTGATTGATTTGTATATGTTCAACCATCTTTGCGTTCCTGGGTTGAACCTAAATTGACCATGGTGTATAATCTTTTTTTTCATGTTGTTGGATTCTGTTTGTTAATACTTCCTTAAAGACTTTTACATCTATGTTTATCAATGATATTGGCCTATAGTTTTCTTTTGGAATAGTGTCTTTGTCTGGTTTTGGTATCAGGTTGATGTTGGCTTTATGATGTGAGTTTGGGTGTACTCTCTTCATATCAATCTTTTGGAAAAGCTTGAGGAAGTGTGGTATGGATTTTTCTTTCTATTTTTGGTCAAATTCCCCAGTGAAGATATTTGGGTCTGAATTTTTGTTTGCAGAGATTTTTTATTTTATTGATAATTCTATTCTATTTCTGGTGATCTCTCTGTTCAAATGGTCAATTTCTTCTTAATGCAAAAATGGTTGGCTGAATGTTTCCAGAAACTTCTGCATTTCTTCCTGGTTATCCAGTAAGTTTCCATAGAGTTGCTCATGGTATTCCTTTATGATATTTTGCAAATTTGTTGTACTCTTTGTAGTTTCTCCAATGTCATTTCTTATGTTATTTGTGTTCTCTCTCTATTCTTGTTGATGAGTCTGTCCAGAGTTTTGTCGATTTTGTTTACTATTTTAGAAAAGAGTTTGATTTTTTCTATTTATTAATATCTACTTCAATTCTTCCTTCCTTTATCTTTATTATTTCCCTCTTTCTGCTGACTTTTGGTTTTGTTTGCTCTTCTTTTCATGATTAGTTTACATAGAACATTAGATTATTTATTTGAAAATGCTCTTCTTCTTTGAAGAGGGCCTTGTCACAATGATCTTCCCTCTTAAGCCTGCTTTAATTGTATTCCATAAACTTTGCATAGTGTTTTGTCATATTTCTCAAGATATATTTTAATTTCTTATTTTACTTCATCAACTCCCCTCTTGTTTTAGTACCATGTTGTTTAATCTTCTTGCTGTAATTTTTTCTCCCTGTTTTTCTGTGATTGATTACTACTTTCATGGTATTATACTCAGAAAAGATGCTTGAAATAATTATTAGCTTCTTAAATTTTTTGAGGATTCTTCTGTGCCTGAGTACATAATCTTTCCAAGAAAATGTTTCATGTGCACTGGGAAAGAATGCATATTCTGCTTTGGGGAGAAGTACTGTTTTGAAAATATCAGCCAACTCCAATTATTTTATCTTATCTTTTAGTGTCTTTGTTCCCTTATTAATTTCCTGTCTGAAAGACCAGTCTAGTGATGGTAATGGGGAGTTATAATCTCCTACTGTGATTGTGTTCCCATCCATTTCTCCCTTTTTATCTATTAGTATTTGCTTTCTGTATTTAGGTGCTCCTATATTGAGGATGTATAACTTAATGAGCATAACACCCTCAGTTTTTATTGCTTCTTTAATCATTATATCATGTCCTTGTTTATCTTTCTCTATGGCCTTTGTTGTAAAGTCTATTTTGTGTGAAGTCAGTACTGCTAGTCCTGCTTACTTTTCATGTCCATTTGCATGGAATACATTTTTCAATCCTCTGACTTCATTTATGTGTGTTCCTCTTACTAATGGGGTCTCTTGTATCTTCATTATGTAGGGTCTTGTTATGTTATCCCATCTGACAATATTTATCTTTTTAATCAGGCACTTTGTCTATTAAAAATTGTGATAATTATTGATAGACTGGTGTTTATATCCATTTTGAACTTCATTTCCCTTTTGATTTTGTATTTCCTTTTTGTTCATTTCTTTCTCTTTTGTGGCTTGATAATTTTTTTTATTATCCTGGTTTCTTTCTGGATTTGTGAATTCATTGTAAGCTTTTGAATTATGGTTGACCTGTTTTTTATGTATACTGACCCATTACTATATCTATTTATTTTAACTGATAGGAATACAAATTCTAACCCATCCTAAAGAGAAGAGAATCCAGAAGAAAAGTCTCTGTATTAACTGTTTCACACTCTGACACTTAAAAATTTTGATGTCCTGTTTTACAACATCATGTTTATGCAATTGTAAGTCATTGTAATTATTGCCTTTCTAATTATGCCTTTCTCTTTTCTATAACATCCTGCTTCTTTTTGTTTAACAGTAGATCTTTCATTATTTCTTTTTCTGTTGCTAAATTCTTCTATATTTGTTTTTTTCAGAAGTTATTTATCTCTCCTTCTATTCTAAAGGATATCCTTGCTTGATAAATTATCTTAGATTACAGCTTTCTTTCATTCAGGGCTTTGAATATGTCTTGCCACTGCCTTCTGCCTGTTGTAATTGTGTAGGAACATGTTTAAAAATATAATGTATATAATTTTATGTATATGTAAAGAATACTTAGAAATGAAGTTAACAATTGAGATGAAAACCTATACATTAATATATAGAAAACATTGATGAAGGAAATTAAAACAGATCCAAAGAAATGAAAAGATCTCTTATGTTAATGTTGTGAAACTATTTGGTTGAAACAACCATACTACACAAAGCAATCTAAATTTAGTGTGATTCATGTCAATATAACCATGAGATTTTTCCATTACATAGAACAAATAAATTCAAAATTTATATGTATCCACAAAAATCATGAGTTGCTGAAATAATCTTGAAAATATGTATTAAATCTAATAGTGTAAAGTTCTCTGATGTTAAACAGTCCTACAAAGATTTAGTAATTTAAATAACATGATACTGACTCAAAAACAGACACCAAACAATAGAAGAGAATAGAGCAACCAGATGTAATCCCTCACACTTATGATCAATTAACCCATGAAAAATGAAGCAAGAGTATAATATGAAGGAAAGACATTCTCCTAAATATGTAGTGCTGGAAAGATTGAACATGAGAAATATAAATTAGAGTATTTCCTCACATTGTATACAATCCATGTGCACAGAATATCTTTTATTTATTTTGTTTACTTTTATTTCTTACACCTGTAATTTATTGATCTATGTTTTGATCTTTTATTTCACTTATCAAATTTATTCCTTTTTTTTTCTTTTTGGTATAAACTTACACACAATTGTTTTCCAAATTTCTCTTTCTGATAATGAGTTCTTACTATATAAAAATGCAATGGATATTTGTATATTGATTTTGTATTCTGCAAGTTTACTAAGTATGTTCAGTATTTCTAACAGTCACTGGAGGAGTCTATGGAGTTTTCCATCTATGTATAATTATGTCATCTGTAAAAATTTTACTGCTTCTTTACAAGTTGTATGCATTTTAGATTTTTTCTTGACTAGTTGTTCTGGCTCAGACTTCTAGAAGTGTAATTTAGGACTTGTGACAATGAGCTACTTTTTTTTATTACAGGACCTGAGATAAACCTTTCTGTATGTTTACATTGAACTTGATTTTATTCATGCGTATTACATTTATGCCTTTTATTATGTTTAGTTACATTCTATCTGAAGTGAATTTGTTAAGAATACTTTTATAGAAAACTTAAGATTAGATCTGTCAATAAATTTCCTACAGTTTTTGAGACTGTTATTTCTGAATTCTCTGTTTTTAAAGGTATGGTATACCATATATTACTTTGCATATGTTAAATAATATTTATGAATCAGGACTAAATCCCTCTTAACTATAGTTTATAATACTTATAATATGCAATAAATTCAGGTTGCTAACGTTTATTTAGAATGGAATATACACATACTGAATGAGAAATTTACATTGTAGCTTGAGTGTAGATTTATTTATTCAAAAATTTTGTCTCTCATTTTGAATTTGGTTTATGTTTAATGGATTTTATTTCTTATTTAAGAATATAAATTTTGGTTGAACTTGGTTTACTACAGTTTACTGATAAAGAACATAGCTATTATTTACAATTAGTGAACAAAACACTTGCCTTAAAGTGCCGTATTTTACTAACAATGACAACTGTTTTAGGACTGAGAAACATATTGCTTCCTAAAATGCATTGCCTGGTCTTTTCCACCCCAACCCACGTATTCTCTAATTTCTTTGTATTTTGATTGTTTGTTTGCCCCTAAATGGAGGTAATGCTTATTGAACCCAGGATCTTGTGCCTAAGTGTATTTATCAACATCATTTTAGAACACTTAACAGAAGCCACAAGAGTATGTATTATAAAGATGACAAGAAAATTTATTCCTTCTAGGGACTGAAAACCTCTGAGTGAAAGAATGGCAAAAATAAACATTTGTAAGAATACTGTAAGATTTTCTCTTGTGTAAATTTAAAGTAGTATATAAAACTACATTTATTTTACTTATAGCACTGAATTACAAGTTAAAACAAAAATTCTCCCCTTTAGAATTTCTTAAATTTGATTGAATATTTTTATTTAATTTTATTTCATAAATATTTACCATTCATATATAAACATAACAAATAAACTAATATTTATTCTGTTCATGTGTTGAATATAGAGCTACTTATTTTAAAGTACACAGATAAAAAAATACTTCCACTTCCAAATCAAATTATGTTTCACTTTAATTACAAATGATAATGAAATAGTTATAAATTTTCATAAATATTTTACACAAATTTCACTTTAAAATCCAAGACTTTAAAATTATTTTATATATTTTGTGATTATTTATTCTCTGTTCACATATCTGGTATAAATTTGTGTACAAAAGGATGGAGATTGGTTTTATTTCTTAGACACCAAAATTAAATTATTTAAATAGATTTTGTGGGGATAATATTTGCAGATCACCGTATAAAATTAAGCATCATATATGCTTCATTTTAACTGGATGAATGAGAAGTAAACACTGGCTGAATCTTACACTTGAGTTGCTAGGAGACCAGTCGAATGTGATGTCACAGCTTCTCAAATTGAGAACCATTGTGATGGCCTCACAGTTTATCTGTGCTGGCCCGCCAAAACAGCATTTGAAGCTGCAGTGCACAAAATTATGCAGATTAGAAATGTAGTTGTAGAAAATGTTATTTGAGATGGCACATGTTTCTACAGAAATTCAAGTTGTGTCTCCTAAATATGGACCAACTTCTTCAGGAATGTACAGTAGATCTCTATTGTGTGATCAAACATTCTCTGGGGACTTGGACTTGAGGTCTATGATTGAGGAAAATGTTTTTAAGGCTTTGTCTGAAGAATCCCTGATAAAAAGGCCATGTTACAAACATTGTGTCTCTGAACCAGATGAAGATAATGATTTTCATTCTCTGACATATCCAAGAAAACTCTGGAAAATGGTTGGGAATGACCAATTTAAATCCATCTGTTGGGATGATAATGGAACTTCCATAGTGATGGATGAAGATGTCTTTATGAAGGAAAATTTGGAAAGAAAGTCTCCTTTCAGAATATTTGAACCTGGAAGTATGAAAAGTTTAGTTAGACAGCTAAACCTTTATGGATTTAGTAAAGTGCAGCAGAATTTTCGAAGATCTGTTTCTCTAGCTGACTTTCAGGCAGAAGAAAAAGAAGTCTCTGTTTTAAGCAAGGTATTAAGAAATTTTAGTTACCACTTAGTAGCTTATATATAAAATTTTATTTTGTACATCAATCTATGGTAATATATATGTAAAACTAGATTTTGAAAACTGTACAAAACTATTAAAACTAAAATACTTTATTTTTCAAAAAAATGAGGACAGTGTCTTATGTAGTCAAGATTATGGGAAATTTGCTTACAACTATGAATCTTACCACAAATTTAAATAAAGTTAATAAAACTGCTTTTAAAAAATGGCATTCACCGTTACTGCAAATGCTAACTTCATAAATTTGATGACTATACTATTTAAATGGTATTTTCCAAATAAGAAACTTCAAAATATTGTCAGCAATGTTCATATTTTGATGATAATATCTTTGCATAGTAAACCTGAATTCTGAGGTTTTATAGGTTAGGCTTATTGTAGCCTTGTATATCGGTTTAAAATATTACTAAAATCTTTCTCCTTTGGTTGTAGCAGCAGTTCTATCATAATCCAAATTTTAAACTAGGCTGTCCCCTGATTTCAGTGAGAATAAAAGGAATAGTTGGGATTAAAAATGCCTCTCTGGTGGCTTCATTGGCTGAAGATTTCAAAAAGAAGCACTTAAAGCATGGGGACACTCATAGTTCAGATTTTGTGGCTGACAATAGAGGATAAAGTGCATTTTTACCTTCTGCAAATTTAAACATGCTTCTAATAAGAAAGCCCTCTACTAGCCACATAAATGGTGATACGAATACCCTGATCAGAGGTGATTTTTCTCCTCTATGATCAATGTCATTTAGACATCCAGAACAAATTGTAATGGATCAACGTGCTATTTTAAATCAGTTGACCATTATCCACGGGCACTCTCAAAGCAGCTACAATGAAGCAAATGGCCGTGTTGTGAACTTCATTACAACTAAAACTTCTACTTCTCAGTACAGCATCTTATCTCCCATACAGTGCAATTATTTTGGACTGATGGAGGAACCTCCTACTTTTCCAAATGGATATCACAAAATATCTGCCAGTGAAGGTCGTTTTTCTAAACTTCAACCAGGTAGAAACCCACGGATTCCAGTGCCAGAGCTAGCCAATACATCAGCTACTTCTCTTTCAAGGCCAAATCATCAGCCATCTTCAGCTTATGAACGTCATCCTAATTACAACTGATCTACCAGAGGACTACCAGATTATGCAGGATAACAAAGATTAAAATTGATGTTGTTAAATGTCGACAAATATCTGCAATATTCTTATTTGAACAATAAACATAGATGTGCACCTGTATTTTCCTTATATTTTTTAAGTAGACTTAAGTGTTAAATGGGAGATTAAGTTACCATTTAAAGAAAAAAAGAGATATTTGATTGATATGATCATTTGATGGAAGAATATGGGAGTAAATTTAAATAATTTCTTGTAAGGAAGAAGAGAAAAATGGAAGAATTTGGGAAAAGACTAAAACATGGAGAGAGGGAAAAGTACTAAGTGGTTTCTGGTTCATCCTGGAAAGTATCAAAAGTGATAAGTTAGGATAAGTTGGAACAGGAGATCAATGCCGGAAACGGCCCAGGGATCCTGGTCTTGATTATGTCATCCCTGGAATCATAAAGGTCACATGATATAGTCCCAGATGGCACATTCATCATGTGGTAGAATTTAAGAAGCAATTTTATCTATGGTGTTCTTTGTGCTGTTCTCAAAGCATTCCAATTGGTGCTTTCATTTCCTGCCCTCAAGTGTCTACACTATATCTTCTAGTCAATACTTTATGTTACTTTTATGTTCCAGCCAAATACAAGCTAAAGTCCTCAGGGTGGCACTATATGCCTTTCTAAATCTAACCCCAGAAACTCAACTTAGTTTTGTTATTTCTTTAAAAATCTGGCATCTGACTACCTTGGCATATCTTAATGTTTCACTGTATCTGGAGATATATCCAGGCAAATGCTTGTCAACTATGTTAGCTGCAACCTCACCACTTTTGCTTCAGCTCATCATTGGGCTTAGGGTGCTCTCATTTTACCTAGTTAGACTTTCCCAGTCTCAGCACAGAAGCCACCTCCTCCAGATGTTTTCTGTCTATCCCCCCTTCCTTGTCTAACTTGGATACCGGCACAGAAAGCACAGCACATGCCACAGAATGCATTTAATTTTTTAGTGAATGAAAAATACATGTTGACTTTAAGCAAAATCTACTTTCCTGAAACAACAAAACTCTCATGGTTTTCAAACTATTTCGTTATGGTCTTTACTCTTCACCACAAACTAGCTCTTTTCATAGCCCAAGGACTAGTCTCTCAAGACAGTAAGTGGATGTAGGTACAGGAGACAAAGTATTATTTTCTTCTTAATTCATACCTCCAGTAGCCAAAAGCACTAAATTCCCATTTGCTGGATTTTTTCCTGTCTCTTCATCACCCACCCACCCCAAAATTGCTGATTCTCTTCTCCATATGAATAACTATACTGACTTCTAATAAATTTACTTCTTAGAATCAGAGCTTTGTCCAGAAGAGACAGTGCCATTGCAAACATTTAATGTAGGTTTATACACCCCACATAAATTGTGCCCCTTCTAACCTTCAGACAGTAAGTATCTAAGTGGTACTTGATGGTTGGTTGGGGTGGTCATATTCAGTTACCAAATTGCAATCTAAAATGTGTGGACTCAAAGGAGGTGAGAGTGGTGGAATTAAAAATTTGTCCAACTGCAAGAATACCAAATTTCTGCAGATATTAAGAAATATAAAATATTCACGGAAGACTTTGTCTATTTCCCATTAAATTAAAATAAAAGTGAAGCATTTTCAGATTGTGAAATGCTGGAAAACTTTTAGGCAAGGTCAGGGAGCCTAAGGCTTCTGCTCACAATCATGCAGAAAGTGTCATCTGATAAGACTGAAATGGCAAGTTTGAGTCCTGAAAATGTGTCACCAGTTGTGAAGAAAGCCTCTGATAACCTGGAGAAAGGGCAAATGAGCCAGGGTATGTTCTAGCAACATGCAACCATTATGACCTTTACCAAGAGAATAAAAAGGCCCACTTGCAGCAGGAGAACTGTGTCTGCACAGTACCTGTTGTTCCTACAACAGAAACATCAAGCTTTTAAATTTGTCAGCTCAGCTCAGATGGTGGCTATGTTGTTTTTTGCATTAGCAGTCTGGGCTTCAGATGGGCTTGTTCGGCAGCTAGTTTCCAGCTCTCTTATCAGAGAGTGGGTCTTAGCGTGATCACCATAACAAGGATCTATACTGATAAGTCAAAACCTACAGTTTCCTTTCAAAATTAGAAATTCTAAAGAAGAATATTGTTTGTCCATCTGTAGTTTTCTACCTGGGAAAATCTAGACTATTGGCATATGTACAAAATTTGGGTGGTGCTGTGAAAACTATTCTCTGCGCTTTGCCCACTGAATACTTCCCACTAATAACTACAAATCTGTCTACCATTTTGTGTGTGTGTGAAGATGGTTTGTTAAGAAGTAACTAAGTTTTTCTTAGTTGAGTCATCAGTGAATTATTCCTCTGCATCTGGCAGAATCTCTGTGAATTAAGAGTTTCACTGAGCCACCAGGTTTTCTTCCGATCAGGGAGAGGTAGATTATATTTCTCCCAGTATACTAATTGTTAGCTGTTCATTGAATCCAGAGCTGATGCTAAGGTCAAGCCACTGAACCCTTGAATTGGACTGAGACATATATATTCTCCAGTTAACAGAGCCCAGCACAGACTGTCTTCTTTTTAATTTAAGCTTATGTCCAATTTTTTTTAATTCTAATTGTTGACATAACTTATTTTGGTTTTGAACACCCCGTGACATATTTATAGAGACTGAACTACTGACTTATTCCAGTTCACTTAGAAATAGCAATAACCTTTCTTTCGTTGGACTACCTGGATTAGAGTGACCGTAGTCATCATTTTGAAAGCAGTACTCAGTGCTAATAATGCAGAACCATTACACTTCTTTGCCCAGCAATTAAGCTAGAATGTTTGTTGTGGATCTCAGGGATTATCCTCACATCCCCTAATGCAACCATGAGAAAACACCACATTGTTATCCAAAATCAAGTTTTTGTCAGTATTGCATTCCTATTGCATAAAAGTTAAGAATTGTAGGAGTTCTGAGATTTTATCATACTGAGATTTTTAGCAACCTAGCATGTTCATTTTTTACCTATGCTGTCGGGGAGATGAGACCATAGGTCACAGACAGTGAAATTTATCACTCACAGCAAGAGCAGCCAGTTTTAAATTTATATCTATTCCCTAATCTCAGATGAATACACAGAGTGAAATTTTGTCGCCTACAGAAGCAGTAGGCTGTTAACATGCAGAAAGATAAAGGTATGGTAAAACACTAATTTTACAAGTATCTTTATGTAAAATATTTTAGAATCACTTATTTATTACTATCTTTACCTAGGATAAGTATATTATGACTCAAGATTACTTGCTGCAAAAATAATCATGAGAAATTTCATGGGAAAAATTACCATTGATTTTCCATTTTTCTTCCGCTTTTATTGAGATATAATTGTCATAAAACATTGTGTAAGTTTAGGTGCACAGGATATTGATTTGATTTACAAGTATCTTGAAATTAATATCAAGGCAACTTTAGGGAGAATTCATTATATCATTTAGATACAATATAAAAGAAATACTATTTGTCTTTTGGTCGTGATGAGAAACCTTATGGTCTACTCTCTAGCAACATTCATATAGAACATAAAGCAGTATTTATTGTAATTTTCATGTTACTACGGGGCATCCCTAAAACACGTTTATTTTACGGCAGTAGATTTGTAGCTCTTGAGTGCATTAATCAATTCTCTTTCCCAAACCCTGCCTCTGTTAACTACAAATCTAATTTTTTTCTTTAAGTATGTTTGTTTTTGAAATGTACTTTAATCTATAACACTGTGTTAGTTTCTCTTACACAACATATCCTTTTCTATTTTTAATATATTTCAAACTGATCACCAGAATATATCTAGTTATGATATTTTGCTATTTAAAGATATTTCATAGTCATTGACTATTCCCCATACAGTACATTTCTTGCCCCTGATTCATTTAATTTGCAACTGGAAAGTTTTCTCTCTTCATTTTCCTCAGCTTTATCTTTTCCTCACCCCATTTCCCTCCTTCTTGTGAACAACCTGTTTCTTTCTATATCTATAACTCCTTTTCTGTGTTGTTATATTCATTTGTTTAAAATTACAAATATGAGTAAAATCATTCAGCATTTGTCATTTACTTTCTGAGATATTTCACTTAGCATATTACCCTCTTTGTCTACCCATTTGTTGCAAATGACAAGAACTTATTCTTTTTATACCTGAGTAATAACCCATTGTAATTTTATGTGTGTTTGTGCATATATATATATATATATATATATATATATATATATATATATGTATGTATATACACACACACAGGGCATATATATACAGTGTGTGTATATATATATAAATATAGACAAATCTGTAGTTAATATTTGTAGATATATATACTATAAACACACATCTTCTTTATCCATCATCTATTGATGAGCAATTAATTTGCTTCTATATCCTTTCTATTGTGAATTTTGCTGCAGTGAGTATAGGGTTGAAATTATATTTACTAATTAGTGTTTTTATTTTCTTGAAATAAGTATCCAGGTATAGAAATGTTGGATTATATTTCATTTTTAATTTTTACATAAAACTCCATGTGGTTTTCCACAGTGGCAGCACACATTTACATTCACTCCAGCAGTGCATCAGGGTTGTTTGTCATACATCCTCACCAACACTTATGTTTGTTATCTTTTTGATAATAGTCATCTGACAGGAGTGATATAAACTCTCATTGTGTTTTGGTCGTGCATTTTTCTGATGGTTAGTGATTTTGATCGGTTTCATGTGCCTGTTGGTAACATTTCCCCCACTATATATTCATTTTTTTGTAAAGGGCCAAATGACAATAACTGTCTGATTTCATTTTCAGGCATTCTTTGTGTTCCATTATTCTGTTTGTTCTGTGCCACTACCATATTTTCTTTCTTACTGTAGATTTGTATTATAGTTCAAAATCAGGGACAGTGATAATTTCTATTTGTTCTTTCTCACAGTTGTTTGTGTTTTTAGTTTGTTTGTATTCTTTTCTTCCTTTTTTTAGTGATTTCAACTCATTTGTGTTTACATGTAAATTTTAGAATTATTTTTTGCAAGTGTCTGAAAATGCCCTTGGTATTTCGATAGGCACTGAATTTAATTTGTGTATATTCTTGGCTAGTACTGTCATTTAAACAATATTTTTTCCTCATCTATGAACACAGAATATCCTTTCATGTGTTTGCATTATCTTCAATTTCTGTTATAAATATTTTGTAAGTGTTCTGAGTACAGGTCTTTTACCTCCTTGGCTGGAAAAATTTTTGATTTTTCTTTGGTATTGCAAGTGTAAATGAGGCAGTTCCCTCACTTTCTCTATCTGTTAGCTTGTTCTTAGTGTGTAGAAATGCAAGATTTCTGTATGTTAATTTTACATTCTGAAATTTTACCAAATGCATTGATAAGCCCTAGTAGTTTTGTGGCATCATTTTTAGGATTTCTGTTTAATGTATGTCATCTGCAAACAGATTCTTTTACTCCTTTTCTGAAATAGCTATATTTTATTTACTTTTATTTTGGAAAGCTATGGCTAGAATTTCCAATACTATACTGAATGAAAGAAGTAAGAATGAGCATTCTTGTCTTCTTCCAGCTCTTATTGGAGAGGATTTCAGCTTTTAATCAGTGAGTGTCATGTTAGCTGAGTTTTTGTCATTTATGACCATAACTGTGTTGAGGTATGTTTCCTCATGCCCACTTTGAGGAGAAATATATTCATAAATAGATACTGAATTTCTCAAAATATTTTATGACTCTATTGAGGTGTCTATATAATTTTTATTCTTCAATTTGTTAGTGTGGTGTATCTGATTAATTTGTGGATATTGAATCACTTTTGTATCCATGGAATAAAATGGACTTAACCAAAATGTATAACCCTCTTACTGTACTGTTTGATTTGCTAATATTTTAGTGATGATTTTCACATCTATGCTTATCATTACTATTTAACCTGTAATTTTTTGACGTATTTGTTCCAGTTTTAGTTGTAGTGTGATACAGAAATGTGGGGTAGGAAGCCTCCCTTCCTCTCAAAATTTTTGTAATTCTCTGAGAAGTATAGGTGATAATTCTTCTCTAAATGTTTGCAGAAATCACCTGTGAAGCTGTCAAGGCCTGGAGTTTTGTTTCTTGGGAGATTTTGTTTAATTACATATTCAATTTCATAAGTGATAATCTGTTCATATTTTCTTACTCGTGCCATTCTGGAGATTAGTTCTTTCTAAGAAATTGTCCATTTCTCCTAGGGTTTTCATTTTATTGGCATATAATTTGTTGTATCTTCTTATGATGCTCTGTATTTCTATGATATAAGTTGTAACTTCTCATTTATTTCTCAGTTTATTAATCTGTACTCTCTTTTTTGCTCATGTGTCTGGTTAAAATCTAACAACTTTATTTATCTTTCAAAAGCCATTATTTAATTTGATTAAATGTTTCTATATTTAATCTTTATTTTATTTAATTATGTCCTGTCCTTTCACCTGTCTTCCCTTTACTAACAAGTTTGTTTTAAATTTTGGTACAACTTTTGTTTGTAAGAATATTTTATAAGATTGAGATGTTTTTTATTTGTATAAGAGGGATTATTTTGCTATAAACATCCCTATTAATACTGTTTTTGTTATACACCATGGATTTTGTTTCTGTTGTCATTTGTCTTTATATATTTTTTCTTTGATTTATACAGCAATCCATTTTTTGCTAATATTTTATGATATATCTTCCATACTTTAGTTTTTTTCTCAGGTTTTTCCCTTTAGTAAATTTCTATTCTCACAGAATCCATAAGTTTCTTCACAAAACGAAGAGAAAATAATAAAATTTATACATACATCTGAAACACCCAAATTTTCTAAAATTATTTATAAAATGAACAAAGATGTGGTTATTACCCTCCCTGATTTTATAACATACTACAAAGCTACAGTAATCAATACATTAAAATATGGCACTTAAAGAAACACATAGATCAATGGAACAAAATAAAGAGTCCAAAAATTAACCCACACACATATGGTCAATTAGTCTACAATGAAGGATGCAAGTGTACAAAATGGAAAAAAAACAGTCTCTTCAACAAGTAGTTCTGAGAAATCTTGACAGTATATGAAAAAGAAGATGGAAGAGCACTTCCTTCCATAGTATACAAAATGAGATAATAATGGATTAATTTCCTAAATGTAAAGCCCAAAACTATAGAATTTCTGACCAAGAACAGGAGCAGAACTGACTTTGAGATAAATCATAGCAATGTGTATTTTTGTTCTGTCTACAAATTAAAAAAAAATTAAAACTAACAATTACAATTTTTAGTTTACTGAGGAAAAAATAGATGAACTATGTTATTTAGGGAATTTACTTCTTGTATAAATGTGAAGTGCAAAACCTTTTGCAGTGCAAAGGAAACTTTCAGCAAGACATATGATAAAAGACAGAATAGAAGGAAAAATTTCAGATAATGAGAACAACAAGATGTCAATATCCATAATATATGTATAGCATATTAGTCTCACTATTTAACAAAGACCCCAACTTGAAAACAGTTGAAGAATCTTCATGGAAACTTTTCAAAAATAGACATGTGGATGATTTTCATGCACATAAAATTATACATAACGTTGCTATTCATCAGGAAAACATAAATCAAAACCAGTATGAAATATAATCTCACAGCAACCAAAATGTCTATTAACAAATAGTCTACCAATGACAAAAATTAATAAGAATTTGATAAGAGGGAAACCAGGTACACTGTTGGTGGAAATATAAATTGATGTATCCACTAGTATAAAAGTGTGGACAGTGCTCAGAAAACTAGAAATAGAATCATTATATGTTGCAGCAATTCCTGTTTTTGGTATAAATCTGAAAAAAATGAAAACATTAACTTAAAGTATATATTACCCCCAAAGTTCTTAACATCATCATTTATAGTAGCCAAGGAGAGAAGCACAAATCAACTGCACATCAACAGATGATTGGCTGAAATAAATGTTAGATATAGATAACATAATATATACTTAGTCATTGTAAATTAAAAAATAAAATTCCGCCATTTGGAACAATGTGAATGGACCCAGAGAGTGTTGCACATAGGAAAATAAGTCATACAGAGAAAAACAATCTACGTTGTCACTTAAATGAGGAAAATAAATATATAAGAGAAATAATCATAAAAAACAGAAACAGAACCACATATATATGTGTAGTGTACCAAGTAGTGGTTTCCTGTGTAGAAAGGGAAAAAAGATGGAGAAGACAGAAACGTGCAAGCTACTAGTAATAAATTAGAGAAACAACAAGGCTATATTTAGAGCACAGAGAAATATTTTAATAATTTCATTGATTTTAAAGGGATTATATGGATATATTTTAGTAAAATGTGCATGAGGTGGGAAAAATATTGAAGAAAATAACCCAGGAAAATCAAATTATTTTACAGTACTATGACATTAAGGGAGGTGATTTGTTCACTTTCTTTTGTGTTCTTATAATGTCCTTAGTAGAATTTAAGCTTTTAATTGAAAAAGTATATACTTTTAAAAATGACATGTTTAAACTATTTTTGTCTTTCCCCTTACATCTACAGTCATTAAAACATTCAAATCTCAATAAAAAAATACAACACAAAACAATACTACAGAACGCATGTGAAAAGGTGAAGTTTGGTGTAATAAAACACTCAAAGAGGCTGAACTGAGGGAAGAGCAGATTTGGTGTCTGCAACCAAGGCCCCATGACTAAGATATCTGAGTCCACAAGTTCAGAGAACCCAGTAGAAACAGGGTCTCAGTGGTTCACACAGCTTCAGCCTCCAACTGCACCAGTACTCATGGTCAAAGGTAACTAGGAGGGAGCCACAATGGAGACAGAAATTCCATCTTTCAGACCCTCAGACATTCATGACACTGTCCCTACTCCCCATTCACAGTGGTGGAGACAAGTTACATTGCAAAACTGGACATGGCAAAGACACTTGCCCGATTCCAAATACCAACCTGTCTTTACACCTTTCCTCATTGTGCTCACTGATTCTCAAGGGATATCAAATGAAAGGAAGGTTTCGCCTCCCAGTGACAACAGTGGCATTAACTACCAGAGAAGTGTAAGAAGTGACAATGAAAGTACATCTTTTATCTAGACAGTAGTGACTGGAAAGTGCCATTTTGAAATATTGTCAGAGGTAGTTCAGGTAAGTAAAACCAAAAATTGTGCCATAATGCAAACTACCAAAAAACAAAAACACGGACTCCAACTCCAAATCTGTTATTTAGTGTCATCAGAGCAATAATTTATCAAGATCATGACCAAGCACAGTTACATTTTAAGGCACACACACTCACTGAAAGACACACACATACAACGACACAGACACAGACAAACACGCAGATGCACCTGAACACACACACACACACACACAATGTCAACCCTGCAGCAAACAAACTTAAAGTCATGGTATATTGCCACGTAACTAACACTCAATCTAAATAGATGTCATACAGAAACTCAATACACAAAACAAAACTCAGAAAGCAGTTTAGCGAGCTCAGGAATAAATGAAATGATGATAAGGTATACATTACCAAAGAGACTGAAACTATAAAATAAACAAACATTATTGGAGGACCAGGAGAACTTAATAAATGAGATGAGGAACGCAACAGAAAGCAATGGAAGTAGACTGTCTTTGTGGAAGAGAGATTAGCAAACTCAGGAATACAAAACTAGAAATTATAGGAGAGGGCAGAGATACAAGATATTAAAAAGTGAGGAAATTCTACAATAGCCTTCAGACTTCCTCAAGAAGTGCACATTAGAGTGGAATCCTGGAGGGATAAGACATTTAGAAGGCAGCTGATAGTTTATTAAAAGAAGTGATAGTTGATAACTTCCCGAACCTGTGTAAGGAACTGATATACAAGTCCGTGAGCCAACAAAACACCAATAACTTTAAGACAAAGGGACCTCCTTCAAGATACGTCATATGAAAATTGGCAAGTCAATGACAGAGAAAAAATTTTAAAGGCAGCCAAAAAAATTATGATAATTTACAAAGGAACCCCCATTAGGATATCAGCACATTTCTGAGCTGAAAACAAAGGCCAAGATTAAATAAAATGACATTTTCAAACTAATGAAATAAGAAATCACTCACCCAATAATACTTACACAGTTATCATTTAGATATAAAGTGAAAATAAAGACTTTATTAGAGAATCAAAACCTGAATGTGTTTAAAAAAAACAAAACGGATACACCTTATAAGAGGGGTACAAAAGAAGTCTACTAAGAAATATAAAATAGCAAAAATATGCAAAACATTTACCAAAATGCTAAGGAGAGACCATGAGAAACTTGCAACTGTTTCTTTGGTTATGTTTTTAAATGCTACTATACTATATGGATTAAAGAGAGAAAAATACGAAATCAGTTGAAATAAATATTGATATTTCAAACTGGTAACATGTTTACAACAGTAAAAGAAATAATTTGAAACAGTAATCATAAATGATAAAGAGTAACAATAAAACAATATTAAAGGAAGATGCTATCAGCAGATATATGACTAAATTATACATGAGATGTTTTATATTTAATTGAAGTATAGTAGATGTAATATATTGTGTAGTTTCAGATGTACAGCATAGTGATTCCAACTTCTTTGATTATATTGCATAATGAATTATTACAATAATTGTAACATAAAATTATTTAAAGTATTGTGTATAATTTCATGACCTATACAGATTACCCTTGTTGCTTCTCTCCTTTATGTATACTACTTTGTATCTCTCAATGTTCTACTATTAAATTCTCTTTCCCTTCCCCTTTGGTAAACATAAAGTTTTCCGCATATCTTTGAGTCTGCTTAAGTTTTGTCTACCTAATCTCTTTATCTCTCCATCATGTCTCTGTCTGTCTGTCTGTCTATCTATCTATCTATCTATCTATCTATCATTTATGTATATATCTAATCTTTTATTTATTTATCTGTCATCTATCAATAGATAGCTATAGATAGCTGTACACAGATATTTGTTATTCTTTAAATTCCATATATAAATTATATTATATACTTTTGACTTTATCTAAGTTACTTCACTAAGCACAATATTTTCTAGGTCCATTCATGATACTGAAATAGTAATGTGTTATGCTTTTTCATAGCTGTGTAATATTCCATTGGATATTTAAAGAAACATCATATATTCTTAAGTCCATAGTCTACTTTGGACACTTGGATTACTTCCCTGTCTTTCATAAAATAAACAGTGCTGTTGTGAATTTTGGTTCTTCTAAATTTAGGGTGTTTTCCACAGATTTTTCCAAGGAGAGGTAATACTGGGTCATATGGTAGTTAACTTGTTAGTTTTTAAACAAATCTCAATACTGTTTTCCATAGAAGATATACCAATTTACATTCAACCAAGAGTATACAAGAGATTTGTTACCTCCACATCGTGTCCAACACTTACTATTTGTAGACTTTTTGATAATAGCCATTTGACTAGTGTGAAGTGATACCTCATTGTGGTTTTGTTTTGTAATTACCTATTAAATAGAAATGTTGAGCAATTTTATCACTTGCCTGTTACTCATCTGTATGTTTTCATTGGAAAATTAGTAAGTCAGGTACTCTGCTCTTGTTTTCGATCGGGTTTTTGTTTTTCACCTTGAGTTGTGTAACATAAATCCATGTTACATCTACTAACCTACATCTATTAATCCCTGCTCACTTGCATTGTTTGCAAACATGTTCTCCAAATACACAGGCAGCGTTTTCATTTCATTGATAGTGTCCTTAGCTGTGCAGAAATTTTCAAGTTTGTTTAAGTCCCACTTGCTTATTTTTTCTTTTATTTCTTTTGTCTTAGGAGACTGATATAAGAAAATATTCCTATGAAATATATCCAATAGGGTATCACCTATATTCTCTTCTGGCAGTTTTATAGTATCAGGTCTTTCATTTAGCTCCTTGATACACTTGGAGTTTATTTTTGTATATGATGTCAGGGAATGCTCTAATTTCACTTTTACATGTAGATGTCCAGCTTTCCCAACACCATCCATTGATGAGACTTTCTTTTCTTCATTGTGTATTCTTGCCTATTTTAGCATAGATTCATTGCTCATAGGTGTGTGGAAATATTTCTAGGCTCTCTATCTAATTTTATTGATTATATCTCTGTGCCAATGAAATACTGTTTTTATTACTGTAGGTTTTAAGAATAGTAAGGTATCCAAGAGGATTATACCTCCAGATTTGTTGTTTTCCGGTTCTGTGGAAAATACTGCAGCTTCGTAACAGGTATTGCACTAAATCCTTTGGTTTCTTTGTGTAGTACGGCCATGTTAATAATATTAACTCTTTGAATCCAAGACCACAAGACATCTTTCCATTTCTTGAATCATTTTTGATTTCTTTGTCAATATTTTACAATTTTCAGTGTGTAGATTTTTCACATATATGGTTACATTTGTTCCAAGATATTCGGGGGAATGTGGTTTTAAATATTATTGCTTTCAACGTCCATTTTATGGTATCTCATGATTAATATGGAGAAATGCAAGAGACTTCTTTACATTAATCTTGTACCCTGTTCCATTGATGAAATTATTTATTGTTCATAATAGTCAGTGTGGAGCCCTTAGGTCTTTCTATGTAGATTGTTATGCCATCAATACTGGTGACAATTTTGCCTCTTTCTTTCCATTTTGTGTTTCTTTTTCTTCTTTTTCTTTTCCTTTTCCTTTCTTCTATTACTATTGAACAGAAGTGGTGAGATTAGGAATCCTTGTCTTGTTCCCGAATTTACACAGAAGGCTTTCAGCCATTCCCCTGGGTACTATAAATTGTTATAAATGGCCTTTAGTATGTTTAGAGATGTTCCCATTGTACTCACTTTCATGAGAATTCTGATCATGATGTATGTTGAATTTTGTCTATTACTCTTTTGTGTGTATTGAAATGGTCCTGTGAATTTTGTCCGTCCTTTATTAAGTATGTTTCATACTGATTGACTTGTGTATGTTGAACCATCCTTGTGACTCTGGAAGGAATCCAAATGATCAACATTTGTAATCCTTTCTATGTATTGCTGGATTAATTTGTTGAAGTGTTTCGAGTATTTTTGAATCTATATTCATCAATAATATTGGATTTTCATTTTCATTTTTTTTTTGGTTGTGTCTTTGACTGGTTTTGTTATAAGGGTAATGGTGGCCTCATAGAATAACTTTGGGAATTTTCTTTCCTCCTTCATTTTTTGAAATAGTTGTGACAAAAGAGGTTTTAGTGAAGGCATCCAGGCATTTTGTTCAAGGGGTATTTTTAAAATTATAGATTTTATTTAACTTATACTGATTGCTCTTTTCAAGTTTTCAGATTTCTCTTTATTCAGTGTTGGCAGGCTGAACGTTTCAAGTAATTTGTCCATTTCTTTAATGTCGTCCAGTTGGTTGACACGTAACTGCTCAGAATGCTTTCATAAACTTTGTTTGTATTTCTGTAATATCAGATATTATTTCTACTGTTTAATTTATTATTTTTTGGGGTCCACACTCTGTTTTTCTTGATAAACCTGGCTAAATGCTTATCAATTTGTTAATATTTTTAAGAAAAAAAAAGCTGTTGATTTTATGATTTTTAATTTATTTTTAAATTGTTATTATATTTATTTTCAAACTAATCATTAAAGATTTCACGTTCTACTGCATTTGGGTTTTGTTTGTTCTTATTTCTCGTTATTTTGGGTGGTAAGCTTGGTCCTTTGTGTGAGGTTTTTCTTTTTCTTTATAGAAGGCCTTAATTTTTCTAAACTCCCTCTTAGATTTCCCTTTGCTGTATTCCATACATTTTATGAAGCTGTGTTTTCATTGTAATTTGTTTCCAGGTATGAATTTATTGCCTCTTTGATTTCATCATTGACCTTGTTTTATTTTATTTTTTTAAAGGATGTGGTTTAATCTCATGTTTGTGCTTTTACTGTTCTTCTTTCTATAGTTGATGCAAATTTTCATAGTTTTGTGTATGGAAAAATACTTGCTGTAAACTATATTTGCTTAAAGTTCCTGAGGCTCTTTTCATGACATAATATGTGGTTAGTTCCTTAGAATACATTCTGTGCACACTTGAGAAACTTATGTGTTCTCCTTTACTGATGCGGTTTCCAAAATCTCATTTAGGTTCAAATGACCTAAAATGTCATTAAGACCTCTGTTTCCTTACAGATATTCTTTCTGGGTGATATGGTCATCAGAATAGTGAGGTGTTAAACCCATCTACTATTATTATTTATAATGAATTAAATACTTCATGTCTACTAATGTTTTTCTTATAATTATGATCTACAGAGTTTTGTCCATATATAATTTTATCAGTGTAATACTCTATTTTTACATTGATCTCTTTTTCTTTATTTAATCTCATATTTATCTTTCATTGTGAAACTTATTTTAAAACATATTTTGAATGATTTGAACATTGCAATCTGCACTTTCTTGTCATTTCCATGAAATATCTCTTCCATTTAAAGATGTAATAAATCTGGTAGCAGAAAAGGAAGAAAGAAAGAAGAAAAGGCAAAACAGTTTGGGACAGATTCCACAGGGAGGGAGCTACAAAGAAGGACTGGCACTCATTCACTGGGTCTCCCCTCTCCAACTGAGAGGTTGGCAGGAAGGAGGGGTAGCCTCCAAGCCTTGAATCTGTACAGGCAATAAGTTGAGTGACAGAACTAAGTAAACAGGCACAGACACCCAGCACAAGATGCAGCCCAGAGGCTGGGGCAGGGCCAAGCTGCACGAGTTGGGTCGAAGTTGGGGATGGCAGCACTGATGCAGTCTGGGGGAATAGATGCGGCTGTTTACCATGGCTGTGGGTGCACAGGGCAAAACAACCTGGGCCCCCCATAGAACAACAGGGCAGATGTGCCCTTTGGGGGTAAGGGTGCATAACTTTCACTGAAAATCCACAAAAGTTTCAACGTGAAGTTACCTGGGGCTCAGACACAGCCACCATACCTTCTGGTGCTTTGCACCAAGGCAGCAGAGGGGAGAAAGTCTGCATCCACGTCTAAGGATTTAGAAGTCTTAAGGGCCAGAAGGAGACTTCTCTGCAGCCTGAGGCACATAGGATCTTTCTGTCCTCGTTCCTCAGAGAACTTGCTTCACCAAGACAAACAAGGAGCTGGGTTTTGGGCCAGACCAGAGACAGGGTGGTTCCTCAATCTTCCCTGAGCCCACTTCCAGTGTGCAAACCTCAGGCAGAGCGTACAGTGTCACAGAGCAATGGAGCGACTGGCACCCTGATGGGGCGTGTGGCCCCCCACATTTTGGGCTGGAACGCAGCCCCTGACCATGGTGCTGGGAGAGGGCATGATGCACACTCCTGCCTTGTCAGTCTGCAACAACTGACTGCAGCATCAGGCAGGGCATTGACAAGCAGGCCTCAATAAAGAGAGCTGCTCCAGTTGCAGTGTTGGGTGTTGGAGCGATCTGCTTGCTGACAGGCACTGGGAGAAGCACAAATGAGGGCTCCAATGGAGGGCCTCTGAAAACAGGAAAATGAGCTTCCAAAACAGGATGAATACAGAAAGACTTCACATTAAATGTACAGTCTCCTGGAGGACAAAGACACCCCCTTGTTTTAATCTGTTTTTACCTGTTCCATTTTCTATTACACTCTTAATTTTTACTTCTTATTTAATTATATATAACCCCATTTTAATCCCTTTGAAATTTCTAAAAATATTTTTATTATTATTTTTCAAAACTCTGCTTCAACTTGCTTTCTAATATTCATTATACAATGTCTTCAAAGCTTTATTTCTCCCTTTTTTAAAATTTTTATCTCTCTCTCTCTCTTTTCTCTTTTCCAAGTTGTATTACTACATAGGCATTAGTTATATATACTCCTTTAGGACCAGAGTAGATAACTGATACTCCATAAACTACAGTGCCAGAGAGGTAGTAGAAAGATGAAGAAGCAGAGAAACCATTCCTAATGAATAGAACAAGAGAAATCCCCTGTAAGAATGATCAGTGAAATACACATTGATATCCTAAAAGATCAAGATTTCAAAAATGGAGTGATCAAAGTACTGAATGAAATAAAACAGATAGTGTTTAGAGACACAAAATATGTCAAAAATGAAATGGAAGCTATAAGGAAGAGCCGAGTAGAATAGGTAAACACGTTGACTGAGATGAAGAAAGTTTTAAAGGTGTAGCAAAGCTGACTATATAACGCAGAATAACGAATTAGTGAGTTAGAATACAGGAAAATAGAAAGCACCCAATCAGAAGAGCTACAAGAGAAACAACAAGAAACAAATGAAAAAAGCATAAGGGACCTACGGGGTAATAGAAAGCATGCCAAACTTGACATGATAGAAGTCCCAGAAGGGGAAGAAAAATCAAAGGGTATTGCAAAGTTTTTTGTAGAAATCACGACTGAGAACTTCCCAAACTTAAAAAGGAATCAGATATCCAATACAGGAAGCTCAGTGTGTCTCAAACAGGAAGAACCAAAATACACACATACCAAGACATATAATTAAGATGGCCAGTGTCAAGGATAACGAAATGATTCTAAAGACAGCAAGAGAAGAGCAACGAGTGAGTTACAAGGGAAACCCCATAAGGCTCCCAGCTGAGTTTGCTACACAAATACTACAGGCCAGAAGGGAGTGCAAGATATATTCAAAGTCCTGAATGAAAAAAAAAATGATAACCCCTAGAATACTTTAACCAGCAACGCTATCTTTATGGTAGAAGGAGACATAAAGAATTTCACAGACAAGAAAATTCTTCAAGAGATCTGCAGCACTAGACCCATGCTTAAAGAATTATTGAAAATTCTCCTCTAAAAATAAAGCAGCAGGATGCTACAGAAATGTGAAACACACAGCTTTAAAGGTGATAACTCATGAATTACAAATAAAATAAACACAAAATTTTAAAACAAGACATACAAATTATTGAGAATTGGAGAGGGAGGCAGGAAATAAAGAATTTGTTTTTTGATCTTTCTCTCTAAATTTTTTATTCTCGGTAGGATGGGTTTCATATCATGTTACTATCCATTTAATAAAAGCAGTTATAGTAATGGTCTAATGGACTTATAAAAAAGGGAAACAAGAAGACAAGTACTTATCATGGAGTCAATAAAACTAAATAAAATTCATGATAATACAAAAGGAACTTACCAACCATAAAAGGAAGATGAAAGGACAAAGAAGAATTACCAAATCATCTGCAAATATAATGTCAAATTGGCAATAAACCCAAGGGTATCATCAATTATTGCAAATGTTAATGGCCTAAATGCTCCAGTTGAAAGTCATAGAGTGGCAGGCTGGGTAATAAAGCAAGATCCTTCAAAATGTTGCATACAAGAGACCCACTTCAGAGAGTAGGACACACATAGATTGAGAGTGAAAGGACAGAAAAAGTATTCCATACAATTTGAAAAGCCAAAAAGCAGGTGTTGCAGAACTGATTTCAGACAAAATAGCCTTTAAAACAAAGGCCATAAAGAAAGATAAAGAAGGACATTTTATTATGATTGAAGGAGTGATACATTATGAGGATAGCACACTCATTAATACATATGCAACAAATAGATGAGCACCTAAGTACATAAAATAACTACTAACAGATATAAAGGGGGATTCATATTTGGAGATTTCAACACTGCATTTACATCACTGCACAGATCATCGAGACAGAAAATAAAATAGGCAACAAAGAAGTTAAATAATAGAATATGTGTAATAGTAATATTACACTTGGTGGATATTTTCAGAGCATTGCACCACACACAAAATAGGATATACATTATTTTCCAGTGCACTTGGAACATTTTCCAGGATTCATGATGTACTTGGATACAAAAGAAACCTCAGCAAATTTAAGAATATAGAAATAACCCCAAGTATCTTTACTGACCATAATGCCATCAAGCTAGAAATCAACAATAGAGAAACAAGTGAGAACATAAGGAAAACATGGAGATTAAACAATATGTTAGTAAAAAACCAATGGGTAAATGAAGAAATCAAAGCTGAAATGAAAAAGTACCTTGAGACAAAATAAAATGAAAGCAAAACCACACAAAATTTAAGGGACACAGCAAAAGCAGTGCTCAGAGGGATGTTTATAGTGATACAGGCCTTCCTTAAAAAAGAACAATGAGAAAGAAACAATTTAACCCAACAGCAGAATGAACTAGAAAAAGAAGAAGGAAAAACCCCAAATGGCAGTGGAAAGAAAGAAATGATAAATATTGTGGGGAAAATAAATTGAATAGAGATTTAAACATTATAGGAAATAAATCAACCATTCCAAAAGATGGTTTTTGAAAAAGTAAGTAAAATCAACTAACCTCTTTCAAAACTCAAAAGAAAGAAATGAGAGAGATCACAAATTAGCAAAATAAATTAGGAGAATGGAGAATTTACAACAAATAAAATAGAAATACAGAATATCATACATGAATATTATAAAAAGTTTATGGAATCAGACTGGATAACCTAGAGGGAATGGACAAGTTTCTGGAAACATACTGTCAACCATGACTGAATCAAGAAGAAGCTGACCCCTTGAACAAGCAGAGCACTAGAAATGAAATCAAAATAGCAATATAAATCCTCCCTAAATTTAACAGTCCAGGACTGGACAGATTCACTGTGGAATTCTACCTAACATACAAAGAAGAACTCATTCCAGTATTTCTCAATGTCTTCCAGAATATTGAAAAGTAAGGAATACTCCCAAAGGGATTCTATGAAGCCACAATCACACTGATACCACAACCAGGCAAAGACACTACCAACAAAGAGAATTATAGTCCAAAATCACTGATGAACACAGACGCCAAAGTCCTCACCAAAATAGTAGGAAATAGAATCCAACAACACAGAAGAAAGATTATACATCATGACCAAGTGGGGATTATGCCAGGGGCAAAGGGGTGTTTCAACATATGCAAATCAATCAATGTAATACAGCACATCAACAAGAGAAAGGATCAAAACCACATGATCATCTCAATAGATGCAGGAAAATCATCTGATAAAATTCAAAACCCACATATGATAAAATATCTCACCAAAGTGGGCATAGTGGGAACATATCTCAGCATCATGAAAGCTATAGAAAACAAACCTACAGCTAGCATAGTACTCAATGGTGAGAAAGTTAAAATCTTCCCACTAAAATTTGGGAAAAGGAAAGGATGCACACTATCACCACTCCAACTCAATATAAACTTGGAAGTCCTAGCCACAGCAATCAAACAAGAGAGAGAAGTAAAAGGGATGCAAATTGGAAAGGAAGAGGTAAAACTCTCACTATATGCAGAAAGTATGTTACTATATATAGAAAACCCTTCAAGATCCAGGCAAAAATTACTGTAGCTGATCAAACAATTCAGCAAGGTGGCAGGTTACAAGATTAAGGTTCAAAAATCAGTGGAATTTCTTTATGCTAACAATTCAGATAATGCTATAGAGCTACAGTCAACATGACAGTACTGTATTTTTAGGAAAACAGACATATAGACCAATGGAACAGAATAGATAGCCCAGAAATGAACCCACAAATTTTTGGTCAATTAAACTTTGACAAAGGAGGCAAGAAAATACAATAGAATAGAGACAGACTCTTCAGCAAATGTTGGGAAAACTGGACAGCAGCATGTAAATCAATGAAGTTAGAACACTCCCAATGAGGCTAGAACACCACACACAAAAATAAACTCAGAATGGATCAAAGAATTAAACATAAGACAAGATGCAATAAACCTCCTTGAGGAAAATACAGGCAAAAGATTATCTGACATAATTCTCGAAAATTTTCTCGTAGAAGAAATAAAAGCAAGAATAAACAAATGAGACATAATGAAATTTACAAGCTACTGCACAGTAACGAAACCGGAAGCAAAACAAAAAGACAACATCCGGAATGGGAAAAAAAATTTGCCTATGAAACCGACAAAGGCTTGATCTTCAGAGTATATAAGCAGTTCATCCAACTGAATAAGAAAAAATAAACAACCCAATTCAAAAATGGACAGAAAACCTAAACAAGCGATTCTTCAAGGAAGACATACAAATGATTAAAGGGCACATCAGAAAATGCTCAATATCACTGATTATCTGAGAAATGCAAATCAAAACTACAGTGATGTATCACCTCACACCAGACAGAATGGCCATCATTCAAAAATCCACAAATGTCAAATGCTTGAGAGACTGTGGACAAAAGGGAACCATCTTTCACTGCTGGTGGCAATGCAGTTTGGTGCAGCCACTGTGGAAAACAGGATGGAGATTCCTCAAAAGCCAAGGAATAGACTTACCATATGACCCAGGAATCCCACTCCTGGGCATAAGTCCAGAAGGAACCCTAATTCAGGATGACACCTGCACCCCAATGTTCATAGCCAGCACTATTTACAATAGCCAAGACATGTAAACAGTCTAAATGTCCATCGATAGTTGACTGGATAAAGAAGAGTTGGTATATTTATACAATGGAATACAAGCCAGCCATATAAACCGACAACATAACGCCTTTTTCAGCAACATGGATGATCCTGGGGAAAATCAGTCTAAGTGAAGTAAGCCAGAAATACAAAGAAAAATACCATATGAAATGGCTCATCAGTGGAATCAAAAAACAAAACAAAACAAAACAATAAAAGGACAAATAAAAAAAGAAATAGACTTGCAGTCATAGAATATAAAATTTTGGTTTCCATATGGCTGGGGGTGGGAAGAGATAGACTGGGAGGTCAAAACTGTAGAATAGATAAGCAGGATTGTACTGTATAGCACAGGGAAATGTATAAAAGATCTTACGGCATCTCAAAAATGAAAAATGAGACATCAAATGTATATATGTTCTTTGTAACTGAAAAATTGTGCTCTACGCTGGAATTGGAGACAACTTTGTAAAATGTATTTAAATCAATAAAAAAGTTAAAAAAAGATAAAACATTATCCTAAATATTACAGGTGTAAATATAAATTATAGAGAAAAAAAACTATGCAAAAGAGTAATAAAACCAAATATTTTGTTTTATGTTTTCCTTTTGAGATAAGCAAATCAAAAAACCACTAGCCAGGTGCATCATGAAAAAAAGGTAGATGCTACAAAGAAATAAATTAAGAAATAAAAGAAGAGAAATAACAATTGTTACCCCAGATGTACAAAAAAGTGTTCATTTGGTCAGAAATTACATGCCAAAAAACTGGACAACTTAGAAGAAATAGACATATGTCTAGAAAGAGACAGAGATAAGGAGAAACAAATAATTTGACCAAACTGTTTACTAGAAGATAGACAGAATCTGCATTTTAAAAAATTTTTGAATAGAAGTGTAGATTTCAAAAGCTCCTGTGGAGAACTGTACAAAAATACAAACCAGAACTTATTCAATTCTTAGTATTCAAACATAGTGCAGATGTGGGAAACTCCCAAATTAATTCTATGAAGTTTCATCACCCTGATAGCAAAACCAAAAAATAAAGTACGGGCAAAGGGAACTTCAAGCCATTATATTTGATAGATTTAGAAGCAAAAATTCTATAAAATATTATTAGCAAACTAAATCCAGCAATACCTAAAATGAATCATACACCATGATCAATTTGGATTCATTGCAGTGTCACAAGATAGGTTCAACATACACAAATCAATCAGTTTGATACACCACATTAACAAATGAAAAAGAGAAAATGACATGGTCATCCCAATAAATCCATAACAAGCATTTCATAAAATTCAACATTTTTTCATTGAGACAGCAACAACATCAACAACAACAACAACAACAACAACATCAACAATGACAGAAACCTCTTAGCAAATTAGGATGCAGGAAATATATCTCAACATATCTAAAGTCATTAATTACAGACCAACAGACTACATAATATGCAAAAGTGAAAAACTGAAATCCAAATTAAGGAATAAATCAAGGATGCCCACTCTCACCATTTTTATTAAACACAGTATGGGAAGTTCTAGCAACAGCATTTGGACAAGGAAAAAATTATTCAAGTTGGATTGAATGAAGTAAAACTGTTATTAATTTAGATGACATGATAATCTATATAGTGATCCCTAAAGATTCTCCAAACTAAAACAACTAAAAGTAATAAACACATTAAGCAAAGTAGCATGATTCATGATTAATATACAAAAATTGTCACATTTTTTACACTAACAATGAAATATTCCATAATTTAAAAGATCTATATGAATCAGACCAAAAAATGAAAAACCTATTAAAAAACGAACATAATAAAATGATTAGAACACTGATAAAGAAATTTGAAGATGATGTAAATTAATGGAAAGAAATCTCAATGTCTTAGTTTAGAGGAATTAATATTGCTAAAATATCCAACTACAAACTATGTCTACAGATATAAATTGATTCTGATCGAACTACATGATATTTTCCACAGAACTAAAAAGAGTCCTATGATTTGTATGGAATTGCAAAAGAACCAGAACTGCAAAAGAAACAATGAGGAAAAAGAGCAAAGTTGAAGGCATAACCAATAACCCTCCCAGATCTCAGACTGTATTACAAAATTACTGTAATCAAAACAGCACAATGCTGGAAAACAACCAAACATCTATATCACTGGAATGGAACACAGAGGCAAAAATAAAATATCACACGTATGGTGAACTAAACTATGACAAAGGAAATAAAAATATACAATGCCTTTAATACAGTTTTCTGCAAGGGATGGTGAGAAAGCTAGACAGCTACATGTAAATCAATGAAATTAGAACACTCCCTCAAACTGTACAAAAATATACTCAAAATGATTTAAATATCTGAATCTAAAACATGACACAATAAAACTCCTGGAAACTAACATAGAGAAAACAAGACATAAATTGTAGGAAAATTTTCTTATGTCACTCTCCCAAGCTGAAAACAATAAAAACAAAATAAACAAAAAGGTCCTAAATAAATTTGAATGCTTCTATACAGCAAAGTAAATGAAATGAAAAGATGAATTTCCAAATGGGAGAAAACATTAGGAAACAATACAATCAACAAGAGGCTAATTTCAAAAATACACACATCTTTCATACAACTCCATTTCAAATATCTACAAACAACTCAGCCAGAAAATGAGAAGACATTTCTCTAAAGAAGACACACAGATGACAAACAGGAAAAGAAAAACATGCTTACATTGCTAATCATAATACAAAGGCAACACAAAAATAAAATAATGTTCTACCTCCCAATATTGAGAAGGGATGTCATCCAAATGTCTACAAATAATACAGATTGGGGTGGCTGTGGAGAAATAGGGACTCTCCAACGCTGTTGGTGGGAATGAAAATTGGTGAAACCACTTTGGAAACTTTATGGAAGTTCCTTTAAATAATAAAAATAGACCAATCATATGACACAACAATCCCACACCTGGGCATATAAAACATAAATCCTGAAAGCAAAGAATCCTAGAGTAAAATATAAGAAGTACACTCTGACATTGGACTTAATATGATTCTACATATGTCTCCATGGCAAGGGAAGCAGAAGCTAATCTAATAAAATATGATTGTATCACTCTAAACAAATTTGCACTGCAGAAGAAATGATCAATAAAATGAAAAGTCAACAAACAGAATGGGAGAATATATTTTCACGTGATATTTTCCAATCTAGTGTTAATATCCAAAATATATGGCAAACACTGACCCCACAACAATAACAAAAAAGACCCAACAATGCAACTAAAAAAAAGTCCATAGGAACTGAATAGATAGGTCTGAATCAATTTTCTGTAGATAACATATTTGGCTAAATGACACATGAAAATATGTTCAGAGTTATAAATTAAATTATAAATATATTCAGAGTCATAAACCAAAAATGGGGCAAGACCTCACACTTGTCAGAAGGCTCTCATCAGAAAGAAAAGAAATAGATGTGGGTGAGATTGTGGAGAGAAAGTACACCATGGACACTGTTGATAGGAATGCATAGTATTGATTCCATTGCATATATACATGAAATTTTCTTCATCCATTTTTTGGTCAAGGCATGCTGGGTTTGTAGGCTCCTGTCTTAAGGCTCTAGAGAATAAGCCCATGGGCTGAACTGATAAACAATCTGTGAGGAATGTCACATATCCAGGCTGGGTAATATATGGCCTACTCTATGTATCAATTATGGCTGGATAGAATATGCTGGGTAAGATCCTCAATGGAGGACAACCTAAGAAAGGCACAGCCGGCTGGAGAAGAGATGGCCTACTTAATGAAGTTCCGTGATGAACTTTTGAACAATCCTTGATCATTTAACATCCTGTGTTTACTGCAGGAGCATGGGTACATATACAGCTTAAGATTATTAACATTGTTATAACTTAGATGATATGTGAGGTATTGTGCATGTCCTATATAAACCCTTCTTCTAAGAATCAATAAACAGAGAACTACTTCGCTTCTGTCCACACAGTGTTTGGGTGTATATGATATCGTGTCACTGACAGGGTAAATTTAATTTGTTGGGAGTATCTTTAAAGTATGTTGTATTATATCCTCACTTATTGAGATGATTATGTGAGTTTTATTTCTCATTCTATTAGTTTGGCATGTCACCTTTATTGATTTGAATATTTTGAAGAATCTTTAAACCCAGGGATAAATCCCTTTAGTCATGTATGTTTATGATACATTAAATGTGTTGTTGAATTCATTTTGCTTGTGATTTTTGAGAATTTTGGCACATATGTTCATCAGGGATAATATTCTATATTTTGCATATAATGTCCTTTCTACCATTGTTATGCAAATAAAGCTGGCATCATAAAACATGTTTGTAAATTTTCACCCCCTTCAAATTCTCGGAAGATTTGGGGAAGAAATGGTGAAAAATTGTCTTGAAATGTATGACAGAATTCACCAGTAAAATCGTGTTGTAAATTTTTCTGGTTTGGGAAGTTTGGATTATTGATTTACTCATACACACTTTTGCTCTATATAAGTTTCTTATTGCTTCTTGATTCAGTATTGGAAGACATATGTTACTGGATATTTGTCTTTTGTTCTAAGTCATTGAAATCGTTGGCTTGTGGTAACTTCTAATGAAGCTTTGCATCTCTACAACATCAATGTTAAAATATTCTCTTTTATTTATAATTTTATTTGAGTCTTTATTTCCTTAGCCAACCTAAAATTTGTCCACTTTATGTTTAAAAGATATAGACTTAGGTTTTCTTTTTATCTTTTCAAATGTTTCTCTTGTTAATTTCCTTACTCACATTCATTCAATTTTCTTCTTTATTCTTTCTGTTTTCTCCTAGATTCTTCAAGTGAAAATTTAAGTAGTGTGAATCTTTGTACTTCATTTGCTACTAAATAGTTTTTATTTAGATATTATTTATTTAGTTAGCTAGTTAGTTAGTTAGTTATTAATAAATTTACATATTTATTCATTTATTTATCATTGAAGTACTGCCATTTACAATGTGTCAATCTGTGATGTATAGAACTGTGTTCCTGCACATGCATACATTTGTGGGCCTAATAAATGATTCTTCAAGATATTTAACTTACTGCCCTGTGTCATACAAAAGAAATTTTGAAAAAAATCTATTTTTATATATAGTGGATATCATTTATAAATCTACAGCTCCCAAATATATTCTCTCAAAGCCCCTTTCCACAGTAATCATAAAATTGTTTAGTAGATCTGCGAGTGTGCTTCAGTTTTGTAGATGAAATCATTGTGTTCTCATCCAATTTTTTTTAAGGATCCACGTGTTTCATGTCATGTATTATTTTTCTTTCTCTTTCTAGCTTACTTCAATTAGAATGACACTTATTGGGGACATACATTTTGCTGCAAATGTCATTGTTTTATCATTTTTTATTGCAGAATATTTTTCCATTGTGTAAATACGGCATAACTTCTGAATACTGTCATCTGTTGTTGGACAATTAGGTTGCTTCCATGTCGTGGCTGTTGTGTATAGCACTGCTAAGAACATTGGGGTACAGGTGTCTTTTTGAATTAGAGTTCTGTTTGATACATACCCAGAAGTGGGATTGTTGGATCGTAAGTTAAGTCTATTTTTATTCTTTTGAGGAAGCCCCATCCTGGTTTCCACAATGACTGCACCAAACTGCATTCCTTCCATCAGTGTAGGAGGGTTCCCTTTCTCCACAGCTTCCCCAGCATTTATTGCTTGTGGATTTTTGAATGCTGGCCATTGTGACTATTGTGAGGTGATTCTTCATTATAGTTTTAAATTGCCCTTCTGTGATAATGATAGTGAGCAATTTTTTTCATATATCTGTATGGCATTTGTATATCTCTATTGGAGAATAGCTATTTTAGGGCTTCTGCCCATTTTAAGATTGGGTTTCTTGTTTTTTTTTTTATTATTATTAGGTTGTATGAAGTCTTATATTTTGGAAATTAAGTCTTTGTCAGTTGCATCATTTCTAAAATTATTCTTTAATCCTGTAGGTTTTCATTTTGCTTTGTTTATGGTTCCCTTTGCTGTGCAAAAGCTTATAAGTTTAATTAGGTCCCATTAATTAATTTTGCTCTTACATCCATTACCTGGGTAGGCTGTTCTAGGACATCATTGCTGAGATTTATCTCAGAGTATTTTACCTATGTTTTCTTCTAGGAGATTTTCTGTGTCTTGCCTTACATTTAAGTCTTCAAGCCATTTTGAGTTTATCCTTGTGTATGGAGTGAAGGAGTGTTCTAACTCCATTGCTCTGATGCTGCTATCCAATTTTCCCAACACCAGTTGGTGAAGAGATTGTCTTTTCTCTGTCATATTCTTGGCTACTCTGTCAAAGATTACTTGAACATAGGCCTTTAGGTTTATTCCTAGGCCTTCTATTCTGTTCCATTGGTCCAAATACCTGTTTCTGTACCAATATCTTGTCACTTTGATTACTGTAGCTCTGCAAGAGTGTAAGGAGACCTGGTGGTTTATTCCTCCATCCTCTTTCTTTTTCTTTAATAGTGCTTTGAAAATTATGGATCTTTTATGAGTCTGTGTTAATCTTAGGATCATTTGTTTCAGTCCTTAAAAATTTTTTTTGCATAATTTCATTGGAAATCACATTAAGTCTGTAGATTGCCTTGGGCAATATGGCCATTTTAACAATATTGTTTCTTCCATTTCATGTCCATTGGGTATCTTTTCAATTCTTGATATCTTTTGTGATTTCCTCTATGTTTTCTAATTGTCCATATATAAGTTATTCACCTCCTTGGTCAGATTTATTCTTAAGCATTTAATAGTTTTGGATGCAGTTATAAAAGTGGTTCTTTCTATACTTTGTTTTCCTGTTGATTCAATGGTAGTGTAAAGAAATGCAATTTGTTTTTGTACATTACTCTGGGTACGTTGCCCAGTTCCTTTTTTCCCCTAAGTAATTTTTGTGAAACTTTTACAGTTTTCTCTATATAGTGTCATGTCTGCATATCGTGGCAATTTTACCTCTTCTATTCCAGTCTGAATAATTTTATTTCTTTTTCTTGCCTGATCATTGTGGCTAGGACTTCCAAGACTATATTGAATTGAAATTGTGAGAATTGGCAACCTTGTTGTCTAAGGTATTTGTGGGAAGCATTTTAGTTTTTCACCATTGAGTATTTTGCTGGCTATATATTTGTCATAAACAGCTTTCATAATGTTGAGATATGGTCCCACTATGCCCACTGTGGTAAGAACTTTTATTGCAAATTGATGTTAAATTTTATCAAATGATTTTTCTGCATCTACTGAGATGATCATATCGTTTTTGTCGTCTCTTTTGTTGATATGGTGTATCACAATTGATTGATTGATTTGCATATGTTAAACCATCCTTGTGTTCCTGGTATGCACCTAACTTGACCATGGTATATAATCTTTTTTTACATGCTGTTGGATTCGGTTTGTTAATAATATCTTAAAGACTTTTACATCTATGTTTATCAAGGATATTGGCCTATAGGTTTCTTTTCTGGGTAGTGTCTTTGTGTAGTTTTGGTATCAGGTTTATGTTGGCCTTATGGTGTGAGATTGGGAGTACTCTCTCCATATCAAACTTTGGAAAAGCCTGAGGAGGAGTGGTATGGATTTTTCTTTGTATGTTTTCTCAAATTCCCCAGTGAAGGTATTTGGGTCTGAATTTTGTTTGCAGAGATTTTTTATTTTATTGATAATTCTATTCCATTTTGGGTGATCTGTCTGTTCAAATGGTTAATTTCTTCTTAATGCAAAAATTGTTGGCTGAATGTTTCCAGAAACTTCTGCATTTCTTCCTGGTTATACAGTTTGTTTCCATACTGTTGCTCATGGTATTTCCTTATGATACTTTGCAAATTTGTTTTACACTTTGAAGTTTCTGCATTGGCATTTCTTATGTTATTTGTGTTCTCTCTCTATTCTTGTCGATGATTCTGTCCAGAGCTTTGTCAATTTTGTTTACTATTTCAAAAAAGAGTTTGATTTTTTCTATTTTTTAAACTCTATTTCAATTATTTTTTCTTTGATCTTCATTATTTCCCGCTTTTTGCTGACATTTGGTTTTTTTTGCTCCTCTTTTCTTGATTAGTGTACATAGAACGTTAGAATATTTACTTGAAATTTCTCTTCTACTTTGAGGAGGGCCTTCTCACTATGAACTTCCCTCTTAAGCCTGCTTTATCTGTATTCCATAAACTTTGCATTGTGTTTTTAGTATCTTGATTCCCTTATTAATTTTCTGTCTGAAAGACCAGTCTAGTGATGGTAATGGGGAATAATACTCTCCTACTGTGATTGTGTTCCCACCGATTTCTTCCTTTTTATCTATTAGTATTTGCTTTACGTATTTAGGTGCTCCTATTTTGAGTGCATATATCTTAATGAGTATAATACCCTCATTTTATATTTTTCCTTTAATCATTATATCATGTCCTTGTTTATCTTTCTCTTTGGCCTTTGTTCTAATGTCTCTTTAGTGTGACATCAGTACTGCTAGTCCTGCTTTCTTGTAATGTCCATTTGTATGGAAAATATTTTTCCATCTTCTGACTTTCAATTGATGTGTGTTCTTCTTACTAAAGTGGGTCTCTTGTATGCTTCATAATGTATGGTCTTGTTATATTATCCCATCTGACAATATATATCTTTTGATTGCAGCTGTTAGTCTATTAACAATTGTGATGATTATTGATAGACTGGTGTCTATTTCCATTTTGAGCTTCATCTCCCAGTTTATTTTATATTCTCTTTTTGTTCATTTCATTTTCTTTTTGTGGCTTGATAAGTTTTCTTTTATTATCTTGGTTTCTTTTTGGCTTTGTGACTTCATTGTAAGCTTTTGATGTATGGTTACACTGTTTTGTATGTATATTTAACCATTACTATATCTGTTTATTTTCACTGATAAGAATACAAATTCTAACCCCTCCTACAGAGAACAGAAACAAGAAGGAAATAATCTGTATTGTCCTGTTTCACTCTCTGACCCTTAAAAATTTTGATGTACTGTTTTACAATATCATGTATATTCTATTGTATGTCATTGCAGCTATTGCATTTCTAATTATGCCTTTCTCCTTTCTATAGCATCCTGCTTCTTTTCTTTAGAGTAGATCTTTCATTTTTTTTATCAGTTGTTAAATTCTTTCAGTATTTGCTTTTATGGAAGTTACTTACCTCTCCTTCTATTCTAAAGGATAGCCTTGCTTGATAAATTATCTTAGATTACAGTTTTTTTCATTCAGGATTTTGAATATGTCTTGCCACTGCCTTCTGCCTGTTGTATTTGTGTAGGAAATGTGTTTACAAATATAATGAAAATAATTATATATATATATATATATGTATAGAATACCTAGAAATCAAGTTGACAAATAAGATGAAAAGTTATACGTGAAAAAATAGAAAACATAGATGAAGGAAATTAAATCTGACCCAAAGAAATTAAAAGATCTCTTATGTTAATGATGTGAAACTATGTGGTTGAGACAAACATACTACCCAAAGCAATCTACATTTAATGTGATTCATGTCAAAATACCCATGAGATTTTTCCATTAAATAGAACAAATAATTTCAAAATTTGTATGGAACAACAAAGATCATGCGTTGCTAACATAATCTTGAAAAAGAGAATTAATTCTGATAATGTAAAGTACTCTGATGTTAAACAGTCCTACAAAATTTTAGTAATTAAAAAACATGATACTGGCTCAAAACAAGACACCAAACAATAGAAGAGAATAGAGTAACCAGATATAATCCCTCACACCTATAATCAATTAACCCATGAAAAAGGAAACAAGAGTATAAAATTAAGAAAAGACATGCTCCTCAATTAGTAGTGCTGGGGAGACTGAACATGTGAAAGATGGAATATAGTATTTCCTCACATTGCACACAATCTATGAGCACAGAATGTCTTTTATTTATTTTGTTTACTTATATTTCTTGCACCTTAAATTTATAGATTTATGTTTAGATATTTTATTTCACTTATCAAATTTATTCCTATTTTAATCTTTTTGGTATAAATCTACACACAATTGTTTTCCTAATTTCTATTTTTGATAATGTGTTGTTAGTATATAAAAATGCAATGGATATTTGTATATTGATTTTGTATTCTGCAAGTTTACTAATTTTGTTGACTATTTCTTGCAGTCACTGGAGTAGAATATGGAGTTTTCCATCTATGTATAATTATGTCATCTGTAAAAATTTTAGTGCTTGTTTACAAGTTGGATGCCTTTTATATTTTTTACTGACTAGTTGTTATGGCTAGGACTTCTAGTAGTGTAATTTAGGACTTGTGAAAATGAGCTAATTTTTCATATTACTGGACCAGAGGAAAACCTTCCTGTATTTTAACAATGAACTTGATGTTAGTCATGGTTTTTTCATATATGGCTTTTATTATCTTTAGACATATTCTTTCTAGGGCGAATTTATTAACAATTTTTTGTATACAAAAGTTAAGATCAGTTCTGTCAATACTTTTCCTACATTTTGGAGATTGTTACTTTTGCATTCTCTGTTTTTTAAGGGATGGTATCACATTTATTGATTTGCATATGTTATATAATATTTATGAATCAGAAATTAATCAAACTTAACTATAATATAATATAATACATATAATACGCTATGAATTCAGGTTGCTAATATTTATTTAGAATGGAATATACACATACTGAAGGAAAAATTTACATTGTAGCTTGAGTGTACATTTATTTATTTAAAAATTTTATCAATCATTTTGAAATTGGCTTATGTTTAATGGAATTTATTTCTAAATAAAGAATATAAATTTTGGTAGAAATGGATTTACTACAGTTTACTGATACAGAACATAGCTGTTATTTACAATAGGTGCACAAAGCACTTGCATTAAAATGCCATAATATACTAACAATGCCAACTGTTTCAGGACTGGGAAACATATTGCTTCCTAAAATGCATTACCTGGCCTTTTCCACCCCAACCCACATATAATTATATTATTTGCTTTTTGTTTGTTTGTTTATTTCATCCTTAATGAAGTCACTGCTTATTGAATCCAGAATTTTGTGTATAAGTGTATTTATCAACATCATTTTGGAACACTTAACAGAAACCATAAGAGTATGGATTATATAGATGACAAGAAAATTTATTCCTTCTTGGGACTGAAAAACCTCTGAATGAAAGAATGGCAAAAATAAACATTTGTAAGTGTACAATAAAATTTTCTCTTTTGTAATTTTAAAGTAGTATATTAAATTACATTTGTTTTACTTATAGCACTGAATTACAATTTAAAACAAAGTTTCCCTCCTTTGGAATTTCTTAAATTTGATTGATAATTTTAATCTAATTTTAATTCATAAATATTTACCATTTATTTATAAACATACCAAATAAACTTATATTTATTCTGCTCATATTTTGAATATAGAGCTACTTAATGTAAAGTACACAGATAAATAACTACTTCCGTTTCCAAATCAAATTATGTTTCAATTTAATTGCAAATGATCAAGAAATTGTTTTACGTTTTCTGTAATGTTTTACACAAATTTCACTTTATTTCCAAAACTTTAACATTTTTTTTTATTTTGTGCATTATTTATACTCTGTTCACAAATCTGGTATAAATTTTTGTACAAAAGGAATTAGATTGGTTTCATTTCAAAACCCCAAAATTATATTATTTAAAAAGATTTTGAGGGGAAAATATTTGCATATCACACTATAAAAATATTCATCCTATATGTTTCATTTTAACTGGATGTATGAGAAGGAAACACTGGCTGAATTTTACACTTGATTTGCTAGGAGACCAGTAGTTTTGTGATGTCACAGCTACTCAGGTTAAGAACCATTTTGATGGCCTAGCAGTTAAACTGTTCATGCCTGCCTAAGCAGCATTGGAAACTGCAGTGCTCAAAATCATGATAACTTGAAAAGTAGCTGTAGAAAAAGTTATTTGAGATGGCACATATTTCTTCAGAAATTCAAGATTTGTCTCCTTCAGATGGATGAAATGGTTCAGGAAACTCCAGTAGATCTCTATTGTGTGATCAAACATTCTCTGGGGACTTGGACTTAAGGTGTATGATTGAAGAAAATGATTTTCAGACTTAGTCTGAAGAATCCTTGATAAAAAAACATGTTACACACATTGTGTCTAGGAACCAGATGAAGATAATTATTTTCGTTTTCTGACATTTCCAAGAAAACTGTGGAAAATGGCTGGGAGTGGACAATTTAAATCCCTCTGGTGTGATGATAATGGAACTTCCATAGTGATTGATGAAGATGTCTTTAATAAGGAAGTTTTGTAAAGAAAGGCCCCTTTCACAATATTTGAAGCTGGGAGTATGAAAAGTTTAGTTAGACAGCTTAACCTTTTTGGGTTTAGTAAAGTGCGGCAGAATTTTCAGTGATCTGATTGTCTAGCTGACTTTCTGGCAGAAGAAAAAGAAGTCTATGTTTTAAGCAAGGAATTCAGAAATTTTAGTTATGACTTGGTAACTTATATATAAAATTTTATTTTCTACATGAATATATGGTAATATAAATGTAAAGCTAGATTTTGAAAATTGTATAAATCTACTAAGGCTAAAATTCTTTATTTTTTCTAAAAATGAGGACAGTGCCTTAAGTATTCAAGATTATGAGAAACTTTGCTAGCAAATATAAATCTTATCTGAAACCTAAATAAAGGTATTAAAGCTGCTTTTCAAAAGTGGCACTCACCGTTACTACAAATGCTAACTTCTTAAATTTGATGACTATACTATTTAAATGTGTATTTTCCAAATAAGGAACTTCAAAATATCATCAGCTATGTTCATATTTTGATGATATTATCTTTGCATAGTAAACGTGAAATCTGAGGTTTTATAGGTTAGGCTTATTTTAGTCTTGTATTTTGATTTAAATATTACTAAAATCTTTATCATTTTGTTGTAGCTGCCTATCTACCATATTCCAAATTTTAAACGAGGCTTTCCCCTGCTTTTAGAGAGAATAAATAGAAGAGCTGGGATTAAAAATGCCTCTTTGGTATCTTTATTGGCTAAAGAATTTAACAAGAAGCAATTTAAAGGAGGGGGAAATGTGGTTAAAAATAATTGTGATTTTGTGCTGTCACTAGTGGAGAAAGTGCATTTTTACTTTCTGCAAATTTAAACATGCCTCTAATAAGAAAGCCCTCTACTAGCCACAATATTTGTGATACAAATACCACGATCAGAGGTGATTTTTTCCTCCATCATCAATGTCAGTTAGACCACCAGAAAACCTGCAGTGGATCAACGTGCTGTTTTAAATCAGTGGACCACTTTTCACGAGCAATCTGAAAGCAGCTACACTGAAGCAAATGGCTGTGTTGTGAACTTCATTTCAACTACAACTTCTACTTCTCAGTACAGCATCTTGTCTCCCATACAGAGGAATTAATTTGGACTGATGGTTGAGCCTTCTACTTTTCCAAATAGATATCACAAAATATCTGCCAATGATGGTCGTTTTTCTAAACTTCAACCATGGAGCCACCCACGGTTCCCAGTGCCAGTGATAGCTGATACATCAGCTACCTCTCTTTCAAGGCCAACTCATAAGCCATCTTCAGTTTATGAACGTCAGCCTAATTACAAATTATCTACCAGAGGACTACCAGATTATGCAAGATAACAAAGATTGAAATTGATGTTGGCAAATGTTGACAAATATCTGCAATTTTCTTATTTGAACAATAAACATAAATGTGTACCTGCATTTTCCTTATATTTTTTTTAAAACACAGTAAAGTGTTAAATGGGAGACTAAGCTACCATTCAAAGAAGAAAAGAGATATTTGATTGATATGATCATTTGATGGAACAATATGGGTGAAAATTTAAATAATTTCTCTAAGGAATAAGACAAAATGGAAGAATTTGGAAAAAGACTAAAACATGGAGAGAGGGAAAATTACTAAGTGTTTTCTGGTTCAACCTGGAAAGTATTAAATGTGTAAGTTATGATAGGTTGGAACGGGAAATAAATACTGGAACAGGCCCAGGGATCATGGTCTCTAATTTGTCATCCCTGGTATGATAAAGGTCACATGATGTAGTCTCAGATGGCACATTCAGCATGTGGTAGAATTTAAGAAGTAATTTTATCTATGGTCTTCTTAGTGCTGTTTTCAAAGCATTCCAATTGGAGCTTTCTTTTCCTCCCCTCAAGACTCTACACTATATTTTCAAGTGAATATTTTATGTTACATTTATGTTCCAGCCAAAGACAAGCTTAATTCCTCAGGGTGGCACTTAATGCCTTTCCAAATCTAAGCCCACAAATTCAACATAGTTTAGTAATTTCTTTATAGATCTGGCATCTGACAACCTTGGCATATCTTTATGTTTCTCTGCTTCTGGAGATACATCCAGGCAAATGTTTGTTAACCGTATTAAATCCAACCTCACATATTTTGCTCCAGCTCAGCCTTGGACTTAGGATATCCTCCTTTTACCTATTTAGACATTCCCAGCCTCAGCACAAAAATCACCTCCTCCAGATATTTTCTGTCTATCCCCCTTTCTTTGTCTTACTTGGATACCATCACAGTAAGCACATCACATGCCACAGAATGCATTTTAGTATTTAGTGAATGAAAAATACATGTTGACTTTAAGCAAAATCTACTTTCCTGAAACAACAAAACTCTCATGGTTTTCAAACTATTTCATTATTGTCTTTACTCTTCACCACAAACTAGATCTTTTCATAGCCCAAGTCCTTGTCAATCAAGACAGTAATTGGAGGTAGGTACTGGAGACAAAGTATTATTTTCTTCTTAATTCGTGCCTCCAGAGCCCTAAAGCTTTCCATTATCATTTGCTGGATTTTTTCCTGTCTCTTTATCACCCACCCACCCCAAAATAGCTGATTCCTTTCCCCATGCCAATAACTATACTGCCTTCTAATTAATTTACTTCTTAGAATCAGAGGTTTATCCAGAAGAGAGAGTGATGTTGCAATCATTTTATGTAGGTTTATGTACCCCACAAAACTAGTGCCCCTTCTAACCTTCACACAGTAAGTATCAAAGAGGTACTAACCCCTTGGTTGCGGTGGTCATATTCAGTAACCAAATTGCAATCCAAACTGTGTGGACTACAAAGTGGTGAGGGTGGTAGAATTAAAAATTTGTCCAACTGCAAGAATACCAAATTTCTGCAGATATTAAGAAATATAAAATATTCACGGAGGACTTTGACTATTTCCCATTAATTTAAAATATATGGTGAAGCATTTTCAGAATGTGATATGCCCTGAAATGCTGGAAAAATTGTAGGCTAGGTCAGGGAGCCTAAGGCTTCTGCTCACAATCATGCAGCCAGTGTCAGCCGATAAGACTGGAATGGAAACACGGAGTCCTGAAAATGTGTCACCAGTTGTGATGAAAGCTTTTGATAATCTGGAGAATGGGCAAATGGGCCAGGGTAAACTCTAGCACCATCATATCAATATGACTTTACCAAGAGAAGAAAAGAGCCCACTTGCAGCAGGAGATCTGTGTCTGTACAGCAGTGGTTGTTCCTACAACAGAAACATCAAGCTTTAAATTTGTCAGCTTAACTCTGATGATGGCTATGTTGTTGCTTACATTAGCAGTCTGGGGTTCAGATGGGCTGGTTCAGCAGCTAGTTTCCAGCTCTCTTATCAGACAGTGGGTCTTACCGTGATCATCATAACATGGTTCTACACTGATAAGTCAAAAGCTACAGTTTACTTTCAAAATTAGAAATCCTAAAGAAGAATATTGTTTGTCCATGTGTAGACTTCTACCTGGGAAAACTAGACTATTGGCAAAAGTACAAAAGTTGGCTGTTGCTTTGAACACTAGTCTCTGATTTCTGCCCACTGAATTCTTCCCACTAAATACTACAAGTCTGTCTACCACTGTGTGTGTGTGAAGATGATTTGTTAAGCAGTAACTAAGTTTGTCTTATTTGAGTCATCAGTGAATTAGTCCTCTGCATCTGGCAGAATCTCTGTGAATTAAAAGTTTCAATGAGCCACCAGATTTTATTACGATCATGGGGAGGTAGATTATATTTCTCCCTGTGTACTAATTGTTGCCTGTTCATTGAATCCCGAGCTGATGCTAGGGTCATTACACTGAAACCTTGAATTGGACTGCGGCATATACATACTCCTGTCACCAGGGCCCAGCACAGGACTATGTCTCCTTTTTAATTTAAGCTTATGTGCAAGTATTTTCTTGTTTTAATTCTCATTGTTTACACAACTTATTTTGGCTTTGAACACCCATTGACTAATTTATAGAGACTGAACCATGATGTATTCCCGTTCAACTTCACATTGCAATAACCTTTCTTTCGTTGGACTACCTGGATTAGAGTGACCAAAGTCATCATTTTGAAAGCATTCCTCAGTCCTAATAATGCAGAATATTTACATTACTTTGCCAGCACTAGAGCGAGAATGTTTCTTGTGGATCTCAGGGATTATCCTCACATCCCCTAATGCAACCATGAGAAAACACTATATTGTTATCCAAAATCAAGTCTTTGTCAGTATTGCATTCCCATTGCAAAACAGTTAAGAATTGAAGGAGTTCTGAGATTTTATCATGCTGAGATTTTTAGCAACCTAGCATGTTCCTTTCTTACTGTTTCTATTGGGGAAATGAGAACTTTGGTCAGAGACAGTGAACTTTATCACTCACAGCATAAGCAGCCATTGTTACATTTGTAACCATTCCCTAATCTCAGATGAATACACAGAGTAAAATTTTGATGCCTATAGATTTAGTGGGCTGTTATCATGAAGAAAATTTAAGACATGGTAAAACACTAATTATATTAATATCTTTATGCATTATTTATTAGAATCATTTATTTATTAGTATCTTTACCTAGGATAAGTCTATCATGACTCAAGATTACTTGCTGCAAAAACAATCATGAGAAATGGCATGGGAAACCATGATCATTGTCTTTCCATTTTTCCTTCTGCTTTTATTGAGATGTAATTGACATAAAACATTGTGTAAGTTTAGGCGCACAGGGTAGATATTTTAGTTACATGTATCATGAAATAAATATTATAGCAACTTTAGGGAGAATTCATTTTCTCTTTCAGATAAAATATTAAAGAAATCCAATTTGTCTTTTGGTTGTGATGAGAAATCTTATGGTCTACTCCCTTAACAGCATCCATATTTAACATAAAGCTGTATTAATTGTATTTATCATGTTAATGGGTACCATCCCTTGGACACGTTTATTTAACAGCTGGAAGTTGTATCTTTCTAGTACATTAATCTAAATTTCCTTTCCCATCTCCTTCCTCTGTTAACTACAAATCTGTTTTTTTTTCCTATAAGTATGTTTGTTTGTTTTTGAAGTGTAATTTAATGTATAACACTGTGTTAGTTTCTCTTACATAACATACTGTTTGCAAATTTTAATACATTTCAAACTGATCACAAGAATAAATCTTGTTATGATATGTTGCTATTTAAATATATTTCATAGTTATTGACTATTCCCCGTACAGTACATTTCTTGTCCCTGACTCATTTAATTTGCAACTTGGAAATTTTCTCTCTTAGTTTTCTTCAACTATTCCTTTTTCTTCACCACATTTCCCTAATTCTTGTGAGCAACCTGTTTCTTTCTTTATCTATAACTACTTTTCTGTTTTGTTATATTCATTTGTTTTAAATTCCAAATATGAGTTAAATCATTTAGCATTTGTCATTGTCTGAATTATTCACTTTGAAAATTACCCTCTTTGTCTACCCATTTATTGCAACTGACAAGTACTTATAATTTTTAGAGCTGAGTAAAAACCCATTGAAATTTTATGTGTGTGTGTGCATATATATATATAGTGTGCATATATATTTATTAGTGTGTGTATATATATATACAAATATAGATAAATCTGTAGTTAATAGATGAGTAGATATATATACTATAAACACACATTTTCTTTATTCATCATTTATTTATGAGCAATAAATTTGCTTCTATATCCTGGCTATTTTAAATAATGTCACAGTGAATATAGGGTTGAATTTATCTTTTCTGATTAGTGTTTTTATTATCTTGGAATAAGAATCCAGTTATGGAAATGTTGGATCATATTTCATTTTTAATTTTTAGATAAAACTCCAGAGTGTTTTCCACAGTGGCAGTACAAATTTACATTCACTCAAGCATTGCATCAGGATTCTTTTACTTACATCCTCACCAATATTTATATTTGTTATCTTTTTGATCATAGTCATTCTGAAAGGAGTGACATAAAATCTCGTGTTATTGACTTGCATTTTTCTGAAGGTTAGTCATCTTGACCATTTTCATGTGCCTGTTTATTATCTATCTCCAACTGTATATTCATTTTTTGGTAATGGGCTAAATGACCATAACTGTCTGATTTCATTTTTAGGCATTCTTTGTGTTCCATTATTCTGTTTGTTCCGTGCCACTACCATATTCATTACTGCAGCCTTGTAATATAGTTTAAAATCAGGGACAGTGATACTTTCTCTTTGTTCTTTGTCAAAGAAATTGTGTTTTTAGTTTGTTTGTTTTCTTTTCTTTTCTTTTTTAATGATTTCAACACTTTTGTGTTTACATGTAAATTTAAGAATTATTTTTTGTGTCTGAAAATGCCTTTTGTAATTTGATAGGCCCTGAATTTAATTTGTGTATTTTCTTGGCTAGTACTGTCATTTAAACAATATTCAATTCCTAATGTGAACAGATTATTTCCTTTCATCTGTTTGCATTATCTTCAATTTCTGTTTAAAATATTTAATAGTTTTCTGAGTACACATCTTTTACCTCCTTGGTTGGATAGATTTCTTGATTTTTTTTTTTTTTGGAATGCAACTCTAAATGAGACAGTTCACTCTCTTTCTCTATCTGTTAGCTTGCTGTTAGTGTGTAGAAATGCAAGATTTCTGTATGTTAATTTTACATTCTGAAATTTTACCAAATGCATTGATAAGCCCTAGTAGTTTTGTGGCGTCTTCTTTGGGATTTCTGATTAATGTATTTCATCTGCAAACAGATTCTTTTACTCCCTTTCTGAAATAGCTATATTTTATTTACTTTTATTTTGGAAACCTATGGCTTGAATTTCCAATACTACACTGAATAACAGTGGTAAGAGTGAGCATTCTTGTCTTCTTCCTGCTCTTACAAGAGATGATTTCTGCTTTTAATCATTGAGTGTCATGTTAGCTGAGTTTTTGTCATTTATGAACTTAACTGTGTTGAGGTATGTTTCCTCATGCCCACTTTGAGTAGAAATGTAATCATAAATAGATACTGAATTAGTCAAAACATTTTATGACACTTTTGAGGTGACCATATAATTTTTATTTTTCAATTTGCTAGTTTGGTGTATCATATTGATTAATTTGTGGGTAATGAATCAGTTTTGCATACCTGGAATAAAATGGACTTAATCATATTGTATAATCCTTTTAATGTTTTGTTGACTTTGCTAACAATTTAGTGATGATTTTTGCATCTATGCTTATCAGTAGTATTTAACCTGTAATTTTATGGTTATTTGTTCCTGTTTTAGTAGTAGTGTGATACAGAAATGTGGGCTAGGAAGCCTTCTTCCCCCTGCTAATATTTGGAATTCTCTGAAAAGTATAGGTAATAGCTCTTCTCTAAATGTTTGGCAGAAGTCACCTGTGAAGCTGTCTAGGCCTGGAATTATGTTTCTTGGGAGATTTTGTTTAATTACTTATTCTATTTGATTAGTGAAAATCTGTTAAAATTATCTATTTCTCATTCCATCCTGGAGATTATGTCTTTCTAAGAAATTGTCCATTTCTTCTAGGGATTCCATTTTAATTGGCATATAATTTTTTGTATTATTTATGAGGCTTTGTGTTACTTTGATATAAGCTGTAACTTCTCATTTATTTTGGAGCTTTTTAATCTGTTCTCTCTTTTTTGCTCATGAGTCTCATTAAAGTTGATCAGTTATATTTATCTTTCAAAAGGCATTATTTAGTTTGATTAGATGTTTCTATTTTTAATCTTTATTTTATTAATTCATGTTCTGACCTTTCAGCTGTCTTTCATTCTACTAACAAGTTTGTTTATTATTTTTCTACATCTTTTGTTTGTAAGATTATGTTTTAAGAGAGAGATGTTTCTAATTTGTATAAGTGGGATTATTTTCCTATAAGCATCCCTATTAATACTGCTTTTGCTATACCCCATGGACTTTGTTTTTGTTGTCATATTTCTTTATATATTTTTCTTTGATTTATGCAGCAATCCATTGGTTGCTTAATGTTGTATGATTTATCCTCCACACTTTAAAACTTTTCTCAGGTTTTTCCTTTTAGTAAATTTCTATTCTCACAGAATCCATATGTTTTTTCACAAAACAAGGAGAAAAATAATAAAATTTATACAAAATTGTGAAAGACCCAAATTTTCTAAAATTATCTTTGAAAAATGAACAAAGCTGTGGGTATTATCCTCCCTGAGTTTAGAACATACTACAAAGCTTCAGTAATCAAAACATCAAAATATATCACTAAAAGTGTCACATAGATCAATGGAGCAAAATAAATAGTTGTAAAATAAACCCACATTCATATGGTCAGTTAGTGTACAATGAAGGAGACAAGAGTATACAATGGAAAAAGGGCATTCTCTTCAACAAGTTGTTCTGGGAAAACTGAACAGTACATGTAAAAGAAATATGTAAGAGCACTTCCTTCCATAGTATACAAAATAAGATAAAAATGGATTAATTTCCTAAATGTAAAACTTGAAACTATACAATTACTGACCAAGAACAGGAGCAGAACTGCCTTTGTGATAAATCATAGCAATATTTATTTCTGATCTATCTCCTAATTAAAAAAAAGTAAAATCAACAATAACAGTCTTTAATTATACTAGGAAAAAATAGATGAACTATGTGATACATGGATTCCACTTCTTGAATACGTGTGAAGTGCAAAACCTTATGCAGAGTGAAGGACACCTTCAGCAAGACTTATGACAACACACAAAATAAAAGGGAGAATTTCAGACAATTAAATCAACATTTTGTTAATATCCATAATATATATATATAGTATATTAGAATCAATATTTAAAAAAAAAGACCCCAACTTAAAATCAGTTGAAATATGTTTATTCAAACTTTTCAAAAACAGACATGTGGATGATTTTCATGCACATAAAAAGAAACATAACTTTGCTATTCATTAGGAAATCATAAATCAAAACCAGAATGAAATATAATCTCACAGAAACCAAAATGGCTATTAACAAAAGTCTTCAAATGACAAACATTAATAAGAATGTCAATAAAAGGTAACCCAGGTACACTGTTGGTGGAAATATAAATTAATGCATCCACCATTATAAAATTGTGGACAGTGCTCAGAAAACTAGAAATAGAAGCATTATATGTTGCAGCAATTCCAGTTTTTGGTATAAATCTCAGAAAAAATGAAAACATTAACTTAAAGGATATATTACCACCAATATTCTTAACATCATCATTTATATTATCCAAGGATAGATGCACAAATCAACTGCCCATCAACAGATGATTCACTGAAGTAGATGTGAGATATAGATAACATAATAAATATTTAGTCATTGTCATATTAAAAAATAATATTCTGCCATTTGGAACAATGTGAATGGACTCAGAGAATGTTGCACATAGGAAAATAAGTCATAAGTCATGCAGAGAAAAACACTCTCTGTTGTCACTTAAATGAGGAAAATAAAGATATTAGAGAAATAATCATAAAAAACAGGAACTGAATCACATATATATGTGTACTGTACTAAGTAGTGGTTTCCTGTGTGGACAGGGTAGTAGGATGGAGAAGACAGAAATGTGCAAGCTACTAGTAATACATTAGAGAACCAACAGGGCTATATTTACAGCACAGAGAAATATTTTAATAATTTAATTGATTTTAAAGAGATTATAGGGATATATTACAGTAAAATGTGCATGTAGGTGGGAAAAACTTTGACGAAAAGAACCCAGGAAATCAAAGTATTTTGTAGTACTATGGTATTAGGGGAGGTGATTTGTTCACTTTCTTCAGCTTTCTTATAATGTCCTTAGTAGAATTTAAACTTTTAATTGAAAAAGGATTTACTTTTATATGTGACATAAGTTTAAACAATTTTTGTCTCTCCCCTTACATCTACAGTCAGTAAAAGTTCAGATCTCAACAAAAGTAACTACAACACAAAGCAATACTCCAGAACACATGTGAACAGGTGAAGTTTGGTGGATTAAAACAGACAAAGGTTGCTGAAGTGAGGTAAGAGCAGATTTGGTGTCTGCAACCAAGGCCCCCTGACTAGGATATCTGAGTCCACAAGTTCAGAGAACCCAGCAGAAACAGGATCTCTGTGGTTCATACAGCTTCAGCTCCCAACTGCAACAGTACTCATGGTCATACGTATCTTGAGGGAGCCACAATGGGGACAGAAATTCCATCCTTCAGACACTCAGACATTCATGAAATTGTCCCTACTCCCCATTCACAGTGGTGGAGACAAGTTACCTTGCAACACTGGACATAGCAAAGGCACTTGCCTAATTCCAAATACCCATCTGTCTTTACAAATTTTCTCAATGTGTGCACTCTCAGGGGATATCAGATAAAATGTAGGGTTCAACGTCCCAGTGACAACAGTGGCATTAACTAACAGAGAAGTCTAAGAAATGACAATGAAAGGACATATTTTATCCAGACTGTATTTACTGGAAAGTGCCATTTTGAAATATTATCAGAGGTAGCTCAGGTAAGTAAAACCAAAAATTGCACAATATTGCAAACTACCAGAAAATAAAAGCAAGGACTCCAACTCCCAATTTGTTATTTAGTGTCATCAGAGCAATAATTTATCAAAACCACGACCAATCACAGTAAAATTATAGGGAACGCACACACAAAGATACACAGACACATATACCTACACAGACAAAGACACACATGCACACGCACCTGAACACACACACCCAATGTCAACCCTGCAGCTAACAAATTTAAAGTCATGGTATATTACCATATAACAAATAAAGAATCCAAATATGTGTTATACAGAAACACAATACAAAGTACATTACTAAGAAAGCAGTTTAGTGAGCCCAGGAATAAATGAAAAGATGATAAGGTATACATTACCAAAGAGACTGAAACTAGAATAAAACCAAACATTGTTGGAGGACCAGGAGAACTTAATAAATGAGATGAAGAATGCAACAGAAAGCATTGGAAGTAGACTGTCTTTGTGGAAGAGAGATTAGCAAACTCAGGAATACAAAACTAAAAATGATAGGAGAAGGCAGAGATACAAGATATTAAAAAGTGGGGAAATTAAACATTAGCCATCAGACTTCCACAGGAAGTGCACATTAGAGTGGAATCCTGGAGGGAGAAGAAAGTTAGAAGGCAGCTGATGGTTTTTTAAAGAATTAATAGTTGATAACTTCCTGAACCTGTGTAAGGAACTGATATACAAGTCTGTGAGCCAACAAAACACCAATAAATTTAAGAATGGGACCACCTTCAAGATTCGTCATATGCAAATTGGCAAGTCAATGACAGAGAAAATATTTTAAAGGCAGCCAAAGAAAGTTATGATAATCTCCAAAGGAACCCCCATTAGGCCATCAGCACATGTCTGAGCAGAAAATATAGGCCAAGGGTAAATAAAATTACATTTTTATACTACTGTAATAAGAAATAACTCACCCAATAATACTTACACTGTTATCACTTAGATATAAAGTGAAAGTAAAGACTTTACCAGACAAAAAAACCCTGAAAATGATGAAAAAAACAAAACCGAGATATCTTATAAGAGGTGTAGAAAACAAGTCTTCTAAGAAATATAAAATGGCAAAAATATGCAAAACATTGACCAAAATCCTAAGGAGAAACCACGAGAAATTTGCAACTGTTTCTTTGGTTATGTTTTTAAATGCTACTATACTATATGGATTAAAGATTGAAAAATAGGGAATCAGGGGCAATAAATATACATACTTCACACTGGTAACATGTTAACAACAGTAAAAGAAATAATTTCAGTCAGTAATCATAAAAGGTAAAGAGTAAAAATAAAACAATATTAAAGGAAGCTTCTATCAGCGGAAAAATGACTAAATTATACATGAGACATTTTATTTTTAATTGAAGTACACTAGATGTACTATATTGTGTAGTTTCAGATGTATAGCATAGTTATTCTTACCACTTTGTAGATAATATTGCAGTATGAATTATTACAATGATTGTAACATGCAATTGTTTTAAGCTAATATTTATAATTCCATGATCTATACAGATTATCCATGTTGCTTCCGTCCTTTATGTATGCTAATTTTTATCTTTCAATTTTTTACCATTAAATTCTCTTTCCCTTCCCCTTTGGTAAACATAAATTTTTTCCCATATCTTTGAGTCTGCTTAAGTCTGGTCTATCTAATCTCTTTACCTCTCCATCATGTCTCAATCTATATACCTATCTATTTATCATGTATATATCTATCTATCTGTCTATCTATTTATCTATCTATCATGTATTATACTTCTATCTATTTATCTGTCATCTATCAATAGATAGCTATAGATAGATGTACACAGATATTTGTTATTCTTTATATACCACATATAAACTATATTATAAACTTGGTATTTGTCTAAGTTACTTCACCTAGCACAATATTTAGTAGGTCCATTCATGATGCTGAAAGAGCAATTTGTTATACTTTTTCATGACTGAGTAATATTCCACTGCATATTTATAGAAACATCATATCTTCTTTAGTCCATAGTCTACTGAGGACACTTGGATTGCTTCCCTGTCTTGCATATTATAAACAGTGTTGTTGTGAACATTGGTTCTTCTGAACTTAGGGTGTTTTCCCCAGATTTTTCCTAGCAAAGTTATTACTGGGTCTTATGGTAGTTAAATTTTAGTTTTTAAACAAATCTGAATAATGTTTCCTTAGAAGTTGTACCAATTTACATTCCTATCAAGAGTATATAAGACATTTCTTACCTCCACATCGTCTCCAACACTTACTATTTGTAGGTTTTTTGATAATAGCCATTAGACAAGTGTGAAGTGACACCTCATTGTGGATTTGATTTGCAATTATGTAATAATTAGTAATGTTGAGCAATTTTATCACTTGCCTGTTACTCATCTGTAAGTTTTCTTTGGAAAAATATTAACTCAGGTACTCTGCTCTTGTTTTTGATTGGGTTTTTGTTTATCACCTTGAGTTGTGTAACCTAAATCCATGTTACATCTATTAACTTACATCTATTAACCCCTGGTCACTTGCATTGTTTGCAAATATGTTTTCCAATTACACAGGCAGTATTTTCATTTCACTGATAGTGTCCTTAGCTGTGTAGAAATTTTCAAGTTTGTTTAGGTCCCACTTGTTTATTTTTGCTTTTATTTCATTTGCCTTAGGAGACTGATATAAGAAAATATTCCTATGATATATAATGAATAGGGTATCATCTATATTCCTTTCTTGCAGCTTAATAGAATCAGGTCTTACATTTAGGTCCTTAATACACTTGGAGTTTATTTTTTTATATGATGTCAGGGAATGCTCTCATCTCATTCTTTTACATGTAGATGTCCAGCTATCCAAACACCATCCATTGACGAGACTGTCTTTTCTCCATTGTGTACTCTTGCATCTTTTATCACAGATTCATTGCTCATAGGTGTGTGGAATTATTTCTAGGCTCTCTATCTGTTTTTATTGTTTATATCTCTGTGCCAATGCCATGCTGTTTTTATTACTGTAGGTTTGCAGTATAGTAAGGTATCTGGGATGGTTATACCTCCAGATTTGTTGTTTTTTCCATATATCATTTTGGCAATTTGTAATGGTTTCACGTAAAACTTAGAGTTATTTATTTTCTGGTTCTGTGGAAAATACTACATCTTCGTAACAGTAATTTCACTAAGTCTGTAGGTTTCTTTTTGTAGTACGGCCATGTTGACAATGTTAACTCTTTCAATCCAAGAGAACAAGGGATCTTTCCATTTCTTTGAATCATTTTTAAATTTCTTTGTCAATGTTTTATAATTTACAGTGTTTAGATCTTTCACATAAGTGGTTACATTTATTCCAAGATATTCGGGGGAATGGGGTTTTAAATACTTTTGCTTTCAACGTCCATTTTATGGTATCTCATGATTAATGTGTAGAAATGCAAGAGACTTCTTTACATTAATCTTGTACCCTGTTCCCTTGATGAAATTATTTATTGTTCATAATAGTGTGGAGCCCTTAGTACTCTCTATGTAGAATGTTATGCCAGCCGTACTGGTGACAATTTTGCCTCTTTCTTTCCATTTTGCATTTTTTTTACTTCTTTTTCTTTCCTTTTCCTTTCTTCTATTAATATTGAACACAAGTGGTGAGAGTAGGAATCCTTGTGTTGTTCCCGAATTTACCCAGAAGGCTTTCAAGCTTTCCCATGTGTATTATAAATTGTAATAAATGGCCTTTAGTATGTTGAAGGGTGTTCCCATTGTTCTCAATTTTATGAGAGTTTTGATGATGAATATATGTTGAATTTTGTCAAATGCTTTTTCTCTGTGTGTTGACATGGTCTTGTGAATTTTGTCCTTCCTTTATTAGATATGTGTTATGCTGATTGACTTGTGTATGTTGAATCATCCTTGTGACTCTGGAAGGAATCCAACTGATCATCATGTATAATCCTTTCTATATATTGGTGGATTCATTTGATGATGTTTTTTGAGGATTGTTGAATGTATATTCATCAAGGATATTGGATTTTCATTTTCATTTTTTTTTAAGTAGTGTCTTTGACTAGTATTTTTATCAGGGTAAATGTGGCCTCATAGAATAAATTTGGGAATTGTCCTTCCTCTTTCATTTTTTAAAATGGTTTTGGGGAAAGAGGTTTTAGTGAAGGCAACCAGGCATTATGTTCAAGGGGTGTTTTTAAAATTATAGATTTTATCTAACTTATACTGATTGCTCTTTTCAAGTTCTCAGTTTTCTTTTTATTCAGGGTTGGCAGTCTGTATATTTCTAGAAATGTGGCTTTTTCTTTTAGGTCATCCAGTTGGTTGTCATGTAACAGCTCATAATGCTTTCATAATCTTTTTGTATTTCTGTAATATCAGATGTTATTTCTACTGTTTCATTTCTTATATTGTTTGGGTCCAGGCTCTGTATTTCTTAATTAGCCTGGCTAAATGCTTACCTGTTCGTTAATATTTTTAAGAAAATTTAAAGCTGTTGATTTTTCGATTTGTAATTTATTTTTCAACTTTTAATTTATTTATTTTCAACATAATCATTAAAGATTTCTCATTCTACTCCCTTTGGGTTTTGCTCTTATTTCTTGTTGTTTTGTGTGGTATGCTAGGTCCTTTCTATGAGGTTTTTCTTGTTCCTTCTAGAAGTCCTGATTTGTTCTCATCTTCCCTCTTAGATTTGTCTTTACTGCATTCCATACGTTTTATGAAGCTGTGTTTTCATAGTAATTTATCTCCAGGTATGATTTTATTACCTCTTTGATTTCATCTCGTCTTTGATTTTATCATTGACCTTGTTTTATTTTATTTTATTAAAGGATGTTATTTGACTTCATGTTTGTGCATTTCCTATTCTTCTTTCTAGAGTTGATGCATAGCATCCTACTTTTGTATATGGAAAAATACTTGCTGTAATCTATATTTGCTTAAAGTCAATAAGGCTCATTTCATGACATAATATGTGGTTATTTCCTTAGATAACATTGTGTGCACACTTGAAAAGTTTGTGTTTTCTGCTTTTCTGATGCAGTGTCTAATAGCTCAGTTAGGTTCAAATGATCTAATATGCTATTAAGACCTCTGTTTCCTTACAGATATTCTTTCTGGATGATCTGGCTATCAGAAAAGTGAGGTGCAAAACTCATCTACTATTATTGTTTTATAATGAATTAATTCTTTCATGTCTACTAAAATTTCTTTTTACACTTATGATCTACGGTGTTGGATCCATATATTATTTAATGAGTGTAATACCCTATTTTTTTATTGATTTCTTTTTCTTTATATAATCTCATATTTTTTTCATTTCGGTCTTATTTTAAAACGTATTTTGTATGAGTTGAGCATTGCAATCTGCACTTACTTGTCATTTCCATGGAATATCTTTTACATTTTTTCCATACTATAATCCACTTCCATAAAGTGAGACTTTCTGGGGGGGTGGCAAAGATGGTGGAGTAGAAAGATACTCATAGCTCACACTTACCACAAAAACACCAAGACTCACATCCACAGACCCACTCAGCAAACCAGAGAACCTACAGAAGTCTGACAGAACATTGTCCTCTTCAATAGATAAAGATGTGAAAAATACGGTAGGAGAAAAGGAAGAAAGAAAGAAGAAAAGGCAAAACAGAGTGGGATAGGTCCCATGGGGAGGGAGCTGTGAAGAAGGACTGGTGCTCATTCATTGCATCTCCTCTCTCCAACTGAGTGTTATGCAGGACGGAGGGGGAGCCTACAAGGCTTGGACTTGTACATAGTATAAGTTGACTGACAGAACTAAGTTAAACAGGTAAAGAGGATCCCTGTGACACCCAGCCGAAGATGCAGCCCTGAAGCTGGGTGCAGGGCCATGCTGCCCGAGCTCGGTGGTAGATGGGGATGGCTAAACTGTGGCAGCCCAGGGAAGTGGAGTGGGCTTTGTGCCATGGCTGTGGGTGCACAGGGCAGGACAACCTGGGCCCTCCATTAAACAAGAGGGCAGATGTGCCCTGTGGGGGAAGGGTGCAATCCCCATCTCTGAAAATCCACAAAGGTTTTTAGGTGAAGAGAGCTGGGGCTCAGACACAGCCACCATAGCCTCTGGAGCTTTGCACCCAAGTGGCAGTGGGGGCAAAACCTGCATCTACACTTAAGGACTTAGCAGCCTCAAGGTCCAGTCAGAGATTTGTCTACAGCCTGAGGCAAATAGTATCCTACTGTCCTGGTTCCTCAGAGATCTTGTCTGCCAAGACACACAAGGAGCTGGGTTTTAGCCCAGACCAGGGACACAGCTGTTCCTCATTCTTCCATAAGCCCACTTCTGGTGGGCAAATCTGAGGCAGAGCGTACAGTGGCACAGAGGAGCAGAGTGATCGGCAACCTGAGGGGGCGGGTGGCCCCTCAAATTTTGAGCTGGAATTCAGTCCCTGACTATGGTGCTGGGAGAGGGCATGATGCACACTCCTGCCTGGTCAGTCTGCAACATCTCACTGCAACATCGGGCAGGGCAGTGACAAGCAGCCCACAGTAAAGAGAGCTGCTCCAGTTGCAGTGATGTGTGCAGGAGTGATCTGCTTGCAGATAGGCACTGGGAGCATCACAAATGAAGGCTCCAATGGAGGGCCTCTGAAAACAGAAAGATGAGCTTCCAAAACAGAATGAATACAGAAAAACTTTACATTAAATGTGCACAGTTTCTAGGAGGACACAGACGACCCCTTGTTTTAATCTGTTTTTACCTGTTCCATTTTCTATTACACTCTTATATTTTACTTCTTATTCAATTATAAATAACCCCATTTTAATCCCTTTGAAATTTTCATAAATATTTTTATTATTATTATTATTTTTCAAATCTCTGCTTCAACTTGCTTTCTAATATTCATTATACAATGTCTTCAAAGCTTTATTTCTCCCTTTTTTAAAATTCTTTATCTCTCTCTCTCTTTTTTCTCTTTCCCAAGTTGTATTACTACAAAGGCATTAGGTAGATATACTACTTTAGGACCAGAGTAGATAACTGATACTCCATAAACTACAGTCCCAGAGAGATAGCAGAAAGATGAAGAAGTAGAGAAACCATTCCCAATTAAAAGAACAAGAGAAATCCCCTGAAAGAATGATAAGTGAAATAGACATTGATATCCAACTAGATCAAGGTTTCAAAAATGGAGTGATCAAAATACTGAATGAAATAAAACAGATAAAGTTTAGAGATACAAAATATGTCAAAAATGAAATGGAATGTATAAATAAGAGCCAAATAGAACAGGTAAACCCATTGACTGAGATGAGGAAAGATTTAAAGGGGTAGCAAAGCTGAATATATAACACAGAATAACGAATTAGTGACTTAGAATACAGAAAAATAGAAAGCACCCAATCAGAAGAGCTACAAGAGAAACAACAAGAAACAATGAAAAAAGCATAAGGGACCCATGGGTAATAGAAAGCATGCCAATCTTGGCATGATAGAAGTCCCAGAAGGGGAAGAAAGATCAAAGGGGATTGCAAAGTTTTTTGTAGAAATCATAACTGAGAACGTCCCAAACTTAAAGAAGAAATCAGATATCCAATACAGGAAGCTCAGTGTGTCTGAAAAAGGAAGAACACATATACACCCATACCAAGACATATAATTAAGATGGCCAGAGTCAAGGAGAAAGAAATGATTCTAAAGACAGCAAGAGAATAGCAAAGAGTGAGTTACAAGGGAATACCCCTAAGGCTCCCAGCAGATTTCACTATAGAAATACTACAGGCCAGAAGGGAGTGCAAGATATATTCAAAATCCTGAATGAAAAAAAAAAAAAGATAAACCCTAGGATACTTTAACCAGCAACGCTATTCTTTTTGGTAGAAGGAGACATAAAGAATTTCGCAGACAAGAAAAATCTTCAAGAGATCAGTAACACTAGACCCATGCTAAAAGTATTAATGAAATTTCTTCTCTAAAAAGAAAAGTAGCAGGATGCTACAGAAATGTGAAACTCAAAGCTTTAAAGGTGATAACTCATGAATTACAAATAAAATAAACCCAAAATTTTAAAACAAGACATACAAATCATTGAGAATGGGAGAGGGAGGCAGGAAATAAGAATTTTTTTTGGTCTTTATTTTTAAATTTTTTCTTCTCGGTAGGATGGCTTTGAGATCATGTTACTATCCATTTAATAAAAGCAGTTATAGTAATGGTCTAATGGGCTTATGAAAAAGGGAAACAAGAAGACAAATACTTATCAGGGAGTCACTAAAAATAAATAAAATTCATGATAATACAAAGTAAACTTACCAAAACTTAAAAGGAAGATGAAAGGAACAAAGAGGAAATAGCAAATCATCTGCAAATATAATGTCAAATTGGCAATAAACCAAAGTGTATCATCAATTATTGTAAATGTTAATGGCCTAAATTCTCCAGTTGAAAGTCATAGAGTGGCAGGCTGGATAAAAAAGCAAGATCCTTCAATATGTTGCATACAAGAGACCCACTTCAGTGAGAAGGACACACATAGATTGAGAGTGAAAGGACTGAAAAGGTTATTACATACAATTTGAAAAGCCAAAAAGCAGGTGTTGCAGAACAGATTTCAGACAAAGTAGCCTTTAAAACAAAGGCCATAAAGAAAGATAAAGAAGGACAGTTTATTATGATTGAAGGAGTGATACATTATGAGGATAGCACACTCATTAATACATATGCAACAAATAGATGAGCACCTAAGTACATAAAATAATTACTAACAGATATAAAGGGGGATTCATATTTGGAGATTTCAACACTGCATTTACATCACTGCACAGATCATCGAGACAGAAAATAAAATAGGCAACAGAGAAGTTAAATAATAGAATATGTGTAATAGTAATATTACACTTGGTGGATATTTTCAGAGCATTGCACCCCCCACAAAATAGGATATACATTCTTTTCCAGTGCACGTGGAACATTTTCCAGGATTCATGATGTACTTGGGCACAAAAGAAACCTCAGCAATTTTAAGAAGATAGAAATTACCCCAAGCATCTTTACTGATCACAATGCCATGAAGCTAGAAATCAACAACAGAGAAATAAAGGAGAATAAAAGGTAAACATGGAGATTAAACAATATGTTATTCAAAAACCAGTAGGTCAATGAAGAAATCAAAGCTGAAATGAAAATGTACCTTGAGACAAATAAAAATGCAAGCAAAACCAAATTTATGGGACACAGTAAATCAGTGCTGAGAGAGGGGTTTATAGTGATACAGGCATTCCTCATAAAAGAAGAACAACCCCCCAAAAAACTTAAACCACCAGCAGAATGAACTAGAAAAAGAAGAAGAAAAACCCCAAAGGCAGCGGAAGGAAGACAAACATAAATATTGGGGGGGAAATAAATAAAATAGAGATTAAAAAATCCATACTAATAAATGAACCAATCCCAAAGCTGGTTTTTCCAAAATATAAGTATAATCGGAAAACCTCTGGCCAAACAAAAAGAAGTAAAGAGAGTTAGCACAAATTACCAAAATAAGAAAAGAGAATGGAGAATTTACAACAAATAAAATAGAAATATAGAATATCATATGAGATTATTATGAAAAGAATATGGAGCCAAACTGTATAACCTAGAAGAGATGGACAAGTTTCTGGAAACATAATGTCCACCTAGACTAAATCAAGAAGAAACTGACCCCTTGAAAAAGCAGAGCACTAGAAATGAAATCAAAATAGCAATATAAAACCTCCCTACAAATAACAGTCCAGGACCAGACGGATTCACAGAAGAATTCTAACAAACATAGAAGAAGAACTCATACCAGTCCTTCTCAAAATCTTCCAGATGATTGAAAAGAAGAAATACTCCCAAAGTGATTCTATGAAGCCAAAATCACCCTGATACCACAACCAGGCAAATACACTACCATAAAAGAGGATTATAGGTCAATATCACTGATGAAAAGAGACGCCAAAATCCTCACCAAAATAGTTGCAAAAAGAATCCAACAACACAGAAAAAAGGTAATACATCATGACCAAGTGGGGATCATGCCAGGGACACAGGGGTGGTGCAACATATGCAAATCAATCACTGTAATACAGCACATCAACAAGAGAAAGGACCAAAACCACATGATAATCTCAATAGATGCTGGAAAAGCATTTCATAAAATTCAACACCCACGTATGATAAAAATTTTCACCAAAGAGGGCATAGATGGAATATATCTCAACATCATGAGTGCTATAGATAACAAACCTACAGCAAACATACTACTCAATGGTGAGTAAGTCAAATACTTTCCACTAAAATCTGGGACAGTAAAAGAATTCACACTATCACTACTCCCACTCAAGATAGACTTGGAAGTCCTAGCCACAGCAATCAAACAAGAGAGAGAAGTAAAAGGGATGCAAATTGGAAAGGAAGAGGTAAAAGTCTCACTATATGCAGATCATATGTTATTATATATAGAAAACCCTACATGATCCAGACAAAATTTACTACACATGATCAAAGAATTCATCATGTAGAAGGTTACAAGATTAAGGTTCAAAAATCAGTGGCATTTATTTACGCTAATGATTCAGATAATACTATGGAGCTATAGTCAATATGACAGCACTGTATTGGCAGAAAAACATACATATAGGTCAATGGAACAGAACAGAGAGCTCAGAAATAGACCCACAAATGTTTGGTCAATTAATCTTAGACAAAGGAGGCAAGAAATTACAATGGAATAGAGATAGTCTCTTCAGCAACTGGTGTTGGGAAAACTGGACAGCAGCATGTAATTCAATGAAGCTAGAACACTCCCAATGGAGCTAGAACACCATACACAAAAATAAACTCAAAATAGATAAAACACTTAAACATAAGACTAGATACAATAAACCTCCAAGAGGAAAATATAGGCAAAACAGTATCTGACATATTTCTCGAAAATTTTCTCATAGAAGAAATAAAAGCAAGAATAAACAAATAAGACCTAATGAAACTTACAATCTTCTGCAAGGTAAAGAAACCAGAAATAAAATAAAAAGATAAACTACAGAATGGGAAAAAATTTACATATGAAACCGTCAAAGGCTTGATCACCATAGTATATAATCAGCTCATCCAACTGAATTAGAAAAAATAAACAACCCAATACAAAATTGGGCAAAAGACCTAAACAAGCAATTCTCCAAGGAAGACATACAGATGATCAAAAGGCACATCAGAAAATGCTCAATATCACTGATTATCAGAGAAATGCAAATCAAAACTGCAATGAGGTATCACCTCACACCACTCAGAATGGCCATCATTCAAAAATCCACAAATGACAAATGCTGGAGAGGCTGTAGAATTAAGGGAAATGTCCTTCACTGCTGGTTGCAATGCAGTTTGGTGCAACCAGTGTGGAAAACAAGATGGAGATTCCTCAAAACCCTAGGAATAGACATACCATATAGCCCAGAAATCCCGCTCTAGGGAATAAATCCTTAAGGAACCCTACTTCAGGATGACACCTGCAACCCAATGTTTATATCCAACATTATTTACAATAGCCAAGACATTGAAACAGCCTAAATGTCCATCGACAGTTGACTGGATAAAGAGAGGTGGTATATTTATACAATGGAATAGTAGTCAGTCTTATAAATTGACAACATAATGCAATTTTCAGCAACATGGACGGTCCTCAAGAAAATCAGTCTAAGTGAACTAAGCCAGAAAGAGAAAAGAAAGTACCAAATGAGAAGGCTCATGTGTGGAATCTAAAAACAAAACCAATCCAAACAAAGAACACATAAATAAAGAAAAGAAATAGACTCGCAGGCAGAGAATACAAAGTTTAGGTTGCCAAGGGGTGGGGTGTGGGAAGAGATAGGCTGGGAGGTCAAAACTGTAGAATAGATAAACAGGATTGTACTATATAGCACAGGGAAATATATAAAATATATTAATATTTTAATAATTTTAATTAATAAAATATATAAAATATTTAAAAGTTCTTATGGCAGCTCAAAGGGGATAAAATGGGACAACAAATGTATATATGTTCATTGTACCTAAAAAGTTGTGCTCTACAATGGAATTTGAGACGACATTGTAAAATGATTAAAAAATATTTAAAATAAGAAAAAAATATGATCCTAAATATTACAGGTGTAAATATAAATTAGAGAGAAAAATGCAAAGAGTAGTAAAACCAAAGATTTTGTTTTTGTTTCCTTTTAATATAAGCAAAATCAAAAAACCTCTACCCAGGTGCATCATGAAGAAAAGAGAGATGCTCCAAAGAAATAAAGTAAGAAATAAAAAAAGAGAAATAACAATTGTTACATCAGATATACGAAAAAGTGATCATTTTGTCAACACTTACATGCCAATAAACTGGACAACTTAGAAGAAATAGACAAATATCTACAAATAGGGATAAGGAGAAACAATTAATTTGAACAAACTGTTTACTAGAAGAAAGTTAGAATCTGCATTCAACAAAAGTTTAAAAATAGTGCAGATTTAAACAGCTTCTGTGGAGAACTGTACAAAAATAAAAAGCAGAACTTATACTCTTTATCCTATTCAAAAATAGTGAAGATGTGGGAAACTCCCAAATTAATTCTATGAAGCTTTCATCACCCTGATAGCAAAGCAAAGAAACACAGTACAAGCAAAGGGAATTTCAAGCCAATATCTTTGTTATAGATGCAAAAATTAAAAAAAATTTATTAGAAAACTAAATCCAGTAGTACCTAAAATGAATCATACAACATGATCAACTTTAATTCATTGCAGGGTCATAAGAGAGGTTGAAATTACAAGAAATCAATCAGTTTGATACACCACATTAACCCAAGGATAAGGGAAAATGATGTGGTCATCCCAATAAATCGATAAAAAGCATTTCATAAACTTTAAATTTTATTCATTAAAAAGCTGCAACAACAATAACAACAACAAGAAAAACAGAATCAATAAAACAGAAAACTCTTACCAAAGGAGGATTCAGGAAATATATCTCAACATAACTAAAGTGTTCAATTACAGACACACAGACAACATAATATGCAAAAATGAATAAATGAAAGCCAAATTAAGGAATAAATCAAGGATGCCCACTCTCACCATTTCTATTAAACACAGTATGGGAAGTCCAAGCAACAGCAATCGGACAAGACAAACGTTATTCAAGTTGGATTGAAAGAAGTAAATGTGTTATTAATTTAGATGACATGATAATCTATATAAAGAACCCTAAAGATTCTCCATACCAAAACAACTAAAACTAATAAAGATATTTAGCAAAGTGGCATGATTGATGATTAATATACAAGAACTGTCACATTAATTTACACTAACAATGAAATACTCCATTATTTTAAAAAATCCATATGAAATCAGATCAAAAAATTAATAACCTATGAAAAAACCAACATAAAAATTCAATACGACACTGATGAAGAAATTTGAAGATGATGCAAATAAATGGAAAGAAATCTCAAGGTCTTAGTTTAGAGGAATTAATATTGTTAAAATATACATACAACAAATGATGTCTACAGATATAAAATGATTCAGATTGAACTACATGATATTTTCCACAGAACTAAAAACAGTCATATGATTTGTACAGAACTGCAAATGAACCAGAACTGCAAAAGAAACAATGAGGATAAAGAACAAAGTTGGAGGCAAAACCCACATCCCTCCCAGATCTCAGACAATATGACAAAAACAGTAATCAAAACAGCATAATGCTGGAAAACAAACAACTATATCACTGGAACAGAACACAGAGGCAGAAATAAAACATCACACCTATGGTCATCTAAACTATGACAAAGGAAACAAAAATATACAATGCCTAAAGACAGTCTTCAGCAAGTTATGTTGAGAAAGCTAGACAGCTACATGTAAATTAATGAAATTAGAACACTCCCTCACACTGTATAAAAATAAACTCAAAATGCTTTAAATATCTGAATCTAACACATGACACAATAAAAATCCTGGAAAGTAACATAGGCAAAAGAAGACATAAATTGTAGCAAAATTTTCTTATGTCACTCTCCCAAGCTGAAAACAATAAAAGCAAAATAATCAAATAGGTTCTAATAAAACTTAAAAGATTCTATACAGCAAAATAAACAGAATGAAAAGATGAATTTCCAATTGGGAGAAAACATTAGGAAACAATGGAATCAACAAGAGGCTAATTTCTAAAATACACAAATCATTCATACAACTCCATTTCAAAAATCTACAAACAACTCAGACAGAAAATGAGCAGAAGACAATTCTCTAAAGAAGACACACAGACGACAAACAGGAAAATAAAAATGTGCTCACATTCCTAATCATTATACAAATGCATGACAAAAATAAAATAATGATTTACCTCACACTACTGAGAAGGGCTGTCATTCAAATGTCTACAAATAACAAAGACTGGGGAGGTTGTGGAGAAAAAGGGACTCTCCAATGCTGTTGGTGGTAATGAAAATTGGTGCAACCACTTTGGAAACTGTATCGAAGTTCCTTTAAATATTAAAAATAGATCTATCACATGACACACCATTCCCACTCCTGGGCATATAAAACATAAAACTTGAGAACAAAGAATCCTATGGTAAAACATAAGAAGTACACTCTGATATTGGACTTAATTTGATTCTACATATGTCTCCTCTGGCAAGGGAAGTAGAAGCAAAACTAACAAAATATGATTGTATCACTCTAAACAGATTTACGCTGCAGAAGAAATGAACAATAAAATGAAAAGTCAACCAACACAATGGGAGAATATATTTGCAAGTGATATTTTCCAATCAAGTGTTAATATGCAACTACATGGCAAACATATACACCACCACAACACAAACAATCCAATTAAATAAAGTGTCCGTACAAACTGAATAGTTAGATCTGAATCAATTTTCTGTAGAAAACATAGAGTTGGCTCTATGACACATGAAAATATGTTCAGAGTTATAAATTATTAGGAAAGTCATAAACCAAAAATGAGACAAGACCTCACAATTTTCAGAAGGCTCCCATCAAAAAGAAAAGAAATATATGTTGGTGAGATTGTGGAGAAAAAGGAACACTGTTGACACTTTTGATAGAAATGAAAAGTACTGATTCCATTGCATATATACATCAAATTTTCTTCATCCATTTTTCAGTCAACGGATGTTGGGTTTGTAGGCCCCTGTCTGAAGGCTCTAGAGAGTAAGCCCATGGGGTGAACTGATAATCAAGCTGTGAGGAATGTCACATATCCAGGGTGGATAAGAAACGGCCTACTCTATGAAACCAGTATGGATGTCTGGATAGTATATGATGGGTAAGATCCTCAGAGGAGGAAAACCTAAGACAGGCATGGCCAGCTGGATAAAAGATGACCTACTTAATGAATTTCTGTGATGAACTTTAAAACAATCCTTTATCATATAACATCCTGTGCTTACTGCAGGAGCAACGGGACATAAATAGTTAAAGATTATTAACATTGTTATAACTTAGATGATATGTGAGGCATTGTGCATGTCTTAGATAAACCCTTCTTCTAAGAATCAATAAACAGTGAACTGCTGCACTTCTCTCCACACAGTGTTTGTGTGTATATGATATCGTGCAAGTGACAGGGTTAATTTAAATTTTTGGGAGTATATTAAAAGGATGTTGCATTATATATAATGCTCTCTCAGCACCTATTGAGATGATTATGTGAGTTTTATTTCTCATTCTATTAGTGTGGCATGTCACCTTTATTGATTTGAATATTTTGAAGTATCCTTAAACCCAGGGATAAATCCCTTTACTCATGTATGTGTATGATACGTTAAATGTGTTGTTGAATTCATTTTGCTAGGGTTTTATTGAGAATTTTGGCACATATGTTCATCAGGGATAATATTCCATAGTTTGCATCTAATGTCCTTTTTAGCTTTGTTATGCAAATAAAGCTGGCATCATAAAACAAGTTTGGAATCTTTCACCCCCTTCAAATTCTTGAAAGATTTGTGGAAGAATTGGTGAAAAATTGTCTTCAAATGCATGACAGAATTCACCAGTAAAGTCATCTTGTAAATTTTTTCTGGTTTGGGAGGTTTGGATTACTGATTTACTCATACAAACTTTTGCACTATTTAACTTTCTAATTTCTTCTTTATTCAGTATTGGAAGACAGATCTTTCTGGGAATTTGTCTTTTATTCTAGGTCTTGCAAATCGTTGCCTAGTCATTTCTTATGATGCTATGCACCTCTACAACATCAGTGGTAAGATCAGCTCTTTTATTTATAATTTTATTTGAGTTTTCATTTTCTTAGCCAACCTAAACTTTTGTCCACTTATGTTCAAAAGAAACAGACTTAGGTATTTTTTTTATCTTTTCAATTGTTTCTCTTGTTATTTGCCTTACTCTCATTGAATCAATATTCTTCATTTTCTTTCTGTTTTCTCCTACATTATTGATGTTTAACGTTAAGCAGTGTGAATCTTTGTATTTCTTTTATTATTAAGTATTATTTATTTATTTATTTACATATTTATTAATTTATTTATCATTGAATTACAGTCATTTACAATGTGTCAATCTGTGGTGTATAGCACAGTGTCCCTGTACATGCATATATTTATGTGCCTATTAATGGTTACTTCACGATATTTAACTTACTGCCCTGTGTCATACAAAAGAAATTTTGAAAACATCTATTTTTATATATAGTGGATAACATTTATAAATCTACAGCTCCAAAATAAATCCCCTACCAGTCCCTTTCTGCAGTAACCATAAGGTTATTAACTAGATCTGCAAGTGTGTTTCAGTTTTGTAGATGAAATCATAGTGTTCTCATACAAATTATTTTTTTAAGTTTCTATATGTCATGTCATGTTTTATTTTTCTATATCTTTTGTCATACTTCAATTAGAATGACACATTTTTGGGACATCAATTTTGCTGCAAATGTCATTGTGTTATCACTTTTTATTGCAGAATATTATTCCATTGTTTAAATACAGCATAAGTTCTGTATACTGTCATCTGTTGTTGGACAATTAGGTTGCTTCCATGTTGTGGCTGTTGTATATAGCACTACTAAGAACATTGGGGTGCAGGTGTCTTTTTGAATAAGGGTTCCCTTTGATATATACCCAGAAGTGGGATTGCTGGGTCATATGTTAATTCTACTTTTATACTTTAGAGGAATCCCCATCCTGATTTCCACAATGACTGCACCAAACTACATACCTACCAACAGTGTAGGAGGGTTCCCTTTCTCCACAGCTTCGCCAGCATTTATTGTTTGTGGACTTTTGAATGATGGCCATTGTGAATATTGTGAAGTGATACTTCATTATAGTTTTGAATTGCCCTTCTCTGATTATGTCAGTGAGTAATTTTTTTTTTCATATATATGCGTGGCATTTGTATGTCTCTATTGGAGAATTGCTTGTTTAGGGCTTCTGCCCATTTTCAGATTGGGTTTCTTTTTTTTTTTTTTTTTAGTATTATTAGCTGGTATGAAGTCTTTATATTTTTGAAATTTAGCCTTTGTCAGTTGCATCATTACTAAATATTTTCTTTAAACCTGTAGGTTGTCATTTTTCTTTGTTTATGTTTGCCTTAGATGTGTAAAATCTTATAAGTTTAATTTGGTCCCATGTAGTAATTTTGCTCTTACATCCATTACCTAGATAGGCTGTTCTAGGAGATCATTGCTGAGATTTATCTCAGAGTGTGTTGCCTATGTTTTCTTCTGGGAGATTTATTATGTCTTGACTTACATTTAAGTCTTTAAGTTATTTTGTGTTTATTCTTGTGTATGGAGTGAAGGATTTTTCTAACTCCATTGCTCTGATGCTGCTATCCAGTTTTCCCAACACCAGTTGGTGAAGAGATGGTCTTTTCAGTGTCATATTCTTGGCTGCTCTGTAAAATATTAATTGAACATACGACTGTAGATTTATTCCCAAGCTCTCTATACTGTTCCATTGGTCCATATGCCTGTTTCTGTACCAATATCATGTCGTTTTGATTATTGTATCTCTGCAATAGTGTATGGAGACCAGGCGGGTTATTGCTCCGGCCTCTTTCTTTGTCTTCAATATAATTTTGGAAGTTATGGATCTTTTTTGATTCTATATTAATCTTATGATCATTTGTTTCAGTCCTAAAAGGAAATGTTTTGCATAATTTGATTAGAACTCAGATTAAGTCTGTGGATATCCTTGGGCAGTATGGCCATTTTAACAATATTCTTTCTTCCATTACTAGACCATTGGGTGTCTTTTCAATTCTTCAAATCTTTCTTGATTTCCTCAATCAATGTTTTCTTGTTCTCCATGTATAAGTAATTGAACACTTTGGTCAGAGTTATTTTTAAGCATTTTATAGTTTTGGGTGCAGTTATAAAAGGGTTTGTTTCTATATTTTGTTTTCCTGTTGCTTCAATGGTAGTGTAAAGAAATGTAATTGGTTTTTGTACATTACTCTTGCTACCTTGCCCAGTTCCTTTATACCTTAAGTATTTTTTGTGAGGCTTTTACAGTTTTCTATATATACTGTCATGTCTACATATCATGGCAATTTTACCTCTTCTTTTACAGTCTGAATCCTTTTATTTCTTTTTCTTGCCTGATCGTTGTGGCTAGGACTTCCAAATTGTAATAATGGGCATCCTTGTCTTGTCTCCAGTTTTTGTGGGAAGGATTTCAGTTTTTCACCATTGATTATTTTGCTGGCTATATGGTTGTCATAAAAAGCTTTTGTTATGTTGAGATATATTCCCTCTATGCCCATTGTGATAACAACTTTTATTGCAAATAGATGTTAAATTTTATCAAATGATTTTTCTGCATCTACTGAGATGATCATATCGTTTTTGTCGTCTCTTTTGTTGATATGGTGTATCACAATTGATTGATTGATTTGCATATGTTAAACCATCCTTGTGTTCCTGGGATGAACCTAACATGACCATGGTGCGTGTTCTTTTTTTTAAATGATGTTGAATTCTGTCTGTTAATAATTTCTTAAGGACTTTTACATCTATGTTTATCAATGATATTGGCCTATAGTTTTCTTTTTGGGGTAGTTGCTTTGTCTGGTTTTGGTTTCTGTTTGGTGTTGGCCTTATGGTTTGAGTTTGGGAGTACTCTCTCCATATCAAAATTTGGAAGAGTTTGAGGAGGACTGGTATGGATTTTTCTTTCTATGTTTGGTCAAATTCCCCAGTGAAGGTATTAGGGTCTGAATTTTGTTTGCAGAGATTTTTTATTTTATTGATAATTCTATTCTATTTCTGGTGATCTGTCTGTTCAGTTAATTTCTTCTTGATGCAATATTGGTGGTCTGAATGTTTCCATAAACTTCTCCATTTCTTCCTGGTTTTCCAATTTGTTTCTGTAGTGTTGCTCATGGTGTTATCTTATGATATTTTGTAAATATGTTGAAATCTTTCTAGTTTCTCCATTTTCATTTCTTATATTATTTGTGTTCTCTCTCTTTTCTTGTTGGTGATCCTGTCCAGAGATTTGTCAATTTTGTTTAAAATTTCAAAAAATGTTTGATAATTTTTTTTCTATTTTTTAATCTCTATTTTAATTCTTCCCTCCTTGATCTTTATTTTTCCCCCTTTCTGCTTACTTTTGGTTTTGTTTGCTCTTCTTTTCATGATTAGTTTACAGAGAACGTTAGATTATTTATTTGAAATTGCACTTCTAATTTGAGGAGTGCTTTGTCACTATGAACTTCCCTATTAAGCCTGCTTTAACTGTATTCCATAGAATTTGTGTAGTGTTTTGTCATATTTTTCAAGATATTTCTTAATTAGTTATTTTACTTCATCAATTCCCCCCTTGTTATAGTACCATATTTTGTAATCTGAATGCTGTCATTTTTTTCCCCTGTTTTTCTTGGATTGATTTTGAGTTTCATGGTATTATACTCAGAAAAAATGCTTGAAATAATTTTTATCTTCTTAAATATGTTAAGGCTTCTTCTGTGCCTGATTACATGATCTTTCCTTCAAAATGTTCCATTTGCACTGGAAAAGAAGGTATATTCTGTTTTTGGGAGAAGTACTGTTTTGAAAGCATCAACCATCTCCAAATATTTTATCATGTCTTTTAGTAATTTTGTTCCCTTATTAATTTCCTTTGTGAAAGACCAGTCCAGTGATGGTAATGAGGTGTTATAATCTCCTACTTTGATTGTTTTTCCAGTGATTAATCTCTTTTTATCTATTAGTATTTGCTTTATGAATTTAGGTGCTCCTATATTGAGTGCACATATCTTAATGGGTATAAAACCCTTATTTTGTATTGCTCCTTTTATCATTATAACATGTCCTTGTTTATTTTTCTCTATGGCCTTTCTTATAGAGTCTATATTGTGTAAAGTCAATACTGCTAGTCCTTCTTTCTTGTCATGTGCATTTGCATGGAATATAATCTTACATCTTCTGAGTTTGAATTGATGTGTTCTCCTGTTACTAAAGTGGGTCTCTTGTATGCTTCATAATGTAGGGTCTTGTTATATTATCCCATCTGACAATATATATCTTTTGATTGAACCACAATGTCCGTTAACATTTCTGATAATTATTGATAGACCAGTGTTTATTTCCATTTTAAACTTCATTTTCCAGTTGATTTGGAATTTCTTTTTTGTTCATTTCTTTTTCTTTTTGTGGCTTGATAAGTTTTCTTTTATTATCTTGGTTTCTTTTTGTCTTTGTGACTTCATTGTAAGCTTTTGAATTATGGTTACCTTGTTTTGTATTTATATTGACCCGTACTATATCTGTTAATTTTACTGATTAGAATACAAACTCAAATCCATCCTACAGAGAAGACAAACAAGAAGAAAACACTCTGTATTGTCCTGTTTCACTTTCTGACACCTAAAAATTTTTATGTCCTGTTTTACAACATCATATTAATTCTGTTGTAAGTCATTGTAGCTATTGCCTTTCTAATTATGCCTTTCTCGTTTCTATAGCATCCTGCTTCTTTTTTATTTAGAGAAGAACTTTCATTATTTCTATTTCTCTGGCTAAATTCTTTTAGTATTTGCTTGTGTGAAAGTTATTTATCTCTCCTTGTATTCTAAAGGATAGACTTGCTTGATAATTTATCTTAGATTATGGCTTTCTTTAATTCAGGGCTTTGAATAGATCTTGCCACTGCCTTCTGACTGCTGTATTTTTGTAGGAGTTTACAAATATTATGTATATAATTATATATTTGTAAAGAACACCTGGAAATGAAGTTAACAAATAAGTTGTAAACCTATACATTAAAAACAGAAAATATTGGTGAAGGAAATTAAAACTGATCCAAAGAAATGAAAAGACCTCTTATGTTAATGATGTGAAACTATGTGGTCGAAACAACCATTCTACTAAAGGGAATCTACATTTAGTGTGATTAATATCAAAATACCTATGAGATTTTTCCTTCAAATAGAACAAATTATTTCAAAATTTATATGTAACCTCAAAGATCATGAGTTACCAAAATTATCTTGAAAAAGGGTATTAAATCTAATGGTGTAAAGTTCTCTGATGTTAAATAGTCCTAGAAATCTTTAGTAATTAAAACAACATGATACTGGCTCAGAAACAGACACCATTCAATATAAGAGAATAGAGCAGCCAGATATATTCCCTCACACCTATGATCAATTAACCCATGAAAAAGAAAACAAGAGTATAAAATGAAGAAAAGACATTCTGCTCAATAATTAGTGCTGGGGAGACTGAACATTGAAAAGATACATTAGAATATTTCCTCACATTTTATACAATCCATGAGCACAGAATATCTTTCTATTTAAATTTTTTACTTATATATCTTACATCTGTAATTTATAAATCTATGTTTAGATCTTTTATTTCACTCACCAAATGTATTCCTATTTTATACTTTTTGGTATAAATTTACACACAATTGTTTTCCTAATTTATATTTATGATAATTTGTTGTTACTATACAAAAATGCAACGGATATTTGTATATTGATTTTCTATTCTGCAAATGTATTGTTTGTTCATTATTTCTAACAGTCACTAGAGGAGTCTATGGAGTTTTCTATCTATGTATAATTATGTCATCTGTAAATACTTTACTGCTTTTTTACAAGTTGGATACCTTTATATTTTTTCTTGAATAGTTGTTCTGGCTAAGAATTCTAGGACTTGTGAATATGAGCTATTTTTTCTTATTACTATACCAGAAGAAAACGTTCCTGTATGTTAACATTGAACTTGAAGTTACTCATGGGTTTTTCATATATGGCTTTTATTATGTTTTGTTACATTCTATGTAGAGCGAATTTGTTAAGAATACATTTATATAAAAGTTAAGATCACATCTCTCAATAATTTTCCTACATTTTTTGAGATTTTTTTAAAAATCTTTGTATTTTAAGGGATGTCATCACATATATTAATTTGCATATTTTAAATAATATTTATGAATCAGGTCTAAATCCTACTTAAATATAGTTTATAATACTTATATTATCCCATGAATTCAGGTTGCTAAAATTTATTTAGAATGAAATTTACAGATACTGAAGGAAAAATTTACATTGTAGCTTGATTTTACATTTTTTTATTTAAAAATTTTATCTCTCATTTTGAATTTGGCTTATGTTTACTGGAATTTATGTCTAAATAAAGAATATAATTTTGGTTGAACTGGACTTACTACAGTTTACTGATAGAGAACATAGTTATCATTTACAAATAGTGAACAAATCACTTGCCTTAAAATGCCATATTGTTCTAACAATGGCAACTGTTTCAAGACTGAGAAACATATTGCTTCCTAAAATGCATTACCTGGTCTTTTCAACCCCAACACACATATACTGTTGTTTCTTTGTTTTCTGATTACTTGTTTGTTTGCACCTTAATGGAGGCACTGCTTATTGAACACAGGATATTGTGCATATGTGTATTTATCAACCTCATTTTGGAACACTTAGCAGAAGCCACAAGAGTATAGATTATAAAGATGACAAGAAAATTTATTACTTCTAGGGATGGAAAAACCTCCGAGTGAAAGAATGGCAAAAATAAACATTTGTAAATATACAATAAGATTGTCTCTTTTGTAATTTTAATGTGGAATATTTTGTTACATTAGTTTTACTTATAGAACTGAATTACAATTTAAATCAAAAATTCCCAACTTTGGGATTTCTAAAAGTTTATTATTTTAATATCATTTTATTTCATAAATATTTACCATTTATTTATAAACATACCAGATAAACTGATATTTATTCTGCTCATGTTTTGAATATAGAGCTACTTATTTTAAGGTACACAGATAAATACCTACTTCCATTTCCAAATCAAATTAAGTTTCACATTAATTACAAATCATCATGAAATAGTTATACTATTTATTTACAAGTTTTACACAAATTTCACTTTAAATTACAAAACTTTGAATTTATTTTATATATATTGTGCATTATTTATACTCTGTTCACAAATCTGGTATAAATTTGTATTCAAAAGTATGGAGATTGGTTTTATTTCATAGACCCCAAAATTAAATTATTTAAAAAGATTTTGTGGGGATAATATTTGCAGATCATACTATAAATATCAGCATCCTATATGTTTCAATTTAACTGGATGAATGAGAAGTAAACTCTGGCTGAATGTTAGACTGGAGTTGCTAGGAGAAGAGTTTTTTGTGATGTCATAGCTACTCAGGTTGAGAAACATTGTAATGGCCTAGCAGTTTATCTGTGCAGGCCTGCCAGAGAAGCATTTGAAGTTACAGTGCACAAAATCATGCAGATTAGAAAAGTAGCCATAGAAAAAGTTATTTGAGATGGCACAAGTTTCTTCAGAAATTCAACTTGTGTCTCATAAAGATGGACCAACAGGTTCAGGAAAGCCCGGTAGATGTCTATTGTGTGATCAAATAATTTGTGGGGACTTGGACTTGAAGTCTATGACTGAAGAAAATGCTTTTCAGACTATGTCTGAAGAATCCTTGATAAAAAAACCATGTTACACACATTGTGTCTATGAACCAGATGAACATACTGATTTTTGTTCTCTGACATATCCAAGAAAACTCCAGAAAATGGCTGGGAATAACGAATATAATTCAATCTGTTGGGATGACAGTGGAACTTTCATAGTGATTGATGAAGATGTCTTTAAGAAGGAAAATGTGGAAAGAAAGGCCCGTTTCAGAATATTTGAACCTGGAAGTCTGAAAAGTTTAGTTAGACAGCTTAACCTTTATGAGTTTAGTAAAGTGCGGTAGAATTTTCAAAGATCTGCTAGTCTAGCTGACTTTCTGGCAGAAGAAACAGAAGTCTCCACTTTAACCAAGGTATTCAGAAATTTTAGTTTCCACTTGGTAACTTATATATAAAGTTTTATTTTGTGCATCAATCTATGGTAATATATATGTAAAGCTAGATTTTGAAATTTGTATAAAATTACTAAGGCTAAATTTCTTCATTTTTCCAAAAATGAGGACAGTAACTTTAGTATTCAAGATAATGAGAAACTTTGCTTGCAATTATCAATCTTATCAGAAATCTAAATAAATGTATTAAAGCTGCTTTTGAAAAGTGACATTCACCATTAATGCAAATATTAAATTTTAAATTTGATGACTATACTATTTAAATGTGTATTTTCCAAATAAGGAATTTCAAAATATAGTCAGCAATATTCATCTTTTGATGATATTATCTTTCCATTGTAAACGTGAAATCTGAGGTTTTATAGGTTAGGCTTATTGTAGTCTTGTATTTCGGTTTAAAATATTACTAAAATATTTCTCCTTTGGTTGTAGCTGCAGTCCTACCATAATTCAAATTTTAAATGACGCTTTCCCCAGCTTTGAATGAGAATAAAAAGAAGAGTTGGGATTAAAAATGTCTCTCTGGTATCTCCATTGGCTGAAGATTTCAATAAGAAGCACATTAAAGCAGGAGTTAATGTGGATAATCATAATTCTGGTTTTGTGGCTTACACTAGTAGAGAAAGAGCATTTTTACCTTTTGCAAATTTAAACATGCTTCTAATAAGAAAGCCCTCTACTAGCCACATAATTGGTGATACAACTACCCCAATCAGTGATGGTTTTTTTCCTCCATCATCAGTGTCAGTTAGACCACCAGAACAAATTGCAGTGGATCAACGTGCTATTTTAAATCAGTTGAATATTGTCCACAGGCACTCTCAAAGCAGCTACACTGAATCAAATGGCCGTGTGTGAACTTCATTACAAATACAACTTCTGCTTCTCAGTACAGCAACTTGCCTCATATACAGAGCAAACACTTTGGACTGATGGTGGAGCCTTCTACTTTTCCAAATAGATATCACAACATATCTGCCAATGAAGGCCGACTTTCTAAACTTCAACCAGGGAGCAACGCACTGTTTCCAGTGCCAGTGACAGCTGATACATCAGCTACCTCTCTTTCAAGGTCAACTCATCAGCAATCTTCAGTTTTTGAACGTCAACCTAATTACAACTGATCTACCAGAGGACTACCAGATAATGCAGGATAACAAAGATTAAAATTGATGTTGGCATATGTCCACAAATATCTGCAAATTACTTATTCGAACAATAATCATTGATGTGTACCTGTATTTTCCGTATAATTTTTAAATAGGGTTAAGAGTTAAATGGGAGAATAAGTTACCATTTAAAGAAAAAAAGAGATATTTGATTGATACGATCATTTGATGGAACAATATGGGAGTAAATTTAAATAATTTCTTGTATGGAGGAAGAGTAAATGGAAGAATTTGGAAAAAGGATAAAATATGTAGGGAGGGAAAAGTACTAAGTGGTTTCTGTTTCATTCTGGAAAGTATGAAACGTGTTAAGTTAGGATAGGTTGGAACAGGAGATAAATGCAGGAACCAGCCCAGGGATCATGGTCTCTCTTATGTCATCCCTGGAATCATAAAGGTCACAAGATGTAGTCTCAGATTGCACATTCAGCATGTGGTAGAATTAATGAAATAATTTTATCTATGGTCTTCTTTGTGCTGTTCTGAATGCATTCCAATTGGTGCTTTCAATTCCTGCCCTCAAGTGTCTACACTATATTTTCTAGTCAATACTTCATGTTGCTTTTATGTTCCAGACAAAAACAAGCTTACATCATCAGGGTGGCACTTAATGCCTTTCCAAATCTAAGCCCACAAACTTAACTTAGTTTATTCATTTTCTTCTAAATCTGGCATCTACTACCTTGGCATATCTTTATGTTTCACTGTATCTGGAGATACATCCAGGCAAATGGTTGTCAACTCTGTTAGCTGCAACCTCACCACTTTTACTCCAGCTCATCCTTGGACTTTGGGTGTCCTCCTTTTACCTACTTAGATTTTCCCAGTCTCAGAACAGAAACCACCTCCTCCAGATGTTTTCTGTCTATCCACCTTTCCTTGTCTAACTTGCATACCAGCACAGTAAGCACAGCACATGCCAAAGGATGCATTTTACTATTTATTGAATGAAAAATATATGTTGACTTTAAGCAAAATATACTTTCCTGAAACAACAAAACTCTCATGGTTTTCAAACTATTTCGTTATGGTCTTTACTCTTCACCACAAACTAGCTCTTTTCATAGCCCAATGTCTAGTCACACAAGACAGTGAGGGGAGGTAGGTACAGGAGACAAAATATTATTTTCTTCTTAATTCATGCTTCCAGTGGCCTAAAGCATTCCATTCTCATTTGCTGGATTTTTTCCTGTCTATTCAACACCCACCAACCCCAAAATAGATGATTCTCTTCCCCATACCAATAACTATACTGCCTTCTAATTAATTTACTTCTTAGAATCAGAGCTTTGTCCAGAAGACAGTGCCATTGCAAATATTTAATGTATGTTTATACACCCCACATAATTTGTGACCCTTCTAAACTTCACAAAGTAAGTACCTAATTGAAACTAGACCCTTTGTAGTGGTGGTCATATTCAGGAACCAAATTGCAATCTAAATTGTGTGGACTAGAAAGAGGTGAGGGTGGTGAAATTAAAAATTTGTCCAACTGTAGGAATACCAAATTTCTGCAGATATTAGGAAATATAAAATATTCATGGAAGACTTTGACTATTTCCCTTTAATTTAAAATAAAAGGTGAAGCATTTTCAGAATGTGAAATGCCCTGATATGCTGGAAAAATTGTAGGCAATGTCAGGTAGCCTAAGGCTTCTGCTCACAATAGTGAAGCCATTGTCAGCTGAAAAGAGTGGAATGGCAACACTGAGTCCTGAAAATTTGTCACCAGTTGTGAAGAAAGCATTTGATTATCTGGAAGATGGGCAAATGGGCCAGGGTAAGCTCTAGCAACATCCCACCAGTATGGCCCTTACCAAGAGAAGAAAAGAACCCGCTTGCAGCAGGAGATCTGTGTCTGGACAGCAGTGGTTGTTCCTACAACAGAAACATCAATCTTTTAATTTTATCAGCTCAACACTGATAGTGGCTATGTTGTTGCCTAAATTAGCAGTCTGGGGTTCATATGGGCTGGTTCAGCAGCTAGTTTCCAGCTCTCTTATCAGACAGTGGGTCTTAACATGATCATCTTAACAAGGTTCTATACTGATAAGTCAAAAGCTACAGTATAATTTCAAAATTAGAAATTCTAAGGAAGAATATTATTTGTCCATGTGTAATTTTCTAACTGGGAAAACTAGACCATTGGCAAAAGTACAAATGTTGGCCTGTGCTTTGAAAACTTTTGTCCGAGCTATGCCCACTGAATTCTTCCTACTAAATATTACAAATCTGTCTACCAGTGTGTGTGTGAGAGAAGGTGGATTGTTAAGCTGTAACTAAGTTTGTCTTAGTTGAGTCATCAGTCAATTATTCCTCTGCATCTGGCAGAATCTCTGTGAATTAAGAGTTTTATTGAGCCACCAGATTTTCTTCCGATCAGGTAGAGGTAGTTTATATTTCTCCCAGTATACTAATTGTTAACTATTCATTGAATCCCGAGCTGATGCTAGGGCCAACCAATGAACCCTTGAATTGGACTGAAGCATATACATTCTCCAGTCCCCAGAACGCAGCACTGGACTGTGTCTCCTTTTTAATTTAAGCTTATGTCTATGTTTTCATTTTTTTAAATTCTCATTGTTGACACAAATTATTTTGGCTTTGAACACCCATTGAATAATTTATAGAGACTGAACCACTGACTTATTTCTGTTCACCTAGTAATTGCAATAAACTTTTTTCCTTGGACTACCTGGAATAGAGTGGGCGTGGTCATCATTTTGAATGCGGTCCTCAGTCCTAATAATGGGGAACCTTTACACTTCTTTGCCCAGCACTTGAGCAAGTATGTTTGTTCTGGATATCAGGGTTTGTCCTCACATCTCCTAATGCAACCATGAGTAAAAAACACATTGTTATCCAAAATGAAGTCTTTGTCAGTATTGCATTCCCATTGAAAAAGTTAAAAATTGTAGGAGTTCTGAGATTTTACCAAACTGAGATTTTTAGCAACCTAGCATGTTCCTTTCTAACAGATGCTGTCGGGAGATGAGACCATCGGTCAGAGACATTGAACATTATCAATCACAGCAAGAACAGCCAGTTTTAAATTTGTATTCCATTCTCTAAACTCAGATGAATTCACAGAATGAAATTTTGATGCCTACAGAAGCAGTGGGCTTTTAACATGAAGAAAGTTTAAGGCATGGTAAAACACTAATTTTATTAGTATCTTTATGTATAATTTATTAGAATCATTTATTTATTTGTATCTTTACCTAGGATAAGTATATCATGAATGAAGTTTAATTGTTGCAAAAACAATCATGAAAAATTACATGGAAATAATAATCATTGAATTTCCATTTTTCCTTCTGCTTTTATTGAGATATAATTGGCATAAAACATTGTGTAAGTTTAGGTGCACAGAATAGTGATTTGTTTTATAAGTATCATGAAATAAATATCATAGCAAGTTTAGGGAGAATTCGTTATCTCATGTAGATATAATTTTAAAGAAATACAATTTGTGTTTTGGTTGTGATGAGAAAACTTATGGTCAACTCTCTTAACAACATTCATATAGAACATAAAGCAGTATTAATTTTAATTTTCATGTTACTACGGGGCATCCCTAGAAGACGTTTATTTTACGGCTGTTGGTTTGTAGCTTTTGAGTGCATTAATCAAATTCTCCTTTCACAAACCCTGCCTCTGTTAACTACAAATCTAATTATTTTTTCTATAAGTGTGTGTGTTTGTTTTTGAAGCATACTTTAGTCTATAACTCTGTGGCATTTTCTCTTACATAACATACTATTTGCCATTTTTGATACATTTCAAACTGATCACAAGAATAGATATATTTATGATATGTTGCTATTTAAACATATTTCACAGTTATTGACTATTCCCCATACAGTACATTTCTTGTCCCTGACTCATTTAATTTGCAACTGGTTAATTTTGTCTCTTAAATTTCCTCAAATATTTCTTTTTCTTCACCACAATTCCTTCCTTCTTATGAGCAACCTGTTTCTTGCTATATCTATAACTCCTTTTCTGTTTTGTTGTAGTCATTTGTTTTAAATTCCAAATATGAGTAAAACCATTCTGCCTTTGTCATTCTCTGTCTGACTTATTTCACTTAGCATATTATCCTCTTGGTCTTCCCATTTGTTGCAAATGACACGAACTTATTCTTTTTAGAGCTGAGTAAAAACCCATTGTATTTTTATGTGTGTGTGTGCATATATATAAATATACATATATATATATTTTTATTTTATTTGTATATATAAATAAATATAGATAAGTCTGTAGTTAATAGATGGGTTGATATATATGCTATAAACACACATCTTCATTATCCATCATCTATTGATGAGCAATTAATTTGCTTCTATTGCCTGGGTATTATAAATAATGCCACAGTGAATAGAGGATAGAATTTATCTTTTCTGATTATGTTTTTACATTCCTGGAATAAGTATCCAGATATGGAAATGTTGAATCATATTTCATTTTTAATTTTTAGATAAATCTCCATACTGTTTTCCACAGTGGCATCATAAATTTACATTCACTCAAGCAGTGCATCAGGGTGCTTTTTCTTACATCCTCTCCAATATTTATATTTGTTATCTTTTTGATCATCGTGATTCTGACAGGAGTGACATAATATCTCATTGGGTTTTGGACTTGCTTTATTCTGATCGTTAGTTCTGTTGACCATTTTCATGTGCCTGTTGATTACCTTTCCCCCACTGTATATTCATTATTTGGTAATGGGCTAAATGACTATAACTTTCTGATTTCATTTTTAGGCATTCTGTTTTGTTCCATTATTCTGTTTGTTCTGTGCCACTACCATATTCACTACTGTAGCTTTGTATTATAATTTAAAATCAAGGACAGTGTTACATCCTCTTTGTTCTTTGTCAAAGTTGTTTGTTCTTTAAGTTTGTTTTCTTTTCTTTTTTTTAAGTGATTTCAACTCTTTTGTGTTTACATGCAAATTTAATAATTATTTTTTGTAAGTGTCTGAAAATGCCATTTGTATTTTGAAAGGCACTGAATTTAATTTGTGTATTTTCTTGGCTAGTTCTGTCATTTAAAAGATATTTTTTTCCTAATCTATGAACACAGTATATCCTTTCATCTGTTTGCATTATCTTCAATTTCTATTATAAATATTTTATAGGTTTCTGAGTATAGGTCTTTTACCTCCTTGGTTGGATACATTTCTTGATTTTTTTTATAATGCAACTGTAAATGAAACAGTTCCCTCACTTTCTCTATCTGTTAGCTTGTTGTTAGTGTGTAAAAATGCAAGATTTCTGTATGTTAATTTTATATTCTGAAATTTTACCAATGCATTGATAAGCCCTCATAGTATTGTGGTATCTTCTTTATGATTTCTGTTTAAAGTATTTCATCTGCTTACAGATTCTTTTACTCCTTTTCTGAAATAGCTATATTGTATTTACTTTTATTTTGGAAATCTATGGCTAGAATTTCCAATAAAATACTGAATAATAGTGGTAAACGTGAACATTCTTGTCTTCTTCCTGCTCTTACAGGGGATGCTTTCAGCTTTTAATCAGTGAGTGTCATGTTAGCTGAGTACTTGTCTTATACGACCTTAACTGTAATGAGGTACGTTTCCTCATACCCATTTTGAGGAGAAATTTAATCATAAATAGATACTGAATTTGTCAAAAGATTTTAAGACGCTTTTGAGGTGACCATACAATTTTTATTTTTTAATTTGTTAGTTTCGTGTATCATATTGATTAATTTGTGGGTAATGAATCAATTTTACATCACTGGGATAAAAGGGAGTTAATCATACTGTATCATCCTTTTAATGTTTTGTTTGCTTTGCTAATATTTATTGATGATTTTTGCAGTATGCTTATCAGTAGTATTTAAACTGAAATTTTATGAGGTATTTGTTCCTGTTTTAGTGCTAGTGTGATACAGAAATGCGGGGTAGGAAGCCTTCCTTCCTCCGCAAATTTTTGGAATTCTCTGAGAAGTATTTGTGATAGCTCTTCTCTAAATGATTGGCAGAAGTCACCTGTGAAGCTGTCTAGGCCTGGAATTTTGTTTCTTGGGAGATTTTGTTTAATTACTAATTCAATTTCATTAGGGATAATCTGTTAATATTTTCTACTTCTCATTCCATTCTGAGATTTGGTCTTTCTAAGATATTTTCCGTTTCTTCTAGGGATTCCATTTCAGTTGGCATATAATTTGTTGTATCATCTTATGGTGCTTTGTGTTACTTTGATATAAGCTGTAACTTCTCTTTTATTTTGGAGCTTATTAAACTGTACTCTCTTTTTTCTCATGAGTCTCATTAATGTTTATCAGTTATATTTATCTTTCAAAGGCCATTATGTAGTTTGTTTTGATGTTCCTTTTTTTAATCGTTATTTTATTTATTTATAGTCTGACCTTTCAGCTGTCTTTCTTTCTACTAACAAGTTTGTTTATTATTTTGCAACATCTTTTGTTTGTAAGATTATGTATAAGTGAGAGATGTTTCTTACTTGTATAAATGGGATTGTTTTGCTATAAGCTTCACTATTAATACTGATTTTGCTATATCACATGGACTTTGTTTTTGTTGTCATATTTCTTCATGTATTTTTTCTTTGAATTATGCAGGAATACATTGGTTGCTTAATATTGTATGATTTATCCTCCACAATTTACAATTTTTCTCAGGTTTTCTTCTTTTAGTAAATTACTATTCTCACATAATCCATATGTTTCTTTACAAAACAAGGAGAAAAATAATAAAATTTATACAAAATTGTGAAAGACCCAAATTTTCTAAAATTACCTTTGAAAAATGAACAAAGCTGTAGGTATTATCCTCCCTGAATTTAGAACATACTGCAAAGCTACAGTAAACAAAACATCAAACTATATCACTAAAAGAGTCACATAGATCAATGGAACAAAATAAAGAGTCCTAAAATAAACACACACGTATATTGTCAATTAGTCTACAATGAAGGAGGCAAGCGTATACAATGGAAAAAAGGTAGTCTCTTCAACAAATAGTTCTGAGAAAACTGGACAGTACATGTAAAAGGTAGATGTAAGAGCACTTCCATCCATACTATACAAAATAAAACTGAAATGGATTAATTTCCTAAATGTAAAACCTGAAACTATACAATTTCTGACCAAGAAAAGGAGCAGAATTGCCTTTGTGATAAATCATAGGAATATTTATTTTTGATCTATCTCCTAAGTAAAAAAAAAAGAAAATTAACAATAACAGTTTTTAATTATACTGAGGAAAAAATAGATGTACTATGTGATACAGTGATTCCACTTCTTGTATAAGTGTGAAATGAAAACCTTTTGCAGAGCAAAGGAAACCTTCAGCAAGACTTATGACAACACACAGAATAGAAGGAAGAGTTTCAGACTCTGAAACCAATGAGATGTTAATATCCATAATGTATATATAGCATATTAGACTCAATATTTAAAAAACAAATACACCAACTTATAAACAGTTGAAGGATCTTCATGGAAACTTTTCAAAAACAGACATGTGGATGATTTTCATGCACAAAGAAACATAACGTTGCTATTCATTAGGAAATCATAAATCAAAACCAGAATGAAATATAATCTCACAGCAACCAAAATGACTATTAAAAAAATTCTTCAAATGACAAACATTAATAAGAATGTCGATAAAACGGAACCCAAGTAGACTGTTGTTAGAAATATAAATTGATGCATCCACTATTATAAAAGTGGGGACAGTGCTAAGAAAGCTAGAAATAGAAGTTGCAGCAATTCCAGTTTTTGATATAAATCTGAAAAAAATGAAAACATTAACTTTAAAGGATATATTACCCACAACGTTCTTAACAACATCATTTATAATAGCCAAGGATAGAAGCACGACTCAACTGCCCATCAACAGATGATTGGCTGAGTTGATGTGAGATATAGATAACATAATAAATACGTAGTCATTCTCATATCAAAAAATAAAATTCTACCATTTGAAACAATGTGACTGGACCCAGAGAGTGTTGCACATAGGAAAATAAGACATACAGTGAAAAACACTCTATGTTACCAGTTACATGAGGAAACTAAATATATAAGAGAAATAATCATAAAAAGAAGAAACAGAATCACATATATATGTGTAGTGTTCCAACTAGTGGTTTACACAGGGAAGAAGGATGGGGAAGACAGAATTATGCAAGATTCTAGTTAAAAAATAGAGAAGCAACAGGGCTATAATTACAGCACAGAGAAATATTTTAATAATTTAAATGATTTTAAAGAGATTATAGGCATATATTATACTAAAATGTGCATGCATGTGGGAAAAACATTGAAGAAATAAACCCAGGAAAAACAAAATATTTTGTAGCACTCTGATATTAAGGGAGGTGATTTGTTCACTTTCTTTACTGTTCTTATAATGTCCTTATTAGAATTTAAGCTTTTAAATGAAAAATTATAGACTTTGAATAAAGTGACATGTTTAAACTATTTCTGTCTTTACCCTTAAATCTACAGTCAGTGAAACAATCACATCTCAACAAAAATAACTACAACACAAAACAATACTAGAGAACACATGTGTACAGCTGAAGTTTGGTGGGCTAAAACACATAAAGTTGGCTTAAATGAGGGAAAAGCAGTGTTGGTGCCTGCAACCAAGTCCCACTTACTAGGGTATCTGAGCCCACAGTTTCAGAGTACCCAGTAGAAACAAGGTCTCAGTGGTTCACAAATCTTCAGCCTCCAACTGCATCAGTACTCACGGTCACAGGTAACTAGGAGGGAGCCACAATGCAGACAGAATTTCCATCCTTTTGACACTCACACATTCATGACACTCTCCCTACTCCACATTCATAGTGGTAGAGACATTGTACCTTGCAACATTGGACATGGCAAAGGCACTTGCCTAATTCCAATGACCCACCTGTCTTTACACTATTCCTCAGTGTGTGCACTGAGTCTTTAGGGATATCAGATAAAAGAAAGGATTCAACGGCCCAGTGACAACAGTGGCATTAACTACCAGAGTTGTGTAAGGAGTGACAATGTAAGCAATCTTTTATCCAGACAGTAGCGACTGGAAAGTGCCATTTTGAAATATTATCAGAGGTAGCTCAGATAGGTAAAACCAAAAATTGTGCAATATTGCAAACTACCAGAAAACAAAAGCAAGGACTCCAAATCCCAATCTGTGTTTTAGTGTCATCAGAGTAATAATTTACAAGGATCATGACCAATCACAGTAATATTATAGGGCACGCACACACAGAGATACAGGCACAGACACCGACACAGACACAGACACAGACACAGACACACACGCACAGGCAAACGCACACACACAGACACACACACACACACACACACACACACACACAATATCAACCCTGAAGGAAACAAACTTAAAGTCATGGAATATTGCCGTATAACTAATAGAGAATCCAAACAGATGTCATACAGATACTCAATACAAAAAACAAAACTCAGAAAGCAGTTTAGCTAGCTCATGAATAAAATAAATGATGATACGGATTACATTACCTAAGAGACTAAAACTATGAAACAAACAAACATTATTGGAGGACGAGACGAACTTAATAAATGATATGAATAATGCGACAGAAAGCATTGGAAGAAGACTGTCTTTTGGAAGAGAGATTAGCAAACTCACCAATACAAAACAAGAAATGATAGGGGAGGGCAGAGATATAAGATATTAAAAAGTGGTTTTGAAATGCTATTAACTAATAATTAGTAATGTTGAGCATTTTTATCACTTGCATGTTACCCTTCTCTATGTTTCCTTTGGAAAAATATTAACTCAGGTACTCTGCTCTTTTTTTGATTGGGTTTTTGTTTTTCACATTGAGTTGGGTAACCTAAATCCATGTTACATCTTCTAATCTGCATCTATTTACCCCTGGTCACTTGCACTATTTGCAGATAAGTTTTCCAATTACACAGGCAGTGTTTTCATTTCATTCAAGTGTCCTTAGCTGTGAAGAAGTTTTCAAGTTTATTTAGGTCCCATTTGCTTATATTTGCTTTTATTATTTCAGCCATAGGAGACTGATACAAGAAAATATTCTTATGATATATTTCCAATAGTGTATCACCTATATCCCCTTCTAGAAGTTTTATAGTATCAGGTCTTACATTTAGGTCCTTAATACTCTTGGAGTTTATTTTTTTACATGATGTCAGGGAATGCTCTCATTTCACTGTTTTACATGAAGATGTCCAACTTTCCAAACAGCATCCATTGACAAGACTGTCTTTTCTCCATTGTGTAATATAGCCTCTTTTAACATTGATTCAGTGCTCATAGGTGTGTGGAATTATTTCTAGGCTCTCTATCTGATTTTATTGATTATATCTCTGTGCCAATGCCATACTGTTTTTATTACTGTAGATTTGTAGTATAGTAAGGAATCAGGGAGGTTTATATCTCCAGATTTGTTGTTTTTTCTCAAGATCATTTTGACAATTTTTAATGGTTTTATGTAAAACAGATTTATTTATTTTCTGGTTCTGTGGGAAATACTACATCTTCTTAACAGGAATTGCACTAAATCTGTAGGTTTCTTTGTGTAGTTCGGCCATGTTAACAATATTAACTCCTTCAATCCAAGAGCACAAGACATCTTTCCATTTTATTGAATCATTTTTAATTCCTTTGTCAATTTTTTTTTATTTTAAGTATATAGAGCTTTCATATATTTGTTGCATTTATTCCAATGTATTCAGGGGGTGGGATTTTAAATAGCATTGCTTCCAATGTCCATTTTATGGTGTCTCATGTTTAACGTGTAGAAATGCAACAGACAATTTTACATTAATCTTGTACCCTGCTCCCTTGTTGAAATTACTTATTGTTGATATTAGTCTCTGTGGAGGCTTTAGGACTCTATGTAGATTGTTATGTCATCAGTACTGGTGAAAATTTTGCCTCTTTCTTTCTATTTTGCATTTCTTTTACTTCTTTTTCTTTCCTTTTCCTTTCTTCTTTTACTATGGAACAGAAGTGCTGAGAGTAGGAATCCTTGTCTTGTTTCCAAATTTACCCAGAAGGGTTTCAGCTTTTCCCCTAAGTATTATAAGTTGTTATAAATGAATTTTTGTGTGTTGAGAGATGTTCCCATTGTACTCTCTTTCATGAGAGTTCTGATCACGAATGTATGTTGAATTATGTCCAATGCTTTTTCATTCTGTATTGACATGGTCCTCTGAATTTTGCCCTTCCTTTATTAAATATGTGTCATGCTGATGGAATTGTGTATGTCGAACCATCCCTGTGACTCTGGAAGGAATCCAAATGATCCTCATTTATAATGCTTTCTATGTATTTGATGATGTTTTTGGGGGATTTTTGAATATATATTCATCAAGGATATTGTGTTTACATTTTTGGGGGTTTTTTTGGTAGTGTTTTGACTGGCTTTGTTATCATGGTATTAGTGGCCTCATAGAATAACCTTGGGAATTTTCCTTCCTCCTACAATTTTTGAAATAGTTGACAGGAAAGAGTTTGTATTGAAGGCATCTAGGCATTTTATTCAAGGCATGTTTTTAAAATTATAGATTTTATTTAACTTAACTGATTGCTCTTTTCAAGTTTTCAGTTTTCTTTTTATTCAGTGTTGGCAGGCAGTATGTTTCAAGAAATTTGTCCATTTCTTTAAGGTAGTCCAGTTGGTTGTCACGTAACTGCTCAGAGTGCTTTCATAATCTTTGTTTGCATTTCTGTACTATCAGAAATCATTTCTACTGTATCATTTCTTATTTTGTTTGGGTCCACTCTGTATTTCTTGATAAGCCTTGCTAAATGCTTATCAATATGTAAAAATATTTAAGAAAAAATAGCTGTTGATTTTATGAATTTTAATTTCTTTTTTAATTTTTATTTTATTTATTTTCAAACTAATCATCAAAGATTTCTCATTCTACTGCCTTTGGGTTTTGTTTGTTCTTATTTCCAGTTATTTTTGGTGGTAAGCTTTATCCTTTTTGTGAGTTTTTTCTTTTTCCTTGTAGAAACTGTTCTAAACTTCCCTCTTAGATTTGTTCTAAACTTCCCGCTTAGATTTGCCTTTGCTGCATCCCATACATTTGATGAAGCTGTGTTTTCATTGCAATTTTTCCCCAGGTATGATTTTATGACCTCTTTGATTTCATCATTGACCTTGTTTTATTTTATTTTTTTAAAGGATGAGGTTTAATCTCATGTTTGTGCTTTTCCTGTTCTTTTTTGAGTTGTTGCATAGTTTCATAATTTTGTGTATGGAAAATATTTGCTGTAATCTGTAATAGGTTAAAGTTCCTGAGGCTCATTTCATGACATAATATGTGGTTTATTCCTTAGATAACATCCTGTGCACACTTGAGAAGTTATTGTGTTCTCCTTTTCTGATGCAGTGTCCAATAGCTCAGTTAGACTCAAATGATCTAATATGCCATTAAGAACTCTGTTTCCTTACAGATATTCTTTCTGGATGATATGGCCATCAGAATAGTGAGGTGTTCAAGCCATCTACTATTACTGATATATAATGAATTAATTCCTTCATGTCTACTAATATTTCTTTTTATATTTAGGATCTACAGTGCTGGGTCCATATATAATTTAATGAGTGTAATACTCTATTTTTATATTGATCTCTTTTTCTTTATATAATTTCATATTTATCTTTCATTGTGGCCCTTATTTTAAAACGTATTTTGTATGAGCTGAACATTGCAAACTGCACTTTCTTGTCATTCCCATGAAACATCTTTTCCATGTATTTCCTGGCTGTGTTTATCTTCCACCATATAGTGAGACTTATTGTGGGGGAGGCCAAGATGATGGATCAGAAGGATGCTCGTAGCTCAACCTTTCCCACAAGTGCACCAAGACTCACATCCACAGACCCACTCAGCTAACCAGAGAACCTACAAAACTCTGATAGAACAATGTCCTCTTCAAAAGATTAAGATGCATAAAATCTGGTAGAAGAAAATGAAGAATGAAAGAAGAAAAGGCAAAACAGATTGGGACAGTTCCCACAGGGAGGGAGCAGCAAAGAAAGACTGGCACTCATTCACTGGGTATCCCCTCTCCAACTGAGAGGTCGGCAGGATGGAGGGGGCACCTCCAAGGATTGGACCTCTACAGAGTATAAGTTGACTGACAATACTAAGTTAAACAGGCACAGAGGATCCCTGTGACCCCGAATGCAAGATGCACCCTGGCAGCTGGGGGCAGGGCCATGCTGCCTGATCTGGGTGAAAGATGAGGATGGATGCACTGAGGCAGCCTAGGGGAATGGAGGGAGCTGTGTGCCATTGCTGTCGGTGCACAGGGGGGAATAACCTGGGCCCTCCATTTAACAACAGGGCAGACGTGTACTGGGAGGGGAAAGGTGCATTCCCCATCTCTGAAAAGCCACAAAACTATCTATGACAAGAAACCTCGGGCTCAGACACAGCCACCATAGCCTCTGGTGCTTTGCACCCTGGCAGCAGCGAGAGAAAAACCTGCATTCACTCCTAAGGACTTAGCAGCCTCAAGCACCAGATGGGGACTTGTCTACAGCCTGAGGCAGATAAGATATTTCTGTCCTATTTCCTCAGAGAACATGCTCTGTCAAGGCAAACAAGGCACTGGGTTTTGGTCCAGATGAGTGACAGGGTACATAACAGTGGTGAGACTGGCACCCTGAGGGGGCTGTTGGCCACTGAACACTTGGGCTGGAAGGCAGCCCCTGACCATGTGGCTGGGAGAGGGATTGATGCACACTCCTGCCTGGTCAGTCTGAAACTTCTGAATGAGGCATCGGTCACGGCAGTGACAAGACAGCCAACAATAAAGAGAGCTGCTCCAGAACCACTGTTGGGAGTAGGAGTGATCTGCTTGCCGACAGGCCCTGGGAGCTGCACAGATAAGGGCCCCAATGGAGGGCGACTGGAATAAGCAAGCTGAGCTTCCAAACCAGGATGAATACAGAAAGAGTTCACATTAAAGTTACACAGTCTCCAGGAGGACACTGACCACCCCCTTGTTTTAATCTGATTTTTCCTGTTCCATTTTCTATTACCCTCTTAATGTTTACTTCTTAGGCAATTGTAAATACCCCCTTTCAAATCCCATTGAAATTTCAAAAATATTTTTATTATTATTACTTTTCAAAACTCTGCTTCAACTTGCTCTTCTATTATGTATTTTACAATGTCTTCAAACATTTATTTCCCGTTCTTTAAAATTCTTTGTCTCCCTCTCTCTTTTAACTCTTTTTTAGTTGTATTACTAAATAGACATTAGGTAGATAACCTCCGTTAGGACCACAGTAGATAACTGATACTCCATAAACCACAGTGCCAGAGAGGTAGGTGCAAGATGAAGAAGCAGACAAACCATTCCCAATTAAAAGAGCAAGAGAAATCCCCTGAAAGAACGATCAGTGAAATAGACATCAATATCCTACTAGATCAAGATTTCAAAAAAGAAGTGATCAAATTACTGTAGGAAATAAAACATAGTGTTCAGACATATAAAATATGTTAAAAATGAAATGGAAGCTATAAAGAAGAACTGAGTAGAAAAGGTAAAACCGTTGACTGAGATGAGGAATGATCTAAAGATGTCACAAAACTGACTAAACAATGCAGAGGAATGAATTAGTGACTTAGAAGACAGGACAATAGAAAGCAGACAATGAGAAGAGCTACAAGTGAAACAATGAGAAACAAATGAAAAAAGCATAAGAGACCTATTGGATAATAGAAAGCATGCCAATATTGGCATGATAAATTTCCCAGAAGGGGAGGAAAGATCAAAGTGGATTGCAAAGGTGTTTGAAAAAATCATGACTGAGAACTTCCCAAACTTAAAGAAGAAATCAGATATCCAAGTACAGGAAGCTCTGAGTGTCCCAAACAGGAAGAACTCAAATAAACCCTCAACAAGACATGTAATTAAGATGGCCAGAGACAAGGAGAAAGAAATGATCCTAAAGGCAGAAAGAGAATAGCAAAGAGTGAGTTACAAGGGAATCCCTATAAGGCACACAGTTGATTTCACAAAAAAAATACTGCAGAACAGAATGGAGTGGCAAGATATATTCAAAGTCCTGAATGAAAACAATTATATACATTAGGATACTTTAACCAGCTAGGCTATCATTTATGGTAAAAGGAGACATAAAGAATTTCACAGAAAAGAAAAGCTACTAGAGTTTAGCAACACTAGACCCATGCTAAAAGATATTTTGAAAATTGTACTCTACAAAGAAAAGCAGCAGGATGCTACAGAAATATAAAACTCATGGCTGGAAGCGTGATAACTCAAGAATTACAAATAAAATAAACACAAAACTTGAAAGCAAGAGATACAAATCATTGAGAGTGGGAAAGGGAAGAAGGAAAATAGAGAATTTTTGGGGGGGTTTTCCTTTTAAAATATTTTGTTCTCAGTAGGATGGTTTTTAGATCATGATACTATCAGTTTAATAAGATCAGTTATACCAATGGTCTAATAGACATAAAAAAGGGTAAAAACAAGACAAAAACTTATTCAGGGAGTCACTAATACTGAATAAATTTCATGACAATACAAAGGAAAATGACCAAACCAAAAAAGGCAGATGAAACAAACAAAATGGAAATACCAAATCAACTGAAAAGTTAAGGTCAAAATGGCAATAAACACAAACATATAATCGATTATTGTAAGTGTTAATGGACTAAATGCTCCAGTCAGAATCATTGAGTGGTAGGCTGGATAATAAAGCAAGAACCTTCAATATGCTGCATACAAGAGACCCACTTCAGAGAGGACACATATAGATTTAGAGTGAAAGGATGGAAAAGCGTATTTCATACAAATGGAAAAGCCAGAAAAGCAGGTGTTGCAGTACTGATTTCAGACAAAATAATCTTTAAATCAAACGCCATAAAGAAAGATAAAGAAGGACATTTTATAATGATTGAAGGTGTGATACAAGATGAAGATAGCACACTCATAAATACATATGCAACAAATAGAGGAGTACCTAAGTACATGAAATAATTACTAACAGATATAAAAGGGGATAGTGTTGGGAATCTAATCATAGTTGGAGATTTCAACACTGCATTAACATAACTGGACTTGTCATAGTTACAGAAAATAAATTAGGCAACATAGAAGTTAAATAATACAATAGAAATATTACACTTGGTGGATATTTTCAGAGCATTGCACCCCCACAAAATAGTATATACATTCTTTTCAAGTGCACATGGGACATTTTCCAGTATTCATGATATACATGGGCACAAAAGAAAGCTCAGCAATTTTAAGAAGATAGAAATTACCTCAAGCATCTTTACTGACCACAATGCCATGAAGCTAGAAATCAACAACAGAGAAACAAAGGAGAACAAAAGCAAAACATGGGGATTAAACAATATGTTATTAAGAAACCAAAGGGTCAATGAAGAAATCAAAGCTGAAATGAAAATATACCTTGAGAAAAAAGAAAATGAAAGCAAAACCACACTAAATTTATGGGACACAGCAAAAGCAGTGTTGAGAGAGGAGTTTAAAGCGATACAGGCCTTCCTCAAAAAAGAAGAACAATCACAAATTAACAATTTTACCCATCAGGAGAATGAACTAGAAAAAGAAGAACAAAAAACCACAAAGGCTGCAGAAGGAAGGAAATCATAAATAATGGGGAGGAAATAAAATATATAGTGTTTAAAAAGACCCTAGGAAAAGAATCAACCAATCCAAAGGCTGCTTTTTCGAAAAAGCTAGTAAAATCGAGAAACCACTGGCCAAACTCAAAAATAAGAAAAGAGAGAGAGCACAAATATGGAAAATAAGAAAGGAGAATGGAGAATTTACAAACTAATATAATATAAAAACAGAATATCATACAAGAATATTATGAAAAGTTTATGGAAACAAACTGGATAACCTAGAGGAAATGGACACATTTGTGGAAACATACTGTCCACCAAAACTTAATCAAGAAGAAACTGACCACTTGAACAATCAGAGCACTAGAAATGAAATCAAAATAGCAATATAAAACCTCCCTCCAAATAACAATCCAGGACCGGATGGCTTCACTGAGGAATTCTACCAAACGTACAAAGAAGAACTCATACCATTTCTTCTCAAATTCTTCCAGAATTTTGAAAAGGAAGGAATCCTCCCAAAGTCATTCTATGAATCCACAATCACCCTGATACCACAACCAGGCAAAGACACTTCCAAGAAAGAGGATTATAGGCCAATATCACAGATGAACACAGACACAAAGTTCTCACCAAAATAGTAGCAAATAGAATCCAACAGCACAGAAAAATGAATATAATTCATGACCAAGTTGGGATCATGCCAGGGACACAGGGGTGGTTCAAGATATGCAAGTCAATCAGTGTAATACAGCACATCAACAAGAGAAAGGACCAAAACAACATGATCATCTCAATAGATGCAGGAAATGCGTTTGATGAATTTCAACACCCATGTATGATAAGAAAACTCACCAAAGTGGGCATAGAGGGATAATATCACAGCATCATGAAAGCTATAAATAACAAACCTATTTCCAGCATAGTACTCAACAGTTAGAAAGTCAAATTCTTCCTACTAAAATCTGGGAAAGTAAAAGGATGCACACTATCATGACTCTTACACAAGATAGACTTGGAGGTCCTAGCCACAGCAATCAAACAAGAGAGAGAAGTAAAAGGTATGCAAATTGGAAAGGAAGAGATAAAAGTCTCACTATATGCAGATAATATGTTACTATTTATAGAAATCCCACAAGATAAAGAATGAATTTACTACAGCTGATCAAAGAATTCAGTAAGGAAGCAGGTTACAAGTTTAAGGTTCAAATATCAGTGGCATTTCATTACTCTAATGATTCAGATAATACTATACAGCTACGTTCAACATGACAGCACTGTATTGGTAGATAAACATACATATAGGCCAATGGCACAGAATAGAGAGCCCAGAAATGAACCCACAAACGTTTGGTCAATTAATCTTAGACAAAGGAGGCAAGAAATTACAATAGAATAGAGATAGTCCATTCAGCAACTGGTGTTGGGATAACTGGACAGCAGCATGTAATTCAATGAACCTAGAACACTCCCAATGAAGCTAGAACACCATACACAAAAATAAACTCAGAAAGGATCAAAACTTAAACATAAGAAAAGATACAATAAACTTACAAAAGGAAAATATAGGTAAAACATTATCTGACATACGTCTCAAAAATTTTCTTGTAGAAGAAATAAATGCAAGAATAAACAAATGAGACCTAATGAAACTTACAATCTTCTGCACAGTAAAGAAACCAGAACTAAAACAAAAAGACAACCCACGGAATGGGAAAAAATTTGCATATGAAACCGTCAAAGGCTTGATCACAAGAGTATATAAGTAGCACATCCAACTGAATAAAAAAAAATAAACAACCCAATCCAAAATTGGGCAGAAAACCTAAACAAGCAATTCTCCAAGGAAGACATACAAATGATCAAAAGGCACATCAGAAAATGCTCAATATCACTGATTATCAGAGAAATGCAAATCAAAACTGCAATGAGGTTTCACCTCACACCAGTCAGAATGGCCATCATTCAAAAATCCACAAATGACAAATGCTGGAGAGGCTGTGGAGTAAAAGGAACCGTCCTTCACTGCTGGTGGCAATGCAGATTGGTGCAGCCACTGTGGAAAACAGGATGGAGATTCCTTAAAACGCTAGGAATAGACTTATCATATAACCCAGGAATCCCGCTCCAGGGTATAAATCCAGAAGGAACCCCACTTCAGAATGACACTTGCACCCCAATGTTCATAGCCAGCACTACTTACAATAGCCAAGACATTGAAAAAGCCTAAATGTCCATCGACAGTTGACTAGCTAAAGAAGAGGTGGTATATTTATACAATGGACTAGTAGTCAGCCTTATAAACTGACAACATAATGCCATTTTCAGCAACATGGATGGTCCTGGAGAAAATCAGTCTAAGAGAAGTAAGCCAGAAAGAGAAAGGAAAATACCATATGAGATGGCACATGTGTGGGATCTAAAAACAAAACAAAGCCAAATAAATAACGCATAAATACAAAACAGAAATAGACTCGCAGGCAGAGAATACAAAGTTTTGGTTGCCAAGCGGCTGGGGTGTGGGAAGAGATAGGCTGGGAGGTCAAAATTGTAGAATAGATAAACAGGATTTTACTTTATAGCACAGGGAAATATATAAAAGATCTTACGGCAGCTCACAGGGGAAAAAATGGGACAACTGTTTATATGTTCATTGTAACTACAAAGTTGTGCTCTACAATGGAATTTGAGACAAATATGTAAAATGATTAAAAATCAATTAAAAAAAGTTTAAAAAGAAAAAACATGATCCTAAATATGACAGGTGCAAATATATATTAGAGGGAAAAAACAACCATGCAAAGAGTAGTAAAACCAAAAATTTTGTTTTTGTTTTCTTTTTAACATAAACAAAATCAGAAAACCTCTAGCCAGGTGTATCATGAAGAAAATATAGATGCTCCAAAGAAATAAAGTAAGAAATAAAAGAAGAGAAATAACAATTGTTTCCTCAGATATATAAAAAGGATCATTTTGTGAACACTTACATTCCAATAAACTAGACAAATTAGAAGAAATAGACAAATGTCTAGAAAGAGACAGGGATAAGGAGAAAGAAATAATTTGAACAAACTGATTATTAGAAAAAAGGTAGAATCTGCATTTAAAAAATCGTTAAACGTTAGTGCAGATTTAAACAGCTCCCATGCAAAACCGTACAGAAATACAAAGCAGAAATTATACTTTTCAAACTATTCAAAAATAGTGAAGATGTGAGAAACCCACAAATTAATTCTATGAAGCTATCATCACCCTGATAGCAAAGCCAACAAACAAAATACAGGCGAAGAGAATTTCAAGTCAATATCTTTAATTGATATAGATGCAAACATTTAAAAAAATATCATTAGCAAACTAAATCCAGCAAAATCTAAAATGAATTATACACCATGTAAATTTTAATTCATTGCAGGGTCATAAGAGAGGATGAAATTACATGAAATCAATCAGATTGATACACCACATTAACCAAACCAAAAGGGAAAATGATGTGGTCATCCCAATAAATCCATAAAAAGCATTTCACAAACTTCAAATTTTATTCATTAAATAGCAGCAACAACAGCAACAACAACAAGAACAACAGAAACAACAACAGAAATCTCTTACCAAAGTAGGATTCAGGAAATATATCTCAACATAACTAAAGTCATTAATTACAGACCCACAGACAACATAATATGCAAAAGTGAATAACTGAAAGGCAAATTAAGGAATAATAAAAGGATGTCCACTCTCACCATTTCTATTAAACACAGTATGGGAAGTCCTAGCAACAGCAATCAGACAAGAAAATAAGTTATTCAAGTTGGACTGAATGAAGTAAAACTGTTATTATTTTAGATGACATGATAATCTATACAGAGAACCCTAAAGATTCTCCACACCAAAATAACTAAATCTAATAAACACATTTAGCAAAGTAGCATGATTCATGATTAATATACAAAAACAGTCAATTTCTTTACACTAACAATGAAATATTCCATAATTTTAAAAAATCCATATTATATCAGATCAAAAATGAAAAGCCTAAGAAAAAAACCAAGATAATAAAATCTATAGGACACTGATAAATAAATTTGAAGATGATGCAAAGAAATGGAAAATAATCTCAAGGTCTTAGTACAGAGGAATTAATATTGTTAAAATATACATACTACAAAAGATCGTCAAAAGATATAAAGTGATTCAGATCGAACTACATGATATTTTTCTCAGAAATTTAAACAGTCCTAAGATTTGTATGGAACTGCAAATGAACCAGAAAGGCAAAAGGAACTATGAGGATAAAGAAAAAAGTTTGAGGCATAAACCATAATCCTCCCAGATCTCAGACTATATTATATAAACAGTAATCAAAACAGCACAATACTGGAAAATGAACAAACATCTATATCACTAGAACAGAACACAGAGGCAGAAATAAAACATCACACCTATGGTCAACTAAACTATGACAAAGGAAACAAAAACATACAATGCCTAAAACACAGTCTTCAGCAAGTTATGTTGAGAAAGCAAAAGAGCTACATGTAAATCAATGAAATTAGAACACTACCTCACACTGTATAAAAATAAACTCAAAATGTTTTTAATATCTCAATCTAATACTTGACACAATAAAATTCCTGGAAACTAACAGATGCAAAACAAAACATAAATTGCAGCGAATTTTTCAAATGTCCAGCTCCCAAGCTGAAAAGAGTAAAAGCGAAATAAACAAATAGGTCCTAATAAAAATTAAAACCTTCTAAACAGCAAAATAAGCAATATGAAAAGATGAATTTCCAAATGGGAGAAAACATTAGGAAACAATGCATTCAATAAGAGGCTAATTTCTATAATACACAAATCGTTCATACAACACCATTTCAAAAATCTACAAGCAACTAAGCCTGTAAATGAGCTGAAGACAAGTCTCCAAAGAAGACACACAGATAACAAACAGAAACATAAAAACATGCTAACATTCCTAATCATTATACAAAGGCAAGACAAAAATAAAATAATGTTTTACCTCACACAAGTGAGAAGGGCTGTCATCCAAATCTCTACAAATAATAAAGACTGGGAAAGTTGTGGAGAAAAAGGGACACTCCAACGCTGTTTGTGGGAATGAAAATTGGTGAAAGCACTTTGGAAACATTTTGGAAGTTCCTTTAAATAATAAAGATAGAAATATCATATGATCCAGCAATCCCACTCCTGCGCATGTAAAGCATAAAACCTGAAAACAAAGAATCCTAAGGTAAAACTTAAGAAGTACACTCTGAAAATGGACTTACCATGATTCTACATATGTCTCCTCTGGCAAGGGAAGCAGAAGCAAATCTAACAAAATACGATTGTATGACTCTAAACAGATTTACACTGCAGAAGAAATGATCAATAAAATTAAAAGTCAACCAACTCACTGGGAGAATATATTTTCAAGTGATATTTTCCAATCAAGTGTTAATATCCAAATATATGGCAAACTCTTACCCGACAACAACAACAAAAAAGGGCAAACAATCCAAATAAAAACAGTGTCCATACGAACTGAATAGATAAATCGGAATCAATTATCTGTAGAAAACATCCAGTTGGCTAAATGACACATGAAAATATATTCAGAGTTATAAAGTATTAGGTAAGTCATAAACCAAAAATGAGACAAGACCTCACACTTGTCAGAAGGTTCTCATCAAAAAGAAAAGAAATAGATGTGGGTGAGATTGTGGAGATAAAGTAACACCATGGACACTGTTGATAGGAATGCAAAGTATTGATTCCATTGCATATATACATCAAATTTTCTTCATCCATTTTTCTCTCTAGGGATGTTGGGTTTGTAGGCCCCTGTCTGAAGGCTCTAGAGAATAAGCCCATGGGCTGAACTGATAAACAAGCTGTGAGGAATGTCACATATCCAGGCTGGATAAGAAATGGCCTGCTCATTGTATCCAGTATGGATGGCTGGATAGCCTATGCTGGGTAAGATCCTCAGAGGAGGACAACCTAAGACAGGCACAGCCGGCTTGTTAAGAGATGGCCTACTTAATGAATTTCCGTGATGAACTTTAAAGCAATCCTTGATAATTTAACATCCTGTGCTTACTGCAGGAGCATGGGGACATAAATAGCTTAAGATTATTAACATTGTTATAACTTAGATTATATGTGAGTTATTGTGCATGTCCTGTATAAATGCTTCTTCTAAGAATAAATAAACAGGGAACTTCTTCGCTTCTCTCCACACAGTGTTTGTGTGTATATGATATCTTGCCACTGACAGGGTTAGTTTAATTTGTTGGGAGTATATTAAAAGAATTTTGCATTATATACAATGCTCTTTTTCCACCTATTGAGAAGATTATGTGAGTTTTATTTCACATTCTATTAGGGTGGAATGTCACCTTTATTGATTTGAATATTTTGAAGTATCCTTAAACCCAGGGATAAATCCCTTTACTCATGCATGTGTATGATACATTAAATGTGTTGTTGAATTCATTTTCCTTCTGTTTTGTAGAGAATTTTGTCACATGTGTTCATCAGGGTTAATATTCCATATTTTGCATCTAATGTTCTTTCTACCATTGTTATGCAAATAAAGTTGGCATCATAAAACAAGTTTGGAATCTTTCACCCCCTTCAAATTCTTGGAAGATTTGGGGAAGAATTGGTGAAAAATTGTCTTTAAATGTATGACAGAATTCAACAGTAATGTCATCTTGTAAATATTTTCTGGTTTGGGAGGTATGGATTACTAAATTACTCATGCACACTTTTGCTCTATTTAACTTTCTAATTACTTCTTGATTCAGTATGGGAAGACATATGTTTCTGGGAATTTGTCTTTTGTTCTCAGTCATTCAAATTTTTGGCGAGTGGTAATTTCTTATATTGCTATGCATCTCTACAACATGAGAGCTAATATCTTATCTATTATTTCTAATATTATTTGAGTCTTTATTTTCTTAGCCAACCTAAATGTTTGTCCACTTTATGTTTAAAAAAAACAGAGACTGGTATTTATTTTATCTTTTCAATTGTTTCTCTTGTTATTTGCCTTACTCTCATTGAATCAATTTTCTTCTTTATTCTTTCTGTTTTCTCCTAGATTCTTGATGTGTAAAGTTAAGTATTGTGAATCTTTGTTTTTCTTTTATTATTAAATGTCATTTATTTATTTATTTACATATTTATTCGTTTATTTATCATTGAAGTATGCCATTAACAATGTGTCAATCTGTGGTGTACATCATAGTGTCCCCGTACATGTGTATAATTCTGTGCCTATTAAACGTTACTTCATGATATTTAACTTACTGTGCTGTGTCATACAAAAGAAATTTTGAAAAAATCTTTTATTATATATAGTGGATAACATTTATAAATCTACAGCTCCCAAATATATCCTCTGGCAGCCCCTTTCCGCAGTAATCATAAAATTTCTAGCAGATCTGCTAGTGTGTTTCAGTTTTGTAGATGAAATCATAGTGTTTTCATCCAAATATTTTTTTAAGCTTCTTCATATGTAATGTCATGTATTATATTTCTTTCTCTTCCTGGCTTACTTCAATTAGAATGGCACTTTTGGGGGACATCCATTTTGCTGCAAATATCATTGTTTTATCATTTCTTATTCCAGAATATTATTCCAATTTGTAAATATGGCATAACTTCTTTATACTGTCATCTGTTGTTGGGCAATTAGGTTGCTTGCATGTTGTGACTCTTGTACATAGCACTTCTAAGGACATTGGGGTGCAGGTGTCTTTTTGGAATAGGGTTCCCTTTGATATATACCCAAAAGTGGGATGGCTGGATCGTATATTTTGCTTATTTTTATTCTTTATAGGAATCCCCATCCTTGTTTCCAAAATGACTGCACCAATCTACATTCCTACCAACAGTGTAGGAGGGTTCCCTTTCTCCACAGCTTCCACAGCATTTATTGTTTGTGGACTTTTGAATGATGACCATTGTGACTATTGTGAAGTGATACTTCATTATAGTTTTGAATTGCCCTTCTCTGATAATGATAGTGAGTAATTTTTTTCATATATCTGTGTGGTATTTGAATGTCTCTATTGTAGATTTCTTTATTTAGGGCTTCTGCACATTTAGAGATCGGGTTTCTTGTTTTTTTTTAATTCTTATTAGGTTGTATGAAGACTTTATATTTTGGAAATTAAGACTTTATCAGTTGCATCGATTCTTAATATTTTCTTTAATCTTGTAGGTTGTCATTTTGCTTCTTTTATGATTCCCTTTGCTGTGCAAAAGTTTATAAGTTTAATTAGGTCCCATTTATTAATTTTGCTCTTACAGCCCTTACCTGGGTTGTCTATTCTAGGACATCATTGCTGAGATTTATCTCAGAGTGTTTTGCCTGTTTTCTTCTTGGAGATTTACTGTGTCTTGCTTATACTTAAGTCTTCAAGCCATTCTGAGTTTATTCTTGTTTATGGAGTGAAGGATTGTTCTAACTCCATTGCTCTGCATGCTTCTATCCTGTTTTCCCAACACCAGCTGGTGAAGAGATGGTCTTTTCTCTCTCATATTCCTGGCTACTCTGTCAAAGATTAATTGAACATAGACCTGTAGATTTATTCCTATGCTCTCTATTCTGTTCCATTGGTCCATATGCCTGTTTCTTTACCAATATGATGTCATTTTCATTATTGTAGCTCTGCAATAGTGTATGGAGACCTGATGGGTTATGCCTCCAGCCTCTTTCTTTTACTTCAATATTGCTTTGGAAACTATGGATCTTTTATGAATCTATTTAAAACTTAAGATCATTTGTTTCAGTCCTAAAAAGAAATGTTTTGCATAATTTGATAGGAAATCAAATTTTCTTGCCTCATCATTGTGGCTAGGATTTCCAAGACTATATTGAATTGAAATTGTGAGAATGGGCAACCTTGTCTTGTCTCAGGTTTTTGTGAGAAGGGTTTCAGTTTTTCCACCATTGAGTAGCTTGCTGGTTACATATTTGTCATAAATACCTTTTATTATGTTGAGATATGGTGCCTCTGTTCCCTCTGGGATAAGAAATTTTTTTGCAGATAGGTGTTAAATGTTATCAAATGCTTTTTCTGCATCTACTGAGATGATCATGTGCTTTTTTGTCGTCTCTTTAGTTGATATGGTGTATCACAATTGATTGATTGATTTGCATATGTTACAGCATCCTTGCGTTCCTGGGATGAACCTAACTTGATAATGGTGCATGATCTTTTACATGCTGTTGGATTCTGTTAATAATTTCTTAAGGAATTTTACATATATGTTTATCAAAGATATTGGCCTATAGTTTTCTTTTTAGGTAGTGTCTTTGTCTGGTTTAGTTATCAGGTTAATGTTGGCCTTATGGTGTGAGTTTGGGAGTTCTAGCTCCATATCAATCTTTTGGAAGTATTTGAGGAGGACTGTTTTGTATTTTTCTTTGTATGTTTGGTCAAATTCCCCTGTGAAGCTATTTGGGTCTGAAATTTTGTTTGCAGAGATTTTTTATTTTATTGATAACTCTATTCCATTTCTGGTGATCTGTCAGTTCAAATGGTCAATTTCTTCTTGATGCAATAAAGGTGGGCTGAATATTTCCAGAAACTTCTCCATTTCTTCTAGGTTATCCAGTTTGTTTCCATGCAGTTGCTCATGGTAATCCCTTATGATATTATGCAAATTTGTTTTACTCTTAGTAGTTTCTCCATTTTCATTTCTTATGTTATTTGTGTGCTCTCTCTTTTCTTGTTAGTGAGCTGTCCTGAGTTTTTTCAGTTTTGTTGATTATTTCAAAAAACAATAAGATTGATTTTTTCTATTTTTTAATTTTTATTTCTATTCTTTCTCCCTTGATCTTTATTTTCCCACTTTTTGGTGACTTTTGGTTTTGTTGTCTCTTCTTTTCATGATTAGTTTACATAGAACGTTAGATAATTTACTTGAAATTGCTCTTCTACTTTGAGGCAGAACTTGTCACTATGAACTTCCTTCTTAAGCCTGCTTTAACTATATTCCATAGACTTTGTAAAGTGTTGTGACATATTTCTCAAGATTTTTTTAAATTTCTTCTTTTACTACAACACCTCCCCCCTTGTTTTAGTACCATGTTTTTTAATTTACATGTTGTCATATTTTCTCCATTTTCTGTGATTGATTTCTAGTTTCATGGTATAATACTCAGAAAAGATGCTTGAAATTATTTTTATCTTCTTAAATTGGTTGAGGCTTCTTCTGTGCCTGAGTACATAAACTATCCTAGGAAATGTTCCATGTGCACTGGAAAAGAATATATATTCTGTTTTGGGGAGAAGTACTGTTTTGAAAACATCAACCAACTCCAATTATTTTATCGTATCTTTTAGAATCTTTGTTCCCTAATTAATTTTCTGTCTGAAAGACCAGTCTAGTGATGGTAATTGGGAGTTATATTCTCCTACTGTGATTGTGTTCCCATTGATTTCTCACTTTTTATCTATTAGTATTTGCTTTCTGTATTAAGGTGCTCCAATATTGAGTGCATATATCTTAATGAGTATAATACCCTCATTTTTATTGCTCCTTTAATTATTATATCATGTCCTTGTTTATCTTTCTCTATGGCCTTTCTTGCAAAGTATACTTTGTGTGAAGTCAGTACTGCAATTCCTGCTTTCTTGTCATGTCCATTTGCATGGAATATACTTTTCCATCTTTTGACTTTCAATTGATGTGTGTTCCTCTTACTAAAGTGGGTCTCTTGTATGCTTCATAATGTAGAGTCTTGTTATATTATCCAATCTGACAATATATATCTTTTGATTGAAGCACTAAGTCCATTAACATTTGTAAAAATTATTTATAAACTGGTGTTTATTTCCATTTTGAACTTAATTTTCCAGTTGATTTGGTATTTCTTTTTTGTTCATTTCTTTTTCTGTTTGTGGCTTGATAAGTTTTCTTTTTTATCTTGGTTTTTTTCTGGCTTTGTGACTTCATTGTAAGATTTTGACTTATGGTTACCCTGTTTTGTATGTATATTGACCCATTACTATAACTGTTTATATCAACTGAAAGGAATACAAACTCAAACCCATCCTACAGAGAACAGAAACAGGAAGAAAATACTCTGTATTCTCCTATTTCACTCTCTGACACTTAAAAATTTTGATGTCCTGTTTTACAACATCATGTTTATTCTGTTGTAAGTCATTGTAGCTATTGCCTTTCTAATTATGACTTTCTCATTTCTATAGCATCCTGCTTCTTCATTTTTAGAGAAGATGTTTCATTATTTCTTTTTCTGTTGCTAAATTCTTTTAGTATTTGCTTGTGTGGAAGTTATTTATCTCTCTTTCTATTCTAAAGGATAGCCTTGCTTGATACATTATCTTAGATAGCAGCTTTCTCTCATTCTCGACTTTGAATATGCCTTGCCACTGCCTTCTGTCTGTTGTATTTGTGTGGGAAACGTTTTTCTAAATATAATGTATATAATTATATATATATATATATATATATGTAAAGAATACCTACAAATGAAGTTAACAAATAAGGAGAAAACGTTTATAATAAAAAATAGAAAAAATTGATTGTAGAATTTAAAACTGTTCCAAAGAAATTAAAAGATCTCTTATGTTAATGTTGTGAAACAATGTGTTTGAAACAACCATACTACCCAAAGGAATCTATATTTAATTTGATTCTTGTTAAAATACCCATGAGATTTTTCCATTAAATAGAAGAAATAATTTCAAAAATTTTAATGTAAACACAAAAATCATGAGTTGACAAAATAATCTTGAAAAAGAGTATTAAATTTAATAGTGTAAATTCTCAGATGTTAAACAGTCTTTCAAAGCTTTAGTTATTTAAACAATATGATACTGGCTCTAAAACTGACACCTATCAATAAAAGAGAATAGAGCAACCAGATATAATCCCTCACACCTATGATCAATTAACCCATGAAAAAGGAAGCAAGAGTATGAAATGAAGAAAGGAGATTCTCCTGAAAAAGTTGTGCTGGCGAGATTGAACAAGTGAAATATAGATTAGAATATTTCCTCACATTGTATACAATCAGTAAGCACAGAATATCTTTTATATATTTTGTTTACTTATATTTCTTGCAGCTGTAATTTATAGATCTATGTTTAGATAATTTATTTCACTTATCAAATATATTCCTATGTTATTCTTCTTGGTATAAATTTACACGCAATTGTCTTCCTAATTTCTCTTTCTGATAATGTGTTGTTACTATATAAAAATGCAATGGATATTTTGCATATTAATTTTATATTCTGCAAGTTTTCTTGGTTTGTTCATTATTTCTATCAGTCACTGGAGGAGACTATGAAGTTTGTTATCTATGTATAAATAGGTCATCTTTAAAAATTTTACTGCTTGCGTGCAAGTTGTATGCATTTTATATTTTTTCTTGACTAGTTGTTCTGGCTAGGACTTCTAGTAGTGTAATTTATGACTTGTGAGAATGAGCTACTTTTTCTTATTATAGGACAAGAGGAAAACCTTCCTGTATGTTAACATTGAACTTGATGTGAGTCATGGGTTTCTCATATATGGCTTTTGTTATGTTTAGTCATATTATATCTAGAGCGAATTTGTTAAGAATTTTTTATAAAAATGTTAAGATCAGATCTGTGAAAAATATTCCTACATATATTGAGATTGTTATTTTTCAATTCTTTGTTTTTTAAGGGATGGATCACATTTATAGATTTTCATACGTTAAATAAAATTTATGAATCAGGACTAAATCCAACTTAACTATACTTTATAATACTTATAATATGCCATGAATTCAGCTTGCTAATATTTACTTTGAATGGAATATACACATACTGAAGGAAAAATTTACATTGTAGCTTGAGTGAACACTTATTTATTGAAACATTCTATGACTCATTTTGAATTTGGCTTATGCTTATTGGAATTTATATCTAAATAAATAATACAAATTTTTTAGAACTGGATTTACTACAGATTACTGATACAGAACATAGCTATTATTAACAACTGGTGCACAAAACACTTGCCTTAAAATGCCGCATTATAGTAACATTGCCAGCTGTTTCAGGACTGAGAAACATATTGCTTCCTAAATTGCATTACCTGGTATTTTCCATCCCAACCCACATATATTGTTATTTCTTTGTTTTTTCATTGTTTGTTTGTTTGCTCCTTAATGGAGGCACATTTTATTGAACCCAGGATCTTGTGTATAAGTGTATTTATCAACATCATTTTGGAATATTTAACAGAAGCCACAAGAGTATGGATTATAAAGATGACAAGAAAGTTTATTACTTCTAGGGACTGAAAAACCTCTGAATGAAAGAACGGTAAAAATAAACTTTAGTAAGTATACTATAAGATTATCTCTTTTTTAATTTTAAAGTAGAATACTAAATTACTTTTGTTTTACATAGAGCACTGAATTAAAATTTAAAACAAAAACTCCCCCCTTTGGGATTTCTTAAATTTGATTCATTTTTTTAATCTAGTTTTATTTCATAAATATTTACCATTTATTTATAAACATACCAAATAAGCTGATAATTATTCTGCTCATGTTTTGAATATAGAGCTACTTATTGTAAAGTACACAGATAAATAACTACTTCCATTTCCAAATCAAATTTAGTTTCACATTAATTACAAATTATAATGAAATATGTATACCTTTTCTGTACAAGTTTACACAAGTTTCACTTTAAATTCCGAAACTTTAAAATTATTTTATATATTTTGTTCTTTATTTATACTCTGTTCACCAATCTGGTATAAATTTGTGTACAAAAGGTTGCAGATTGGTTTTATTTCATAGACCCCAAAATTAAATTATTTAAAAAGATTTTGTGGGGACAATATTTACTGAACACTATAAAAGTAACCATCATATATGCTTCATTTTAAGTAAATGAATGAGAAGTAAACAGTGGCTGAATGTTTCACTTGATTTGTTAGGAGACCAGTCGTTTTGTGATGTCACATCTACTCAGGGTGAGAACCATTATGATGGCCTAGCAGTTGATCTTTACAGGCCTGCTGCAGCATCATTTGAATCTGCAGTGCTCAAAATCCCACAGATTAGAAATGTAGCTGTAGAAAAAGTTATTTAAATGGCAAAAGTTTCATCAGAATTTGAAGATGTGTCCCATAAATATGGATCAACTGGTTCAGTAAACTCCAGTAGATCTCTATTGTGTGAACAAATATTCTCTGATGACTTGGACTTGAAGTCTATGACTGAAGAAAATGCTTTTCAGACTTTGTCTGAAGAATTCTTGATATAAAGAACATTTTACAAATATTGTGTCTCTAAACCAGATGAAGATAATGATTTTTGTTTTCTGGCATTTCCAAGAAAACTCTGGAAAATGCCTGGGAGTGACCAATTTAAATCCATCTTGTGGGAAGATAATGGAACTTCCATAGTGATTGATGAAGATGTCTTTAAGAAGGAAGTTTTGGAAAGAAACGCCTCTTTCAGAATATTTGAAACTGGAAGTATGAAAAGTTAAGTTACACAGCTTAAACTTTATGGGTTTAGTAAAGAGTGGCAGAATTTTCAAAGATCTGCTTGTATAGATGTCTTTCTAGCAGAAGAAAAAGTAGTTTCTGTTTTAAGCAAGGTACTCCGATATTTTAGTTACCTCTTGGTAACTTATATATAAAATTTTATTTTGTACACCAATCTATGGTAATGTAAATGTAAAGCTAGATTTTGAAAATTTTATAAAATTACTAAGGCTAAAATACTTTATTTTTTCTAAAAAATTAGGTCAGTGTCTTAAGTAGTCAAGATTATGAGAAACTTTTCTTGCAACCATGAATCTTATCAGAAATCTAAATAAAGTTATTAAAGCTGCTTTTTAAAAGTGGCATTCACAGTTACTGCAAATGCTAACCCTTAAATTTGATGACTATACTATTTAAATGTGTATTTTCCAAATAAGGAACTTCAAAATATTGTCAGCAATGTTCACATTTTGATAATATTATCTTTGCATTGTAAACTTGAAATCTGAGATTTTATAGGTTAGGCTTATTGTAGTCTTGTATTTTGGTTTAAATGTTACTAAAATCTTTCTCCTTTGGGTCTAGCTGCAATTCTATCATTATCCAAATTTTAAACTAGTTTGTCCCTAGCTTTTAGTGAGAATTAAAAGAAGAGTTGGGATTAAAAATGCCCCTCTGATATCTTCATTGGCTGAAGAATTCAAGAAGAAGCACATTTAAGCAGGGGATTATGTGGATAATCATAACTCTGGTTTTGTGACTGACACTAGTGCAGAAAATGCATTTTTGCCTTCTGCAAATTTAAACATGCCTCTAATAATAAAGCCCTCTACTAGCCACATAATTGGTGATACAACTACCCGGATCAGAGGTAATTTTTCTCCTCCATCATCAATGTCAGTTAGACCACCAGAACAAATTGCTGTGGATCAACGTGCTATTTTAAATCAGTTGACCACTGTCCACGGGCACTCCCAAAGCAGCTACACTGAAGCAAATGGCCATGTTGTGAACTTCATTACAGCTACAACTTCTACTTCTCAGTACAGCATCTTGTCTCCCACACAGAGCAATTATTTTGGACAGATGTTGGAGCCTTCTACTTTTCCAAATAGATATCACAACATATCTGCCAATGAAGGTCGATTTTCTCAGCTTCAACCAGGGAGCAACACACGGTTTCCAGTGCCAGTGATAGCTGATATATCAGCTAACTCTCCTTCAAGGCCAACTCATCAGCCATCTTCAGCTTATGGACGTCAATCAAATTACAACTGATCTACCATAGGACTACCAGATTATGCAGGATAACAAAGATTAAAATTGATGTTGGCATATGTCCACAAATATCTGCAATTTTCTTATTTGAAAAATAAACATAGATGTGTATCTGTATTTTCCTTATTTATTTTAAATAGAGTTAAGAGTTAAATGGGAGACTAAGTTACCATTTAAACACAAAAATAGATATTTGATATGATCATTTGATGGAAAAATATGGGAGTAAATTTAAATAATTTCTTGTAAGGAAGAAGAAGAAATGGAAGAATTTGGAAAAAGACTAAAACATGGAGAGAGGGAAAATTACTAAGTGGTTTCTTGTTCATCCTGGAAAGAATTAAAAGTGTTAAGTTAGGATAGGTTGGAACTGGAAATAAATGCAGGAACTGGCCCAGGTATCATGATCTCTCTTATGTCATCCCTGGAATCATAAAGCTCACATGATGTAGTCTCAGATGGCACATTCAGCATGTGGTACAATTTAAGAAGTAATTTTATCTATGGTCTTCTTTGTGCTGTTCTCAAAGCATTCCAGTTGGTGCTTTAATTTCCTGCCCTCAAGATTCTACACTATATTTTCTAGTCAATACTTTATTTTGCTTTTATGTTCCAGCCAAATACATTCTTACATCCTCAGGGTGGCACTTAATTCCTTAAAAACTCTTAGCCCACAAACTTAACTCTGTTTAGTCATTTATTTATAAATCTGGCAACTGACTACCTTGGCATATCCTTACATTTCACTGTATCTAGAGATACATCCAGGCAAATGCTTGTCAACAATTTAAGTTGCAAACTCAACACTTTGGCTCCAGCTCATCCTTGGAATTTCGGTGTCCTCCTTTTACCTACTTACACTTTCCCAGTGTCAGCACAGAAACCACCTCCTCCAGATATTTTCTGTCTATTCCCCATTCCTTGTCTAACTTGGATACCAGCACAGTAAGCAAAGCACATGCCACCTGATGCATTTTAGTATTTAGTGAATGAAAAATACATGTTGACTTTAAGCAAAATCTACTTTCCTGAAACAACAAAACTCTCATGGTTTTCAAAATATTTCGTTATGGTCTTTACTCTTCACCACAAAGTAGCTCGTTTCATAGCCCAAATACTAGTCATTCAAGACAGTAATTGGAGGCAGGTCCAGGAGACAAAGTATGAGTTTCTTCTTAATTCATGCCTCTAGAGGACTAAAGCATTCCATTCTCATTTGTTGGGTTTTTTCCTGTCTCTTCATCACCCACCCACCCCAAAATAGCTGAATTTCTTCCCCATACCAATTACTATCCTGACTTCTATTTAATTTACTTCTTAGAATCAGAGCTTTGTACAGAAGAGACAGTGCCATTGCAAACCTTTAATGAACGTTTGTACAACCCACAAAACCTTCCCCCTTCTAACCTTTACCAAGGGAGTATCTAATAGGTACTAGACCCTTGTATGTGGTGGTCATATTCAGTAACAAAATTGCAATCTTATATGTGAGGACTAGAAGGAGGTGAGGGTTGTGGAATTAAAAATTTGTTCAACTGCAAGAATACCAAATTTCTGCAGATATTAGGAAATATGAAATATTCATGGAAGATTTGACAATTTCCCATTAATTTAAAATAAAATGTGAAGCATTTTCAGAATGTGAAATGCACTGAAATGCTGGAAAAATTGTAGGCAATGTCAGGGAGCCTTAGGCTTCTGCTCACAATCATGCTGCCAGTGCCAGCTGATAATAATTGAATGGCACTTTGAGTCCTGAAAATTGTGTCATCAGTTGTGAAGAAAGCCTTTGATAATATGGAGAATGGGCAAATGGGCCAGGGTAATCTCTAGCAATATCCCAGCAATATGACCTTTACCAAGAGAAGAAAAGAGCCCACTTGCAGCAGGAGAACTGTGTCTGGACAGCAGTGGTTGTTCCTACAACAGAAACATCAATCTTTTATATTTGTCAGCTCAAATCTGATGGTGGCTATGTTGTTGCTTAAATTAGCATTCTGGGGCTCAGATGGATTGATTCAATAGTTAGTTTCCAGCTCTCTTATCAGTCAATGGGTCTTACCATGATCATCTTAACAGGGTTCTATACTGATAAGTCAAAAGTTACAGTTTACTTTCAAAATTAGAAATTCTAAAGAAGAATTTTGTTTGTTTGTCCATCTGTGGTTTTCTACCAGGGAAATCTAGACTATTGGCAAAATTACAAAAGTGGGGTTGTGCTTTGAAAATTATTATGAGATCGGCCGACTGAATTCTTCCCACTAAATACTGCAAATCTGTCTACCACTGTGTGTGTGTGAAGATGGATTGTTAAGCAGTAACTTTTTCTTAGCTGAGTAATCAGTGAATTATTCCTCTGCATCTGGCAGTATCTCTGTGAATTAAGAGTTCCATTGAGCCACCAGAATTTCTTCCGATCAGGGAGAGGTAGATTATATTTCTCCCAGTATAAAATTTGTTACCTGTTCGTTGAATCCCGAACTGATGCTAGGGCCAGGCCACTGAACCCTTGAATTGGACTGAAGCATATACATACTCCAGTCCCCAGAGCCCAGCACAGGACTGTGTCTCTTATTAATTTAAGTATATATCCAAGTTTTTTTCTTTTAATTCTCATTGTTGACATAACTTATTTTGTCTTTGAACACCCGTTGACTAATTTATAGTGACTGAACCACTGACTTATTCCTGTTCAACTACAAATTGCAATAACCTTTCTTTCCTTGGACTACCTGGAATAGAGTGAGTGTAGTCATCATTTTGAAAGCAGTCCTCAGTCCTAATAATGCAGAATCTTTACACATCTTTGCCCAGCACTTGAGCAAGAATGTTTGTTTTGGATCTCTGGCATTATTCACACATCCCCTAATTAAACCATGAGAAAACACCACATTTTTATCCAAAATCAAGTCTTTGTCAATATTGCATTCCCATTGCAAAACAGTTAAGAATTGTAGGATTTCTGAGATTTTACCTTGCTGAGATTTTTAGCAACCTAGCATGATCATTTCTTACAGATGCTGTCAGGGAGATGAGACCATCATTCAGAGACAGTGAACTTTATCTCTCACAGCAAGAGCAGCCATTATTAAATTTGTATCTATTCCCTAATCTCAGATGAATACACAGAGTGAAATTTTGATGCCTTCAGAAACAGTGGGCTGTTAACATGAAGAAAGTTTAAGGCATGGTAAAACACTAATTTTAATATTATCTTTATGAATAATTTATTAGAATCACTTATTTTTTAGTATCTTTACCTAGGATAACTATATCATGACTCAAGTTTACTTGCTGCATAAACAATCATGAGAAATGACATGGGAAATAATTACCATTGACTTTCCATTTTTCCTTCAGCTTTTATTGATATATAACTGGCAAAAAACATTGTGAAAGTTTAGGTGCACAGGATAGTGATTTGATTTACAAATATCATGAAATAAATATCATAGCAATTTTAGGGAGTATTCATTATCTCATTTAGATACAATTTTAAAGAAATACAATTTGTCTTTTGGTTGTGATGAGAAAACATATGGTCTAATCTCTTAGCAACATTCATATAGAACATAGAACAGTATTAATTGTAATTTTCATGTTACTACGGGGCATCCCCATAACAGGTTTATTTTACTACTGGATGTTTGTAGTTTTTGAGTGCATTAATTAAATTCTCCTTTCCCAACCCCTGCCTCTGTTAACTACAAATGTAATCTTTTTTCTATAAGTATGTTTCTTTGTTTTTGAAGTGTACATTAATGTATAACACTGTGTTAGTTTCTCTTACACAACATACTCTTTTCTATATTTAATATGTTTCAAACTGATCAGAAGAATAAATCTAGTTATGATATGTTGCTATCTAAAGATATTTCATAGTTATTGACTATTCCCCATAGAGTACATTTTTTTCACTGACTCATTTAGTTTGCAAATTGAAAATTTTCTCTCTTAATTTTCCTCAACTATTTCTTTTTCTTCACCACATTTCCTTCCTTTTTTTGAACGAACTCTTTTTTTCTTTATGTGTAACTCCTTTTCTGTTTTGTTGTGTTCATTTGTTTTAAATTCCAATTATGAGTAAAACAATTCAGCATTTGTCATTCTCTACCTGAATTATTTCACTTTGCATATAACCCTCTTAGTCTACCAATTTGTTGCAAATGACAAGAAATTATTCATTTTAGATCTGAGTGATACCCCATTGTATTTTTATGTGTGTTTGTACATAATAATAAATATACATATATATATATTTAGTGTGTGTGTATATATATATAGATAAATCTTTAGTTAATAGATGGGTCAATATATATACTATAAACACATATCTTCTTTATCCATCATCTATTGATGAGCAATTAATTTGCTTCCATATCCTGGCTATTTTAAATAATGCCACAGTGAATATAGGACTGACTTTATCTTCTCTGATTAGTGTTTTTATTTTCTTGGAATAAGTATCCAAATATAGAAATGTTGGATCATATTTCATTTTTAATTTTTAGATAAAACTCCATACTTTTTTCCACAGTGGCAGCACAAATTTACATTCATTCAATCAGTGCATCAGGGTTCTTTTTCTTACATTCTCACCAACACATATTTGTTATCTTTTTGATAATAATCATTATGACAGGACTGACATAAAATCTCATTGTGTTTTGGAGTTGCATTTTTCTGATGGTTAGTGATGTTGACCGATTTCATGTGCCTGTTGGTTCCCATTCCCCCACTGTATATTCATTTCAGTAATGGGCTAAATGACCATAACTGTCTGATTTCATTTTTTGGCATTCCGTTGTGTTCCATTATTCTATTTGTTCTGTGCCACTACCATATACATTACTGTAGCTTTGTATTATAGTTTAAAATCAGGGACAGTGATACATCCTCTTTGTTTTTGTCAAAGTTGTTTGGGTTTATAGTTTGTTTTCTTTTCTTTTATTTTTTTTAGTGATTTCAACTCTTTTGTGTTTACATGTAAATTTAATAATTATTTTTTGTAAGTGTCTGAAAATGCACTAGGTATTTTATTAGGGACTCAATTTAATTTGTGTATTTTGTTGTCTACTACTGTCATTTAAACAATATTGTTTTCCTACTCTATGAACAGAGTATATCCATTCATCTGTTTTCATTATCTTCAATATCTGTTATAAATATTTTATAGTGTTCTGAGTACAGGTCTTTTACCTCCTCGGTTGGATATATTTTTGATTTTTTTTTTTGGAATGCAACAGTAAATGAGACAGTTCCCTCAATTTTTCTATCTGTTAACTTGTTGTTAGTAAGTAGGAATGCAAGATTTCTGTATGTTAATTTTACATTCTGAAATTTTGCCAAATGCATTGATAATCCCTAGTAGTTCTGTGGCATCATTTTTAGGATTTCAATTTAAATTATTTCATTTGCATACAGATACGTCTACTTCTTTTCTTAATTCACTGTATTATATTTATATTTATTTTGGATAGCTATGGCTAGAATTTCCAATACAATACTGAATAAAAGTAGTAAGAGAGAACATTCTTGCCTTCTTCCTGCTCCAAAAGGAGATTCTTTCAGCTTTTAATCAGTGAGAGTCATGTTAGCTGAGTTCTTGTCATATATGACCTTAAGTGTGTTGAGGTATGTTTCCTTATGCCCACTTTGAGGAGAAATATGATCATAAATAGATACTGAATTGGCCTAAATATAATATGATTCTTTTGAGGTGACCATATAATTTTTATTCTTCAATTTGTTAGGTGTATATCATATTAATTAATTTGTTCATAATGAATCACATTTACATCCCTGGAATAAATGGAATTATTCATAATTTATAATCCTTTTTATGTATTGTTTGCTTTGCTAACATTTTAGTGATGATTTTTGTATCTATGCTTATCAATAGTATTTAACCTGCATTTTTATGAGGTATTTGTTCCAGTTTTAGTAGTAGTGTGATACAGAATATTGGGGTAGGAAGCCTTCCTTCCTCTGCAAATTTTTGGAATTCTCTGAGAAGTATAGGTGATAGCTCTTTTCTAAATGTTTGGCAGAAGTCACCTGTGAAGCTGTCTAGGCCTGGAATTTTGTTTCTTGGGAGATTTTATTTTATTACATGTTCAATTTCACTAGTGATAATCTGTTCATATTTTCTGTTTCTCATTCCATCCGGGAGATTATGTCTTTCTAACAAATAGTCCATTTCTTCTAGGGTTTGCATATTAATTGCCATGTATTTTTTATCTCATTATGATGCTTTGTGTTACTTTGATATAAGCTGTAACTTCTTATTCATTTTTTTAGCTTATTAATCTGTACTGTTTATTTTGCTGATGAGTCTGGTAAAAGTTTATCAATTTTATTTTTCTTTCAAAAGCCATTATTTAGTTTGATTAGATGTTTCTAATTTAATGTTTATTTTATTTATTTATGTTCTGACCTTTCAGATGTCTTTCCGTCTACTAATAAGTTTGTTTAATATTTTGCTACATCTTTTGTTTGTAAGATTATGTTAAAAGAGAGAGATGTTTCTTATTTGTATAAGTGGGATTATTTTGCTATAAGCATCCCTATTAATACTGCTTTTGCTATACCCCATGGAATTTTTTTGTAGTTATATTTTCATATATAATTTTTGATTTATACAGCAATCCATTTGTTGTTTAATATTGTATGATTTATCCTCCACACTTTATTATTTTTCCCAGGTTTTATCTTTAAGTAAATTTCTATTCTCACAGAAGCCATGTTACTTCACAAAACAAGGAGAAATATGCTAAAACCTATTCAAAAATATGAAAGAGCCAAATTTTCTAAAATTTTCTTTGAAAAATGAACAAAGCTGTGGTTATTATCCTCCCTGACTTTAGAACATACAACAAAGCTATAGTAATGAAAACATGAAAATATGACACTAAAAGAGACACACAGATCAATGGAACAAATAAAGAGTCCTAAAATAAACCCACACACATATGGTCAATTAGTCTACAATGAAGGGGGCAAGAGTATACAATGGAAAAAAGGCAGTCTCTTCAACAAGTAGTTCTGGGAAAACTGGACAGTACATGTAAATGGAAGATGTAAGAGCACTTCCTTCCATAATATAAAAATAAGATAAAAATTGATTAATTTCCTAAATGTAAAACCTGGAACTACACAATTTCTGACCAAGAACAGGAGCAGAACTGACTTTGAGATAAATCATAGCAATATTTATTTTTCTTCTAACTCCTAAGTGAAAAAAAAGGAAAACTGACAATAACAGTTTTTAGATTACTGTGGAAAAAATAGATATAGTATGTGATACAGGGATTCCACTTCTTGTAAAAGGGTGAAGTGCAAAATCTTTTGCAGAGCAAAGGAAACCTTCAGCAAGACTTATTACAAAACACAGAATACCAAGAAGAATTTCAGACAATGAAACCAACATTTTGTTAATATCAATAATATATATATAGTATATAAGGCATATTATTTAAAAATCAAAGACCCCAACTTAAAAACAGTTTAAGGATCTTCTTGGAAACTTTCAAAAACAGACATGTGGATGATTTTCATGCACATAAAAAGAAACATAACGTTGCTATTCATTAGGAAGATGTAAATAAAAACCAGAATGAAATATAATCTCACAGCAACCAAAATTACTAATAAAAAGTCTTCAAATGACAAACATTTATAAGAATGTTGATAAAAGGGAACTCAGGTACACATTTGGTGGAAATATAAATTGATGCATCCACTATTATAAAAGTGTGGACAGTGCCCATAAAAGGTAGAAATAGAAGCATTATATGTTGCAGCAATTCCAGGTTTTGGTATAAATCTGAAAAAAATGAAAACATTAATTTTAAAGTATATATTACCCCAAATGTTCTTAACATCATCATTTATAATAGTCAAGGATAGATGCACAACTCAACTGCCCATCAACAGATGATTGTCTGAAGTAGACATGAGATATAGATAACATAATAAATACTTAGTCATTGTCATATCAAAAAATAAAATTCTGCCATTCTGAGTAATGTGACTGGACCCAGAGTGTGTTGCACATAGGAAAATAAGTCATACAGAGAAAAACACTCTATGTTATCACTTACATGAGGAAACTAAAGATATAAAAGAAATAATCATAAAAAACAGAGACAGAATCACATATATATGTGTAGTGTACCAAGTAGTGGTTTCCTCTGGGAACAGGGAATTTGGATATAGAAGACAGAAATGTGCAAGCTACTAGTTATAAATTAGAGAAGCAACAGGCCTATATTTACAGCACAGAGAAATATTTTAATAATTTAAATGATTTTAAGGAGATTATAGGCATATATTATAGTAAAATGTGCATGTATGTGGGAAAAACATTGAAGAAAAGAACCCAGGAAAAACAAAATATTTTGTAGTACTCTGAAATTAAGGGAGGTGATATGTTCAATTTCTTTACTGTTCTTATAATGTCCTTAGTAGAATTTAAGCTTTTTAATGAAAATGCATACAGTTTTAAAAAAGTGACATAAGTTTAAGCTATTTCTGCCTCTCCACTTAAATCTACAGTCAGTGAAATGATCACATTTCAACAAAAATAAGTACAACACAAAACAATACTCCAGAACGCATGTGTACAGCTGAAGTTTGATGGGGTAAAATAAATAAAGGAGGCTGAACTGAGGGAAGAGCAGTGTTGGTGCCTGCATCCAAGGCCCACTGACTAGGGTATCTGAGCCCACAGGTTCAGAGTACCCAGTAGAAACAGGGTCTCAGTGGCTCACACAACTTCAGTCTCCAACTGCACCAGTACTCATGGTCACAGGTAACTAAGAGGGAGCCACAATGGAGACAGAAATTCCATCCTTCAGACACTCAGACATTCATGACACTTTTCCTACTCCCCATTCACAGTGGTGGAGACAAGGTACCTTGCAACACTGGACATGGCTAAGACACTTGTCTGATTCCAACTACCCACCTGTCTTTACACCTTTCCTCAATGTGTACACTGAGTCTCAAGGAATAACAGATAAAAGGAATGGTTCACCTTCCCAGTGACTACAGCGGCATTAACTACCAGAGATGTCCAAGAATTGACAATATAAGCAATTATTTATCCAGACAGTAACGACTGGAAAGTGCCATTTTCAATTATTATCAGAGGTAGCTCAGGTAAATAAAACCAAATATTGTGCAGTAATTTAAACTACCAGAACAAAAAAGCAAGGACTCCAACTCCCTATATGTTATTTAGTGTCATCAGAGCAATAATTTACCAAGATCATGACCAATCACAGTAACATTCTAGGGCACACACTCACACAGATACAAACACACGGACACCGACACAGATGCAGACACACACGCACACACACACTCACACAATGTCAACCTTGCAGTAAACAAAGATAAAGTCATGGAATGTTGCCATATAACTAATAGAGAATCCAAATAGGTGTCATACAGAAACTCAATACAAAAACAAAACTCAGAAAGCAGTTTAGTGAGCTCAGAATTAAAATAAATGATGGTAAGTAAAACATTACCTAATAGACTGAAACTGTAAAATAACCAAACATTGTTTGAGGACCAGATGAACTTAGTAAATGAGATGAAGAATGCAACAGAAAGCATTGGAAGAAGACTGTCTTTGTGGAAGAGAGATTAGCAAAGTCACCAAAACAAAACTAGAAATGATAGGAGAGGGCAGAAATTCAAGATATTAAAAAGTGAGGAAATTCTACAATAGCCATCAGACTTCTTCAGGAAGTGTACAATTGAGTGAAATCCTGGATGGAGAAGAAAATTAGATGGCAGCTGATGGTTTATTTAAAGAAGTAATAGTTGATTACTTCCCGAACCTGGGTAAGGAACTGATATACAAGTCTGTGAGCCAACAAAACACCAATAACTTTAAGACAAAGAGACCTCCTTCAAGATATGTCATATGCTAATTGGCAAGTGAATGACAGAGTAAAATTTTAAAGACAGTGAAAGAAAGTTATGATAATCTAGAAAGGAACCCCCATTAGGCTATCAGCAGATTTCTGAGCAGAAAACATATGTCAAGGGTAAATAAAATGACATTTTCAAACTACTGATATAAAAAATCTCTCAACTAAGAATACTCTACCTTGCTCAGTTATCGCTTAGATATAAAGTGAAAATAAAGACTTTAGCAGACAAACAAAACCTGAAAGGTTTAAAAAAGCAAAACAGACACATCTTACAAGAGGTGAAGAAAAGAGCTATTCTAAGAAAAATAAAATGGCAAAAATACACAAAACATTGAACAAAATGCTAAGCAGAGACCACAAGAAATTTGTAACTGTTTCTTTGGGTATGTTTTTAAATGCTACTATTCTATATGGATTAAAGAGAGAAAAATAGGAAATCAGTTGCAAAAAATATAGATACATCAATCTGGTAAGTTGTTCACAACAGCATAAGAAACAATTTTAATCTGTAGTCATAAAATGTAAAGAGTAAAAATAAAACAATATTAAAGGAAGATGCTATCAGCACAAAAATGACTAAATTATACATGAGATGTTTTAATTTAAATTGAAGTACAGTAGATGTACTATATTGTGTAGTTTCAGACGTACAGCTTAGTGATTCCAACATCTTTGTAGATTATATTGCATTATAAATGATTACAATAATTGTAACATTCAATTATTTTATGTTATTGTGAATAACTCAGTGATCTATACAGATTATCCTTGTTGTTTATCTCCTTTATGTATATTACATTGTATTTGTCAATGTCCTACCATTAAATTGCCTTTCCCTTCATCTTTGGTAAACATAAATGTTTACTGGTTTCTTTCAGTCTGCTTCAGTCTTGTCTATCAAATCTCTCTATCCTTCTACCATGTTTCTATCAATCTATCTATTTATCTATCTACCTATCTATCTATCATGTGCCTATGTATATATCCTTCTATCTAATTATTTATCTATCATCTATCAATAGATAGCTTTAGATAGATGTAAACAGATAAGTGTTATTATTTAGATTTCACATATAAATTAAATTATATACTTTTGTCTTTGTCTAAATTACTTCACTAAACAAAGTATATACTAGGTCCATTCATGATGCTGAAATAGCAATGTGTTATAATTTTTCATGGCTGAGTATTATTCCATTGCATATTTATAGAACCATCATATATTCTTAAGTCCATAGTCTACTGTGGACTCTTAGATTGCTTCCCTGTCTTGCATAATATAAACTGTGCTGTTGTGAACATTAGTCCTTCTCAATTTAGTGTTTCTCCCCAGATTTATCCTTGGAGAGTTATTACTGTGTAATATTGTAGTTCTCTTTTTTCTTTTTAAAGAAATCTGAATAGTGTTTTAAATAGAGTTTGTACCAATTTACATTCCTACCAAAGTATACAAGTGATTTGTTTCCTCCATATTGTCTCCAACACTTACTATTAGTAGACTTTTTGATGATAGCCATTTGACCAGTGTGAAGTGATTACACATTGTGGTTTTGATTTGCAATTACCTAGTAATTAGTAATGTTGAGCATTTTTATCACCTGCCTGTTACTCATCTATATGTTTTCTTTGGAAAAATATTAACTCAGGTACTCTGCTCTTGTTTTTGATTGGACTTTTGTTTTTCACCTTGAGTTGGGTAACCTAAATCCATGTTACATCTATTAACCTACATCTATTAACCCCTGGTCACTTGCATTGTTTGCATATATGTTCTCCAATTACACAGGCAATGTTTTCATTTCATTGATAGTGTACTTATCTGTGCAGAAGTTTTTAAGTTTGTTTAGGTCCCACTTGCTTAGTTTTGCTTTTATTTCTTTTACCATAAGAGACTGATATAAGAAAATATTCCTATGATATATATCCAATAGGGTATCATCTATATTCCTTTCTAGCAGAATTAAGGTATCAAGCCTTACATTTAGGTCCTTAAAACACTTGGAGTTTATTTTTGTATATGATGTCAGGGAATGCTCTAATTTCACTGTTTTACATGAAGATGTCCAGCTTTCCCAACACCATCCTTTGACGAGACTGTCTTTTCTCCATTGTGTACTCTTGCCTCATTTATCATTCATCCATTACTCATAGGTGTGTGGAAATATTTCTAGGCTCTCTATATGTTTTTATGGATTATATCTCTGTGCCAATGCCATGCTGTTTTTATTACTGTAGGTTTGTATTATAGTAAGGTAACCGGGAGATTTATACCTCCAGATTTGTTGTTTTACCTGAAGATTATTTTGGCAATTTTTAATAGTTTCATGTAAAACTTAGAGTTATATTTTTCTGGTTCTGTGGGAAATACTAAAGCTTCATAACACGAGTTGCACTAAATCTATAGGTTTCTTTGTTTAGTAAGGCCATGTTAACAATGATAACTCCTTCAATCCAGAGCACAAGACATCTTTCCAACTCTTTGAATCTTTTTTAATTTCTTTGTCAATGCTTTTTAATTTTCCGTGTGTAGATATTTCATATATGTGGTTACATTTATTCCAAGATATTCGGTGGGATGGGATTTTAAATAGTATTGCATTCAACGTACATGTTAGGGTATCTCATTATTAATGTGTAGCAACGCAAGAGAATTCTTTACATTAATTTTATACCCTGCTCCCTTGCTGAAATTTTTTATTGTTCATAATAGTCTGTGTAAAGCCCTTAGGACTCTATGTAGATTGTTATGTCATCATTAATGGTGTCAATTTTGTCTCTTTCTTTCCATTTTGCCTTTCTTTACTTCTTCTTCTTTCCTTTTCCTTTCTTCTTTTACCACGGAACAGAAGTGTTGAGAGTAGGAATCCTTCTGTTTTTCCCAAAATTACCCAGAAGTCTTTAGTCTTTCCCCTGAGTATTAAAATTTATTATATATGGCCTTTAGTAAGTTGAGAGATTTTCCTAATGTAATCACTTTCATGAGACTTCTGATCATGAATGTATGTTGAATTTTGTCTAATGGTTTTTCTGTGTGTATTGACATGGCCCTGTGAATTTTGTCCTTCCTTTATTAAAAATGAGTCATGCTGATTGACTCGTGTATTTTGAATCATCCTTGTGACTCTGGAAGGAATCCAACTAATCATCGTGTATAATACTTTCTATGAACTGCTGGATTAATTTGTTGATGATTTTTGAGGAATTTTGAGAGTATATTCATCAAGGATATTGGCTTTACATTTTGGTTACTTTTTTTTTGTAGTGTCTGTGACTGGTTTTGTTATCATGGAATTGGTGGCCTCAAAGAATAACTTTGGGAATTTTCCTTCCTCCTTCATTTTTTGAAATAGTTGGGAGGAAAGAGATTTTAGTGAGGGCATCCAGGCATTTTGTTCAAGGGGTGTTTTTAAAGTTATAGATTTTATTTAACTTATACTGATTGCTCTTTTCAAGTTTTCTGTTTTCTCTTTATTCAGTTTTGGCAGGTTGTACAATTCAAGAAATTTTCTATTTCTTTAAGGTCGTCCAGTTGTTTGTCACGTAACTGCTCAGAGTGCTTACATAATCTGTGTTTGTATTTCTGTAATATCAGATGTTATTTCTACTGTTTCATTTATTATTTTGTATAGGTCCACTCTCTGTATTTCTTGATAAGCCTGATTAAGTGCTTATCAATTTGTTAATATATTTAAGAAAAAATAAAACTTTTGATTTTATGATTTTTAATTTATTTTTTAATTTTTATTATATTTATTTTCAACCTAATCATTAAAGATTACTCATTCTACTGCCTTTGGGTTTTGTTGGTTCTTATTTCTAGTTATTTTGGGTGGTATGCTTGGTCCTATGTGTGAGGTTTTTCTTTCTCCTTGTAGAAATCTTGTGTTGTTCTAAACGTCCCTCTTAGATTTGCCTTTACTTCATCTCATGCATTTAATGAAGCTGTGTTTTCATTGTACTTTGTTCCGAGGTATGGTTTTATTACCACTTTGAATTCATCTTTGACATTGTTTTATTTTATTTTTTTAAATGATGTGGTTAAATCTCATGTTGGTGCTTTTCTTGTTCTTCTTTCTAGAGTTGATGCATAGTTTCATAATTTTGTGTATGGAAAAATACTTGCTGTAAACTGTATTTGCTTAAAGATCCTGAGGCTCATTTCATGACATAATTTGTTGTTAATTCCTTAGAAAACATCCTGTGCACACTTGAGAAGCTTATGAGTTCTCCTTTTCTGATACAGTTTCCAATAGCTCATTAAGGTTCAAACGATCTAATATGACATTAAGATCTCTGTTTCCTTACAGATATTCTTTCTGAATGATGTGGTCATCAGAATATTGAGGTGTTAAACTCATCTAATAATATTGTTTTATAATGAATTAATTACTTCATGTCTACTAATATTTCTTTATATACTTAGGATCTACAGTGTTGGTTCAATATATAATTTAATGAGTGTAATACTCTATTTTTATATTGATCTCTTTAACGTTATGTAATCTCATATTTCTCTTTCATTCTGACCCTTATTTTAAAATCTATTTTGCATAATTTGAGCATTGAAATCTGCACTTTCTTGTCATTTCCATGAAATATCTTTCCCGTCTATTTCCAGGCTGTGTTTATCTTCCACCATATAGTGAAAGTTTTTGGGGGTGGAGGGCAAGATGGTGTAATAGAAGGATGCTTGTAGCTCACCCTTTCCCACAAATGAAACAAGACTCATCCACAGAACCACTCAGCTAACCAGAGAACCTGCAGAACTCTGATAGAACATTGTCCCCTTCAAAAGATAAAGATGCAAAAAATCTGGTATGAGAAAAGGAAGAAAGAAAGAAGAAAAGGCAAAGCAGATTGGGATAGGTCCCACAGGGAGGAAGCAGCTAAGAAGGACTGGTTCTCATTCACTGGTTCACCCCTCTCCAACTGAGAGTTCGGCATGATGGAAGGGGAGACTCCAAGGATTGGATCTCTACAGAGTATAAGTTGACTGACAGAACTAAGATAAAAAGGTACAGAGGTTCCGTGTGAAATCCAGCCCAAGATGCATCCAGGCAGCTGAGGGCAGTGCCATGCTGCACAAGCTGGGTTGAAAATGGGGATGGCTGCACTGAGACAGCTCGGGGAATGGAGGGGGCTGTGTGCCATTGCTGTGGGTGCACAGGGCAGAACAACCTGGGCCCTCCACAAAACAAGAGGGCAGAAGTGCTCTGGGAGCGTAAAGGTGTATTCCCCATCTCTGAAAATCCACAAAACTTTCTAGGTTTAGAGAGCTGGGGCTCAGACACAGCCACCGTAGTCTCTGGTGCTTTGCATCCAGGTGGCAGTGGGGGCAAAACCTGCATCCACTCCTAAGGAATTAGCAGCCTCAAGCGCAAGATGGGGACTTGTCTACAGCCTGAGGCATATAGGATACTTCCGTCTTATTTCCTCAGAGAACTTACTCTGCCAAGACAAACAAGAATCTGAGTTTTGTCACAAAACAGGGACAAGGATGTTCCTCAGTCTACCCTGAGCCCAATTCCTGTTTGCCAACCTGAGGCAGACAGTACAGTGGCACAGAGCAGAGGAGAGATTGGCACTCTGAGGGGACTGATGACCCCCACATTTTGGGCTGGAATGGAGCCACTGACCATGTGGATGGGAGAGGGCATAATGCCCACTCCTGCCTGGTCAGTCTGAAACATCTGACTGCAGCATCGGGCAGGGCAGTGAGAAGCCAGCCCACAGTAAAGAGAGCTGCTCCAGAACATGTGTTGGAAGTAGGAGCAATCTGCTTGCTGACAGGTCCTGGGAGCAGCACAAATAAGGGCATCAATGGAGGGCCTCTGGAAAAAGCAAGCTCAGCTTCCAAACAGGATGAATACAGCAAGAGTTCACATTATAAGTACACAGTCTCCAGGAGGACACAGACCACCCCCTTGTTTTAATCTGTTTTTACCTCTTCCATTTTCTATTACACTCTTAATTTTTACTTCTTAGGCAATTATACATACCCCCATTTTAATCCTGTTTACATTTTAAAAAATATTTTTATTATTATTATCTTTCAAAACTCTGCTTCAAATTGCTTTTCTATTATTCATTATACATTGTCTTCAAACCTTTATTTCTCCCTTCTGTAAAATTTATTATCTCTCTCTCTCTTTTTTCTTTTTCCTCAGTTGTATTACTATATAGGCATTATGTAGATAAACTCCTTTAGGACCAAAGTAGATAACTGATGCTCCATAAACCACAGTGTCAGAGAGGTAGGAGCAAGATGAAGCAGAGAAACCATTCCCAATTAAAAGAATAAGAGAAATCCCCTGAAAGAACAATCAGTGAAATAGATATCGATCGCCTGCTAGATCAAGATTTCAAAAAAGGAGTGATCTACTTATTGATGGAAATAAAAGATAGTGTTTAGAGATATAAAATATTTTAAAAATGAAATGGAAGGTATAATGAAGAGCCGAGTAGAATAGGTAAACACTTTCACTGAGATGAGAAATGATCAAATGGTTTCGCAAAGCTGACTGGACAACACAGAGTTATGAATTAGTGACTTAGAATACAGGAAAAGAGAAAGCTTTCAATCAGAAAAGCTACAAGAGAAACAATGAGAAACAAATGAAAAAAGCATAAGAGACCTATGGGCTAATATAAAGCATGCCAATCTGGCATGTTACAAGTCCCAGAAGAGGAGGAAAGATCAAAGGGGATAGCAAAGGTGTTTGAAGAAATCATGACTGAGAACTTCCCAAACTTAAAGAAGGAATCGGATATCCACGTACAGTAAGCTCAGAGTGTCCCTAACAGGAAGAAAACAAATAGGCCCACACCAAGACATATAATTAATATGGCCAGAGTCAAGGATAAAGAAATGATCCTAAAGGCAGCAAAAGAATAACAAAGTGTGAGTTACAAAGGAATTCCCATAAGGCTCCCAGCTGATTTCACTGAACTAATACTAAAGGCCAGAATGGAGTGGAAAGATATTCAAATTCCTGAATGAAAAAGTGATATACCCTAGAATACTTTAAACAGCAAGCCTATCCTTTATAGTAGAAGGAGACATAAAGTATTTCACAGACAAGAAAACGCTACAAGAGTTTAGCAACAATAGACCCATGCTAGAAGTAATATTGAAAAGTCTACTCTAAATAGAAAAGCAGCAGGATCCTTCAGAAATGTGAAACTCACAGCTGGAAACGTGATAACTCATGAATAACAAATAAAATACACACAATATTTTAAAACAACATATACAAATCATTGAGAGTGGGAGAGGGAGGAAGGAAAATAGAGAATTTATTTTTTTGGTCATTCCTTTTAAAATTTTTATTCTCGGTATGATGGGTTTGAGATCATGTTACTATGAATTTAATAAAAACAGTTTCAATAATGGTCTAAAAGACATAAAAAAGGGTAACAACAAGACAAATACTTATCAGGTAGTCACTGAAACAAAATAAAATTCATGATAATACAGAGGAAAATGACCAAACCATAAAAGGAAGATGAAAGGAACAAAGAGGAAATATCAAATCAACTGCAAATAAAAGGTCAAAATGGCAATAAACACAAACATATCATCGATTATTGTAAATGTTAATGGACTAAATGCTCCAGTCAAAAGTCATAGAGTAGCATGCTGGATAATAAAGCAAGAACATTCAATATGATGCATACAAGAGACAAATTTTAAGGGGAAGGACACATAAAGATTGAGAGTGAAAGGAAGGAAAAGGGTTTTCAATTCAAATGGAAAAGCCAAAAAAGCAGGTGTTGCGGTAAAGATTTCAGACAAAATGGTCTTAAAAACAAAGGACATAAAGAAAGATAAAGAAGGACATTCTATAATGATTGAAGGAGTGATACAAGATGAGGATAGCACATTTGTTAATACATATGCAACAAATAGAGGGGCAGCTAAATACATAAAATAATTATTAACAGATATAAAGGGGGATAGTGACGGAAATCTAATCATAGTTGGAGATTTCAACACTATATTAACATCACTGGACAGATCACTGAGACAGAAAATAAATTAGGCAACAGTGAATTTAAATAATACAATAGAAATATTACACTTGGTGGATATTTCCAGAGCATTGTACCCCCCACAAAATAGTATATACATTCTTTTCAAGTGCACATGGGACATTTTCCAGGTTTCAGGATATACTTGGGCACAAAAGAATCCTCAGCAATTTTAAGAAGATAGAAATAAACTCAAGCACCTTTACTGAACACAATGCCATGAAGCTAGAAATGAACAACAGAGAAACAAGAAAACAAAGGAAAACATGGAGACTAAGTAATATGTTATTAAAAAACCAATGGGTCAATGACGAAATCAATGCTGCAATGAAAAAGTACCTTGAAAAGAAAATGAAAGCAAAACAATACAAAATTTATGGGACACAGCAAAAGCAGTGCTGAGAGGGGAGTTTATAGCAATGCAGGCCTTCCTCATAAATGAAGAACAATCACAAATAAACAATTTAGCCCACTAGCAGAATGAACTAGAAAAAGAAGAAGAAAAAACCCCAAATGCAGCAGAAGGAAGGAAATCATAAATATTGGGGAGGAAATAAATAAAATAGAGACTAAAAAGACCATGGGAAAAATTTCCACCAATCCAAAATCTGGTTTTTGGAAAAACTATCTAAAATCGAAAAACCTCTGTCCAAACTCAAATAGTAGAATAGACAGAGAGCACAAATAAGCAAAATAAGAGAGGAGAATGGAGAAATTACAACAAATAAAAAAGAAATACAGAATAACATATGAAAATATTATGAAAATTATATGGAAACAAACTGGATAACCTAGAGGCGACGGACAATATTCTGGAAACATACTGTCCACCAAGAATGAATCTAGAAGAAACTGACCCCTTGAACAAGCAGAGCACTAGAAATGAAATCAAAATAGCAATATAAAACCTCCCTACAAATAAAAGTCCAGGACCGGACGGCTTCACTGCGGAATTCTACCAAACATACAAAGAAAAGCTCATACCAGTACTTCTCAAAATCCTCCAGAAGAGTAAATAGGAAGGAATACTCCCAAAGTGATTCTATGAAGCCAAAATCACCCTCATACCACAACCAGGCAAAGACACTACCAAACAAGAGAATTATAGGCCACTATCTCTGATGAACACAGACATCAAATCCTCAACAAAATAGTAGCAAATAGAATCCAACAACACAGAAAAAAGATTATACATCATGGCAAATTGGGGATCATGCCAGGGACACAGGGGTGGTTCAACATATGCAAATCAATATATGTAATACAGCACATCAACAAGAGGAAGGACCAAAACCACATGATTATCTCAATAAATGCAGGAAAAGCATTTGATAAAATTCAACACCCACCGATGATGAAAACTATCACCAAAGTGGGCATAGAAGGAACATATCTAGCATCATGAAAGCTATAGAAGACAAACATACAGCCAGCAAAGTAATCAATTGTGAGAAAGTTAATATCTTCCCACTAAAATCTGGGACAAGACAAGGATACACACAATCACTACTCCAACTCAATATAATCTTGGAAGTCCTAGCCACAGCAATCAAACAAGAGGGAGAAGTAAATGGATACAAATTGGAAAGGAAGAGGTAAAAGTCACTACATACAGATAATATGTTACTATACATAGAAAACCCTTCAAGATCCAGACAAAAATTACTAGAGTTGATCGAAGAATTCAGCAATGCAGCACGTTACAAGATTAAGGTCAAAAATCAGTGGCATTTCTTTGTGCTAACGAAACAGATAATAGTAAAGAGCTGCAGTCAACATGACAGCACTATATTTGTAGGAAAACAGACATATAGGCCAATGGAACAGAATAGACAGCCCAGAAATGAACCCGCAAACATTTAGTCAATTAAACTTAGACAAAGTAGTCAAGAAAATACAATGGAATTGAGACAGTCCATTCAGCAAATGGTGTTGGTAAAACTGGACAGCAGCACGTAAATGAAACTAGAACACTCCCAATGAAGCTAGAACACCATAAACAAAAATAAACTCAGAATGGATCAAAGGCTTAAACATAAGACAATATAAAATAAAGTTCTTAGAGGAAAATATAGGCAAAATATTATGTGACATAGGTCTCTAAAATTTTCTCATAGAAGAAATAAAAGCAAGAGTAAATAAATGAGACAAAATGAAACTTGCAAAGTTCTGCAAAATAAGAAACCGGAAGTGAAACAAAAAGACAACCTACGGAATGGGAAATAAATTTGCATATGAAAAAGACAAAGGCTTGATCTCCAGAGTATATAAGCAGCTCATTCACCTGAATAAGAAAAAATAAACAATGCAATTCAACAATGGGCAGAAAACCTAAACAAGCAATTCTCCAAGGAAGACATACACATGTTCAAAATGCACATAAGAAAATGCTCAGTATCACTGATTATCAGAGAAATGCAAATCAAAACTGCAATGATGTATCATCTCACACCAGTCACAATGGCCATTACTCAAAAATCCACAAATGACAAATGCTGGAGAGGCTGTGGGAAACAGGGAACCGCCCTTCACTGCTCGTGGCAATAGAGTTTGGTGCAGCCACTGTGGAAAACAGGATGGGATTTCTCAAAAGCCTAGGAATAGACTTACAATATGACCCAGAAATAACGCTCCTGGGAATAAATCCAGAAGGAACCCCACTTCAGGATTACACCTGCCCCCCAATTTTCATATCCAGCACTATTTACAATAGCCAAGATATGGAAACAGCCTAAATGTCCATCGACAGTTGACTGGATAAAGAACAGGTGGTATATTTATACAATGGAATACTAGTCAGCCATATAAATTGACAACATATCACCATTTTCAGCAACATGGATGCCCCTGAAGAAAATCAGTCTAAGTGAAGTAAGCCAGAAAGAGAAAGAAAAATACCATATGAGATGGATTATCAGTGGAATCTAAAAACAAACAAAACAAAACAAAAAAAGCACAAATACAAAAGAGAAAAAGACTCGCAGAAATAGAAAACAAAATTTTGGTTGCCAACGTGGTGAGGGGCTCGAAGAGATAGACTGGGAGGTCAAAATTATAGAATAGATAAACAGGTTTGAACTATATAGCACAGGAAAATATATAAAAGATCTAACAGCAGCTCACAGAAGAAAAAATGGGATAACAAATGTATATATGTTCATTGGAACTGCAAAATTGTGCTCTATGCTGGAATTTGAGACAACTTTGTAAAATGACTCTAAACAAATAAAAAAAAGTTAAAAAAAGAAAAAAACATGATCCTAAATATTACAGGTGTAAATATAAATTAGAGAAAAAATATGCAAAAGTGTAGTAAAACCAAAGATTTTGTTTTATGTTTTCTTTTAAGATAAGCAAAATCAAATAACCTATATCCAGGTGCATCATGAAGAAAAGAGAGATGCTCCAAAGAAATAAAGTAAGAAATAAAAAAAGAGAAATAACAATTATTACCTCAGATATACAAAAAAAGGATCATTTTGTCAGCACTTACATGCCAATAAACTGGACAACTTAGAAGAAATAGACAAATGTCTAGAAAAACTAAGAGATAAGGAGAAAAAATAATTTGAACAAACTGATTACTAGAAGACAGATAGAATCTGCATTTAAAAAAATTTTTAAACATTAGTGCAGATTTAAACAGCTCCATTGGATAACTGTTCAAAAATACAAAGCAGGACTTATACTCTCCACACTATTCAAAAATAGTGAAGATGTGGGAAACCCCCAAATTAATACTATGAAGATTTCAACACCCTAATAGCAAAACCAATATTGTACGGGTAAAGAGAACTTCAAGCCAATACATTTGATTAATTTAGATTCAAATATTCTACAAAATATTATTAGCAAACTAAATCCAGCAATACCTAAAATGTATCATACACCATAAACAAATTGGATTCATTGCAGGGTCACAAGAGAAGTTCAACATACACAAATCAATCAGTTTGATACAACACATTATAAAAGAAAAAGAGAAAACGGGTGGTCATCCCAAAAAACCCATAAAAACCATTTCACAATATTCAGCATTTATTCATTACAAAAGCACAACAGCAACAACAACAACAACAGCAACAACAACAACAGAAACCTCTTACCAAAGTAGGATTCAGGAAATATATCTCAACATAACTAAAGTCATTAATTACAGAACCACAGACAACATAATATGCAAAAGTGAATAACTGAAAGCCAAATTAAGGAATAAGACAAGGATGCCCACACTCACCATTTCTATTAAACACACTATGGGATGTCCCAACAACAACAATCGTACTAGAAAAAAATTTATTCAAGTTGTATTGAATGAAGTAAAACTGTTTTTAATTTAGATGACATAATAATCTATATAGAGAACCCTAATTATTCCCCACACCACAACAACTAAAACTAATAAAGACATTTAGCAAAGTAGCATGATTCATGATTAATATACAATAACTGTCACATTTATTTACACTAACAATGAAATATAACCTAATTTTAAAACATACATTTGAAATCAGATCAAAAAATGAAAAACCTATGAAAAATCCAAGATAATAAAATCAATAGGACACTGAAAAAGAAATTTGAAGCTGATGCAAAGAAATGGAATGAAATCTCAAGGTCTTACTTTAGAGGAATTAATATGGTTAAAATATACATACTACAAAAGATGTCTACAGATATAAAGTGATTCAGATCGAACTACATGATATTTTCCACAGAAATAAAAAAAGTCCTAAGATTTGTAAGGAACTGCAAAAGAAACAGAACTGTAAAAGAAACAATGAGCAAAAAGAACAAAGTTGGAGGCATAAACCATAACCCTCCCAGAAACCAGACTTTATTACAAAAATACAGTAATCAAAACAGCACAATATTGGAAAATGAACAAACAGCGATATAAATGGAACAGAACACAGAGGCAGAAATATAACATCACACTTATGGTCAACTAAACTATGACAAAGTAAACAAAAATATACAATGCCTAAAACACAGTCTTCAGCAAGTGATGTTGAGAAAACTAGACAGCAACATGTAAATCAATGAAATAAGAACACTCCCTCGCACTGTACAAAAATAAACTCAAAATGTATTAAATATCTGAATCAAATAAATGACACAAGATAACTCCTGGAAACTAACATCGGCAAAACAAGAGATAAATTGTCGTAGAGTTTTCTTATGTCACTCTCCAAATCTGAAAACATTAAAAACAAGATAATCAAATAGATCCTAATTAAACTTAAAAGCTTCAACACATCAAAATAAACACAATGAAAATATGAACTTCCAAATGGGAGAAAACATTAGGAAACAATGCAATCAACAAGAGGCTAATTTCTAAAATACACAAATCGTTCATATAACTCCAATTCAAATATCTACAAACAACTCAGCCAGAAAATGAGCAGAAGACAATTCTCCAAAGAAGACACACAGATGACAAACAGGAACATAAAGATATGCTCACATTGCTAATCAATATACAAAGGCAAGACAAAAATTAAACAATGTTTTACATCACACGATTGAGAAGGGCTGTCATCCAAATGTCTACAAATATTAAAGACTTTGGAGGTTGTAGAGAAAAAGGGATTCTCCAACGCTGTTGTTGGGAATGAAAATTGGTGCAACCACTTTGGAAACAGTATGGAAGTGCCTTTAAATAATAAATATAGGCCTATCATATCACCCAGCAATTGCACTCCTGGATATATAAAACTTAAAACCTGAGAACAAAGAACCCTAGGGTAAAATATAATAAGTACACTTTACTTAATTTGATTTTTCATATGTCTTCTCTGCCAAGGGAAGCAGAAGCAAAACTAAGAAATGATTATTGTATCAGTCTAAACACATCTACACTGCAGAAGAAATGATCAATAAAATTAAAATTCAACCAGCAAAATGGGAGAATATATTTGAAAGAGATATTTTCCATTCATGTTAATATCCAAAATAAATGGCAAACTCATACACCACAACAACAAAAAAGACCAAACAATCCAATTAAAAAAAATGTCCATAGGAACTGAATAGATAGATCTGAATCAATTTTCTGTAGAAAACATAAAGTTGGCTAAATGACACATGAAAATATGTTTACAGATTTAATTACTAGGAAAGTCATAAGCCAAAACTGAGACAAGACCTCACACTTGTCAGAAGGCTCTCTTCAAAAAGAAAAGTTATCGATGTTGGTGAGATTGTGGAGAAAAAGGAACACCGTGGACACTGTTGATAGGAATGCAAAGTATTGATTCCATTGCATATATACATCAAATTTTCTTCATCCATTTTTCTGTCAAGGGATGTTGTGTTTGTAGGCCCATGTCAGAAGGCTCTAGAGAATAATCCCATGGGCTGAACTGGTAAACAAGCTGTGAGGAATGTCACATATCCAGGCTGGAGAAGAAATGGCCTACTAAATGTATCCAGTATGGATGGCTGGATAGCCTATGCTGGGTAAGATCCTCAGAGGAAGACAACCTAAGACAGGCACAGCCTGCTGGATAAGAGATGGCCTACTTAATGAAATTCCGTGATGAACTTTAAAAGAATCCTTTATCATATAACATCCTGTGCTTACTGCAGGAGCATGGGGACATAAATAGTTTAATTTTATTAACATTGTTATAACTTAGATGATATGTGAGTTATTGTGCATGTCCTGTATAAATGCTTCTTCTAAGAATAAATAAACAGGGAACTTCTTCGCTTCTCTCCACACAGTGTTTGTGTGTATATGATATCTTGCCACTGACAGGGTTAGTTTAATTTGTTGGGAGTATCTTAAAAGGGTGTTGTATTATATACAATGCTCTTTTTGCACCTACTGAGATGATTATGTGAGTTTTACTTCTCATTCTATTAGTGTGGCATGTCACCTTTATTGATTTGAATATTTTGAAGTATCCTTAAACCCAGGGATAAATCTCTTTACTCATGTATGTGTATGATATATTGAATGTGTTGTTGAATTCATTTTGCTTGTGTTTTGTTGAGAATTTTGGCACAAACGTACATCAGGGCTAATATTCTATATTTTGCGTATAGTGTCCTTTCTAAAATTGTTATGCAAATAAAGCTGGCATCATAAAACAAGTTTGGAAACTTTCACCCCCTTCAAATTCTTGGAAGATTTGGGGAAGAATTGGTGAAAAATTGTCTTCAAATGTATGACAAAATACACCGGTAAAGTCTTCTTGTAAATATTTTTTGGTTTGTGAGATTTGGATTACTGATTTATTCATACACACTTTTGCACAATTTTACTTGCTAATTTCTTCTTGATTTAGTATTGGAAGACATATGTTTCTGGGAATTTGTCTTCTGTTCTAGGTCATTCAATTTGTTGGCTAGTGGTAATTTCTTATGATGCTCTGCATCTCTACAACATCAGTGGTAATATCTTCTCTTTTATTTCTAATTTTATTTCAGTCTTTATTTTCTTAGTGAACCTAAACATTTGTCCACTTTATGTTTAAAAGAAACAGACTTAGGTATTTTTTTTATTTTTTCAATTGTTTCTCTTGTTACTTGCCTTACTCTCATTCATTCAATTTTCTTCTTTATTTTTTGTTTACTCTTAGATTCTTGAGGTGAATGTTAAGTAGTGTGAATCTTTGTATTTCTTTTATTATTAAATGTTATCTATCTATTTATTTATTTACTTATTTATTTATTTACTTATTTATTCATTTATTTATCATTGAAATACTGCCATTTACAATGTGTCAATCTGTGGTGTATAGCACAGTGTTCCACTTCATGCATATATTTGTGTTCCTATTAAATTTATCTTCACGATATTTAACATACTGCCTTGTGTCATACAAATGATGTCTTGAAACAATCTAGTTTTATATATAATGGATAACATTTATAAATCTTCAGCTCCCAAATATATTCTGTCCTATCCCCTTTCTGTAGAAACCATAAGATTATTAAGTAGATCTGCAAGGGTGTTTCCGTTTTGTAGATCAAATCATAGTGTTCTCATCCAAATTTATTTTTAAGGTTCTACATATATCATGTCATGTGTTATTTTTCTTTCTCTTTCTGGCATAATTCAATCAGAATGGCACTTTTTAGGGACATCCATTTTGCTGCAAATGTCATTCCTGTATCATTTTTTATGCCAGAATATTATTCCATTGTGTAAATATGGCATGAATTCTGCATACTGCCATCTGTTGATGGACAAATAGGGTGCTTCCATTTCGTGGCTGTTGTATATATCACTGTTAAGAACATTGGGGTGCAGGTGACTTTTTAATTAGTGTTCTCTTTGATATATACCCAGAAGTGAGATTTCTGGATTTTATGTTAAGTCTATTTTTATTCTTTGGAAGAATCCCCATCCTGTTTTCCACAATGACAGCACCAAACTACACTTGTACCAACAGTGTAGGAGGGTTCACTTTCTCCACAACTTCCCCAGAATTTATTGTCTGTGGACTTTGAATGATGGCCATTGTGACTATCGTGAGGTGATACTTCATTATAGGTTTAAATTGCACTTCTCTGATAATGACAGTGAGCAATTTTTTTTCATATTTCTATGTGACATTTATATGTCTCTAATGGAGAATTGCTTGTTTAGGGCTTCTGCCCATTTTCAGATAGGGTTTCTTGATTTTTATTATTATTATTAGGTTGTATGAAGTCTTTATATTTTGGAAATTAAGACTTTGTCAGTTTCATCACATCTAAATATTTTTTTTAATCCTGTAGGTTGTCATTTTCGTTTGTTTATGGTTCCCTTTGCTGTGCAAAAGCTTATAAGTTTAATTAGGTCCCATTTATTAATTTTGCTGTTACATCCATTACCTGGATACGCTGTTCTAGGAGATCATTGCTGAGATTTATCTCAGAGTGTTTTGTGTATGTTTTCTTCTAGGAGATTTACAGTGTCTTGCCTTATATTTAACTCTTCAGGCCATTTTGTGTTTATTCTTGTGTATGGAGTGATGGAGTGTTCTAACTCCATTGCTCTGATGCCTCTATTCAGTTTTCCCAACAACAGTGGGTGAAGAGATGGTCTTTTCTCTGTCATATTCTTGATTACTCTGTAAAATATTAATTGTACATTGGACTGTAGATCTATTCCTAGGCTCTTTATTCTGTTCCATTGGTAAATATGCCTGTTTCTGTACCAATATCATGTCATTTTGATTATTGTAGCTCTGCAATAGTGTATGGAGACCAGGCGGGTTATTGCTGCAGCCTCTTTATTTGTCTTCAGTATTGTTTTGGAAATTATGGATCTTTTTTGTTTCTATATAAATCTTAGGATCATTTGTTTCAGTCCTAAAAAGAAATGTTTTGCATAATTTGATAGGAAATCACATTAAGTCTGTGGATTGCCTTGGGCAGTATTGCCATTTTAACAATATTATTTATTCCATTATGAGACCATTGGGTATCTTTTCAATTCTTCAAATGTTTTTTGATTTCCTCAATCAATGTTTTCTTGTTCTCCATGTATAAGTCATTCACCTACTTGGTCAGAGATATTCTTAATATTTTATAGTTTTTGGTGCAGTTATAAAAGGGGTTGTTTCTATAATTTGTTTTCCTGTTGATTCAACGTTAGTGTAAAGAAATACAATTGGTTTTTATACATTACTCTGGGTACCTTGCCCAGTTCCTTTTTTACCCTAAGTAATTTTTTGTGAAGCTTTTACACTTTTCTGTATATAGTGTCATGTCTGCATATCGTGACAATTTTACCTCTTCTTTTCCAGTCTGAAACTTTTATTTCTTTTTCTTGTCTGAACATTGTGGCTAGGACTTCCAAGACTATATTGAATTGAAATTGTGAGAATGGGCATCCTGTCTTGTCTCAGGTTTTTTTGGGAAGGGGTTCAGATTTTCACCATTGAGTATTTTGCTAGCTATATTTTTTTCATAAATAGCTTTCATTATGTTGAGATATGGTCCTTCTATGCCCACTGTGATAAGAAATTTTATTGCAAATAGGTGTTAAATTTTATCAAATCCTTTTTCTACATCTAATGAGATGATCATATCATTTTTGTCTTCTCTTTTGTTGATATGGTGTATCACAATTGATTGATTGATTTGCATATGTTAAACCATCCTTGTGTTCCTGGGATGAACCAAACTTGACCATGGTGCATGATTTTTTTTTACGTGATGTTGGATTCTGTTTGTTAATAATTTCTTAAGCACATTTACATCTATGTTTATCAATGATATTGGCCTATAGTTTTCTTTTTGGGGTAGTGTCTTTGTCTGGTTTCATTATCAGGTTGATTTTGGCCTTATGGTGTGAGTCTGGGAGTACTCTCTCCATATCAATCTTTTGGAAGAGTTTGAGGAGGACTGGTATGGATTTTTCTTTGCATGTTTGGTCAAATTCCCCAGTGAAGCTATTTGGGTCTGAATTTTGTTTACAGAGATTTTTTTATTTTATTGATAATTCTATTCCATTTCTGGTGATCTGTCTTTTCAAATGGTTACTTTTTCCTAGATGCAGTATTGGTGGGCTGAATATTTCCAAAAACTTATCCATTACTTCCTGGTTATCCAGTTTGTTTCCATGCAGTTGCTCATGTAATTCCCCTATGATATTTTGTAAATTTGTTGTACACTTTGTAGTTTCTCCATTTTCATTTTTATATTATTTGTGTTCTCTCTCTTTTCTTGTTGGTGAGTCTGTCCAGAGATTTGTCAATTTTGTTTACTATTTCAAAAATAGTTTGATTGATTTTTTTTCTATTTTTTAATCTCTATTTCAATTATTTCTTCTTTCTTTTTTAAATTTTCCCTCTATCTGCTGACTTTTGGTTCTGTTTGCTCTTCTTTCTTGATTAGTTTACATAGAACATTAGATTATTTACTTGCAATTGTTCTTCTACTTTGAGGAGGTCCTTGTCACTATGAACTTACCTCTAAAGTCTGCTTTAACTGTATTCCTTAGACTTTGTGTAGTGTTTTGTCATATTTCTTAAGATATTTTATATTTTCTTCTTTTACTTGATCACCCCCCCACTTGTTTTAGTACCATGTTTTTTAATCTGGATGCTGACATTTTTCTCCCTGTTTTTCTGTGTTTGATTTCTTTTTTCATGGTATTATACACAGAAAAGTTGTTTGAAATAATTTTTATCTTCTTAAATTTGTTGAGACTTCTTCAGTGCCTGAGTTCATAATCTTTCCTAGAAAATGCACCATACGCACTGGAAAAGAATGTATATTCTGTTTTGGGTAGAAGTAATGCTTTGAATGTATCAACCAACTCCAATTATTTAATCATGTCTATTAGTATCTTTTTTCCCTTATTAATTTTCTGTGTGAAAGACCATTCCATTGATGGTAATGTGGTGTTATAGTCTCCTACTGTGATTGTGTTCCCAGTGATTTCTCTCTTATTATCTATTAGTATTTCCTTTATGTATTTAGGTGCTCCTATATTGAGTGCATATATCTTAATGAGTATAATACCCTCATTTAGTATTGCTCCTTTAATCATTATATCATGTCCTTGTTTATCTTTGTCTATGTCCTTTCTTGTAAAGTCTCTTTTGTGTGAAGTCAGTACTACTAGTCCTGCTTTCTTGTTATGTGCATTTGCATGGAATATATTCTTCCATCTTCTGACTTTCAATTGATATCTGTTCCTCTTTCTAAAGTAGGTCTCTTGTATGCTTCATAATGTAGTGTCTTGTTATATTATCCCACCTGACAATATATATCTTTTGATTGAACCACAATGTCCATTAACCATTGTGATAATTATTGATAGACTGGTGTTTATTTCCATTTTGAACTTCATTTTCCAGTTGATTTGGTATTTCCTTTTTGTTCATTTCTTTTTCTTTTTGTGGCTTGATAAGTTTTCTTTTATCTTGATTTCCTTTTGGCTTTGTGACTTCATTGTAAGATTTTGACTTATGGTTACATTGTTTTGTATTTATATTGACCCGTACAATATCTGTTTAATTTAACTGATAAGAATACAAACTCTTACCCATTTTACAGAAAACAGAAAGAAGGAGAAAATACTCTGTATTGTCCTGTTTCACTCTCTGGCCCTTAAAAATTTTGATGTCCTGTTTTACAGCATCATATTTATTCTGTTGTAAGTCATTTTAGTTATTGCCTTTCTAATTATACTTTTCTCTTTTCTATGGCATCCTGCTTCCTTTTAAATTAGAGTAGATCTTTCATTATTTCTTTTTCTCTTTCTAAATTCTTTTAGTATTTCCTTTTGTGGAAGTTATTTATCTCTCCTTCTATTCTAAAAGATCGCCTTGCTTGATAAAGTATCTTAGATTAAAATTTTCTTTCATTCAGGACTTTGAATATGTCTTGCCACTGCATTCTGCCTGCTGTATTTGTGTAGGAAAGGAGTTTAAAAATATTATGTATATAATTATATATATATGTTAAGAACATCTAGAAATGAAGGTAACAAGTAAGGTGAAAACCTATACGTTAAAAAACAGAAAATATTGGTGAAGGAAATTAAAACTGATCCAAAGGAATGAAAAGATCTCTTATGTTAATGTTGTGAAACAATGTGGTTGAAACAAACATACTAATCAAAGGAATCTATATTTAGTGTGATTCATGTCAAAATACCTATGAGATTTTTCCATTAAGTAGAATAAATAATTTCAAAATTTATATGTAACCACTAAGAACATGAGTTGCCAAAATAATCTTGAAAAAGAGTATTAAAACTAATGGTGTAAAGATCTCTGATGTTAAACAGTCCTACAAAGCTTTAGTAATTAAAACAACATGATACTGGCTCAGAAACAGACACCAATCTATAGAAGAGTATAGAGCAACCAGATATAATCCTTCACACCTATGATCAATTAACCCATGAAAATGGAAGCAAGAGTATAAAATGAAGTAAAGACATTCTCCTCAATAATTAGTGCTGAGGAGATTGAACATGTAAAAACTTGATTAGAATATTTCCTCACATTTTACACAGTCCATGAGCACAGAATATCTTTCTATTTATTTTGTTTACATATATTTCTTGCCCCTGTAATTTATACATCTATGTTTAGTTCTTTTATTTCACTTAACAAATTTATTCCTATTTTATTCTTGTTGGTATAAATTCACACACAATTGTTTTCCTAATTTATCTTTCTGACAATTTGTTGTTACTATATAAAAATGCAACATATATATGTATATTGATTTTGTATTCTGCAAGTTTACTATGTTTGTTCATTGGTTCTAACAGTCACTGGAGGAGCCTATGGAGTTTTCTATCTATGCAGAATTATGTCATCTGTAAAAACTTTACTGCTTTTTTACAAGTTGGATGCCTTTTATATTTTTCTTGACTAGTTTTTCTGACTAAGACTTCTAGTAGTGTAATTTAGGACTTGTCAAAATGAGCTACTTTTTCTTATCACTAGACCAGAGGAAAAGCTTCCTGTATGTTAACATTGAACTTGATGTTAGTCATGGGTTTTTCCTATAAGGCTTTTATTATGTTTAGTTACATTCTATCTAGAGCAAATTTGTAAAGAATATTTTTATAAAAAATTAAGATCTGATCTGTCAATAATTCTCCTACATTTATTGAGATTGTTATTTTTTAATTCTTTCTTTTTTAATGGTGGTGTAACATATATTCATTTTTGTATGTTAAATAATATTTATGAATGAGCACTAAATCCAACTTAACTATACTTAATAATACTTATAATATGCCATGAAGTCTGGTTGCTATTATTTATTTAGAATGGAATTTACAGATAGTGAAGGAAAATTTTACATTGTAGTTTGAGTGTATATTTATTTATTTAAAAATTTTATCACTCATTTTGAATTTGGCTTATAATTAATGGAATTTATTTCTAAATAAAGAATATAAATTTTGGAAGAACTGGATTTACTACAGTTTACTGATACAGAACATAGCTATTATTTACAATTAGTACACAAAGCACTTCCCTTAAATTGCTGTATTATACTTACAATGCCAACTGTTTAAGGACTGGGAAACATATTGCTTCCTAAAATGCATTACCTGGTCTTTCCACGTCAACCAACATATACTGTTATTTCTTTGTTTTTTGATTCTTTGTCCTTTAATGGATTCAATGCTGATAGAATGCAAGACCTTGTCCATAACTGTATTTATCAACATCATTTTGAAACACTTAACAGAATCCACAAGAAAATGGATTATAAAGATGACAAGAAACATTTTTCCTTCTAGGGACTGAGAAACCTCTGAGTGAAAGAATGGCAAAAAATAAACATTTGTAAATATACAATAAGGTTGGCTCTTCTGTAATTTAGAGTAGAATATTAAATTACATTTATTACTAATAGCACTGAATTACAATTTAAAACAAAAATTGACCCGTTTGGAATTTCTTACATTTGATTTATTATTTTAATCTAATTTTATTTCATAAATATTTAACATTTATTTATAAACATACCAAATAAACTGATATTTATTCTTCTCATGTTTTGAATATAGTTACTTATTGTAATCAACACAGATAAATACCTACTTCCATTTCCAAATCAAATTATATTTCAGTTTAATTACAAATGATGATGAAATAGTTTTACATTTTCTGTACAGGTTTTGCACAAATTTCACTTTAAATTCCATAACTTTAAAATTATTTTATATATTTTGTGCATTATTTATACTCTGTTGACGGATCTGGTATAAATTTGTGTACAAAAGTATGGAGATTGGATTTATTTCATAGACCCCAAAATTAAATTATTTAAAAAGATATTGTGTGGATAATATTTGCATATCACACTATAAAAATAAGCATCCTATATGTTTCATATTAACTGGATGAATGAGAAGTAAACACTAGCTGAATGTTACACTTCAGTTGCTAGGAGACAACTCGTTTTGAGATGTCACATCTACTAAGGTTGAGAACCATTGTTATAGACTAGCAGTTTATCTGTGCAGGCCTGCCAAAGCAGCATTTGAAGCTGCAGTGCTCAAAATCATGCAGATTAGGAAAGAAGCTGTAGAAAAAGTTATTTGAGATGGCACATATTTCTTCAGAAATTCAGGATGTGTCTAGTAAATTTAGACCAACAGGTTCAGAAAACTCTGGTAAATCTCTATTGTGTGATCAATCATTCTCTGGGGACTTGGACTTGAGATCTATGTTTGAAGAAAATGCTTTTCAGACTTTGTCTGAAAAATCCTTGATAAAAACACCATGTTAGGCACTTTGTGTCTCTGAACCAGATGAAGATAATGATTTTCGTTCACTGAGATTTACAAAAAAACACTGGAAAATGGCTGGGAATGACCAATTTAAATCCATCTGGTGGGATGATAATGGAACTTCCATAGTGATTGATGAAGATGTCTTTAAGAAGGAAGTTTTGGAAATAAAGTCCCCTTTCAGAATATTTGGAACTGGAAGTATGAAAAGTTTAGTTAGACAGCTTAATCTTTATAGGTTTAGTAAAGTGCAGCAGAATTTTCAAAGGTCTGCTTGTCTAGCTGACTTTCTGGCAGAAGCAAAAGAAGTCTCTGTTTTAAGCAAGGTATTTGGAAATTTTTGTTACCAATTGGTAACTTATATATAAAATTTTATTTTATACATCAATCTTCGGTAATATGAATGTAAAGCTGGATTTTGAAAATTGTATAAAACTACTAGTGTTTAAATCCATTATTTTTTTCTGAAAAATGAGGACAGTGCCTTAAGTAGTCAAGATTATGAGAAACTTTGCTTGCAACTATGAATCTTACCAGAAATCTAAATATAGGTAGAAAAGCTGCTTTTAAAAAGTGGCATTCACCATTACTGCAAATGCTAACTCCTAAAATTTCATGAGTATAATATTTAAATATGCATTTTCCAAACCAGGAACTTCAAAATATCGTCAGCAATGTTCATATTCTGATGATATTATCTTTGCATAGTAAACGTGAAATCTGAGGTTTTATAGGTTAGGCTTATTGTAGCCTTCTATTTTGGATAAAAATTACTAAAATCTTTCTCCTTTGGTTGTAGCTGCACTTCTATCATAATCCAAATTTTAAACGAGCCTGTCCCCAGCTTTTAGTGAGAATAAAAAGAAGAGTTGAGATTAAAAATGCCTCTCTGTTATCTTCATTGGCTGTAGTTTCCAAAAAGAAGCACTTTAAAGCAGGGTGTAATGTGGATAATAATAATTCTATTTTTCTGGCTGACACTAGTGGAGAATGTGCATTTTTACTTTCTACAAATTTAAACATGCCTCTAATAAGAAAGCCCTCAACTAGCCACATAATATGTGATATAAATAACCCAATCAGAGGTGATTTTTCTCCTCCATCATCAATGTCAGTAAGACCACCAGAACAAATTGTAGAGGATCAACGTGCTATTTTAAATCAGTTGACCACTGTCAACGGGCACTCTCAAAGCAGCTACACGGAAGCAAATGGCCGTGTTTTGAACTTCATTACAACTACAGCTTCTACTTCTCAGTACAGGATCTTGTCTCCCATACTGAGCAATTATAATGGACTGATGGTGGAGCCTTCAAATTTTCCAAATAGATATCACAACATATCTGCAGATGAAGGTCATTTTTCGAAAGTTCAACAAGGGAGCAACCCACGGTTTACAGTGCCAGTGATATCTGATACATCAGCTACCTTTCTTTCAATGACAATTCATCAGCCATCTTCAGTTTATGAATGTCATCCCAATTACAAATGATCTACCAGATGACTACCAGTTTATGCAGAATAACAAAGATTAAAACTGATGTTGGCAAATATCAACAAATATCTGCAAATTTCTTATTTGAACAATAAACATAGTTGTGTACCACTATTTTCTTTACTTTATTTTTAAATAGAATTAAGAGTTAAAAGGGAGACTAAGTTACCATTTAAAGAAAAAAGAGATATTTTATTGATATGATCATTTGATGGAAAAATATAGTAAATTTAAATAATTTCTTGTAAGGAAGATGAGAAAATGGAAGAATTTGTAAAAAGACTGAAACATGGAGAGAAGGAAAAGTACTAAGTGGTTCTGGTTCATCCGGGAAAGTGTTAAAAGTGTTAAGTTAGGATAGGTTGGAACAGGAGATAAATGCAGGAACCTGCCCAGGGATCATGGTCTCTATAATGTCATCCCTGGAATCATAAATGTCACATGATATAGTCTCAGATGGCACATTCATCATGTGGTAGACTATAAGAAGTAATTTTATCTATGGTCTTCTTTGTGCTGTTCTCAAAGCATTCCAATTGGTGCTTTCAATTCCTGCCCTCAACTGCCTACACTATATTTTCTAGTCAATACTTTCTGTTGCTTTTATGTTCCAGCCAAAGACAAGCTTACATCCTCAGGGTGTCTCTTAATGCCTTTCCAAATCTAAGACCACAACTCAACTTAGTTTAGTCATTTCTTTATAAATCTGGCATCTGACTACCTTGGCATGTCTTTATGTTTCACTGTATCTGGAGATCCATGCAGGCAAATGCTTGTCAGCTATTTTAGCTGCAACCTCACCACATTTCAACAACTCATCCTTCGACTTTGGGTGTCCTCCTTTTACCTACTTAGAATTTTTCTGTCTATTCCCCTTTCCCTGTCTAACATGGATACCAGGACACTAAGCACAGTACATGCCACAGGATGCATTTTAGTATTTAGTGAATGAAAAACACATGTTGACTTAAAGCAAAATCTTCTTTCCTGAAACAACAAAACTCTCATGGATTTCAAACTATTTTGTTATGTTCTTTACTCTTTGCCACAAACTAGCTGTTTTCATAGCCCAAGGACTAGTCACTCAAGATAGTAAATAGAAGTAGGTAAGGAGACAAAGTATTATTTCTTCTTAATTCCTGACTCCAGAGGCCTAAAGCATTCCATTCTCATTTGCTGGAATTTTTCCTGTCTCTTCATCACCCATCCACCCCAAATTATCTGATTCTCTTCCACATACCAATAAATCTACTGCCTTCTAATTAATTTACTTCTTAGAATTAGAGATTTGTCCAGAAGAGACATTGCCATTGCAAACATTTAATTTAGGTTTATACACCCCACATAACTTGTGCCGATTCTAACATTCACACAGTAAGTATCTAAGAGGTATTAGCCCCTTGGATGAGGTGGTCATATTCAGTAACCAGATTGCAGTCTAAAATGTGTGAACTACTAGGAGGCAAGGATGGTAGAATTAAAAATTTGTCCAACTTCAAGAATACCAAATTTCTGCAGATACTAGGAAATATAAAATATCCATGGAAGACTTTGACTATTTCCCATTGATTTAAAATAAACGGTGAAGCATTTTCAGAATGTGAAATGCCAAGATATGCTGGAAAATTGTAGGCAAGGTCAGGGAGCATAAGGCTTCTTCTCACAATGATGCAGCCAGTGTCATCTGATAAGACTGAAATGGCAACATTGAGTCCTGAAACTGTGTCATCAATTGTGAAGAAAGCCTTTCATAATCTGGAGAACTTGAAAATATGCCAGGGTAATCTCTAGCAACATCCCACCAATATGACCTTTGCCAAAAGAAGAAAAGAGCCCACTTGCAGCTGGAGAACTCTGTCTGGACAGCAGTGGCTGTTACTACAACAGGAACATCAAGCTTCTTTATTTGTCAACACAACCCTAATGGTGGAAATTTTGTTGCTTACATTAGCAGTCAAGGGTTCAAATGGGCTGGTTCAGTAGCTAGTTTCCATCTCTCTTATCAGAAAGTGTGTCTTAATGTGATCATCTTAACAAGGTTCTATACTGATAAGTCAAAAGCTGCAGTTTAAATTCAAAATTAGAAATTCTAAGGAAGAATATTATTTGTCCATCTGTAATTTTCTACCAGGGTAAAGCTACACTATTTGCAAAAGTACAAAAGTTGGCTGGTGTTTGAAAACTATACTCTGAGCTCTGTCCACTGAATTCTTCCCACTAAATACTACAAATCTGTCTACCACTGTGTGTGTATGAAGATGGATTGTTAAGCAGTAACTAAGTTTGTCTTAGTTAAGTCATCCGCGAATTATTCCTCTGCATCTGGCAGAATCTCTGTGAAATAAGAGATTCATTGAACCACCAGGTTTTCTTCAGATCAGGGAGAGAGAGATTATATTTTTTCCAGTATTCTAATTGTTATCTGTTCATTGAATCCCGAGTTGATACTAGGGCCAAGCCACTGAACCCTTGAATTGGACTGAGGCATGTACATTTTCCAGTCCCCAGAACAGAGCACAGGACTGTGTCTCCTTTTTAATTTAAGCTTATGTCTAATTTTTTTCTCTTATTTTCATTGTTGACACAACTTATTTTGGCTTTGAACACCCGTTGACTAATTTATAGAGACTGAACCACTGACTTACTCACATTCACCTAGAAATTGCAATAACCTATCTTTCCTATGACTACCTGGAATAGAGTGAGCATAGTCATAATTTTGAAAGCAGTTCTCTGTCCTAATAATGCAGAAACTTTACACTTCTTTGCCCAGCACTTGAGCAAGAATTATTGTTTTGGATCTCAGGGATTATCCTCACATCCCCTAATGCAACCATGAGAAAACACCACATTGTTTTCCAAAATGTAGTCTTTGTCAGTATTGCATTCCCATTGCAAAACCGTTAAGAATTGTAGGAGTTCTGAGATTTTTCCATGCTGAGATTTTTAGCAACCTTGCATATTCATTTCCTACAGATGATATCAGGGAGATGAGACCATCGGTCACAGACAGTGAACTTTGTCACTCAGAGCGAGAGCAGCCAGGGTTAAATTTGAATCCATTCCCTAATCTCAGATGAATACACAGAGTGAAATTTTGATGCCTGCAAAAAGAGTGGGCTGTTAACATGAAGAAAATTTAAGGCATGGTAAAGCACTAATTTTATTATTATCTTTATGCATAATTTATTAGAATCACTTACTTATTATTATCTTTACCTACGATAAGTATATCATGACTCAAGTTTACTTACTGCAAAAGCAATCATGAGAAATGACATGGGAAAAAATGACCATTGAATTTCCATTTTTCCTTCCGCTTTTATTGAGATATAATTAGCATAAAACATTGTGTAAGTTTAGGTGCACAGGATAGTGATTTGATTTATAAGTATCATGAAATAAATATCATAGCTTCTTTAGGGAGAATTCATTATCTCATTTAGATACAAATTCAAAGAAATACATTTTGTATTTTTGTTGTGATGAGAAAACATATGGTCTAATCTCTTAACAACTTTCATATAGAACATAAAGCAGTATTAATTGTAATTTTCATGTTACTATGATTCATCCCTAGAACACGTTTATTTTTCGGCTGGTGGTGTGTAGCATTTGAGTGCCTGAATCAATTTCTCCTTTCCCAACCCCGACTCTGTTAACTACAAATCAAATTTTTTTTCTATAAGTATGTTTGTTTGTTTTTGAAGTGTACTTTAATGTATAAAACTGTTTGTTTCTCTTACATAACATACTTTTTGCTATTTTTAATACATTTAAAACTGATCACAATATTAAATCTATTTATTATATTTTGCTATTTAAAATATTTCATAGTTATTGACTATTCCCCATACTGTATATTTCTCTTCCCTGACTCGTTTAATTTGCAACTGGAAAATTTTCTCTCTTAATTATCCTCAACTATTTCTTTTTCTTCACCACATTTCCCTCCTTCTTGTGAGCAACCTGTTTTTTCTATATCTATATCTCCATTTCTGTTTTGTTATGTTCATTTGTTTTAATTTCCAAATAGGTGTAAAACCATTCAGCATTTGTCATTCTCTCTCTGACTTATTTAACTTAGCGTATTACCCTCTTAGTCTACCCATTTGTTGCAAATGACAAGAACTTATTCTTTTTAGAGCTAAGTAATAACCCACTGAATTATATAGATATATTAATATATATATATATATTTAGTGTGTTTATATATTATATATATATATAAATCTCTAGTTAATAGATGGGTTGATATATATACTATAAGCACACATCTTCTTTACCCATCATCTATTGATGAGCAATTAATTTTCTTCTATATCCTGGCTATTGTAAATAATGCCACAGTGAATATAGGTTTGAATTTTTCTTTCCTGATTAGTGTTTTTATTTTCTTGCAATAAGTATCCAGATATGGAAATGTTGGATCATATTTCATTTTTAATTTTTAGATAAAATTCCATACTGTTTTCCACAGTGGCAGCACAAATTTACATTCACTCAAGTAGTGAATTAGGGTGCTTTTACTTACATCCTCACCAAAACTTATATTTTTATCTTTTTGATAATAGTCATTCTGACAGGACTGACATAAAATCTCATTGTGTTATGGACTTGCATTTTTCAGATGGTTAGTTATATTTACTGATTTCATGTGCCTGTTTGTTACTTTCCTCCACTGAATATTCATTTTTAAAATGGTCTAAATGACCATAACTCTCTGATTTCATTTTTAGGCATTGCGTTGTGTTCCATTATTCTGTTTCTTCCGTGCCACTACCATATTCTTTTTAGTACTGTTGCTTTGTATTATAGATTAAAAATAGGGACAGTGATACATCCTCTTTGTACTATGTCAAAGTTGTTTGTGTTTTTAGTTTGGTTGTTTTCTTTCCTTTTCTTTTTTCTGTGATTTCAACTCTTTTGTGTTTACATGTAAATTTAAGAATTAATTATTTTAAGTGTCTGAAAATGCCCTTGGTATTTTCAAAGGCTCTTAATTTAATTTGTGTAATTTCTTGTCTAGTACTGTCACTTAAACAATATTTTTCCTAATCTATTAACAGAGTATATCCTTTCATCTGTTTGCATTATGTTCAATTTGTGTTATAAATATTTTATAGCTTTTTGAGACTAGTCCTTTACCTCCTTGGATGGATACATTTCTTGATTTTTTTTGTAATGTAACTCTAAATGATACAGTTCCCTTACTTTCTCTGTCTGTTAGCTTGTTGTTAGTGTGTAGAAGTGCAAGATTTCTGTATGTTAATTTTACATTCTGAAATTTTACCAAATGCATTGATAAGCCCTCGTAGTATAGTGGCATCTTATTTAGGATTTCTTTTTAAAGTATTTCATCTGCAAACACATTCTTTTACTCCTTTTCTGAAATAGCTAATTTTATTTACTTTTATTTTGGATAGCTATGGCTAGAATTTCCAATACGATACTTAATAAAAGTGGTAAGAGTGAGCATTCTTGACTTCCTCCTGCTCTTAAAGGAGATGCCTTCAGCTTTTAATCAGTGAGTGTCATGTTAGATGAGTTCTTATCATATATGACCTTAACTGTGTTGAAGTATGTTTCCTTATGCCCACTTTGAGGAGAAATATAATCTTAAATAGATACTGAATATGTCACAATATTTTATGACTCTTTCTAGGTGACCATGTAATATTTATTCTTCAAATTGTTAGTGTGATGTATCATATTAATTAATTTCTGGGTAATGAATTACTTTTGCATGCCTGGAAGGAAATGGACTTAATCATAATGTATAAACCTTTTAATGTATTGTTTGCTTTGCTAACATTTTAGTGATAATAGTGTGATACAGATAGGTGGTGTAGGAATCCTTCCTTCCTCTTCAAAATTTTGGAATTCTCAGAGACGTATTTTTGATTGCTCTTCTCTAAATTTTTGGCAGGAGTCACCTGTGAAGCTGAGTAGGGCTGGAATTTTGTTTCATGGGAGATTTTATTTAATTACTTATTCAATTTCATTAGTGATAATCTGTTCATATTTTCTATTTCTCATTCCATCCTGGAGATTAAGTGTTTCTAAGACATTGTCCATTTCTTCTAGGTTATCCATTTTTATTGGCATATAATTTGTTATGTCTTCTTTGTGATGCTTTGTGTTACTTTGATATAAGCTGAAACTTCTCATTTATTTTGGAGCTTATTAATCTGTACTCTCTAATTTGCTCATGAGTCTAGTTACAGTTTATCAATTTTAGTTTTCTTTCAAAAGGCATTATTTAGTTTGATTAGATGTTTCTATTTTTAATCTTTATTTTATTAATTTATGTTCTGACCTTTCAGCTGTCTTTCCTTCTAATTACTAGTTTGTTTATTATTTTGCTACATCTTTTGTTTGTAAGATTGTGTTATTTAAGAGAGATGTTTCTTCTTTGTATAAGTGGGATTATTTTGCTATAAGCATCCCTATTAATACTCCTTTGGCTATACCCCATGGACTTTGTTTTTGTAGTCATATTTCTTTATATATTTTTTCTTTGATTTATACAGCAATCCATTTGTTGTTTAATATTGTATGATTTATCCTCCACACTTTACTATTTTTCCCAGGTTTCTATTTTTAGTAAATTTCTATTCTCACAGAATCCATAAGTTTCTTCACAAAACAAGGAGAAAAATACTAAAATTTATACAAAAATATGAAATGCACAAGTTTTCTAAAATTATCTTTCAAAAATGAACAAAGTTGTGGGTATTATCCTCCCTGACTTTAGAACATACTACAAGGCTACAGTAATGAAAACATCAAAATATTGCTCTAAAAGAAACACATACATCAATGGAACAAAATAAAGAGTCCTAAAATAAACACACACACATATGGTCAATTAGTCTACAATGAAGGAGGCAAGAGTATACAATGGAAAAAAGGCAGTCTCTTCAACAAGTAGTTATGGGAAAACTGGACAGTACATGTAAAATGAAGGTGCAAGAGCACTTCCTTCCATAATATATAAAATAAGATAAAAATGGATTAATTTCCTAAATGGAAAGACTGAAACTATACAATTTCTGACCAAAAACAGGAGCAGAACTGACTTTGAGATAAATCAAGGCAATATTTGTTTTTGATCTACCTCCTAAGTAGAAAAAAAGGAAAACTAAAAATAACAATTTTTAGTTTACTGAGGAAGCAATAGATGTACTATGTGTTATTGAGATTCCACTTCTTGTATAAGTGTGAAGTGCAAAACCTTTTGCAGAGCAAATGAAAGCTTCAATATGTAGCATATCAGACTCAATATTTAAAAACAAAGGCCACAAGTTAAAAATAGTTTAAGGATCTTCATGGAAAATTTTCAAAAACACACATGTGGATGATTTTCATGCACATAAATAGAAACGTAACGTTGTTACTCATTAGGAAATTGTAAATCAAAACCAGGATGAAATATAATCTCACAGCAACCAAAATGGTTATTAAAAAAATTCTTCAAATGACAAACATTAATAAGAAAGTCGGTAAGAGGGAACCCAGGTACAATTTTGGTGGAAATATAAATTGATACATCCACTTTAAAAAATGTATGGAGAGTGCCCAGAAAATTTGTAATAGAAACATTATTTCTTGCAACTATTCAAGTTTTGGTACAAATTTGAAAAAAATGAAAACATTAAATTTAAAGGATATATTAACCTCAATGTTCTTAACAACATCATTTATAATAGCCAAGGATAGATGCACAACTCAAATGCCCATCAACGGATGATTGGCTGAAGTAGATGTGAAATATAGATAACATAATAAATACTTAGTCATTGTCATATCAAAAAATAAAATTCTGCCTTTCAGAGCAATGAGACTGGACCCAGACAGTGTTACACATAGGAAAATAAGTCATACGGAGAAAAACACTCTACGTTATCATTTACATGAGGAAACTAAAGATATAAGAGAAATAATCATAAAAAATAGAAACAGAATCACATATATATGTGTAGTGTACCAAGTAGTGGTATCATGTGGGGACAGGGAAGAAGGATGGAGAAGACAGAAATGTGCAAGCTACTAGTTATAAATTAGAGAAGCAACAGGGCTGTATTTACAGCATAGAAATATATTTTAATATATTAAATGACTTTAAAGAGATTATAGTCATATACTATAGTAAAATGTGCATGTATGTGGGAAAAGCATTGAAGAAAAGACCCCAGGAAAAACAAAATATTGTGTAGAACTCTGATATTAAGGGAGGTGATTTGTTCACTTTCTTTACTGTTCTTAAAATTTCCATAGTAGAATTTAAGCTTTTAAATGAAAAAGCATATACTTTTGAAAAAGTGATATAAATTAAATTTATTTCTGTCTCTCCCCTTAAATCAACAATCAGTGAAACGATCACATCTCAACAAAAATAACTACAACACAAAACAATACTCCAGAACGCATGTGTACAGCTGAAGTTTGGTGGGCTAAAACACATAAAGGTGGCTGAACTGAGGGAAGAGCAGGGTTGTTGCCTGCGTCCAAAGCCCACTGACTAGGGTATCTGAGCCCACAGATTCAGAGTACCCAGTAGATACAGGGTCTCAGTGATTCACACAGTTTTAGCCTCCAAGTTCACCAGTACACATGGTCACAGGTAACTAGGAGGGAGCCACAATGGAGACAGAAATTCCATCCTTCAGACACTCAGACATTCATGACACTGTCCCTACTCCCCATTCAAAGTGGTGGAGAAAAGGTACCTTGCAACACTGGATATGGCAAAGGCACTTGCCTGAATCCAACTACCCACCTGTGTTTACACCTTTCTTCATTGTGTACACTGAGTCTCAAGGGATATCAAATAAAAGGAAGGGTTTGCTGTCCCAGGGACAACAGTGGCATTAACCTCCATAGAATTCTAAGAAGTTACAATGAAAGCACATGTTTTATCCAAAAAGTAGCGACTGAAAAGTGCCATTTTGAAATATTATCAGAGGTAGATCAGGTAAGTAAAACCAAAAATTGTGCAATATTACAAACTACCAGATAACAACAGGAAAGAATCCAACTCCCAATCTGTTATTTAGTGTCTTCAGAGCAAAAATTTACTAAAACCATGACCAATCACAGTAACATTATAACGCACACACACACACAGATACACACGCACAGAAATCGAAACAGACGCACACACACACACACACAATTTCAACACTGCAACAAACTTAAAGTTATGGAATATTGCCATATAACTAATAGGGGATCCAGAGATATATCATACAGAAACTCAATACAAAAAACAAAACCCAGAAAGCAGTTTACTCAGCTCTGGATTAAAATAAATGATGATAAGGTATATATTACCTAAGAGATTGAAACTATAAAATAACCAAACATTATTGGAGGACCAGATGAACTTAGTAAATGAGATGAAGAATGCAACAGAAAGCATTGGAAGAAGACTGTCTTTGTGAAAGAGAGATTAGCAAACTCCCCAATACAAAACTGGAAATGAAAGGAGATGGCAGAGATACAAGATATTGAAAAGTGAGGAAATTCTATAATAGCCATCAGATTTCTTCAAGAAGTGCACATTAGAGTGAAATTCTGGATGGAGAAGAAACTTAGATGGCAGCTGATGGTTTATTTTAAGAAGTAATAGTTGATAAATTCGCAAACCTGGGTAAGGAACTGATATACAAGTGTGTGAGCCAAGAAAACACCAATAACTTTAAGACAAAGAGACCTCCTTCAATATATGTGATATGCAAATTGGCAAGTCAATGACAGAGTCAAATTTTAAATGCAGCCAAAAAAGGTTATGATAATCTACAAAGGAACCCCCATTAGGCTATCAGCAGTTTTCTGAGCAGAAAACATATGCCAAGTGTAAATAAAATGACATTTTCAAAATACTGAAATAAGAAATCTCTCACCGAGCGGCCCCCCGCCTTTCGGGCAGGAACACAACCCCTGACCGAGGTGCTGGGAGAGGGCACGACCCGCCCTCCTGACTGGCCAGTCTGCAACATCTGACTGCGGCATCCGGAGGGGCAGTGACCCGCCCGCCCGCAGCAGAGGAGAGCTGCATCTGACCCCGTGTTAGGAGTAGGCGAAATCTGCTTGCCCACAGGTGCTGGGAGCAGCACAGAAGAGGGCGCCAACGGAGGGCCTATGAAAACAAACTGAGCTTCCAAAACAGGACGAAGACAGAAGGACTTCACATTAAAAGCACACAGACTCCAGGAGAACACCGACAACCCCCTTTTTTTTTTGTTTTGTTTTGTTTTTTAAATCTGCTTTTACCTGTTATATTTTCAATTACTCTCTTAATTTTTACTTCTTAATTCATTTCTATTTCTCTTGGGTTTTGATGTCCTGTTATTGACTAGAAACAGGTTTCAAATACATCTATTCATCTCCCCGCCCCCCCCCTTTTTTTAAAGGTTTAAAAAAGGACGTCTCAACCTGATTAATACTCTGCTTCAACTCGCTCTTCTATTATTCATTATACACTGTTTTCAAACCCTCTTTCTCCCTTCTTTTAAAAATCTTTCTCTCTCTCTCTTTTTTTCTTTGTGTTTTTTTCTACGTTCTATTCCTAAATAGGCATTAGATAGATAAAATCCTTAAGATCCAAAATAGACAACTGATACTCCATAAACCACAGTGCCAAAGAGGTATGAGCAAGATGAAGAAGCAGAGAATCCTTTCCCAATTAAAAGAACAAGAGGAATCCCCTGAAAGAAAGATCAATGAAATAGACATCGATAGCCTACTAGATCAAGATTTCAAAAAAGGAGTGATCAAATTGCTGAAGGAATTAAAAGAGATAGTGTTTAGAGATATAAAATATGTCAAAAATGAAATTGAAGCTATAAAGAAGAGCCAAGTAGAATGGGTAAACTCATTGACAGAGATGAGGAATGATCTAATAGCTGTACAAAGCCGACTAGTTAATGCAGAGGAACGAATTAGTGATCTAGAAGACAGGGCAACAGAAAGCACCCATTCAGAAGAACTACAAGATAAGCAAATAAAAAATAATGATAATAGCATAAGGGACCTATGGGATAATATAAAGCGCCCCAATCTTTGCATAATAGGGGTCCCAGAAGGGGAAGAAGGATCAAAGGGGATTGAAAAGGTTTTTGAAGAAATCATGACTGAAAACTTACCAAACTTAAAGAAGGAATCAGATATACAAGTACAGGAAGCTCAGAGGGTCCCAAACAGGAAGAACCCAAATAGACCCATACCAAGACATATCATAATGAAGATGGCCAGAGTCAAGGATAAAGAAATGATTCTAAAGGCAGCAAGAGAAAAGAAAAGAGTGAATTACAAGGGAACCCCCATAAGGCTCTCAGCTGATTTCTCTACACAAACACTACAGGCCAGAAGGGAGTGGCAAGATATATACAAAGCCCTGAATGAAAAAAAGATGCAGCCTATGATACTTTATCCAGCAAGGCTATCCTTTAGGAGAGAAGGAGAAATAAAGAGTTTCAAAGACAAAAAAAAGCTGCAGGAGTTTAGCAACACTAAACCCATGCTAAAAGAAATATTGAAAGGGCTATTCTAAATAGAAAAGCAGCAGGATGCTACAGAAATGAGAAACGTACAACTGGAAAGGTGATAACTCATGAATTCCAAATAAAGAAAACACGAAATTATAAAAGAAGACATACAAATCACTGAAAGTGGGAGAGGGAGGCAGGGAAATATACAATTTTTTTCTTTCTTTTTTAAATATTTTTAACAGTAGGATGGGTTTGAGATCATGTTATTATCAGTTTAATAAAAACGGGTATAGGTTAATAGATTTACAAAAAAGTGTAACCACAAGTCAAAAATTTACAAGGGAGTCACAAAAATTAAATAAATCCATGATAATACAAAGGAAAATTACCAAACCACAAAAGGAAGAAGAAAGGAACAAAGAGGATATACCAATTCAACTGCAAAGATAAGTTCAAAATGGCAATAAACACATATCTATCATTAATTACTGTAAATGTCAATGGACTAAATGCTCCCATCAAAAGACATAGAGTGGCAGAGTGGATAATAAAGCAAGAACCTTCAATATGCTGTATAAAAGAGACCCACTTTAGGGTGAAGGACACATATAGATTGAGAGTGAAAGGATGGAAAAGGATATTCCATGCAAATGGAAAAGCCAAAAAAGCAGGTGTTGCAGTACTGATTTCAGACAAAATAGACTTTAAAACAAAGGCCATAAAGAAAGATAAAGAAGGACATTTTATAATGATTAAAGGAGTGATACAAGATGAAGATATTACACTCGTTAATATATATGCATTCAATATAGGAGCACCTAAGTACATACAAGAATTACTAACAGAGATAAAGGGGGATATTGATGGGAATACAATCATAGTTGGAGATTTTAACACTGCATTAACATCACTAGACAGATCTTCCAGACAGAAAATAAACAAGGCAACAGAGAAATTAAACACTACAATAGAAAAACTACATTTGGTGGATATTTTCAGAGATTTACACCCCCCAAAAATAGAATATACATTCTTTTCAAGTGCACATGGAACATTTTCCAGGATCGCTCTTGTACTTAGACACAAAAGAAACCTCAACAAGTTTAAGAAGATAGAATTTATCTCAAGCATCTTTACTGACCACAATGCCATGAAACTGGAAATCAACAACAGAGAAACAAAGGAGAAAAAAAGAAAAGCATGGAGATTAAACAATATGTTATTGAAAAAACAATTGATCAATGAGGAAATCAAAGCTGAAATTAAAAAATACGTTGAGACAAATGATAATGAAAGCAAAACCACTCAAAACCTATGGGACACAGCAAAGGCAGTGCTAAGGGGGAAGTTTATAGCGATACAGGCCTTCCTCAAAAAAGAAGAACAATTCAAATAAACAAGTTAACACACCTCTTGAATCAATTAGAAAAAGAACAAAAAGCCCCAAAAAGCAGCAGAAGGAAGGAAATAATAAAGATCAGAGAGGAATTAAATACAATAGAGATTAACAAGACCATAGAAAAAATCAACCAAACCAAAAGCTGGTTTTTTGAAAAAGTAAATAAAATCAACAAACCTCTGGCCAAACTCACAAAGAAGAAAAAAGAGAGAGCACAAATTAGCAAACTAAGAAAGGAAAATGGAGAAATTGCAACAAACAAAATAGGAATACAGAATATCATACGAGAATATTATGAAAAACTATATGGAACCAAACTGGATAACCTAGAGGAGATGGACAAGTTTCTGGAAATGTACTGTCCACCAAAACTGAATCAAGAAGAAACTGAACACTTGAAAAATCCGATCACTAGAAAGGAAATAGAAATAGCAATTAAAAACCTCCCTATAAATAAAAGTTCAGGACCGGATGGCTTCACCGGGGAATTCTACAAAACATACAAAGAAGAACTCATATCAGTCCTTCTCAAACTCTTCCAGACGATTGAAAAGGAGGGAATACTCCCAAACTCATTCTATGAAGCCACCATCACCCTGATACCAAAACCAGGCAAAGACACTACAAAAAAAGAGAATTATAGGCCAATATCACTGATGAATATAGAGGCCAAAATCCTCACCAAAATTTTAGCAAATAGAATCCAACAACACATAAAAAAGATTATTCATCATGATCAAGTGGGGTTCATCACTGGGACACAAGGCTGGTTCAACATACGGAAATCAATCAATGTAATACGTCACATCAACAAGAGAAAGGACAAAAACCACATGATCATCTCAATCGATGCAGAAAAAGCATTTTATAAAATTCAACACCCATTTATGATAAAAACTCTCGCCAAAGTGGGTATAGAGGGAACATATCTCAACATAATAAAAGCTATATATGACAAATCTATAGCCAGCATAGTTCTCAACGGTGAAAAACTCAAAAGCTTCCCACTAAAATCTAGGACAAGACAAGAATGCCCACTATCACCACTCGTATTCAATATAATCCTGGAAGTCCTAGCCACAGCAATCAGTCAAGAGAAAGAAATAAAAGGGATCCAAATTGGAAGAGAAGAGGTAAAAGTGTCATTATATGCTGACAACATGTTACTATATATAGAAAATCCTAAAAGGTCCACAAAAAAGCTACTAGAGCTGATCGAAGAATTCAGCAAGGTAGCAGGTTACAAAATTAATGTTCAAAAATCAGTTGCCTTTCTTTACACTAACGATAAATCAACAGAAAAAGAAAGTAAAGAAACAATCCCCTTTAAAATAGCACCCAAAGTAATAAAATATCTGGGAATAAATCTAACCAAGGAGGCGAAATTATTATACACAGAAAACTATAAACCATTGATGAAGGAAGTTAAAGAAGACTTTAAAAAATGGAAAGATATTCCATGCTCCTGGATTGGAAGAATCAATATTGTTAAAATGGTCACACTGCCCAAGGCAATCTACATATTTAATGCAATCCCTATCCAATTACCCAGGACATATTTCACAGAACTAGAACAAATCGTAATAAAATTTATATGGAACCATCAAAGACCTAGAATTGCTAAAGCATTATTGAAGAGAAAGAAAGAGGCTGGAGGAATAACTCTCCCAGTCTTCAGACAATTCTACAGAGCTACAGTCATCAAGACAGCATGGTATTGGTACCAAAACAGACATATAGACCAATGGAACAGAATAGAGAGCCCAGAAATGAACCCACAAACTTTTGGTCAACTCATCTTCGACAAAGTAGGCAAGAATATACAATGGAATAAAGACAGTCTCTTCAGCAAATGGTGTTGGGAAAACTGGACAGCAGCATGTAAAACAATGAAGCTAGAACACACCCTTACACCATATAAAAAAATCAACTTAAAATGGATTAAAGACTTAAACATAAGACAAGATACAATAAACCTCCTAGAGGAAAACATAGGCAAAACATTATCTGACATACATTTCAAAAATTTTCTCCTAGAAGAAATAAAAGCAAGAATAAACAAATGGGACCTAATGAAACTTACAAGCTTCTGCAGAGCAAAGGAAACCAGAAATAAAACAAGAAGAAAACTTACGGAATGGGAGAAAATTTTTGCAAGTGAAACTGACAAAGGCTTGATCTCCAAAATATATAAGCAGCACATATGACTCAATAAAAAAAAAATAAACAACCCAATCGAAAAATGGGCAGAAGACCTAAACAAGCAACTCTCCTAGGAAGACATACAAATGATCAAAAAGCACATAAAAAATGTTCAATATCACTAATTATCAGAGAAATGCAAATCAAAACTACAATGAGGTATCACCTCACACCAGTCAGAATGGCCATCATTCAAAAATCCAAAAGTGACAAATGCTGGAGAGGCTGTGGAGAAAGGGGAACACTCCTACACTGCTGGTGGGAATGCAGTTTGGTGCAGCCACTATGGGAAACAGTGTGGAGATTCCTCAAAAGACTAGGAATAGACTTACCATATGACCCAGGAATCCCACTCCTGGGCTTGTACCCAGAAAGAATTCTATTTCAGGATGACACCTGCACCCCAATGTTCATAGCAGCACTATTTACAATAGCCAAAACATGGAAACAACCTAAATGTCCATCAACAGGTGACTGGATAAAGAAGATGTGGTATAATTATACAATGGAATACTACTCAGCCATAAAAACCGACAACATAATGCCATTTGCAGCAACATGGATGCTCCTAGAGAATGTCATTCTAAGTGAAGTAAGCCAGAAAGAGAAAGAAAAATACCATATGAGATCGCTCATATGTGGAATCAAAAAACAAAAACAAACAAACAAAAACAAAGCATAAATACAGGACAGAAATAGATTCATGGACGGAGAATACAGACTTGTGGTTACCGGGGGGAGGTAGAGGGTGGGAAGGGATAGACTGGGATTTCAAAATTGTAGAATAGATAAACAAGATTACACTGTATAGCACAGGGAAATATACACAAAATGTTATGATAAATCACAGAGAAAAAAAAGAAATCTCTACTTTGCACAGTTATCACTTAGGTGTAAAGTGAAAATAAAAACTTTACCAGACAAACAAAACCTGAATGAGATATAAAACAAAACCGAGACACCTTACAAGAGGTGCAGAAAAGAGCTCTCCTAAAAAGAATAAAATGGCAAAAATACGCAAAACATTGAACAAAATACTAAGTAGAGACCACGAGAAAGTTGCAACTGTTTCTTTGGGTATGTTTTTAAACGCTACTATTCTATATGGATTAAAGAGAGGAAAATAGGAAATCATTTGCAATAAATGTAGATACATCAATCTGGTATGATGTTCACAAAAGTTAAAGAAATAATTTGAGTCAGTATTCATAAAAGGAAAAGAGTGAAAATAAAACAATATTAAAGGAAGATGCTATCAGTGGAAAAAGGACTAAATTATACACGAGATGTTTTATTTTTAATTGACATATGGTAGATGTACTATATTGTCTTGTTTCATATGTACGGCATAGTGATTCCAACCACATTGTAGATTATATTGCATTATAATTTATTACAATAATTGTAACATACAATTATTATATGTTATTGTGTATAATTCCCTGATCTATAGAGATTATCCTTGTTGCTTATCTCCTTAATGTATACTTCTTTGAATCTGTCAATGCCTACCATTAAATACTGTTTCCCTTCCCCTTTGGTAAACATAAATTTTTTCCATATCTTTCAGTCTGCTTCAGTCTTGTCTATCTAATCTCTCTATCTCTATACCATATCTCAATCAATCTATCTATCGATCTGTCATCTATTATCTATCTATCTATCTATCTATCTATCTATCTATCTATCTATCTATCATGTATCTATGTATCTTTCTATGTATCTATTGATCTGTCATCTATCAATAGATATCTATAAATAGATGTACCCAGATATTTGTTATTATTTAGATTCCACATATAAATTATATTATTTACTTTTGTCTTTGTCTAAGTTACTTCACTAAGCACAATATTTACTAAGCCCATTTATGATGCTGAAATAGCAATGTGTTATACTTTTTCATGGCTGAGTAATATTCCATTGCATATTTATAGAAACATCACATATTCTTAAGTCCATATTCAACAGTGGACTCTTGGATTGCTTCCGTGCCTTGCATATTATAAACAGTGCTGTTGTGAACATTGGTTCTTCTCAATTTAATGTTTTTCCCGAGATTTCTCCTAGGAGAGGTATTACTGTTTCATATGGTAGTTCTATTTTAACTTTTTAAAAAATCTGAATACTGTTTTCCATAGAAGTTGTACCAATTTATATTCCTACCAAAGTATACAAGAGATTTGTTTCCTCCACATCGTCTCCAACACTTTCTATTTGAAGACTTTTTGATAATAGCCATTTGACCAGTGTGAAATGATACCTCATTGTGGTTTTGAACTGCAATTACCAATAATTATTATTGTTGTGCATTTTTATCACTTGCCTATTACTCATCTGTATGTTTTCTTTGGAAAAATATTAACTAAGGTACTCTGCTCTTTTTTTGATTGGGTTTTTTTTTCACATTGATTTGGGTAACTTAAATCCATATTACATCTATTAACCTACATCTATTAACCCCTGGTCACTTGCATTGTTTGCAAATATGTTCTCCAATTACACAGGCAATGAATTCATTTCATTGATAGTGCCCTTAGCTGTGCAGAAGTTTTCAAGTTTGTTTATGTCTCACTTGCTTATTTTTGCTTTTATTTCTTTTGCCTTAGGAGACTGATATAAGAAAGTGTTCCTATGATATATATCGAATTGAGTATCACCTATATAACATTCTGGCAGTTTTATAGTATCAGGTCTTACATTTAGGTCCTTAATAAACTTGGAGTTTATTTTTGTATATGATGTCTGGGAATGCTCTAATATCACTGTTTTACATGTAGATGTCCAGCTTTCCCAACACCATTCATTGACGAGACTGTCTTTTCTCCATTGTGTACTCTTGCCTCTTTTATCATTGGTTCATTACTCATAGGTGTGTGGAATTATTTCTAGGCTCTCTATCTGTTTTTATTGATTATATCTCTGTGCCAATGCCATGCTGTTTTTATTACTGTAGGCTTATAATATACTAAGGAATCCGGCAGGTTTATACCTCCAGAGTTGTTGTTTTTTCTAAAGACAACTTTGGCAATTTTTAATGGTTTCATGTAAATCGTAGAGTTATTTATTTTTTGGTTCTGTGTGAAATACTACAGCTTTGTAACAGGAGTTGCCATAAATCTATAGGTTTCTTTGTGTAGTACGGCCATGTTAGCAATATTAACTCCTTCAATCCAAGAGCACAAGGCATCTTTTCATTTCTTTGAGTCATTTTTAATTTCTTTGTCAATTTTTTTTTAATTTTCAGTGTGTAGGTCTTTCATATATGTGGTTACATTTATTCCAAGATGTTTGGTGGGATGGGATTTTAAATAGTATTGCTTTCAATGGCCATTTTATGGTATCTCATGATTAATGTGTAGAAATGCAAGAGACTACTTTACATTAATCTTGTACCCTGCTCTGTTGCTGAAATTATTGTTCATAATAGTCTCTGTGGAGCACTTAGGACTCTGTGTAGATTGTTATGTCATCAGTACTGGTGACAATTTTGCCTCTTTCTTTCCATTTGGCATTTCTTTTACTTCTTTTTCTTTCCTTTCCTTTCTTCTTTTACTCTGGAACAGAAGTCCTGAGAGTAGAAATACTTGTGTTGTTCCTGAATTTACCCAGAAGACATTCAGCCTTTCCCCTGGGTATTATAAATTGTTAAAAAATGGCCTTTAGTATGTTGAGAGATATTCCCAATGTAATCACATTCAGGAGAGTTCTGATCATGAATGTATGTCAAATTTTGTCTAATGATTTTTCTGTTTGTATTGACATGTTCCTGTGAATTTTGTCCTTCCATATTAAATTTTTGTCATGCTGATTGACTTATGTATGTTGAACCATCTTTGTGACCCTGGAAGGAATCGAACTGATCCTTGTGTATAATCCTTTCTATGTATTCCTGGATTAATTTGTTGATGTTCTGTTGAGGATTTTTTAATATATATTCATCAAGGATATTTGCTTTACATTTTCATTTTTTTTGTAGTGTCTGTGACTGGTTTTGTTTTCATGGTATTGGTGGCTTCATAGAATAACTGAAGGAATTTTCCTTCCTCCATCATTTTTTGAAATAGTTGGGAGGAAAGAGGTTTTAGTGAATGCATCCAGGCATTTTTTTCAAGGGGTGTTTTTAAAATTATAGATATTATTTAACTTATACTGATTGCTCTTTCAAGTTTATTGTTTTCTCTTTATTCAGTGTTGGCAAGCTGTACGTTTCAAGAAATTTGTCCATTTCTTTAAGGTCCAGTTGTTTGTCACGTAACTGCTCAGAGTGCTTTCATAATCTTTGTTTGCATTTCTGTAATATCAGATGTTATTTCAACTGTTTCATTTCTTATTTTGTTTGTGTCCACTCTGTATTTCTTGATAAGCCTGGCTAAATGCTTATCAGTTTGTTAATATTTTTAAGAAAAATTAAAGCTGTTGATTTTATGACATTTAATTTATTTTTTAATTTTTTATTTATTTTGAACCTAATCATTAAAGATTTCTCATTCTACTGCCTTTGGGTTTTGTTTGTTCTTATTTGTAGTTATTTTTGGAGGTAAGCTTGGTCCTTTGTGTCAGGTTTCTCTTTTTCCTTGTAGAAGGCCTGAATTGTTCTAAACTTCCCACTTAGACTTGCTTTTGCTGCATCCTATACCTTTTATGAAGCTGTGTTTTCACTGTAATTTGTTCCGAGATATGACTTTATTACCTCTTTGATTTCATCATTGACCTTGTTTTATTTTATTTTTTTAAAGGATGTGGTTTAATCTCATGTTGGTGCTTTTCATGTTCTTCTTTCTAGAGTTGATGCATAGTTTCATACTTTTTTTGTATGGAAAAATACTTGCTGTAAACTATATTTGCTTAAAGTTCCTGAGGCTCTTTTCATGACATAGTATGTGGTTAATTCCTTAGAAAACATCCTGTGCACACTTGAGAAGCTTATGTGTTCTTCTTTTCTGATGCAGTGTCCAATAACTCATTTAGGCTCAAAGGATCTAATATGTTATTAAGACCTCTGTTTCCTTAAAGATATTCTTTCTGGGTGATCTGGCCATCAGAATAGTGAGGTGTTAAATTCATCTACTATTATTGTTTTATACTGAATTAATTACTTCATGTTTACTAATATATCTTTTTATACATATGATCTACACTTTTGGATCCATATATAATTTAATGAGTGTAATACTCTTTTTTAATGTTGATCTCTTATTTCTTTATGTATTCTTATATTTACCTTTCATTGTGACCCTTATTTTAAAATGTATTTTGTATGATTTGAGCATTGCAATCTGCACTTTCTTGTCATTTCCATGAAATATCTTTTGTATCTATTTCCTGGCTGTGTTTATCTTCCACCATAAAGTGAGAAATTTTGGGGTGGGATGCCAAGATCGTGGAGGAGAAGGATGCTTGTAGCTCACCCTTTCTCACAAATGCACCAAGACTCATCCACAGACCCACTCAATTAACCAGAGAACTTGCAGAACTCTGATAGAACATTTTCCTCTTCAAAAGATAAAGATGCAAAATATCTGGTAGGAGAAAAGGAAGAAAGAAAGAAGAAAAGGCAAAACAGATTGGGACAGTTCCCACAGGGAGGGAGCAGCTAAGAAGGACTGATGCTTATTCACTGGGTCTCCCTTCTCCAACTGGGGGTTCGGCAGGACGGAGAGGAAGCCTCCAAGGATTGGATCTCTACAGAGTATAAGTTGATTGACAGAACCAAGTTAAACAGGCACAGAGGATCCTTGTGACACCCAGACCAATATGCATCCTATCAGCTGAGGGCAGGGCCATGCTTCACGAGCAAGGTGGAAGATGGGGATGGCTGCACTGAGGCAGCCCAGGGGAATGGAGGGGTCTGTGTGCCATTGCTATGGGCCCACAGGGCAGAAAAAGCTAGGCCTTCCATAAAACAACAGGGCAGACATGCCCTGGGAGGGGAAAGGTGCATTCCCCATCTCTGAAAACCCACAGAATTTTCTAGGTGAAGAGAGCTGGGGCTCAGACACAGCCACCATACCCTCTGGAGCTTTGCACACAGGTGGCAGTGGGGGTAAAACCTGCATCCACTCCTAAGGACTTAGTAGCCTCAAGAGCATGACGGGGACTTGTCTACAGCATAAGGCAGATAGGATACTTCCGTCCTATTTCCACAGAGAATGTGCTCTACCAAGATAAACAAGAAGCTGGGTTCTGGTGCAAACAGTGACAGGGATGTTCCTTAGTCTACCCTGAGCCCAATCCGGTGTGCAAACCTGAGGCGGAGCATAGAGTGGTAAAGAGCAGTGGAGAGACTGGCAACCTGAGGGGCTGTTGGACCCCCACCTTTTGGGATGGAATGCAGCCCCTGACCACGTGGCTGTGAGAGGTCTTGATGCCTAATCCTGCCTGGTCAGTCTGAAACATCTGACTGTAACATCGGGTAGGGCAGTGACAAGCCAGTCCACAGTAAAGAGAGCTGCTTGGGAACAAGTGTTGGGAGTAGGAGAGATCTGCTTGCTGACAGGCCCTGGGAGCAGCACAGAGGCGGGCTCCAATGGAGGGCCAATGGAAAAAGCAAGTTGAGCTTCCAAAACAGGATGAATAGAGAAAGAGTTCACATTAAAAGTACACAATATCCAGGAGGACACTGAACACCCCCTTGTTTTAATCTGTTTTCACCTGTTCCATTTTCTATTACCCTCTTAATTTTTAATTTTTCTGCAGATATAAATACCCCCATTTTAATCCCTTTGAAATTTATAAAAATATTTTTATTATTATTATTTTTCAAAATTGTGCTTCAACTTGCTTTCATATTATTTATTATACAATGTCTTCAAATCTTTATTTCTCCCTTCTTTAAAATTCTTTATCTCTCTCTCTCAATTTTGTCTTTTCTTAGTTGTATTACTACATAGGAATTAGGTTGATAAACACTTTTAGGACCACAGTAGATAACTGATACTCCATAAACCACAGTGCCAGAGAGGTAGGAGCAAGATGAATAAGCAGAGAAACAAGTTGCAATTAAAAGAACAAGAGAAATCCCCTGAAAGAATGAACAGTGAAATAGGATTGATAGCCTACAACATCATGATTTCAAAAAAGGAGAGATCAAATTATTGAAGTAAATAAAAGATAGGGTTTAGAGATATAAAATATGTTAAAAATGAAATGGAAGCTATAAAGAAGAGTCGAGTAAAATAGGTAAACCCTTTGACTGAGATGAGGAATTAACTAAAGGCGTCACAAAGCTGACAAGACAATGCAGAGGAACTACTTAGTGACTTAGAAGACAGGACAGTACAAAACATCCAATCAGAAGAGCTAGAAGAGAAACAATGGGAAACAAATGAAAAAATCATAAGAGACCTATGGGATAATATAAAGCATGTCAATCTTGGCATGATAGAAGTCCCAGAAGGGGAGGATAGATCAAAGGGAATTGCAAAGGTGTTTGAAGAAATGATGACTGAGAACTTCCCAAACATAAAAAAGGAATCAGATATCCAACTACAGGAAGCTCAGAGTGTTTCAAACAGGAAGAATCCAAATACAGCCACACCAAGACATATAATTAAGATGGTCATAGTCAAGTATAAAGAAATAATCCAAAAGGAAGCAAGAGAAAGTATACATTGAGTTACAAAGGAATTCCCTTAAGGTTCACACCTGATTTCACTACAACAATACTACAGGCCTGAAGGGACTGGAAAGATATATACAAAGTCCTGAATGAAAAAACTGATATACACTAGGATACTTTAACCAGCAGGGCTGCCCTTTTTGGTAGAAGGAGACATAAAGATTTTCACAGACAAGAAAAACTACAAGAGTTTAGCAACACTAGACCCATGCTAGAAGAAATATTGAAAGGTCTACTCTAAATAAAAAAGCAGCAGAATGCTTCAGAAATGTGAAACTCATAGCTGGAAACGTGATAACTCATGAATTACAAATAAAACACACACAAAATTTTAAAATAAGACATCCAAATCATTGAGAATGTTAGGGGGAGGCAGGAAAAGGGAGAATTTTTTTTTGGTCTTTCGTTTTAAATTTTTTGTTCTCGGCAGGATGGGTTTGAGACCATGTTACTATCAGTTTAATAAAAGCAGTTATAGTAGTTCTCTAAAAGACTTATAAAAAGGGTAACAAGAAGAAAAAAACTTATCAGGGTGTCACTAAAACTAAATAAAATTCATGATAATACAGAGGAAAATGACCAAACCATAAAAGGAAGATGAAAGGAACAAAGAGGAAATACCAAATCAACTGCAAACATAAGGTCAAATTGGCAATAAACACAAGCATATCATCAATTATTTTAAATGTTAGAGGGCTAAATGCTCCAGTCAAATTCATAGAGTGGCAGGTTGGATAATAAAGCAAGAACCTTAAATATGCTGCATACAAGAGACCCACTTCAGAGATAAGGACACATATAAATTGAGAGTGAAAGGATGGAAAAGTGTATTCCATTCAAACGGAAAAGCCAAAAAAGCAGGGGTTGCAGTACTGATTTCAGAGAAAATATTCTTTAAAACAAATACCATAAAGAAATATAAAGAAGGACATTTTGTAATGATTGAAAGAGTGATACAAGATGAGGATAGCACACTCATTAATACATATGCACCAAATAGATGAGCACCTAAGCACATAAAATAATTACTAACAGATATAAAGGGGGATAGCAATGGGATTCTAATCACAGCTGGAGATTTCAACACTGCATTAACATCACTGTACAGATCACCGAAACAGAAAATATATTAGGCAAAAGAGAACTGAAATAATACAATAGAAATATTAAACTTGGTGGATATTTTCAGAGCATTGCCGCCCCCACAAAATAGTACATACATTCTTCTCAAGTGCACATGGGATATTTTCCAGGATTCATGATATAGTTGGGCACAAAGGAAACCTCAGCAATTTTAAGAATATAGAAACTACCTCAAGCATCTTTACTGACCACAATGACATGAAGCTAGAAATCAACAACAGAGAAACAAAGGAGAACAAAGGAAGACATGGAGATTAAACAATATGTTATTAAAAAACAAATGGGTCAATGAAGAAATCAAAGCTGCAATGAAAAAGTACCTTGAGACAAAAGAAAATGAAAGCAAAACCACAGAAAATTTATGGGACAGAGCAAAAGCAGTGCTGAGATGGGTGTTTAGAGTGATATAGGCCTTATTCAAAAAAGAAGAATCACAAATAAACAATTTAACCCACCAGCAGAATGAACTAGAAAAAGAAGGAAAAAAAAAACCTGAAGGGCAGCAGAAGGAAGGAAATCACAAATATTGGTGAGGAAATAAATAAAATAGAGATTTAAAAGACTATAGGAAAAACTTCAACCAATCCAAAAGCTGGTTTTCTGAAAAAGTAAGTAAAATCGACAAACCTCTGGCAAAACTCAAAAAGAAGAAAAGAGAGAGAGCACAAATTAGCAAAATAAAAAGGAGAATGGAGAAATTACAACAAATAAAGAAGAAACACAGAATATCATACGAAAATATTATGAAAAGTATGTGGAAACAAACTGGATAACCTACAGGAGATGAGCAAGTTTCTGGAAAAATACTGTCCACCAAGAATGAATGAAGAAGAAACTGACCCCTTGAACAAGCAGAGCACTAGAAATGAAATCAAAATAGCAATATAAAACCTCCCTACAAATAATAGTCGAGGACCGGACGGCTTCATTGTGGAATTCTACCAAACATACAAAGAAGAGCTCATACCATTCCTTTTCAAACTCCTCCAGAAGATTGAAAAGGAAGGAATACTCCCAAAGCCATTCTATGAAGTCAAAATCACCCTGAGACCACAATCAGAAGGCACTACTAAAAAAGAGGATTATAGGCCAATATCACTGATGAACACAGACGCCAAAATCCTCATCAAAACAGTAGCAAAGAGAACCCAACAACACAGAAAAAGGATTATGCATCATGACCAAGTGGGGATTATGACAGGGACACAGGGATGGTTCAACATATGCAAATCAATCCATGTAATACAGCACATCAACAAGAGGAAGGACCAAAACCACATAATCTTCTCAGGAAAAGCATTTTATAATATTCAACACCAACGTATGATAAAAACTCACCAAAGTGGGCATAGAGGGAACATATCTCAGCATCATGAAAGCTATAGATAACAAACCTACAGCTAGCATAGTACTCAATGGTGAGAAAGTTAAAATCTTCCCACTAAAATCTGGGACAAGACAAGGATGCACACTATCACCATTCCAACTCTATATAAACTTGGAAGTCCTAGCCACAGCAACCAAACAAGAGAGAGAAATAAAAGGGATAAAAATTGGAAAGGAAGAGGAAAAAGTCTCACTATATGCAGATAGTATGTCACTATATATAGGAAACCCTGCGAGATCCAGACAAAAACTTCTACAGCTGATAGAAGAATTCAGCAAGGTAGCAGGTTACAAGACTAAGGTTCAAAAATCAGTGGCATTATTTATGCTAATGATTCAGATAATACTATAGAGCTACAGTCAAAATGACAGCAATGTATTGGAAGGAAAACAGACATATAGGCCAATGGAACAGAATAGAGAACCCAGAAAATAACCCACAAACTTTTGGTAAATTAATCTTCGAACAAAGAGGCAAGAAAATACAATGGAATAGAGACAGTCCCTTCAGCAACTGGTGTTGGGAAAACTGGAGAGCAGCATGAAAATCAATGAAACTAGAACAATCCCAATGAAGCTAGAACACCATACCCAAAAATAAACTCAGAATGGTACAAAGGCTTAACCATAAGTCAAGATAAAATAAACCTCCTAGAGGAAAATATAGGCAAAATATTATCTGACATAAGTCTCAAAAATTTTCTCATAGAAGAAATAAAATCAAGAAAAAACAAATGAGACCTAATGAAACTTACAAGCTTCTGTACAGTAAAGAAACCAGAAGTGAAACAAAAAAACAACCTACGGAATGGGAAAAAATTTGAATATGAAACCAAAAAAGGCTTGATCTCCAGAGTATATAAGCAGCTCATCCAACTGAACAAGAAAAAATAAACCACCCAATGGAAAAATGGGCAGGAGACCTAAACAAGCAATTCTCCAAGGAAGACATAAAAATGATCAAAAGGCACATCAGAAAATGCTCAATATCACTGATTTTCAGAGAAATGCAAATCAAAACTACAGTGGGTATCACCTCATAACAGTCAGAATGGTCATCATTCAAAAATACACAAATGACAAATTCTGGAAAGTCTTTGGAGAAAAGGGTACAGTCCTTCACTGCTGGTGGCAATGCAGTTTGGTGTAGCCACTGTGGAAAACAGGATGGAGATTCCTCAAAAGCCTAGGAATATACTGACCGTATGACTCAGGAATCCCGCCCCAGGGCATAAATACAGAAGGAACCCTAATTCAGGATGACACCTGCACCCCAATGTTCATAGCCATCACTATTTACAATAGCCAGGACATGGAAAAAACCTAAATGTCCATCGACTGTTGACTGGATAAAGAAGAGGCGGTATATTTATACAATGGAACAATAGATAACCATATAAACCTATTACATAATGCCATTTTCAGCAACCTGGATGCTCCTGGAGAAAATCAGTCTAAGTGAAGTAAGCCAGATAGAGGAAGAAAAATACCATATGAGATGGCTCTTCAGTGGAATCTAAAAACAAAACAAAACAAAACAAAACAAAACAGAAATACAAAACTAAATAAACTCGCAGACATAGAATACAAAGTTTGGTTGCCATGGGGCTGGGGGTGGAAAGAGATAGACTGGGAGGTCAAAATTGTAGAATAGTTAACAGGATTGTACTTTATAGCACAGGGAAATATATAAAAGATCTTACGGCAGCCCACAGAGGAAAAATGGGACTACAAGTGTATATATGTTCATTGTAACTGCAAAATTGTGCTCAACGCTGGAATTTGAGACAACTTTGTAAAATGACTCTAAATCAATAAAAAAGTTAAAAAACATAATCTTAAATATTACAGGTGTAAATATAAATTAGAGAGAAAAAAAAATACAAAAGAGTAATAAAACCAAAGATTTTGTTTTAAGATTTCTTTTTAAAATAAACAAAATCAAAAAACCTCTAGCCATGTGCATCATGAAGAAAAGAGAGATGCTCCAAAGAAATAAAGTAAGAAATAAAAGAAGAGAAATAACAATTGTTACCTCAGATATACAAAAAAGGGAACATTTTGTCAACAATTACAAGCCGAAAAACTGGACAACTTAGAAGAAATAGACAAATGTCTAGAAAGAGACAGAGATAAGGAGAAACAAACAATTTGAACAAACTGATTACTAGATGAAAGATAGAATCTGCAATTAAAAAAAATCGTTAAACACTAGTGCAGATTTAAACAGCTCCCGTGGAGAACTGTTCAAAAATACAAAGCAGAACTTATACTCTTCAAAGTATTGAAAAATATTAAAGATGTGGGAAACTCCCAAATTAATTTTATGAAGATTTCATCATCCTGATAGAAAAGCCAACAAAGTACATGCAAAGAGAACTTCAAGCTAATATATTTGATTGATTTAGATGCAAAAATTCTACAAAATATTATTAGCAAACTAAATCCAGCAATACATAAAATGAATCATACACCATGATCAACTTGGATTCATTGCAGAATCAAAAGAGAGGTTCAACATACACAAATCAATCAGTTTGATACACCATATTAAGAGAAGAAAAAGAAAATGACTTGATCATCCCAATAAATCCATAAAAATTATTTCACAAAATTCAATATTTATTAATTAATACAGCACAATAGCAACAACAACAACAACAACAACAGAAACCTCTTACCAAAGTAGTATACAGGAAATAACTCTCAACATAACTGAAGTCATTAATTGCAGACCCACAGACAACATAATATGCAAAAGTGAAAAACTGAAAGCCAAATTAAGGAATAAAACAAGGATGCCCATTCTCACCATTTCTATTAAACACAGTATGGGATGTCCGAGAAACAGCAATCGTAGTAGAAGAAAATTTATTCAAGTTGGATTGAATGAAGTAAAACTGTTATTATTTTAGATGACACAATAGTCTATATAGAGAACGCTAAAAATTCTCCACACCAGAACAACTAAAACTATAAAGACATTTAGCAAACTTCCATGATTCATGATTAATGTACAAAAACTATCACATTTCTTTAAACTAAAAATGAAATATTTCATAATTTTAAAAAATCCATATGAAATCAAATCAAAAAATGAAAAACATATGGAAAAACCAAGATAATAAATTCAATAGGAAACTGAAAAACAAATTTGAAGATGATGCGAAGAAATGGAAAGAAATCTCAAGATCTTAGTTTAGAGGAATTATATTGTTAAAATATATATACTACAAAAGATGTCTACAAATATAAAGTGATTCATATCAAAATACATGATATTTTCCACAGAAACAAAAAAAGTCCAAAGATTTATAATGAACTGCAAAATAACCAGAACTGCAAAAGGAACAATGAGGAAAAAGATCAAAGATGGATGCATAACCCACACCCCTCCCAGATCCCAGATTTTATTACAAAAATACAGTAATTAAAACAGCACAATACTGGAAAAAAAAACAATGTATATCACTGGAATATAACACAGATGCAGAAATAAAACATCACACCTATGGTCAACTAAACTATGACAAAGGAAACAAAAACATACAATGCCTAAAACACAGTCTTCAGCAAGTTATGTTGAGAAAACTAGACAGCTACATGTAAATCAATGGAATTAGAACACTCCCTCACACTGTACAAAAATAAAATCAAAATATTTTAAATATCTGAATCTAATACATGAGACAATGAAACTCCTGGAAATTAACATAGGCAAAAAAAGAGATAAAATGTCATGAAAGTTTCTTATGTCACTCTCCAAAGCTGAAAACAGTAAAAGCAAAATAATCAAATAGGTCCTAATTAAATTTAAAAGCTTGTACACAGCAAAATATACTGAATGAAAAGATGAACTTCCAAATGGGAGAAAACATTAGGAAACAATTCAATCAATAAGAGGCTAATTTCTAAAATACACATATCATTCATTCAACTCCATTTCAAAAATCTACAAACAACTCAGCCAGAAAACGAGCAGAAAACAATTCCCAAAAGAAGACACACCGATGACAAACAGGAATATAAAAACATGCACACATTGCTAATCATTATACAAAGACTAGACAAAAATTAAATAATGTTTTTCTTCACACTAGTGAGAAGGGCTGTCACCCAAATGTCTACAAATAATAAAGACTGTCGAGGTTGCATAGAAAAAGGGACTCTCCAACGCTGTTGGTGGGAATGAAAATTTGTGCAAACACTTTGGAAACAGTACGGAAGTTCTTTAAATAATAAAAATAGACCTATCATATCACCCGGCAATCCCACTCCTGGGCATATAAAACATAAAACCTGAAAACAAAGAATCCAAGGGTAAAACATAAGAAGTACACTTGACTTAATTTGATTTTTCATATCTCTCATCTGTCAAGGGAAGCAGAAGAAATTAACAAAAGATGATTACATCAGTTTAAACAGATTTACACTGCAGAAGAAATGATCAATAAAATGAAAAGTCAGCCAACACAATGGGAGAATATATTTGCAAGTGATATTTTCCAATCAAGTGTTAATATCCAATATATATGGTAAACTCATACGCCAAAACAATAAAAAACCCCAAGCAATCCAATTGAAAAAATTGTCCATAGGAACTGAATAGATAGATCTGAATCAATTTTCTGTGGAATACATGCAGTTGGCTTAATGACACATGAAAATATATTCAGAGTTATAAATTATTAGGAAAGTCATAACCCAAAAATGAGGCAAAACCTCACATTTGTCAGAAGGCTCTCATTAAAAGGAAAAGAAATAGATGTTGGTGAGATTGTGGAGAAAAAGGAACACCGTGGACACTGCTGATAGGAATGCAAAGTATTGATTCCATTGCATATATACATCAAATTTTCTTCATCCATTTGTCTGTCAAGGGATGTTAGGTTTGCAGGCCCCTGTCTAAAGGCTCTAGAGTATAAGCCCATGGGCTGAACTGATAAACAAGCTGTGAGGAATGTCACATATCCAGGCTGGAGAAGAAATGGCCTACTCAATGTTTCCACTATGGATGGATGGATAGCCTATTCTCGGTAAGATCCTTAGAGGAGGACAACATAAGACAGGCACAGCCGGCTGGAGAAGAGATGGCCTACTTAATGAAGTTCCGTGATGATCTTTAAAGCCTTCCTTTATCATTTAACATCCTGTGCTTACTGCAGAAGCATGGGGACGTAAAGAGCTTAAGATTATTAACATTGTTATAACTTAGATGATATGTGAGGCATTGTGCATGTCCTATATAAACCCTTTTTCTATGAATCAATAGACAGATAACTACTTCGCTTCTCTCCACACAGTGTTTGTGTGTATATGATATCGTGCCACTGACAGGGTTAATTTAATTTGTTGGGAGTATCTTAAAAGGATGTTGCATTATATACAATGTCCTTTCTGCACCTATTGAGATGATTATGTGAGTTTTATTTCTCATTCTATTAGTGTGGCATGTCACCTTTATTGATTTGAATATTTTGAAGTATCCTTAAACCCAGGGATAAATCCCTTTACTCATGTAAGTGTATGATACATCAAATGTGTTTTTTAATTCATTTTGTTTGTGTTTTGTTGAGTATTTTGGCACATATATTCATCAGGGATAATATGCTATATTTTGTATATAATGTCTTTTCTAGCACTGTTATGCAAATAATGCTGGCATCATAAAACAAGTTTGGAGTCTTTCACCCCCTTCAAGTTCTTGGAAGATTTGGGGAAGAATTGGTGAAAAATTGTCTACAAATATATGACAGAATTCACCAGTAAAGTCATCTTGTAAATTTTTTCTGATTTGGGATGTTTGGATTACTGATTTACTCATACACACTTTTGTTCTATTTCACTTTATAATTTCTTCTTCATTCTGTATTGGAAGACACATGTTTCTGGGAACTTGTCATTAGTTCTTGGTCATTAAAATCATTGGCTAGTGGTAATTTCTTATGATGCTATGCATCTCTACAACATCAGTGGTAATATTTTCTCTTTTATTTCTAATTTTATTTGAGTCTTAATTTTCTTAGCAAACCTAAACCTTTGTCCACTTTTTGTTAAAAAGAAACAGACTTAGGTATAAAATTTTCATCTTTTCAATTGTTTCTCTTATTATTTGCCTTAATCTCATTCATTCAATTTTCTTGTTTATTCTTTCTGTTTTATCCTAAATTCTTCATGTGTAAAGTTAAGTAGTGTGAATCTTTTTATTTCTTTTATTATTAAATTTTATTTATTCATTTAGTATTAATTTATTTATTTGTTTATTTATTTGTTTACATAATAATTTATTTATCTTTGAAGGACTGCCATTTACAATGTGTCAATCTGTAGTGTAGAGCACAGTGTCCCCGTAAACGCATATATTTTTGTGCCTATTAAAGATTACTTCACGATACTTAACTTACTGCCCTGTGTCATAGAAGAGAAATTTTGAAAAAATCTATTTTTATATATAATGGATAACATTTATAAATCTACAGCTCCCAAATATATCCTCTCACAGCCCCTTTCCGCAGTAATCATAAAATTGTTTAGCTTATCTGCGAGTGTGTTTCAGTTTTGAAGATGAAATCATCCAAATTTTTTTTAAGGCTCCACATATGTCTTGTCATGTATTATTTTTCTTTCTCTTTCTGGCTAACTTCAATTAGAATGACACTTTATGGGGACATCAATTTGCTGCAAATGTCATTGTTTTATCATTTTTTATTGCAAAATATTTTTCCACTGTGTAAATACGACATAACTTCTGAATACTCTCATCTGTTTTTGGAAAATGACCTTGCTTCCATGTCATGGCTGTTGTATACAGTAGTGCTAAGAACATCAGGGTGCAGGTGTCTTTTTGAATTACTGTTCCCTTTGATATATACCCAGAAGTGGGATTGCTGGAATGTATATTGTCAATTTTTATTCTTTTGAGGAATACCCATCCTGTATTCCACAATGACTGCACCAAACTACATTCCTTCCCACAGTGTAGGAGGGTTCCCTTTCTCCACAGCTTCCCCAGCATTTATTGTCTGTAGACTTTGAATGATGGCCATTGAGACTATTGTGAGGTGATACTTCATTATAATTTTGAATTGCCCTTCTCTGATAATGATAGTGAGAAATTATTTTTTTTCATATTGCTATGTGGCATTTCTATGTCTCTATTTGAGAATTGCTTGTTTAGGGCTTCTGCCCATTTTCAGATTGGGTTTCTTTTTTTTTAGGTTTTATGAAGTATTTATATTTTAGAAATTAAGACTTTGTTAGTTGCATCACTTCTAAATATTTTCTTTAATCATGTAGTTTGTCATTTTGCTTTGTTTATGGTTCCCTTTCTCTGCAAAAGCTTTTAAGTTTAATTAGGTCCCATTTATTAATTTTGCTCTTACATCCATTACCTGGGTAGTCAGTTCTAGGGGATCATTGATGAGATTTACCTCAAAGAGTTTTGTGTATGTTTTCTTCTAGGAGATTTATTTTGTCTTGCCTTACATTTAAATCTTCAAGCCATTTTCAGTTTATTCTTGTGTATGGAGTGAAGAAGAGTTCTACTCCATTGCTCTGCATGCTGCTATCCAGTTTTCCCAACACCAGTTGGTGAAGAGATCCTCTTTTCTCTGTCATATTCCTGGCTACTCTGTCAAAGATTAATAGAACATAGGCCTGTAGATTTATTCCTAGGCCCTCTATTCTGTTCCATTGGTCAACATGCCTGTATCTGTACCAATATCATGTCATTTTGATTATTCTAACCATGCAATAGTTTATGGAGTCATGGTGGTTTATTCCTCCAGACTCTTTCTTTTTCTTTAATATTGCTTTGGGAATTATGTATCTTTTATGAATCTATGTATATCTTAGGATCATTTGTTTCACTCCTAAAAAGAAATATTTTGCATAATTTGATAGGAAATCACATTTAGTCTGTGGATTGCCTTGGGCAGTATGGCCATTTTATCAATATTGTTTCTTCCATTACAAGATCATTGGATATCTTTCCAATTCTTCAAATCTTTTTTGATTTCCTCAATGTTTTCTTGTTCTCCATGTATAAGCCATTCACCTCTTTGATCAGATTTATTCTTAAGCATTTTATAGTTTTGGGTGCAGTTATAGAAGCGGTTGCTTCTATACTTTGTTTTCCTGTTGATTCAATGTTAGTGTAAAGAAATGCAATTGGTTTTTGTACATTACTATGGGTACCTTGCCCAGTTCCCTTTTCAGCCTAAGCAAATTTTTGTGAAGATTTTACACTTTTCTATATATAGTGTCATGTCTGCATATCGTGACAATTTTACCTCTTCTTTTACAGTCTGAAATTTTACTTATTTTTCTTGCCTGATCATTGTGGCTAGGACTTCCAAGACTATATTGAATTGAAATTGTGAGAATGGGCAACCTTGACTTGTCTCAGGTTTTTGTGGGAAGGGTTTCAGTTTTTCACCACTGAGTATTTTGCTGGCTATATGTTTGTCATTAATAGCTTTCATAATGTTGAGATATGGTCCCTCTATTCCCACTGTGATAAGAACTTTTATTGCAAAAAGGGGTTAAATTTTATCAAATACTTTCTCTGCATCTACTGAGATGATCATGTAGTTTTTTGTCCTCTCTGTTGTTGATATGGTGTATAACAGTTGATTGATTGATTTGTATATGTTAAACCATCCTTGTATTCCTGGGGTGAACGTAACTTGACCATGGTGCATGATCTTTTTTTACATGCTGTTGGATTCTGTTTGTTAATAGTTTCTTAAGGACATTTACATCTAGGTTTATCAATGATATTGGCCTAAAATTTTCTCTTGGGGAAGTGTCTTTGTCTGGTTTTGATACCATGTTGATGGCCTTATGGTGTGAGTTTGGGAGTACTCTCCGTATCAATCTTTTGGGAGAGATTGAGGAAGACTGGTATGGATTTTTCTTTGTATGTTTGGTCAAATTCCACAGTGAAGTTACTTGGGTCTGAATTTTGTTTTCAGAGAATTTTTTTTTTTTATTTATAATGCCATTCCATTTCTGGTGATCTGTCTGTTCAAATGGTCAATTTCTTCTCGATGCAATAATGGTTGGCTAATGTTCCCAGAAACTTCTCCATGTCTCCTTGGATATTCAGTTTGTTCCCATGCAGTTTTTCATGGTATTCCCTTATGATATTATGCAAATTTATTGTACTCTTTGTAGTTTCTCCATTTTCATTTCTTATGTTATTTGTGTTCTTTCTCTTTTCTTATTGGTGAGCCTGTCCAGAGTTTTGTCAATTTTGTTTACTATTTCAAAAAAGAGTTTTAATGATTTTTTCTATTTTTTAATTTGCATTTCAATTCTTCCTTGATCTTTCTCATTTCCCTCTTTCTGCTGACTTTTGGTTTTGTTTGCTCTTCTTTTCATGATTAGTTTACATAGAATGTTAGATTATTTATTTGAAATTGCTCTTCTACTTTGAGGAGGAACTTGTCACTCTGAACTTCCCTCTTAAGCCTGCTTTAACTGTATTCCATAGACTTTGATTAGTGTTTTGTCATATTTCTCGAGATTTTTTTTTCATTTCTTCTTTTACTTCTTCACCTCCCCCCTTATTTTAGTACCATGTTGTTTAATCTACACACTGTCATTTTTCTCCCTGTTTTTCTGTGATTGATTTCTAGGTTCATGGTATTATACTCAGAAAAGATGCTTGAAATTATTTTTATCTTCTTAATATTGTTGAGGATTCTTCTGTGCCTGAGTACATAAACTATCCTAGGAAATGTTCCATGTGCACTGGAAAAGAAAGTATATTCTGTTTTGGGAAGAAGTACTGTTTTGAAAATATCAACCATCATCAATTTTTTTTTGTAACATTTAGTATCTTTGTTCCCTTGTTAACTTTCTTTCTGTAAGCCCAGTCTAGTAATGGTAATGGGGAGTCATAGTCTACTTCTGTGAGTGTGTTCCCATCGATTTCTCCATTTTTATCTATTAGTATTTGCTTTATGTATTAAGGTGCTCCTATATTGAGTGCATATATCCTAATGAGTATAATACCTTCATTTTGTATTGCTTCTTTAATCATTATATCATGTCCCTGTTTATCTTTCTCTATGGTCTTTGGTGTAAAGTCTATTTTGTGTGAAGTCAGTACTGCTAGTCCTGCTTTCTTGTCATGTCCATTTGCATGGAATATATTTTTCCATCTTCTGAATTTCAATTGATGTGTGTTCCTCTTTCTAAAGTGGGTCTCTAGAATGCTTCATAATGTAGGGTCTTGTTATATTATCCCACATGACAATATATATCTTTTGATTGAACCACTTAGTGTATTAACTTTTGCAACAATTATTCGGAGACTGGTGTTTATTTCCATTTTGAACTTCTTTTTCCAGTTGACTTGGTATTTCCTTTTTTTCATTTCTTTTTCTTTTTGTGGCTTTATAAGTTTTCTTTAATTATCTTGGTTTCTTTTTGGCTTTGTGACTTCATTTTAAGCTGTTGACTTATGGTTACCATGTTTTGCATGTATATTGACCTGTTACTACATTTGTTTATTTTAACTGATAGGAATACAAACTCTATCCCATTCTACAGAGAACAGAAACAAGAAGAAAATACTCTGTATTGTCTTGTTTCACTTTCTGACCCTTAAACATTTTCATGTCCTGTTTTACAACATCATGTTTAATCTGTTGTAAATCATTGCAGCTATTGCCTTTCTAATTATGCCTTTCTCCCTTCTGTAGTATCCTGCTTCTTTTTTTTTTTTAGGGTAAACCTTTCATTATTTCTTTTTCTGTTGCAAAATTCTTTTAGTATTTGCTTTTGTGGAAGTTATTTATCTCTCCTTCTATTCTAAAGGATAGCCTTGCTAGATAAATTATCTTAGATTACAGCTTTCTTTCATTCAGGACTTTGAATATGTCTTGTCACTGCCTTCTGCCACTTGTATTTGCGTAGGAAACGTGTTTACAAATAAATATATATAATTATATATATATGTAAAGAATACCTAGAAATGAAGTTAACAAATAAGGAAAAAACTTTTACATTAAAAAATAAAAAACATCTATGAAGGAAATTAAAATTGATCCAAAGAAATGAAAAGATCTCTTATGTTAATGATGTGAAACAATGTGGTTGAAACAACCATACTACACAAAGCAATCTACATTTCGTGTGATTCATGTCAAAACACCCATGAGATTTTCCATTTAATAGAACAGATAATTTCAAAATTTGTATGTATTCACAAAGACCATGTGTTGCGAAAATAATCTTGAAAATAGTGTATTAAATCTAATGGTGTAAATTTCTATGATGTCAAACAGTCCTACAAACTTTAGTAATTTAAACAACATGATACTGGCTCAAAAACAGACGCCAATCAATAGAAGAGAGTAGAGCAACCAGATATAATCCCTCACACGTCTGATCAATTAACCCATGAAAAATGAAGCAAGTGTATAAAGAAAGTGTATAAAAGAAAAGACATTCTCCTCAATAAGTAGTGCTGGGGTGATTGAACATGTAAAAGATAGATTAGAATAGCTCCACAAATTGTATACAATCCATAAGCACAGAATATCTTTCTAATTATTTTGTTTACTTATATTTCTTGCCCCTGCAATTTATTGATCTATGTTTATTTATTTTATATCAATTATCAAATGTATTCCTATTTTATTCTTTTTTGTATAAATGTATACACAATTGTTTTCCTAATTTCCCTTTCTGACATTATGTTGTTACTATATAAAAATGTAACGGATATTTGTATATTGATTTTGTATTCTGCAAGTTTACTAAGTTTGTTCATTATTTCTAACAGTCACTGGAGGAGTATATGGACTTTTCCATCTATGTATAATTATGTCAACTGTAAAAATTTTACTGCTTTTTTGCAAGTTGGATACCTTTTATATTTTGTATTGACTAGTTGTTCTGGCTAGGACTTCTTGTAGTGTAATTTAGGACAAGTGAGAATGAGCTACTTTTTCTTATTCCTGGACCAGAGGAAAACCTACCTGAATGTTTACATTGAACTTAATGATAGACATAGGTTTTTCATAAATTGTTTTTATTATGTTTAGTTACATTCTGTCTAAAGTGAATTTGTTAAGAATATTTTTATAAAAAATTAAGATCAGATCTGTCAATAATTTTCCTACATATTTTGAGATTTTTATTTTTGAATTCTCTGTGTTTTAAGGGATGGTATGACATATATTGATTTGCATACATTAAATAATATTTATGAATCAGGACTAAATGCAACTTAACTATAGTTTCTAATACTTATATTATGCATGATTTCATGTTGCTAATGCTGATTTAGAATGGAATATACACATACTGAAGGAAAAATTTACATTGTGGCTTGAGTTTATATTTATTTATTTAAAATTTTATCTCTCATTTTGAATTTGGCTTATCCTTAATGGAATTTATTTATAAATACAGAATATAATTTTTGGTAGAACTTGATTTACTACAGTTAACTGATACAAAATATAGCTATTGTTTAAAATAAGTGAACAAATCACTTGCCTCAAAATGTCATATTTTGCTAACAATGCCAACTGTTTCAGGTCTGAGAAACATAATGCTTCCTAGAATGCATAACGTGGTCTTTTCCACCCCAACCTACATATACTGTTATTTCTCTGTTTTTTGATTGTTTGTTTGCCCCTTAATGGCATCAATGCTTATAGAACCCAGGATCTTGTGCATAAGTGTATTTATCAACATCATTTCGGAAAACATAACAGAAGCCACAAGAGTATGGATTATAAAGATGACAAGAAAATTTATTCTTCTAAGGACTTAAAACCTCTGAGTGAAAGAATGGCAAAAATAAACATTTGTAAATATACAATAAGGTTGGCTCTTTTGTAATTTTAAAGTAGAATATTAAATTACAATTGTTTTAAATAGAGCACTGAATTAGAATTTAAAACAAAAATTCCCCCCTTTGGGATTTCTTAAATTTGATTGATTATATTAATCTCATTTTATTTCAGAAATATTTACCATTTATTTATAAACATACCAGATAAACTGATATTTATTCTGCCCATGTTTTGAATATAGAGCTACTTATTGTAAAGTACACAGATAAATAACTACTTCCATTTCCAAATCAAATTATGTTTCACTTTAATTACAAATTATAATAAAATAGTTATACGTTCTCTGAACAGGTTTTACACAAATTTCACTTTAAATTCCAAAACTTAAAATTTATTTTATATATTTTTGGCATTATTTATACTCTGTTCACAAATCAGGTATAAATTTCTGTATAAAAGAATGGAGATTTGTTTTATTTCACAGACACTAAAATTAAATTATTTAAAAAGATTTTGTGGGGATAATATTTGCAGATAACACTATAAAAATAAGCATCCTATATATTTCAATTTAACTGGATGAATGAGAAGTAAACACTGGCTGAATGTTACACTTGAGTTTCTAGGAGACCAGGCATTTTGTGATGTCACAGCTTCTCAGGGTGAGAAACATTGTGACAGCCTAGCAGTTTATCTGTGCAGGCCTGCCAAAGCAGCATTTGAAGCTGCAGTGCTCAAAATTATGCAGATTAGAAAAGTGGCTGTAGAAAAAGTTATTTGAAATGGCACATATTTCTTCAGAAATTCAAGATGTGTCTCGTAAAGATGGACCAACTGGTTCAGGAAACTCCGGTAGATCTCTATTGTGTGATCAAACATTCTCTGGGGACTTGGATTTGAGGTCTATGATTGAAGAAATTGCTTTTCAGACTTTGTCTGAAGAATCCTTGATAAAAAGACCATGTTACACACTTTGTGCCTCTGAACCAGATGAAGATAATGATTTTTGTTCTCTGACATTTCTAATAAAACACTCGAAAATGGCTGGGAGTGACCAATTTAAATCCATCTGGTGGGATGATAATGGAACTTCCATAGTGATTGATGAAGATGTCTTTAAGAAGGAAGTTTTGGAAAAAAAAATACCCTTTTTATAATATTTGAAACTGGAAGTATGAAAAGTTTACTTAGACTGCTTAACCTTTATGGGTTTAGTAAAGTGCAGCAGAATTTTCAAAGATCTGCCTTTCTAGCTGACTTTCTGGCAAAAGAAAAGATGTCTCTGTTTTAAGCAACATATTCAGTAATTTTAGTTACCACGTGTTAACTTATATATAAAATTTTATTTTATATATCAATCTATGGTAATATAAATGTAAAGCTAGATTTTGAAAATTGTATAAAACTCCAAAGTTAAATCCTTTATTTTTTCTAAAAAAAGAGGAGAGTGCCATAAGTATTCAAGATTATAAGAAACTTTGCTTGGAACTACGAATCTTAACAGAAATCTAAATAAATGTATTAAAGCTGCTTTTGAAAATTGGCATTCACCATTACTGCAAATGCTAACTTCTTAAATTTGATGTCTATACTTTTAAAGTGTGTATTTTCCAAATAAGGAATATCAAAATATTGTCAGCTGTGTATAGTAAACATGAAATAAGAGGTTTTATACATTACACTTATTGTATTTTGGTTTAAAATATTACTAAAATATTTCTCCTTTGGTTTTAGCTGCAGTTCTATCAAAATCCAAATTTTAAATGAGGCTTTCTCCCACTTTTTGTGAGAATAAAAAGAAGGGTTGAGATTACAAATGCCTCTCTGGTATCTTCATTGGTTGAAGATTTCAAAAAGAATCACTTTAAAGGAGGGGGTAATGTGGATAATTATAATTCTGTTTTTGTGGCTGACACTTGTGGTGAAAGTGCATTTTTACATTCTGCAAATTTAAACATGCCTCTAATAAGAAAGCCCTCAACTAGCCACATAATTGGAGATACCACTACCCTGATCAGAGGTGATATTTCTCCTCCATCATCAATGTCATTTAGACCACCAGAACAAATTGCAGTGTATCAAAGTGCTCTTTTAAATTGGTTGACCACTGTCCACGGGCACTCTCAAAGCAGCTACACTGAAGCAAATGGTCGTGTTGTGAACTTCATTACAACTACAACTTCTATTTCCAGGACAGCATCTTGTCTCCCATACAGAGCAATTATTTTGGACTGATGGTGGAACCTTGTAACTTTCCAAATAGATATCACAACATATCTGCCAATGAAGGTCATTTTTCTAAACTTCAACTAGGGAGCAACGCACGGTTTCCCATGCCAGTGAGAGCTGATACATCAGCCACCTCTCTTTCAAGGCCAACTCATCAGCCATCTTCAGTTTATAAACGTCATTCTAATTACAACTTATCTGCCAGAGGACTACCATATTATGTAGAATAAAAAAGATTAAAATTGATGTTGGCAAATGTCGACAAATATCTGCAATTTTGTTATTTGAAAAATTAACATAGTTGTGTACCTTCATTTTATTTATTTTCTTTTTAAATAGAGTTAAGAGTTAAAAGGGAGACAAAGATACCATTTAAAAAAAGATATTTGATTGATATGATCATTTGATGGAAAATAATGGGAGTAAATTTTAGTGCTTTCTTGTAAGAAAGAAGAGAAAATGGAAGAATTTAGAAAAACACTAAAACATGGAGAGAGGGAAAAGTACTAAATGGTTTCTAGTTCATCGTGGAAAGTATTAAAAGAGTTAAGTTAAGATAGGTTGCAACAGGAGATTAATGCAGGAACCAGCCCAGGGATCATTTCTCTATTATGTCATCCCTGGAGTCATAAAGGTCACATGATGTAGTCTCAGATGGCACATTCAGCATGTGGTAGAATTTAAGAAGTAATTTTATCTATGGTCTTCTTTGTGCTGTTATCAAAGCATTCTAATTGGTGCTTTCATTTCCTGCCCTCAAGAGTCTACACTATATTTTCTAGTCAATAGTTTATGTTGCATTTATCTTCCAGCGAAAGAAAAGCTTAAGTCTTCAGGGTGGCATTTAATATCTTTCTAAATCTAAGCACACAAGCTCAAATTAGTTTAGTCATTTCTTTATAAATCTGGCATCTGATTACCTTGGCATATCTTTAAGTTTCACTGTATCTGGGGATATATCCAGGCAAATGATTGTCAACTATTTCAGCTGCAAACTCACCACTTTTGCTCCAGCTCATCCTTGGACTTTGGGTGTCCTCCTTTTACCTACTTAGACTTTCCGAGTCTCAGCACAGAAACCACCTCTTCCAGATGTTTCCTGTCTATCCCCCTTTCCTTGTCTAACTTGGATACCAGCACAGTAAGCACAGCACATGCCACAGGATGCATTTTAATATTTAGTCAATGAGAAATACATGTTGACTTTAAGCAAAATCTACTTTCCAGAAACAACAAAACTTTCATGGTTTTCAAACTATTTCATTACGGTCTTTACTCTTCACCACAAAGTAGCTCTTTTCATAGACCAAGGACTAGTCACTCAAGACAGTAAGTGGAGGTAGGTACAAGATACAGGTATTATTTTCTCCTTAATTCATGCCTCCAGAGGCCTAAAGCATTCCATTCTCATTTGCTGGATTTTTTCCTGTCTCTTCATCACCCACCCACCCCAAAATAGCTGATTCTCTTCCCCATACCAATAACTATACTGCCTTTAATTAATTTACTTCTTAGAATTAGAGCTTTCTCCAGAAGAGAAATTGTCATTGCAAACATTTAATATAGGTTTATACACACCACATAATTTGTGCCCCTTCTAACCTTCACAATGGAAGTATCTAAGTGGTACTAGCCCCTTGGTTATGGTGGTGGTATCCAGTTACCAAATTGCAATCTATAATGTGTGGACTAGAAGGAGGTGTGGGTGGTAGAATAAAAAAATATGTCCGAATGCAAGAATACCAAATTTCTGCAGATATTATGAAATATAAAATATTCATGGAAGGCTTTGACAATTTCCCATTAATCTAAAATAATAGGTATAGCATTTTCAGAGTGTGAAATGCTCTGAAATGCTGGAAAATTTGTAGTCAATGTCAGGGAACCTAAGACTTCTGCTCACAATCTTGCAGCCAGTGTCATCTGATAAGACTGGAATGGCAAATATGAGTCCTTAATATGTGTCACCAATTGTGAAGAAAGCCTTTTATAATCTGGAGAATGGGCAAATTGGCCAGGGTAAACTCTAGCAACATACCACCAATATGACCTTTACCAAGAGAAGAAATGAGCCCACTTGCAGCAGGAGAACTCTTTCTGGAGAGCAGTGGTTGTTCCTACAACAGAAACGTCAAGATTTTAAGTTTGTCAGCTCATCTCTGATGGCGGCTATGTTGTTGCTTACATTAGCAGTCTGGGGTTCAGATGGGCTGTTTCAGCAGCAAGTTTCCAGCTCTCTTATCAGAGAATGGGTCTTACCGTGAACATCTTAACAAGGTTCTATACTGATAAGTCACAAGCTACAGTTTACTTTCAAAATTAAAAATCCTAAAGGAGAATATTGTTTGTTTGTCCATTTGTAGTTTTCTACCTGGGAGAAGCTAGACTATTGACTAAAGTACAAAAGTTGGCTGTTGCATTGAAAACTATTCTCTGAGCTCTGCCCACTGAATTCTTCCCACTAAATACTACAAATCTGTCTACCACTGTGTGTTTGTGTGAAGATGGATTGTTAGGCAGTAACTAAGTTTGTCTTATTTGAATCATCAGTGAATTATTCCCCTGCATCTGGCAGATTCTCTGTGAATTAAGAGATTTATTGAGCCACCAGATTTTCTTCAGATCAGGGAGAGGTAGATTATATTTCTCCCACAATACTAATTGTTAACTTTACATTGAATCTCAAGCTGATGCTAGGGACAAGCCACTGAACCCTGGAATTGGACTGAGGCATATACATTCCCCATTCCCCAGAACCCAGTGCAGGACTGTGTCACCTTTTTAATTTAAGCTTATGTCTAAGTATTTTTGCTTTAAATTCTGATTGTTGGCACAACTTATTTTGGCTTTGAACACCCGTTGACTAATTTATAGAGACTGAAACTCTGACTTATTCCCGTTCATCTAGAAATTGCAATAACCTTCCTTTCCTTGGACTACCTGTAATAGAGTGAGCATAGTCATCATTTTGAAAGCAGTCCTCAGTCCTAATAATGCAGAACCTTTACACTTCTTTGCCCAGGACTTGAGCAAGAATGTTTGTTGTGGATCTCAGGGATTATCCTCACATCCCCTAATGCAAACATGAGAAAACTTCACATCTTTATCCAAAATCAAGCTTTTGTCAATATTGCATTCCCATTGCAAAACAGTTAACAATTGTAGGAGTTCTGAGATTTTACCATGCTGAGATTTTTAGCAACCTAGCATGTTCATTTCCTACAGATGCTGTCGGGGAGATGAGACCACGGTTCAGAGACAGTGAACTTTATCACTCACAGCAAGAGCAGCCAGTTTTAAATTTGTATCCATTCCCTAATCTCAGATGAATACACACAGGGAAGTTTTGATGCCTATAGAAGCAGTGGGCTGTTTACATGAAGAAAGTTTAAGGCATGGTAAAACACTAATTTTATTTTTATCTTTATGTATAATTTATTAGAATCACTTATTTATTAGTATCTTTACCTAGGATAAGTATACCATGACTCAAGTTTACTTGCTACAAAAACAATCATGAGAAATGACATGGGAAAAAATGACCATTGAATTTTCATTTTTCCTTTTGCATTTATTGATGTTTAATTGGCATAAAACATTGTGTAAGTTTTGGTGCACAGGATAGTGATTTGATTTACACGTATCATGAAATAACTATCATGGCAACTTTAGGGAGAATTCATTATTTCTTTTAGATACAATTTTAAAGAAATACAATTTGTCTTTTTGTTGCGATGTGAAAACTTATGGTCTGCACTCTTATCAACATTCATATAGAACATAAAGCAGTATTAATTATAATTTTCATGTTACTATGGGGCATCCCTAGAACACGTTTATTTTACGGCTGGAGATTTGGAGCTTTCAAGTGTATTAATCAAATTCTCATTTACCAACCCCTGCCTCTGTTAACTACAAATCTATTTTTTCTATAAGTATGTTTCTTTGTTTTTGAAGTGTACTTTAATCTATAACACTGTCTTAGTTTCTCTTACACAACATACTGTTTGCTATTTTTATTACATTTCCAACTGATCACCAGAATATATCTAGTATGGATATGTTGCTATTTAAAGATATTTCATTCTTATTGACTACTCCCCATACAGTAAATTTCTTGTCCCTGACTCATTTTATTTGCAACTGGAAAATTTTTTCTCTTCATTATCCTCAACTTTTTCTTTTCCTCACCCCATTTCCCTCTTTCTTGTGAAAAACCTGTTTCTTTCTATATCTATATTTGCTTCTCAGTGTTTTTATGTCCATTTGTTTAAATTCTAATTATAAGTAAAATCATTCAAGAATTGTCATTCAATTTCTGAGATATTTCACTTAGCCTATTACCTTCTTGGTCTACCCATTTGCTGCAAATGACAAGAACTTATTCTTTTTAGAGCGGAGTAATAACCCATTGTATTTTATGTGTGTGTGTGCATATATATATATTTATAAAATGCCTATATATAGTGTGTGTATATATATACATAAATATAGATAAATCTGTAATTAAGCTGTGTAGATATATATAGTATAAACACACATCTTCTTTATTCATCATCTATTGATGTGCAATTAATTTGCTTCTATATCCTGTCTATTGTGAATAATGCTGCAATGAATATATGGTTGAATATATCTTTTCTAATTAGTGTTTTTATTTTCTTGGAATAAGTATCCAGTTATGGAAATGTTGGATAATATTTCATTTTTAATTTTTAGATAAAGCTCCATGTTGTCTTCCACAGTGGCAGCACATATATACATTCACTCCAGCAGTGCATCAGGGTCGTTTTTCTTACATCCTCACCAATAGTTAAGTTTGTTTTCTTTTTGATAATAGTCGTTCTGACAGGAGTGACATAAAATCTCACTGTGTTATGGACTTGCATTTTTCTGATATTTAGTGATGTTGATGGGGTTCATATGCTTGTTGGTTACATTTACCCCACTGTAAATTCATGTTTTGTAATGGGCTAAGTGACCATAACTGTCTGATTTCATTTTCAGGCTTTCTTTGTTTTTCATTATTCTGTTTGTTCTGTGCCACTACCATATTCTTTTCATTACTGTTTCTTGTATTATAGTTTAAAATCAGGGACAGTGATACATCCTCTTCGTTCTTTGTCAAAGTTGTTAGTGTTTTTAGTTTGTTTTCCTTTCTTTCTTATTTTTTTAGTGATTTCAACTCTTTTGTGTTTACATGTAAATCTTAGAATTATTTTTTGTAAGTGTCTGAAAATGCCCTTGCTAGTTTGATAGGCACTGATTTTAATTGATGTATTTTCTTGGCTTGTTCTGTCATTTAAACAATATTTTTTCCTAATCTATGAACACAGTATATCCTTTCATGTGTTTGCATTATCTTCAATTTCTTTTGTAAATACATTATAGTTTCCTGAGTACAGGTATTTTACCTCCTTGGTTGGATACATTTCTTGATTTTTTTTGTAATGCAACTGTAAATTAGACAGTTCCCCCAATTTCTCTATCTGTTAGCTTCTTGTTAGTGTGTAGAAATGCAAGATTTCTGTATGTTAATTTTACATTCTGAAATTTTACCAAATGCATTGATAAACCCCAGTAGTTTTGTGGTGTCTTCTTTAGGATTTCTGTTTAAAGTATTTCATCTACAAACAGATTCTTTTACTGCTTTTCTGAAATAGCTATATTGTATTTACTTTTATTTTGGAAAGCTATGTGTAGAATTTCCAATACTATACTGAATAACAGTGGTAAGAGTGAGCATTCTTGTCTTCTTCCTGCTCTTATTGGAGATGCTTTCAGTTTTTAATCAGTGAGTGTCATATTAACTGAGTTCTTGTCATGTATGACCTTGACTGTGTTGAGGTATGTTTCCTCATGCCCACTTTGAGGAGAAATATAAGCATAAATAGATGCTGAATTTGTCAATATATTTTATGACTCTTTTGAGGTGACCATACAGTATTTATTTTCAATTTGTTAGTTGGGTGTATCATATTGATTAATTTGTGGGTAATGTATCACTTTTGCATCCCTGGAATAAAAGAGACTTAAACATACTGTATAATCCTCTTAATCTATTGTTTGCTTTGCTAACATTTTAGTGATGATTTTTGCATCTATGCTTATCAGTAGTATCTAACCTGTACTTTTATTAGGTATTTGTTCCAGTTTTAGTAGTAGTGTGATACAGTAATTTGGGGTAGGAAGCCTTCCTTCCTCTGCAAATTTTTGGAATTCTCTGAGAAGCATAGGTGATAGCTCTTCTCTAAATGTTTGGAAGAAGTCACCTGAGAAGCTGTCTAGTCTTGGAATTTTGTTTCTCTGGAGATTCTGTATAATTACTTATTCAATTTCATTAGTGAAAATCTGTTAATATTTTCTATTTCTCATTCCATCCTGGAATTTTGTCTTTCTAATATATTGTCCATTTCTTCAAGGGATTCCAATTTTATGTCATATAATTTGTTGTATCATCTTATGATGCTTTGTGTTACTTTGATATAAGCTGTAACTTCTCATTTATTTTGGATCTTTTTTATCTGTACTCTCTTTTTTGCTCATGAGTCTTGTTAAATTTTATCAGTTATATTTATCTTTCAAAAGCCATTATGTAGTTTGTTTAGATGTTTCTATTTTTAACCTTCATTTTATTTATTTATGTTTCTACCTTTCTGCTGTCTTTCCTTCTACTAACAAGTTCATTTATTATTTTGCTACATCATTGTTTGTAAGATTATGTTATAAGAGAGAGATGTTTCTTATTTGTATAAGTGGGATTATTTTGCTATAAGCATCCCTATTAATACTGCTTTTGCTATACTCCATGGACTTTGTTTTTGTTGTCATATTTCTTTATGTATTTTATCTTTGATTTATGCAGCAATCCATTTGTTGTTTTATATTGTATGATTTATCCTCCACATTTTACAATTTTTCTCAGGTTTTTCCTTTTAGTAAACTTCAGTTCTCATAGAAGCCGTATGTTTCTTCACAAAGCAAGGAGAAAAATAATAAAATTTATACAAAATTCTGAATGACCAAAATTTTCTAGTTATCTTTGAAAAATGAACAAAACTGTGTGTATTATCCTCCCTGACTTTAGAACTTACTACAAAGCTACAGTAATCAAAACATCAAAATATATCACTAAAGAGTCACATAGATCAATGGAACAAAATAAATAGTCCTAAAATAAACCCACACACATATGGTCAATTAGTCTACAATGAAGCATGCAAGAGTATACAATGGAAAAAGGCAGTCTCTTCAACAATTAGTTCTGGGAAAAATGGACAGTACATGTAAAATGAAGATGTAAGAGCACTTTCTTCCATAGTATACAAAATAAGAGAGAAATTGATTAATTTCCTAAAGGTAAAACCTGAAAGTTTAAAATTTCTGACCAAGAACAGGAGCAGAACTGCCTTTGAGATAAATCATAGCAATATTTATTTTTGATCTATTTCCTAAGTAAAAAAAAAAAGAGGAAAACTAACCATAACAGTTTTTAATTTTACTGAGGAAATAATAGGTGTATTATGTGATACAGGGATTCCACTTCTTGTATAAGTGTGAAGTGCAAAATCTTTTGCAGAGCAAAGGAAACATTCAGCAAGACTTATGACAATACACAGAATTGAAGGAAGAATTTCAGACAATGAAAACAACAAGGTGTTAATATCCATCTTGTATATATAGCACATTAGAGTAAATATTTAAAAACAAAGACCCCACTTAAAAACAGTTGAAGGATCTTCATGGAAACTTTTCAAAAACAGACATGTGTATGATTTTCATGTACATAAAAAGAAACATAACGTTGCTTTTCATTAGGAAAACATAAATAAAAACCAGAATGAAATATAATCTCACAGCAACCAAAATTGCTATTAAAAAAAGTCTTCAAATGACAAACATTAATAAGAATGTTGATAAAAGGGAACTCAGGTACACTGTTGGTGGAAATATAAATTGATGCATCCACTATTATAAAAGAGTGGACTGTGTGAAGAAAACTAGAAATAGAAGCATTATATTTTACAGCAATTCCATTTTTTGATATAATTCCGAATAAAATGAAAACATAAACATTAAGGGATATATTACCCCAAATGTTCTTAACATTATCATTTATAATAGCCAAGGAGAGAAGCACAACTCAACTGCCCATCAACAGATGATTGGCTGAAGTAGATGTGAGATATAGATAACATAATAAATACTTAGCAATTGTCATATCAAAAAATAAAATTCTGCTATTTGAAACAATGTGACTGGACCCAGAATGTGTTGCACATAGGAAAATAAGTCATACAGAGAAAAACTCTCTACATTACCACTTACATGAGGAAACTAAAGATATAAGAGAAATAATCATAAAAAAACCAGAAACAGAATCACATATATATGTGTAGTGTACCAATTAGTGGTTTCCATTGGGGACAGGGAAGAAGGATCAGGAAGACAGAAATATGCAAGCTACTAGTTATATATTAGTGAAGCAACAGGGCTATATTTACCGCACAGAGAAATATTTTAATAATTTAAAAGATTTTAAAGAGACTATAGGCATATATTATACTAAAATGTGCATGCATGTGGGAAAAACATTGAAGAAAAGAACCCAGGAAAAACAAAATATTTTGTAGTACTCTGATATAAAGGGAAGTGATTTATTAACTTTCTTTACTGTTTTATAATGTCCTTATTAGAATTTAAGCTTTTAAATGAAAAATTACAGACTGAATAAAGTGACATAAGTTTAAGCTATTTGTCTCTCTCTTTAAATCTACAGTCAGTGAAATGATCACATCTCAACAAAAATTACTACAACACAAAACAATACTCCAGAACATATATGTACATCTGAAGTTTGGTGGGCTAAAACACATAAATTAGGCTGAAATGAGGGAAGAGCAGAGTTGGTGACTGCCACCAAGGTCCACTTGCTATGGTATCTGAGCCCACAGTTTCAGAGTAACATGTAGAAACAGGGTCTCAGTGGTTCACACAGATTCAGCCTCCAACTGCACCAGTATTCATGGTCAAAATTAATTTGGAGGGAGCCGCAATGCAGACAGAATTTCCATCCTTTAGACACTCAGACATTCATGATACTCTCCTTAATCCCCATTCACAGTGGTAGAGACAATGTACCTTGCAACATTGGACATGGCAAAGGCAATTGCCTGATTCCAACTACCCACCTGTTTTACACCATTCCTCAATGTGTGCACTGAATCTTAAGGGATATAAGATAAAAGGAAGGGTTCACAGGCCCAGTGACAACAGTGGCATTAACTACCAGAGTTTTCTAAGAAGTGATAATGTAAGCAATCTTTTATCCAGACAATTGCGACTTGAATGTGCCATTTTGAAATATTATCAGAGGTAGCTCAGGTAAGTAAAACCAAAAATTGTGTAATATTACAAACTACCAAAAACAAAAGCAAGGACTCCAAATTCCAATCTGATTTTGCTGTCAGCAGAGCAATAATTCACCAGGATCATGACCAATCACAGTAACATTATAGGGCATGCACACACACAGATACAAACACACAGACACCGACACAGACACAGACACACTCGCACAGGCACATACACACACACACGCTCACGCACACACCGAATGTCAACCCTGCAGGGAACAAACTTAAAGTCATGGAATATTGACATATAACTAATACAGAATCCAAAGAGCTGTCATAAAGAAACTCAATATAAAAAGCAAAACTCAGAAAGCAGTTTAGTGAGATCAGGAATAAAATAAATCTTGATAAGGTATACATTACCTAAGAGACTGAATCTATAAAACAAATAAACATTATTGGAAGACCAGATGAACTTAATAAATGAGATGAACAATGCAACAGAAAGCACTGTAAGAAGACTGTCTTTGTGGAAGAGAGATTAGCAAACTCACCAATACAATACCAGGAATGATAGGAGAGGGCAAAGATACAAGATAATAAAAAGTGAGGAAATTCTACAATAGCCATCAGACTTCTTCAGGAAGTGCACATTAGAGTGAAATTCTGGAGGGAGAAGAAAGTTAGAAGGCAGCTGATGGTTTATTTAAAGAAGTAATAGTTGATTACTTCCCGAACCTGGGTAAGGAACTGATATACAAGTCCGTGAGCCAACAAAACACCAACAACTTTAAGACAAAGACACCTCCTTCAAGATACGTCATATGACAATTGGCAAGTCAATGACAGAGTAAAATTTAAAACGCAGCCAAAGAAAGTTATGATAATCTACAAAGAAGCCCCCATTAGACAATCAGCATATTGCTGAGAAGAAAACAGATGCCAAGGGTAATTAAAATGACATTTTCAAACTACTGAAATAAGAAATATCTCACCCAAGAATACTCTACTTTACACAGTTATCACTTAGATATAAAGTGAAAATAAAGACTTTACCAGAAAAACTAACCTGAGTGAGATGTAAAAAACAAAACCGAGGCACCTTAAAAGAGGTGCAGAAAAGAGGTATTCTAAGAAAAATAAAATGGCAAATATACGCAAAACATTGAGCAAAATACTAAGCAGAGACCACCAGGAATTTGAAACTGTTTATTTGGGTATGTTTTTAAATGCTACTCTTCTATATGAATTAAAGAGAGAAATATAGGAAATCAGTTGCAATAAATATAGATACATCTATCTGGTAACATGTTCACAAAAGAAACAGAAATAATTTGAGTCAGTAATAATAAAAGGAAAAGAGTAAAAAAAAAACAAAATTAAAGGAAGTTGCTATCAGCAGAGAAAGGTCTAAATTATACAAGCGATGTTTTATTTTTAATTAAAGTAGATTTGATGAACTATAATATGTAGATTCAGATGTACAACATAGTGATTCCAACCACTTTGTTGATTGTATTTCATTATAATTTATTACAATAATTGTAACATACAATGATTATAAGTTATTGTGTGTAATTCCCTGATCTATACAGATCATCTTTGTTGCTTATCTCCTTTACGTATACTAATTTTTGTCTGTCAGTGTCCTACCATTTAATTGTCTATCCCTTCCACTTTGGTAAACACAAATGTTTTCCCGTATTTTTCAGTCTGCTTCAGTCTTGCCTATCTAAACTCTATATCTCTCTACCATGTCTCTATCAATCAATCAATCTATCTATCTATCAATCAATCTATCTATTTATCTATCTATCATCTATCTATGTATCTATATATCTATCTGTCTGTCTGTCTACCTATCTATCTATCATGTATCTATGTATCTTTCCTTCTATGTATCTATTTATCACTCATCTATCAATAGATAGCTATAGATAGATGTACACAGATATTTGTTATTCTTTAGATTCCACTTATAGATTATATTATATATTTTTGTATTTGTCTAAGTTACTTCACTAAGAACAATATTTACTAGGTCCATTCATGATGCTGAAATAGCAATGTGTTATACTTTTTCATGGCTGAGAAATATTCCATTGCATATTTATAGAAACATCATATCTTCGTAAGTCCATAGTCTACTGTGGACTCTTGGAATGCTTCCCTGTCTTGCATATTATAAACAGTGCTGTTGTGAACATTGGTTCTTCTCAATTTAGGGTTTTTTCCCCAGATTTTTCCTAGGAGAGTTATTACTGCTTCATTTGGTAATTCTGTTTTAGGATTTGAACAAATCTGAATACTCTTTTCCATAGAAGTTGTACCAATTTACATTCCTACCAAGAGTATACAAGAGATTTGTTTCCTCAACATCATCTCCAATACTTTCTATTTGTAGAACTTTTGATAATAGCCATGTGGCCAGTGTGAAGTGATACCTCATTGTGGTTTTGAACTGAAATTAACTAAAAATTAGTAATGATCATTTTTATCACTTGCATGTTACTCATCTGCATATTTCCATTGGAAAAATATTAACTCAGATACTCTGCTCATTTTTTGATTGGGTTTTTGTTTTTCATGTTGAGTTGTGTAACCTAAATCCATGTTACATCTATTAACCTACATCTATTAACCCCTGGTCACTTGCATTGTTTGCAAATATGTTTTTCAATTACACAGGCAGTGTTTTCATTTCATTCAAAGTGTCGTTAGCTGTGCAGAAGTTTTCAAGTTTATTTAGGTCCCACTTGCTTATTTTTGCTTTTATTTCTTTTACCTTAGGAGACTGATATAATAAAATATTCCTATGATATATATCCAATAGGGTATCACTATATCCCTTTCTAGCAGTGTTATAGTATCAGGTCTTACATTTAGGTCCTTAATACACTTGGAGTTTATTTTTGTATATGATGTCAGGGAATGCTCTCATTTCACTGTTTTACATGTAGATATCCAGCTTTCTCAACAACATCCATTGACGAGACTGTCTTTTCTCCATTGTGTACTCTTGCCTTTTTTATCATTGATTCATTGCTCATAGGTGTGTGGAATTATTTCTAGGCTGTCTATCTGATTTTATTGATTATATCTCTGTGCAAATGCCATGCTGTATTTATCACTGTAGCTTTGTTGTATAGTAAGGAATCTGGGAATTTTATACCTCCAGATTTGTTGTTTATTCTCAAGATCATTTGGAGAATTTTTAATGGTTTCATGTAAAACTTAGAGTTATTTATTTTCTGGTACTGTGGGAAATACTACATCTTTGTAACAGGAATTTCACTAAATATGTAGTTTTCTATGTGTAGTACGGCAATGTTAACAATGTTAACACCTTCAATCCAAGAGCACAAGACATCTTTCTAATTTTTTGAATCATTTTTAATTTCTTTGTCAATGTTTTTTAATTTTCAGTGTGTAGATCTTTCATATATATGGTTACATTTATTCCAAGGTATTTGGGGGGAAGGGATTTTAAATAATATTGTTTTCAACGTCCATTTTAGGGTATCTCATGATTAATGTGTAGAAATGCAAGAGACTACTTTACATTAATCTTGCACCCTGCTCCCTTGTTGAAATTATTTATTGTTCATATTAATCTGTGTGGAGCCCTTAGGACTCTATGTAGATTGTTATGTCATCAGTACTGGTGACAATTTTGCCTTTTTCTCTCCATTTTGCATTTCTTTTACTTCTTTTTCTTTCCTTTTCCTTTCTTCTTTTACTATGGAACAGAAGTTCTGAGAGTAGGAATCCTTGTCATGTTCCCAAATTTACCCAGAAGTCTTTCTGCTTTTCCCCAAAGTATTATAAATTTTTATAAATGTCCTTTAGTATGTTGAGAGATGTTCCCATTGTATTCTCTTTCATGAGAGTTCTGATCATTAATGTATGTTGAATTTTGTGTAATGCTTTTTCTGTGTGTATTGATATGGTCCTGTTAATTTAGTCCTTCCATTATTAAAAATGTGTCTTGCTGATTGACTTGTGTATGTTGAGCCATCCCTGTGACTCTGGAAGGAATCAAATTGATCATTGTGTATAATCCTTTCTATGAATTGCTGGATTAATTTGTTGATGTATTTTGGATTTTTAATGTATATTCGTCAAGGATATTGGCTTTACATTTTCTTTTGTTTTTTTTGGTAGTGTCTTTGACAGGTTATGTTATCATGGTATTGGTGGCCTCATAGAATAACTTTGGGAATGTTCCTTCTTCCTACATTTTTTGAAATAAATGAGAGGAAAGAGTTTTTAGTGAAGACATCCAGGCATTTTGTTCAAGTGGTGTTTTTAACATTATAGATTATATTTAACTTATACTGATTGCTCTTTTCAAGTTTTCAGTTTGCTCTTTATTCAGTGTTGACAGGCTGTACATTTCAAGAAATTTGTCCATTTATTTAAGGTCGTCCAGTTTTTGTCACATAACTGCTCAAAGTGCTTTTAAAATCTTTGTTTGCATTTCTGTGCTATCAGATATTATTTCTTCTGTTTCATTTCTTATTTTGCATGGTTCCACTCTGTATTTCTTGATAAGCCTGGCTAAATGATTATCAATTTGTTAATATTTTTAAGAAACAAAAGCTGTTGATTTTATGAATTTTAATTTATATGTTAATTTTTATTTTATTTATTCTCAACCTAATCATTAAAGATTTCTCATTCTACTCACTTTGGGTTTTGTTTGTTCATATGTCTAGTTATTTTTGGTGGCATGTTTGTCCTTTGTGTGAGGGTTTCCTTTTTCCTAGTAGAAGGCCAGAATTGTTCTAAACTTCCCTCTTAGATTTGCATTTGCTGCATCCCATACATTTTTTGAAGCTGTGTTTTCATTGTAATTTGTCTCCAGGTATGATTTTATTACTTCTTTGATTTAATCATTGACCTTATTTTATGTTATATTTTAAAGGATGTGGTTTAATCTCATGTTTGTGCTTTTCCTGTTCTTCTTTCTACAGTTGATGCATAGTTTCATAATATTGTGTATTGAAAAATACATGCTGTAATATATATTTGCTTAAAATTCCTAAGGCTCATTTCATGACATAATATGTGGTTAATTCCTAAGATAACATCCTGTGCACACTTGAGAAATTATGTGTTCCCCTTTTCTGATGCAGTGTACAATATCTCAGGTTCAAATGATATAATTTGCCAATAAGACCTCTGTTTCCTTACAGATACTCTTTCTGGATGATATGTCTATCAGAATAGTGAGGTGTTAAACTCATCTACTATTATTATTTTATAATGAATTAATTCCTTCATGTCTACTAATATATCTTTTTATACTTAGGATCTACATTGTTGGGTTCATATATAATTCAATGAGTGTAAAGCTCTATTTTTATATTGATCTCTTCTTCTGTATATAATCTCATATTTATCTTTCATTGTGGCCCTTATTTTAAAACGTATTTTCTATGAGTTGAGCATTGCAATCTGCACTTTCTTGTCATTTCCATGGAATATCTTTTCCATCTTTTTACTGGTTGCTTTTATTTTCCACCATAAAGTGAGACTTTTTGTGGGGGAATGCAAGATGGTGGAGCCAAAGGATCCTCATAGCTAACCCTTTCCCACAAATGCACCAAGACTCATCCAGAGACCCACTCGGCTAACCAGAGAACCTGCAAGACTCTGATACAGCATTGTCCTCTTCAAAAGATAAAGATGCAAAAAATATGGTAGGAGAAAATGAAGAAAGAAAGAAGAAAAGGCAAAACAGATTGGGACAAGTCCCACAGTGAGGGAGCAGCAAAGAAGGGCTGGCGCTCATTCACTGGGTCTCCCCTCTCCAACTGATAGGTCGGTATGATGGAGGGGGAGCCTCCAAGGATTAGACCTCTACAGACTATAAGTTGACTGACAGTACTAAGTTAAACAGGCACAGAGAATCCTTGTGACACCCACCCCAATATGAATCTAGGCAGCTGGTGGCAGGGCCATGCTGCCCAAGCTGGGTGGAAAATGGGGATGGCTGTTCTGGGGCACCCTGGGTGAATGGACGGGACTGTGTGCCATTCCTGTGGGTGCACAGGGCAGGACATCTTGGGCCCTCCATTTAGCAACAGGGCTGACGTTCCCTGGGAGGGGAAGGGTACATTCCCCATCTCTGAAAATCCATAAAAGTTTCTAGGACAAGAGAGCTTGGGCTCAGACACAGCCACCATGCTCTCTGGTGTTTTGTACCCAGGCAGCAGCGAGAGCAAAACCTGCATTCACTCCTAAGGACTTAGACTCAAGTGCCAGATGGGTACTTGTCTACAGCCTGAGGCAGATAAGATCATTCCGTCCTATTTCCTCAGAGAACTTGCTCCACCAGGACAAACAAGGAGATGGGTTTTGGCCCAGATCAGTGACAGGGCATAGTGCAGTATAGAGACCGGCACCCTCAGGGTGCTATTGGCCCCCCACCTTTTGGGATGGAACGCAGCCCCTGACCATGTGGCTGGGAGATGGTGTGATGCCCAATCCTGCCTTGTCATTCTGAAACATCTGACTGAGGCATTAGTCAGGTCAGTGAAAAGCCAGTACTTAATAAAGAGAGCTTCACTGGAACAAGTGTTGGGAGAAGGAGTGATCTGCTTGCCGACAGGCCCTGGGAGCAGCACAGATAAGGGCTCCAATGGAGGGCCTCTGGAAAAAGCAAGCTGAGCTTCCAAAACAGGATGAATTCAGAAAGACTTCACTTTAAAATTACACAGTCTCCAGGAGGACACTGACCACCCCCTAGGTTTAATCTGATTTTTCCTTTTCCATTTTCTATTACTCTCTTAATTTTTACTTCTTAAGCAAATATTTATACCCCCATTTAAATCCCATTTCAATTTTTAAAAATATTTTTATTATTATTATTTTTCTAAATTCTGCTTCAACTTGCTCTTCTATTATGTATTATAGAATGTCTTCAAACATTTATTTCCCCTTCTTTAAAATTCTTTGTCTCCCTCACTCTTTTTTCTCTTTTTTAGTTGTATTAATAATTAGGCATTAGGTAGATAAACTCATTTAGTACCACAGTAGGTAACTGATACTCCATAAATCACAGTCCCAGAGAGGTAGGAACAAGATGAAAAAGCAGAGAAACCATTCCCAATAAAAAGAACAGGAGAAATCCCCTGAAAGAACGATCAGAAAAATAGATATCGATAGCCTTCTAGATCAAGATTTCAAAAGAGGATTGATCAAATTACTGAAGGAAATAAAAGATAGTGTTTAGAGATATAAAATGTGATAAAAATGAAATGGAAGCTATAAAGAAGATCCGAGTAGAATAGGTAAAACCGTTGAATGAGATGAGAAATGATCTAAAGGTGTCACAAACCTGGCTATGTAACGCAGAGGAATGAATTAGTGACCTAGAAGACAGGACAATAGAAAGCACCCAATCAGAAGAGTTACAAGAGAAACAATGAGAGACAAAAGAAAAAAGCATAAGAGACATATGAGATAACAGAAAGCATTCCAAATTTTGCAGGATAGAATTCCCAGAAGGGGAGGAATGATCAAAGGCGATTGCAAAGGTTTTTGTAGAAATCATGACTGAGAACTTCCCAAACTTAAAGAAGGAATCAGATATCCAAGTACAGGAAGCTCAGAGTGTCCCAAACAGGAAGAATCCAAATAAACCCACACCTAGACATAATTAAGACGACCAGAGTCAAGGATAAAGAAATGATCCTAAAGGCAGCAAGAGATTAGCAAAGAGTGAGTTACAAGGGAATTACAATAGGCTCACAGCTGATTTCACAACACAAATACTAAAGGCCAGAAGGGAGTGGAAAGATATATTCAAAGTCCTGAATGAAAAAATGATATAAACTAGGATACTTTAACCAGCTAGGCTATCCTGTATGGTAGAAGGGTACATAAAGAATTTCACAGACAAAAAAATCTACAAGAGTCTAGCAACACTAGACCCATGCTAAAAGTAATATTGAAAGATCTACTCTAAAAAGTAAAGCAGCAGGATGCTACAAATATGTGAAATTCATAGCTGGAAAGGTGAAAACTCATGAACTACAATTAAAATAAACACAAAATTTTAAACAACACATACAAATCATTGAGAGTGAGAAAGGTAGGCAGGAAAATAGAGAAAAAATATTTTTGGTCTTTCCTTTTAAAATATTTTGTTCTCAGTAGGATGGTATTGAGATCATATTATTATCAGTTTAATAAAATCAGTTATAGTAATGGTCCAATAGACTTATATAAAAGGGTAAAAACAAGGCAAAAATTTATTCCTGGAGTCACTGAAACTAAATAAATTTCATGATAATAAAAAGGAAAATGACCAAACCAAAATAGGAAGATGAAACGAACAAAGTGGAAATACAAAATCAGCAGCAAAGATAAGGTCAAAATGGCAATAAACACAAACATATCATCGATTATTTTAAAAGTTAATGGACTAAATGCTCCTGTCAAATCATTGAGTGATAGGCTGGATAATAAAACAAGAATCTTCAATATACTGAATACAAGAGACCCACTTCTTAGAGAAGGAAACACATAGATTGAGAGTGACAGGATGGAAATGGTTATTCCATACAAATGGAAAAGCCAGAAAAGCAGGTGTTGCAGTACTGACTTCAGAGAAAACAGTCTTTAAAGCAAAGGCCATAAAGAATGATAAAGAAGGACATTTTATAATGATGAAGGAGTGATACAAGATGAGGATAGCACACTCATTAATACATATGCACCAAATAGAGGACTACCAAAGTACATAAAATAATTACTAACAGATATAAGGGGGATAGTGATGGGGAACTAATAATTGTTGGAGATTTCAACACTGCATTTAAATCACTGGACTTATCATCAATACAGAAAATAAATTAGGCAATAGAGAATTTAAATAATACAATAGAAATATTACACTTGGTGGATATATTCACAGCATTGCACCCCCCACAAAATAGTATATATATTCCTTTCAAGTGCACATGGGACATTTTCCAGGATTCATGATATACTTGGTACAAAAGAAACCTCAGCAATTTTAAGAAGACAGAAATTACCTCAAGCATATTTACTGACCACAATGCCATGAAGCTAGAAATCAACAACAGAGAAACAAAGGAGAACAAAAGGAAAACATGGAGATTAAACAAAATGTTATAAAAAAACAAATGGGTCAAAGAAGAAATCAAACCTGAAATGAAAAAGTACTTTGAGACAAAAGAATATTAAAGAAAAACCACACTAACCTTATGGGACACAGCAAAAGCAGTATTGAGAAGGGAGTTAATAGTGATACAGGCCTTCCTTAAATAAGAAGAAAAATCACAAATAAACAATTTAACCCATCAGGAGAATGAACTAGAAAAAGAAGGACAAAAAACCCCAAAAGGCGTCAGAAGGAAGGAAATCATAAATATTGGGGAGGAAATGGGTAAAATAGAGTTTAAAAAGACCATAGGAAAAATTCAACCAATCCAAAGGCTGGTTTTTCAAAAAAGCAAGTAAAATCGACAAACCTCTGGCCAAACTCAAAAAGAAGAATACAGAGACAGCACAAATTAGCAAAATAACGTAGGAGAATTGAGAAATTACAACTAATAAAATAGAAATACAGAATATCATATGAGAATATTATGAAATTTATGTGGAAACAAACTGGATAACCTAGAGTAGATGGACAAGTTTCTGGAAACATACTGTCCACCAAGACTGAATTAAGAAGAAACTGACCCCTTGAACAAACAGAGCATGAGAAATGAAATCAAAATAGCAATATAAAACCTCCCTACAAATAACAGTCTAGGACCGGACGGCTTCACTGTGGATTTCTACCAAACATGCAGAGAAGAACTCATACCAGTCCTTCTCAAACTCTTCCAGAAGATTGAAAAGGGAGGAATACTCCCAAAGTCATTCTTTGGATCCACAATCACCCTGATACCACAACCAGGAAAAGACACTACCAAATAAGAGAATTAGAAGCCAATATCACTGATGAACACAGATGCCAAAATTCTCACCTAAATATTAGCAAATATAATCCAACAACACAGAAAAAAGATTATACATCATGACCAAGTGGGGATCATGCCAGGGACAAAGGGGTAGTTCAACATATGCAAATCAATCAATGTAATGCAGCACATCAACAAGAGAAAGGAACACAACCCCATGATCATCTCAAAAGATGCAGGAAAAGCATTTGATAAAATTCAACACACACTTACAATAGATAGTCTCACCAAAGTGGGAATAGAGGCAACATATCTCAGCATCATGAATGCTATAGATTACAAACCTACAGCCAGCATAGTACTCAATGGTGAGAAAGTTAAAATCTTCCCAATAAAATCTGGGACAAGACAAGGATGCACACTATCACCACTCCTACTCAACATAGACTTGGAAGTCCTAGCCACAGCAATCAAACAAGAGAAAGAAGTAAAAGGAATGCAAATTGGAAAGGAAGAGGTAAAAATCTCATGATATGCAGATAATGTTACTATATATAGAAAACCCTACAAGATCCAGACAAACACTCCCACAGCTGATCAAAGAATTCATCAATGCAGCTGGTTACAAGATTAAGGTTCAAAAATCAGTGGCATTTTTTACACTAAAGATTCAGATAATACTATAGAGCTTAAGTCAACATGACAGCACTGTATTGGTAGGAAAAGATACATATATTCCAATGGAACAGATTAGAGAGCCCAGAAATGAACCCACAAACTTTTGGTCAATTAATCTTCAACAAAGGAGGCAAGGAAATACAATGGAATAGAGATAGGCCCTTCAGGATCTGGTGTTGGGAAAACTGGACAGCATCATGTAAATCAAAGAAGCTAGAGCACTCCCAATGAAGCTAGAACACCATACACAAAAATAAACTCAGAATGGATCAAAGACTTATACATAAGAGAAGATACAATAAACCTCCTAGAGGAAAACATAGGCAAAACAATATCTGACATATGTCTCGTAAATTTTCTCGTAGAAAAAATAAAAGCAAGAATAAACAAATGAGACCTAATGAAACTTAAAGCTTCTGCACAGTAAAGAAACCAGAACTAAAACAAAAAGACAACCTACGGAATGGGAAAAAATTTGAATAACAAACCGACGAAGGCTTGATCTCCAGAGTATATAAGCAGCTCATCCAACTGAATAAGAAAAAATAAGCTACACAATGCAAAAATGGGCAGAAGACCTAAACAAGCAATTCTCCAAGGAAGACATACAAATGATCAAAAGGCACATCAGAAAGTACTCAATATCACTGATTATCAGAGAAATGCAAATCAAAACTGCAATGAGGTATCAACTCACACCAGACAGAAAGGCCATCATCCAAAAATCCACAAATGACAAATGCTGGAGAGGCTGTGGAGAAAAGGGAACCGTCCTTCACTGCTGGGGGCAATGCAGTTTGGTGCAGCCACTGTGGAAAACAGGATGGAGATTCCTCAAAAGTCTTGGAATAGACGTACCATATGACCGAGGAATCCCGCTCCTGACCATAAATCATGAAGGAACCCTACTTTAGGATGACACCTGCACCCCAATTTTCATAGCCAGCACTATTTACAATAGCCAAGACATGGAAACAGCCTAAATGGCCATCGAAAGTTAACTGGATAAAGAAGAGTTCATATATTTTTACAATGGAGTACTGGTCAGCCATATAAACCAACAACATAATGCCATTTTCAGCAACATGGATGCTCCTGGAGAAAATCAGTCTAAGTGAAGTAAGCCAGAAAGAGAAAGAAAATTACCATATGAGATTGCTCATATATTGAATCCAAAACAAAACAAAACAAAACAAGAAAACTCAAATACAAAACAGAAATAGACACACAGACATATAATAAAAAGTTTTGGTGGCCAAGGTGGCGGGGGGTGGGAATAGATAGACTGGGAGTTCTATGTTGTAGAATAGATAAACAGGATTGAATTATATAGCACAGGGAAATATATAAAAGATCTTACGGCCACCCACAGAGGAAAAAAATGGGACAACAAATGTATATATTTTCATTGCAACTGCAAAATTGTGCTGTACGCTGGAATTGGAGACAACTTTGTAAAATGACTGTAAATCAATAAAAAAACTTAGAAACAGAAAAAAACATGATCCTAAATATTACAGGTGTAAATATAAAATAGAGAGAAAAATAAAACTATGCAAAAGAGCAGTAAAATCAAAGATTTTTTATTTTTTTTAAGATAAGCAAAATCAAAAAACCTCTAGCCAGGTGCATCATGAAGAAAAGAGAGATGCTCCAAAGAAATAAAGGAATAAATAAAAGAAAAGAAATAACAACTATTCCCACAGGTATACAAAAAAGGGATAATTTGTCAACACTTACATGCCAATAAACTGGACAACTTAGAAGAAATAGACAAGTGTCTAGAAAGAGACAGAGATAAGGAGAAACAAGTAATTTGAACAAACTGTTTACTAGAAGAAAGATAGAATCTGCATTTTAAAAAATCATTAAATAGAAGTGCAGATTTAAGAAACTCCCATGGAGAACTGTACAAAAATACAAAGCAGAACTTATACTCTTCAAACTATTAAAAAATACTGAAGATGTGGGAAACTACAAAATTCTATGTAACTTTCATCACCCTGATTGCAAAGTCAGCAAACAAAGTAGAGGCAAAGGGAACTTCAAGCCAGTAAATTTGATAGATTTAGAAGCAAAAATTCTACAAAATATTATTAGCAAACTATATTCAGCAATACCTAAAATGAATCATACACCATGGTCAACTTGGATTCATTGAAGGGTCACAAGAGATTTTCAAATACACAAATCAATCTGTTTGATACATCACATTAACAAAAGGAAAAGAGAAAATGACGTGGTCATCCCAATAAATCCATAAAAAGTATTTCACAAAATTCAACATTTGTTCATTAAAACAGTAATAACAGCAACAACAACAAAAACAGCAACAACAGAAACCTCTTACATGAGTAGAATTCAGGAAATATATCTCAACATAACTAAAGTCATTAATTACAATCCCACAGACAACATAATATACCAGAATGAAAAACTGAAAGCCAAATTGAGGAATAAGACAAGGTTGCCCAATCTCACCAATTCTATTAAACACAGTATGGGAAGTCCTAGCAACAGCAGTCGGACAAGAAAAAAATGTATTCAAGTTGGAATGAATGAAGTAAAACTGTTATTATTTTAGATGACATGATAATATATATAGAGATCCCTAAAGATTCTCCAAACCAAAACAACTAAATCTAATAAAGAGATTTAGCAAAGTTGCATGATTCATGATTAATATACAAAAACTGTCACATTTCTTTACACTAACAATGAAATATTCCAATTTTAAAAAATCCATATGAAATCAGATCATAAAATGAAAACTCTATGGAAAATCCAAGATAATAAAATCTATAGGGCACTGATAAAAAATTTGAAGATGATGCAAAGAAATGGAAAGAAATCTCAAAGTCTTAGATTAGAGGAATTAATAATGTTAACATATACACACTACAGTATGTCTACAGATATAATGTGGTTCAGATCGAACTACATGATATTTTCCACAGAAGTAAAAACAGTCCTATGATTTGTATGGAACTGCAAAAGAAACAGAACTGCCAAGGAAAGAATGAGGAAAAAGAACAAATTTGGAGGCATAACCCATAACCCTCCCAGATCTCAGACTATATTACAAAAATACAGTAATCAAAACAGCACAATACTGGATAACAAACAAACATCTATATCAATGGAACAGAACACAGAGGCAGAAATATAACATCACACCTATGGTCAACTAAACTATGAGAAAGGAAACAAAAATAAACAATGCCTTAAAGACAGTCTTCAGCAAGTGATGTTGAGGAAGCTAGACAGCTACATGTAAATCAAAGAAATAAGAAAACTCCATCACACTGTATAAAGATAAACTCAAAATGTTTTAAATATATGAATCTAATACATAACAGAATAAAATTCCTGGAAACTAACATAGGCAAAACAAGACAAAAATCGTAGCAAAATTTTCTCATGTCACAATCCCAAGCTGAAAACAATAAAGGCAAACTAAACAAATAGGTCCTAATTAAACTTAAAAGCTTCTACACAGCAAAATAAATAGAATGAAAGTTGAAGTTCCAAATGGCAGAAAACATTAGGAAAGAATGCAATCAAAAATTGGCTAATTTCTAAAATACTCAAATTGTTCATTCAACTCCATTTCAAAAATCTACAAACATCTCAGCCAGAAAATGAGCAGAAGACAATTCCCTAAAAAAGACACACAGATGACAAACAGGAACATAAAAATGTGCACACATTGCTAATCATTATACAAAGGCAAGACAAAAATAAAATAATGTTATACCTCACTCTAGTGAGAAGGGCTGTCATTCAAATATCTACAAATAATAAAGACTGGGGAGGTTGTGGAGAAAAGTGACTCTCCAATGCTGCTGGTGGGAATGAAAATTTGTGCAACCACTTTGGAAACAGTATGGAAGTTCCTTTAAATAATAATAATAGACCTATCCTATGACCCAGCAATCCCACTCCTGGACATATAAAATATAAACCTGAAAACAAAGAATCCTAGGGTAAAACATAAGAAGTACACTTGACTTAATTTGATTCTTTATATGTCTCCTCTGGCAAGGGAAGCAGAAGCAAAACTAACAAAATATGATTAGATCACTCTAAACAGATTTACACTGAAGAAGAAATGATCAATGAAATGAAAAGTCAACCAACACAATGGGAGAATATATTTTCAAGTGATATTTTCCAATCAAGTGTTAATATCCAAAATATATGGCAAACTCTTACCCCAAACAAAAACGAACAGACCAAAGAATCCAAATAAAAGAAAATGTCCATAAGGAACTGAATAGATAGATCTGAATCAATTATCTGTAGAAAACATACAGTTGGCTAAATGACACATGAAAATATGTTCAGAGTTATAAATTATTAGGAAAGTCATAAACCAAAAATGAGACAAGACCTCACAATTGTCAGAAAGCTCTCAACAAAAAGAAAATATATATATGTTGGTGAGATTGTGGAGAAAAAGGAACACCGTGCACACTGTTGATAGGAATGCAAAATATTGATTCCATTGCATATATACATCAAATTTTCATCATCCATTTTTCTGTCAAGGGATGTCGAGTTTGTAGGCCCCTGTCTGAATGCTCTAGGGAATAAGCCCATGGGCTGAACTGATAAATAAGCTGTGAGGAATTCACATATCCAGGCTGGATGAGAAATGGCCTACTCAATGTATCCAGTATGGATGACTGGATAGCCAATGCTGGGTAAGATCCTCAGAGGAGGACAACCTAAGTCAGGCAAAGCCGGCTGGATAAGAGGTGGCCTACTTAATGAAGTTCCATGATGAACTTTAAAACAATCCTTGATCATTTAACATCCTGCACTTACTGCAGGAGCATGGGGACATAAATAGCTTAAGATTATTATCATTGTTATAACTTAGATGATATGTGAGTCATTGTGCAAGTCCTATATAAACCCTTCTTCTAAGAATCAATAAACAGAGAACTGCTTCGCTTCTCTCCACACAGTGTTTGTGTGTAAATGATATCGTGCCAGTGACAGGATTAATTTAATTTGTTGGGAGTATCATAAAAGGATGTTGCATTGTATACAATACACTTTCTGCACCTTTTGAGACGATTGTGAGTTTTATTTCTCATTCTATTAGTGTGGCATGTCACCTTTATTGATTTGAATATTTTGAAGTATTGTTAAACCAAGGGATAATTCCCTTTACTTATGTATGTGTATGATACATTAAATGTGTTGTTGAATTCATTTTGCTTGTTTTTTGTTGAGAATTTTGGCACATATGTTCATCAGGGATAATATTGTATATATTACATCTAATGTCCTTTCTAGCATTTTAGTGCAAATAAAGCTCACATCATAAAACATGTTTGGAATCTTTCACACCCTTCAAATTCTGGGATGATTTGGGGAAGAATTGGTGATATTTCATTTCAAATATATGACAGAATTCACCAGTAAATTAGTCTTGTAAATTTTTTCTGGTTTGGGAAGTTGGGATTATTGATTTACTCAAACACTCTTTTGCTCTATTTTACTTTCTAATTTCTTCTTGATTCAGGATTGGAAGACATGTTTCTGGGAATTTGTCTTTTGTTCTAAGTCATTCAAATCGTTGACTAGTGGTAATTTCTTTTGATGCTTTGCATCTCTACAACATCTGTGGTAATATCTTCTCTTTAATTTCTAATTTTATTTGAGTCTTTATTTTCTTAGCCAACTTAAATTTGTCCAGTTTATGTTGAAAAGAAACAGACTTAGATATTTTCTTTTTTATCTTTTCAATTGTTTCTGTTGTTATTTGTCTTACTCCCATTCATTCAATTTTCTTCTTTATTCTTTCTGTTGTTTCCTAGATTCTTGAGATGTAAAGTTAAGTATTGTGTATCTTTGTATATCATTTATTATTATATATTTTTATTTATTATTTATTTATTTATTTATTTACATATTTTTTCATTTATTTATCATTGAATTACTGCCATTTACAATGTGTCAATCTGTGGTGTATAACACAGTGTCCCGTACATGCATATAATTGAGTGCCTATTAAACATTACCTCACGATATTTAAATTATTGCCCTGTGTCTTACAGGAGAAATTTTGAAAAAAATCTATTTTTATATATAGTGGATAACATTTTTAAATCTACAGCTCCCAAATATATCCTCTCGCAGCCCCTTTTCACAGTAATCATAAAATTGTTTAGTAGATCTGCAAGTGTGTTTCAGTTTTGTAGATGAAATCTTAGTGTTCTCAGGCAAATATTTTCTAAGGTTCCACATATGTCATGTATTGTATTATTTTTCTTTCTCTTTCTGTCTAACTTCAATTAGGATGACACTTTTTGGGAACATCCATTTTGCTGGAAAAGTCATTGTTTTATCATTTTTCATTGCAGAATATTATTCCATTGTATAAATATGACATAATTTCTGAATACTGTCATCTGTTTTTGGGAATTATGTTGCTTCCATGTCGTGGCTGTTGTTTATAGCACTGTGAAGAACATTGCGGCGCAGGTATCTTTTTGAATTAGGGTTCCCTTTGATATATACCCAGAAGTGGAATTGCTGGATCGTATCTTAAGTCTATTTTCAGTCTTTTGAGGAATCCCCATCCTGGTTTCCACAATGACTGCACCAAACTACATTCCTTCCAAAAGTGTAGGAGGGTTCACTTTCTCCACAGCTACCCCAGCATTTAAAGTTTGTGGACTTTTGAATGATGGCCATTGTGACTATTTTGAGGTGATACTTCATTATAGTTTTGAATAACCCTTCTCTGATTATGATAGTGAGCAATTTTCTTTTTCATATTTGTATGTGGCATTTGTGTGTCTCTATTGGAGAATGGCTTGTTTAGGGCTTCTGCCCATTTTCAGATTGGGTTTCTTGTTTTTATTTTTTATTACTATTAGGATGTATGAAGTCTTTATATTTTAGAAATTAAGACTTTGTCAGTTGCATCACTTCTAAATATTTTCTTTAATCCTGTTGTTTGTCATTTTGCATTTTTTATGGTTCCCTTTGCTGTGCAAAAGCTTATAAGTTTAATTAGGTCCCATTTATTAATTTTGCTCTTACATCAATTACATAGGTAAGTTCTTCTAGGAGATCATTGCTGAGATTTATCTCAGAGTGTATTGCCTATGTTTTCTTCTAGGAGTTTAACTGTGTCTTGCCTTTCATTTAAGTCTTCAAGCCATTTTGAGTTTATTCTTGTGTATGGAGTGGTGGAGTGTTCTAACTCCATTGCTCTGCATGCTGCTATCCAGTTTTCCCAATGCCAGTTGGTGAAGGGATCGTCATTCTTTGTCATTTTCCTTTCTACTCTGTCAAAGATTAATTGAACATAGGCCTGTAGATTTCTTCCTAGGCCCTCTATTCTGTTCCATTGGTCCATATGCCTATTTCTATATCAATGTCATGTCATTTTGATTATTATAACTCTGCAATACTCTATGGAGACCTGGTGGTTAATTCTTCCAGCCTCTTTCTTTTTCTTTAATATTGCTTTGGAAATTATGGATCTTTTATGACTCTATGTAAATCTTAGCATCATTTGTTTCAGTCCTTAAAAGAAATGTTTTGCATAATTTGATAGGAAATCACATTAAGTCTGTGGACTGCCTTGGGCATTGTGACCATTTTAACCATAATGTTTATTCCATTACAAGACCATTGGGTATCTTTTCAATACTTCAAATGTTTTTTGATTTCTTCAATCAATCTTTTCTAGTTCTCCATGTATAATTCATTCACCTCTCTGGTCATATTTATTCTTAAGCATTTTATTATTTTCAGTGCAGTTATTAAAGTGGTTGTTTCTACACTTTGTTTTCCTGTTGATTCAATGGTAGTGTAAAGAAATCAAATTGGTATTTGACCTTACTCTGGGTACATTGCCCTGTTCCTTTTTTAGCCTTAGTAAATTTTTGTGAAGCTTTTATATTTTTCTATATATAGTGTCATGTGTGCATATTGTGAAAATTTACCTCTTCTTTTCCAGTCTGAACATTTAATTTCTTTTTCTTGCCTGATCGTTGTGGCTAGGAATTCCAAGACTATATTGAATTGAAATTGTGAGAATGGGAAACTTTGTCTTGTCTCAGGATTTTGTGGGAAGGTTTCAGTTTTTCACAATTGAGTATTTTGCTGGCTATATATTTGTCATAATTAGCTTTTATTATGTTGAGATATGGTCCCTCTATTCCCACTGTGATAAGAACTTTTATTGCAAATAGGTGTTAAATTTTATCAAATGCTTTCTCTGCATCTACTGAGATGCTCATGTGGTTTTTTGTCCTCTCTGTTGTTGATATGGTGTATCACAATTGATTGATTGATTTACGTATGATAAACCATCATTTTTTTCCTGGGATGAACCTAAGTTGACTACGGTGTATAATCTTTTTTTACATGCTGTTGGATTCAGTATGTAATAATTTCTTAAGGACATTTACGTTTATGTTTATCAATGATATTTGCCTATAGATTTCTCTTGGGGCAGTGTCTTTGTCTGGTTTTGGTATCAGATTGAAGTTGGCCTTACAGTGTGAGTTTGGGAATACTCTCTCTATATCAATCTTTTGGAAGAGTTTGAGGAGAACTGATATGTATTATTCTTTGTATGTTTGTTCCAATTCCGAAGTGAAGCTATTTGGGTCTGAATTTGTTTGCAGAGATTTTTTATTTTATTGATAATTTTTTTCGATTTCTGGTGATCGGACTGTTCAAATGGTTAATTTCTTCTTGATGCAATATAGGTGGGCTGAATATTTCCAAAAACTTCTCCATTATTTCCTGGTTATCCAGTTTGTTTCCATACATTTGCTCATGGTATTCACTTATGATATTATGCAAATTTGTTGTACACGTTTTAGTTTCTCCATTTTCATTTATTATGTTAATTGTGTTCTCTCTCTTTTTTTGTTGGTGGGTCTGTCCAGAGTTTTGTCAATTTTGTTTGCTATTTCAAAAAATAGTTTGATTGATTTTTTCTATTTTCTAATCTGTAATTCAATTTTTCTTCCTTGATCTTATTTCCCACTTTGTGCTGACCTTTGGCTTTTTTTAATCTTCTTTTCATGATTAGTTTACATAGAACGTAAGATTATTTATTTGTAATTGCTGTTCTACATTGAAGAGGGCCGTGTCACTTTCAACTTCCCTCTTAAGCCAGCTTTAACTGTTTTCCATAGACTTTGTGTAGTGTTTTGTCATAATTGTCAAGATATTTTTTAATTACTTCTTTTCCTTCATCACCTCCCAGCCTTGGAATAGAATCACATTTTTTAATGTACATGTTTTCATATTTTCTCACAATTTTTCAGTGATAGAATTCTAGTTTCATGGTATTATACTCAGAAAAGTTGCCTAAAATAATTTTTATCTTCTTAAATTTGTTGACACTTTTTCTTTGCCTGAGTCAATCCTAGAAAATGTACCATCTGCACTGGAAAAGAATGTATATACTGTTTTGGGAAGTAGTACTTCAACATTCATAACCTGGGTTGGGATGGTTTGGTTTGAGGCACAGGATGCACAACAGCTCTGTGGTTGTCTTCATGCATCCGGGCCACAAGGATGAGAGGACAAGGAAGAGTGGTCAAAGTCCACAGCATGAGAAGATGAAGCATTCCTCTCAGCATTATATCCCAAAAGCAGATGCTACATTTTGGATGGCACAGAAATGGTACGGCAAAAAGGACACCAAGGTCGGTCTGCGGGATCATTCCAGCAGGCACTGATATATGACATCCATAGGTATGTTTCCACTGGTGTTTCTGTAGACAGACAAGTTCTGGGAAGAACTAGTTTCATTGGGACATTCCCATGGAACTAGAGAGCACAAGCACACTCTCAGTTTGCTGTTTTGGTAACACTCCAAAATGAAATAGAGCCGAATGCAGAGCTGAGAAGCTTTAGAAGCTTTAATTCCACAAGAGGAAGTGTCCTGTGCACTTTCAGAATTGAGAGATCAGCATAATAAATGTGTGGTTATGCTAATCGAAATAGTATGGGGTGTTAATCACAAACAAAGGAAACAACAGCAATTGGAAATATGCCAGACAACACACACAGGAACAGGACATGGCATCAATGTCTAGGAGAAATTGTCCTCACAGAAATCCCATGGAATTGCGTAGTGCCAAGAGTCTAAAATTTTCACTTAACAAAACATAGAATTCTGCATTAGATACCTGATATTACCTGACCAGTAGAGATGAAGAAGTACAGTAAAAGAAACAGGAAGTACCATTTTCAGTTCCAAAGAGAATGAAGGCACAAAAGATAAGTTTTCAAACAACTAGACTGCAAAACGCTACCAGAGCAAGTATTGAAAACAGAGGTGAGGGAAACACTGAAGAACAACAGGGTCTCAGAATCACAAAAGGCAGAATACCAGAAAGGGGGAAGAGAAAGTCTCAAGACGAGCCAAAAACTATCAGAAAACTCAGTGGATGAGATAATATCAGGGCTAAAATTCAGTCCTAAGCAGACTAGATAATGCAAAGGGATGCGTGAATGTCTGTGAAGACAGGGGAACAGAAATCCCTCGGTCACAAGCACACATAGAAAAGCAAGTGCAAACCAATGAACACATTGCTGTCAAATCCTCGGTAAGAAAAGGCATGAAAGACAAGGAGTCATAAGAGTCCCAGATGGAAAAGCAAGAGATAAAGAGAAAAAAATATCTGAAAAGATATCTGAAAAAAATATTTGACTGAAACTTGCTTAAAGCCAAGAAAGAATCATCTATTCGGATTCAGGAAGTACACAGTGTCCAAAGGAGGTGGAATCCCAATAGAACTACCAGCAGCGGTATGATTCAAATCAACAGAGTTCACGAGCACCCCAGTGATTAAAATTGCACCTGGAGGAAAACAACATAGTCACCACAGTACATCCAGAGGGGTTTCAGCTGATATATTGGCAGCAATATTGTAGGACATGGAGGAGTGCCAGGACATAGACCATATCCTGAATGGCAAAATGCTGCCATCTCTGGTAGCCTATGACACATGACCCCCATTTCTAATAATGGCAGAAATAGAGAATTCCACAGACCGGCAAATCTTAAAAGAATTCAGCAGTTCGAAACTTTTCCTAAAAGAAAGGTTGAGAATATTCCCCTGAATAGAAAAGCAGCAAGATGAAATGGAAAAGAAGCAAACCATTATTGGAAATGCAAGAAGAGCTTGAGTGGCAAAGAAGAAACAATAAGGCAAGGAGGACATCAAAACCCTAATGATGGGAGAGGGAAGCAGGAAATCCTAGGTGATTGGAAGCACTTTCTTAAGTGAATCAGCTTATATGACTCTCTCTTTGAAGCGAACGGAGAGATGAATGGCATGACATTTTGCTAAACAAACGAGAAGCAGGCCAACAAAGAATCAAACAGACAAACAAGTAACAAAAGGGTACGGTTGACTGACATATACCAAGGGAACCATGATTATTCAAAAGAAAATACTCAAGGTGATGTGAAGGATCATTTAGCACGCATCGACCTAGTATCGCGGCTTGCATATATTCAACACACTTGTTTTTGTAAATCGAAGGCGTGCATTTCTATTCATAAATATTGATTCATAAGAGCATATTGTGACCTAAACCAAATGCCGATTTGGTATCAGATGGATTCCTAGTCAGTGATATATACTTGCAAGTCTTCCAACAGGATGAATGAATGCCATATTATACCCTACAAAGAGAAGAAATGGCATAAGCCTATAACAAAGACAAGTAGCTCTGCAAAAGGGTACCAAGAGCAAAAGGGATAGACATTAAAGTGCACATTGTTGTTGGTTTCATCTCTTGGAGTTTCAGCCCCAATGAAACCAATGGATCATGTCCTGAGATTGTGGGGGTTTCAGCAGAAATCAACCAACGTATATGTATCCCGGATGTACGGGTATTACAGGAACATAAGATTCTTTATTGGGTCTCTGTGTACTGTGAAGTGTAAGAAAGTTAAAAGACGTGTGGAACCATCAACTGAAAATGGACACACTTCCCTCCTTTGGTACTGTGCACACAAATCAGAACAAAAGGATACAGGGGAGAACAAAGGCCCATGGGACGCTAGTGGGTAGAATCACATTCACCTTAGGAACCTCTCGTCGGATGCAGCCACTCCCCTAACACTGACAAGAGGCAGCAGGCTTTGGGGGTGGCAGTTAGCGGTTGGATTCCAGGTGGAATGTTGGTGTGTACCGCGAGGCTTGTTGTGGCTGTTGGATCCTAGGTAACCGGGCAGAGTTCTGTGGGTGGATCAGTGTGATGGAGGGGCTGCCGCCCTCTGTGGAGCATGGCTTAGTTCTTTCATCTGGGAAGCTGTGTAAGTTCGAGATTCTGCTGCTCTTCCCCTAAGACCTGAGTTCACGGGTAAGTTTCCAGAACCTGAAAGGCAGATAGTGGAAGATCAGCCTATCATCAGCTTACTGGTAAGGCTCCAAAGTACTTTCAGACTTGCCCAGTCATGTTGAAGTTGACTTTATGGGAGAAACGAAGAGAAGCTGGCCAAAAAGCTGGCTGCACGGACTGAGGAGAGATGCGAACACACTGATTAGAAATATTCTGCTACAATGGAGAATACTGGCCTGGAGACAGCTGTAGACAATACCAGGTTCGAAAGACATTCATGAGACATATTGAACCTTGCTGATACTGGCAGAAACATACAGAGTGCCAACGTGGACTTGAGGAAGTTCCTCAATTCTCTGCTCCAAGAACGGGTCCAAGATGCCTGACGTCTAAAAGTGAAGAGATGGCAGAGATGATCAAAACGCTCATGTTCTTGGAAGAGGTCGTGAGAATCCACACTTCCCAAGGGGCATTTCCAAGCCATTCAGACCAAAATGAACCAAGCCCAGGTAAGCCTTATTCCAGGTTTGGGCCTTGCTAGCAAGCACTTTCTCTTCCCTCCCCTCCACTCAGGCATCCATTTTGAAGGATCAGTACCTGACCTGCAATGAGCCAGTAAGAGAAATGCAAGCCCCTCCTAGAATCAGAGTTCCTCCTGCTTCACACTCTGTGAACAACAGTGAACTCCTTAAAGGTCAAATAGTCTCGACTGAAATAGATAGGAATTGAATACTTCGCTCACACAAAGAAACGATGTCCTTCCTCTAGATTCAGCAAATGCTGGGTTTATGTCTACTCTGGGGTGAAGGGAATGTGGTAAGTGAGTGGAATCTTTGACTGAACTTGAATATGTATTAGGCCTCATATTTTCAAGACAGTATAGGTAAATATTATAAGTCTGATAGTGAGCTGAAATGTAAAATTCGCCAAAGACATTAAAGATTCAGCTTATGTGGACTGTCCTTCACTTGATTCAAGCCCCCGGGGCACTATATCATGGGGGAGCAGACTTGGTTGCGTTAAATGACTTTAACCAACATGATCAGAAGATTAAGCGTTCTCATCACGGATAGAAAAACACCTGGTTCTCAATAGCCTAACATAGCTGCAACAGGGTTCTCAAAACTATAATGCTTCTAGGTGGTTTTGGATTCAAACCTAAATGTATATATTTGGGTTGATTTCTTTTGTATTTTCCTAGAGTGGGATGTTACACCTAGAAATGCCAACACTGGCCAGTAGGAGTCATTGGGAGTAAAGGGCACAACATGCACAAGTGAATCCAATGTTGGGGGTTATTGCTATTTTCCAATAGGTATTTCATGTTTCCTGTTGGTTTCGGTGGCTTCAACAGGAAAGAGTTGACATGACTGCTTCAACAGTTTGGACTGCTAGTTTAGATTCTATCTGTCTATGTTTTCCTTGGAGCTGACAAAATGTTACCAAAAATGACAAGTCTCACTTCTAGGTCAATTTAGAAAGTTTCAAAAACTAACTTCATTTCCGTATAACTTCCAAAACATGTAAATCAATTCTATTAAGATTTTTAAAGCCTGCAAATGAGATATCAACACAATGTCAAAACTGGAGTCTTTGGACAATCCCTCCCAACACGGCTATATGGAAACAAAGAACAAAACAAAACACATTTCTATGAACTGTATCTGGAAAGTGTCGATTCATCGATGCCCAGTTGGCAGAGAAGCTGTTCAACCTGCGCTCACTCGTTCCCATGTACACAGAAATGGAAACATCCACTCACACAGCCCTTGGCACAGGACACTTGCAGAAGAGAGGTCTGTTAGTTCCAAAGACAGGATGAGACCACAGAACACCTGAAAGTTGTAGAAGGCAAAGCAGGGAATGGAAGCAAGTGCAGGGTCTGATCCCTGGTGATGGAGCAGCAAAGGTGAAACTCTGTTTATCTTGGACCCACAAATTCAAGCGGACAGGAGACTTGGGATTGAATGTGATGTGCTGAGTGTTAGAAGAGTGCAGAGCAGATGCTTGGATGACAGAAATCAAAGAAACCAGTGCAAAATATACCCACATTTGAATCTGAGACCAAGATCCGAGCTGCCAAATTTCAGGTAGCAGAGGAAACGGTCAGTGAGGGATAGGGCTACAGATGACGGCACACGCTGAGTCTCAGGGATCTGGAGTGCGTTGTGGGATGTGGTGGGACCTATCAAGAGAGCAAACCGACCTGTGACCCTATGAGAAAGCAACCTCAATATCACGTGCCTTTGATTTTTTGCATATGTCCCATGGCCACACCCAGTGCATCTGCAGGACCAGGGACCAATTGGGCATTTTGCCAATAGAGCATGTGTGGGGCTGAATCAGAGCTATCGTGCATCTGGTCTGAGGGATACAGGGGTCCTTGGGTTTGAAATCAGAATAAAAAGCCTTAGGATCTGCTACATTCATAACCTGGGCTGTGATTATGGTTTGGTTTGAGGCACAGGGTTTGCAACAGCTCTGTGTATTCCTTAGTGCACAGGTGCCACAAGGATGAGAGAACAAAGAAGAGTGGTCCAAGTGCACAGCGTGAGAAGAGGAAGCATTTCCTTCAGCATTATCTCCCAAAAGCCGATGCTACATTTTCGATGGCACCGGAACGGTACGGCACCGAGGACACCAAGGTAAGTCTGCGGGATCATTCCAGCAGGCCCTGATGTGTGACATCCATAGATCTGCTTCCAATGGTGTTTCTGTAAACAGAGAATCTGTGGGAAGAACTGGTTTAATTGGGACATTTCCGTGGCACTACAAAGCACAAACGCACTCTCAGTTGGCTGTATTGGAAACACTCCAAAATGACACAGAACAGAATGCAGAGCTGAGAACCTTTAGAAGTTTCATTTCCACAAGAGGAATTGTCCTGTGCACTTTCAGAAATTTAAGATAAGCATAAACAAAATGAGGGTATGCTAATCGAAACAGTATGGGGTGTTCATCACAACAAAGGAAACATCAGCAATTGGAGGTGTACCAGACAACACACACAGGAACAGGACATGGCATCAATGTCATGGAGAAATAGTCCTCACAGGAATCCCATGGAATTGCGTAGAGGCAAGAGTCTAAAGTTTTCACATAACAAAGCCATAGAAGTCTACATTAGATACCTGATATTACCAGAGCAGTAGAGACGAAGAAGTACAGTAAAAGAAGAAGGAAGTACCATTTTCAATTCCACAGAGATTGAAGGCCAAAAAGATAAACTTTCAAACAACTAGATTGCAAAATGCAATCCAGAGCAATTATTGAAAACGGAGGTGAGGGAAACCCTGAAGAACAGCAGTGTCTCAGAATCACAAAAGGCAGAATACCAGAAAAGGGGAAGAGAAAGTCGAAAGACGAGCCAAATAATATCAGCAAACTCAATGGATGAGATAATATCAGGGGTAAAATTCAGTCCTAAACACAATAGATAATGCAGAGGGACGCGTGAATGACTGTGAACACAGGGGAACAGAAATCTCTTGTTCACAAGCACACATAGGAAAGCAAGTGCAAACCAATGAACACAATGCTGTTGAATCCTGGGGTAAGATAAGGCATGAAAGACTAGAATTCGTAAGAGTCCCAGATGGAAAAGCAAGAGAGAAAGAAACACAAAATGTCTGAAAAGTGATCTGTAGAATAATCAGACTGAAACTTGTTGAAAGCCAAGAGAGAATCATTTATGCGATTTCAGGAAGTACACAGCGTTCAAAGGAGGTGGAATCCCAATAGACCTACCAGCAGCTGTAGGAGTCAAATCAACAAAGTTCATGAGCATCCCAGTGATTTAAAATGCGCCTGGAGGAAAACAACATAGTCACAAGGGAACCTCCTCAGGGGTTTCAGCTGATATCTCGGCAGAAATATTGCAGGACAGGGAGGAGTGCCAGGACACAGACCATATCCTGAATGGCCAAATGCTGCCACCTAGGGTAGCGTAGGCCACATGACCGCCATTTCTAATAACGGAAGAGCTAGAGAATTCCACAGACCGGCCAATGTTAAAAGAATTCAGCAGTTCGAACCTTATCCTAAAAGAAAGGTTGAGAATTCTCCCCTGAATAGAAAAGCAGAAAGATGAAATGGAAAGAAGAAAACCATTATTGGAAATGCAAGAAGAGCATGAGTGGCAAAAAGAAACAAGAAGAAGGCAAGGAGGACATCAAAACCCTAAAGACGGGAGAGGGAAGCAGGAAATCCTAGGTGATTGGAAGCACTGTCTTAAGTGAATCAGCTTATATGACTCTCTGTTGGAAGCGAACGGAGAGATGCATGGCCTGACGTGATTGCAAAACAAACGAGAAGCAGACCAACAAAGAATCAAACCAACAAACAAGCACCCAAAGGGTACGGTTTGCTGACAGATACCAAGGGAACCATGATTATTCAAAAGAAAATACTCAAGGTGATGTCAAGGATCATTCAGCCCGCATCGACCCAGTATCGCGGCTTGAATGTACTCAGCACACTTGTATTCGGAAATCAGAGGCGTGCATTCATACTCGTAAATATTGATTCATAAGAGCATATCGTGACCTACCCAAATGCCGATTTGGAGTCAAATGGATTCCTAGTCCGTGATATAGACTTGCAAGTCTTCCAACAGGACGAATGAACGACATATTCTACACTACGTCGAGAAGAAATGGCATAAGCCTATCATAAAGACAAGTAGCTCTGCAAAAGTGTACTAAGTGCAAAAGAGACAGACAGTAAAGTGCACATTGGGGTTGGTTTCATTTCTAGGAAATTCAGCCCCCATGAAACCAATGGATCCATGTCCTGAGAATGCGGGGGTTTCAGCAGAAATCAACCGACGGATATGTATTCCGGGTGTCCGGATATTACAGAAACAATAGTTTCCTGTAGTGGGTCTCTGTGTACGGTGAACTGTTAGACAGTTTAAAGACGTGTGAAAACATCAACTGAAAATGGACACACTTCCCTCCGTTGGTACTGTGCATAGAGATCTGAACAAAAGAGAAGAGGGAAGAACAAAGGCCCATGGGACGCTAGTGGGTAGAATCACATTTACCTTAGGAACCTCTAGTCGGGTGCAGCCCCTCCCCCAACACTGACAAGATGCAGCAGCCATTGGGGATGGCAGTTAGCGGTTGGATTCCAGGTGGAATGTTGGTGTGTACCGCGAGGCTTGTTGTGGCTGTTGGATCCTAGGTAACCGGGCAGAGTTCTGTGGGTGGATCAGTGTGATGGAGGGGCTGCCGCCCTCTGTGGAGCTTGGCTTAGGTCTTTGTTCCGGGAAGCTGTGTCAGTTCAAGATATTGCTGCTGCCCAAAGACCTGAGTTCACGGGTTAGTTTCCAGAACCTGAAAGGGCAGACAGTGGAAGATCTGCCTGTCATCAGCTTACTGGTGAGGCTCCGAGGTACTATTAGAATTGCCCAGTCCTGTTGAAGTCAACTTTAGGGGAGACACGAAGAGAAGCTGGCCGAAAAGCTGGCTGCACGGATTGAGGAGAGATGCGAACACATTGATGAGAGATGTTGTGCTACAGTGGAGAATACTGGCCTGGAGACAGCTGTAGAGGATACCAGGATCGAAAGATATTCATGAGACATATTGAACCTCGCTGATCCTGGCAGAAACCTACGGAGTGCCAACGTGGACTTGAGGAAGTTCCTCGATTCTCTGCTCCAAGAACGGGTCCAAGATACCTGACGTCTGCAAAAGAAGAGATGGCAGAGATGATCAAAACGCTCATGTTCTTGGAAGAGGTCGTGAGAATCCACACGTCCCAAGGGTCATTTCCAAGCCCTTGAGACCAAAATGCACCAAGCCCAGGTAAGCCTTTTCCCAGGTTGGGGCCTAGCTATCAAGCACTTGCCCTTCCCTCCCCTCTACTCAGGCATCCATTTGAAGGATCAGAACCTGAGCTACAATGAAGCCAGTACGAGAATGGCAAGCCCCTCCTAGAACCAGAGTTCCACCAGCTTCACATTCTGTGAACAACAGTGATCTCCTTAAAGGTCAAATAGTCTCGACTGAAATATATACAGATTGAATACTTACCTCCCACAAAGAAACGATGGCCTTCCACTAGATTCCGGAAATGCTGGGTTTATGTCTTCTCTGGGGTGAAGGGAGTGTGGTAAGTGAGGGGAATCTTTGACTGAACTTGAATATGTATTAGGCCTCAGTTTTTCAAGACAGTCTAGGTAAATATTAGAATCAGATAGTGAACTGAACTGTAAAAGTCGCCAATGACATGAAAGACACAGCTATGTGGACATTCTTTCAATTGAGTCAAGCCCCCGGGGGCACTATATCATGTGGTGCAGACTTGGTTGCGTTCAATTGCTTTACCCAACATGATCGGATGATTAAAGTATCTCATCACTGAAAGGAGAACACCTGGTTCTCAATAGCCTAGCATAGCTGCAGCAGGGTTCCCTGAGCTACAATGCCTCTAGGTGCTTTTGGATTCAAACCTAAATGTATTTATTTGGTTTGTTTTCAAGTGTATTTTCCTAGAGAGGGATGTTACCCCTAGAAATGACAACATTGGCCAGTAGGTGTCATTGGGAGTAAAGTGCACCACATGCACAAGTGTATCCAAGGTTGGGGTTATTTCATATTTCCAATAGTTATTTCATGGTTCCTGTTGGGTTCAGAGGCTTCAACCGTAAAGAGCTGACATGACCCCTTTAATAGTTTGGACTGCTAGTTTGCATTCTAACTGTCTAGGTTTTCCGTAGAGCTGACAAAATGTTAGAAAATTGACAAGTCTGGCTTCTAGGTCGATTGAGTGTGTTTCAAAAAGTAACTTCATTTTCGTATAACTCCTAAAACATGTAAATGAATTCTGCTAAACTTCTTAAAGACTGCAAATGAGATATGAACACAATGTCAAAACAGGTGTCTTCGGACAATCCCTCCCACCACGGCTGTATAGAAACAAAGAGCTAAGCAAATATCACATTTCTGTGAAATGTATCTGGATAGTGTAGATTCATCGATGCCCAGGTGGCAGGGAAGAAGTGCAACCTGCACTCACTCACTCCCATGTACAGAGGAATGGAAGCACCAACTCACACAGCATTTGGCACAGGATACTGGCCGAAGAGAGGTCTGTTATTTCCAAAGACAGGATGAGGCCTCAGGACTCCTGGAAGCAGGAGAAGGCAAAGCAGGGAATGGAAACCAGTGCAGGGTCTGACCCCTGGTGATGGAGCAGCAAGGGTGAACTGTGTTTAATTTGGACGCACACTCTCAAGCAGACAGGAGACATGGGATTGAAGGTGATGTGCTGAGATTTACAAGAGTGCACAGCAGATGTTTGGCTGAGAGAACTCAAAGAAACCAGCGCAAAATATCCCCACAGTTGATGCTGAGACCAAGATCCCAGCTACAAAATTTGAGGTAGCAGAGGAAACGCTCAGTGAGGGATAGGGCTACGGATGATGGCACACGCTGAGTCTCAGGGATCTGGAGTGCATTGTGGGATGTGGTGGGTCGAATCAAGAGAGCAAACCGAACTGTGTACCAATGATAAAGCAACCACAATGGTCGCGCGGTTGAGATTACCGATATGTCCCATGGCCACACACAGTGCATCTGCAGGACCAGGGACCAATTGGGCATTTTGCCAATAGAGCACGTTTGGGGCTGAATCAGAGCTATCGTGCATCTGGTCTGAGGGGTCCAGGGGGCCATGGTTTTGAAATCAGAATGAAAAGCCTTAGGATCTGCTTCATTCATAACCTGGGCTGGGATTATGGTTTGGTTTGAGGCACAGGATGCGCAAAAGCTCTGTGATTGCCTTCGTGCACCAGTGCCACAATGATGAGAGGACAAGGAAGAGTGGTTCAAGACCACGGCATGACAAGAGGAAGCATTACCTTCAGCACTATCTCCCAAAATCGGATGCTACATTTTGGATGGCACAGGCACGGTACGGCACCGAGGACACCAAGGTAGGTTTGCGGGATCATTCCAGCAGGCCCTGATGTGTGACAACCATAGATATGCTTCCACTGTTGTTTCTGTAGACAGAGAAGCTCTGAGAAAAACTGCTTTCATTGGGACATTCCAGTGGCACTACAAAGCACAAGCGCACTCTCAGTTTGCTGTTTTGGAAACACTCCAAAAAGACATAGAGTAGAATGCAGAGCTGAGAACCTTTAGAAGCTTCATTTCCACAAGAGGAAGTGTCCTGCACACTTTCAGAATTGTGAGATAAGCGTAATCAAAATGAAGATATGCTAATCGAAATAGTATGGGTTGTTCCTCAAAACTAATGCAACACCAGCAATTGGAGATATACCAGACAACACACACAGGAAAAGAATATGGCATCAATGTCTAGGAGAAATTGTTCTCACAGAAATTCAATGGAATTCCGTAGAGCCAAGAGCCTAAAATTTTCACTTAACAAAGCCCTACAAATCTACATTAGATTACTGATATTACCTGACGAGTGGAGATGAAGAAGTACAGCAAAAGAAAAAGGAAGTACCATTTTCAGTTCCAAAGATATTGAAGGACCAAAAGATAAGCTTTCAAACAACTAGACTGCAAAACGCTATCAAGACCAATTGTTGAAAATGAAGGTCAGGAAAACACTAAAAACAACAGTGTCTCAGTATCACAAAAGGCAGAATACCAGAAAAGGGGAAGACAAAGTCTAAAGACGAGCCAAAAAATATCAGGAATCTCAATGGATGTGATAAAATGAGGGCTAAAATTCAGTCATAAGCAGACTAGATAATGCAGAGGGACGCGTGAATGACTGTGAAGACAGGGGAACAGAAACCCCTCGGTCAGAAGCGGACAAAGGAAATGAAGTGCAAACCAATGAAAACATTGCTGTTGAATCCTGGGTTAAGACAGGGCATGAAAAACTAGAATTCATAAGAGTCCCAGATGGAAAAGCAAGAGATAAAGAAACAAAAATGTCTGAAAATATATCTGTAGAAAATTCAGACTGAAACTTGCTGAAAGCCAAGAAAGAATCATCTAAGCGAGTTCAGGAATTACACAGCATCCAAAAGAGGTGGAATCCCAATAGACCTACCAGCAGCTGTATGATTCAAATCAACAAAGTTCACGAATATCCCAGTGATTTAAAATGCACCTGGAGGAAACAACATAGTCACAAGGGATCCTCCAGAGTGGTTTCAGGTGATATCTCGGCAGCAATATTGCAGGACAGGGAGGAGTGCCAGGACACAGACCATATCCTGAATGGCCAAATGCTGCCACCAATGGTAGCCTATGCCAAATAAACAACATTTCTAATAACAGCTGAACTAGAGAATTCCACAAACCGGCAAATCTTAAAAGAATACAGCAGTTCAAAACTTATCCTACAAGAATGTTTGAGAAAACTACCCTGAATAGAAAACCAGCAAATTGAAATGGAAAGAAGAAACCATTATTGGAAATGCAAGAAGAGCATGAGTGGCAAAGAAGAAACAAGAAGAAGGTAAGGAGGACATCAAAACCATAAAAATGGGAGAGGGAAGCAGGAAATCATAGGTGATTGGAAGCACTCTCTTAAGTGAATCAGCTTATTTTACTCTCGGTTTGAAGTGAAAGGAGGGATACATGGCCTGACGTGTTTGCAAAACAAGCAAGAAGCAGACCAACTGAAATCAAACCAACAAACAAGCACCAAAAGGGTACGGTTGGCTGACATATAACAAGGGAACCATGATTATTCAAAAGAAAATACTCAAGGTGATGTCAAGGATCATTCAGCACGCATCGACCCAGTATCGTGGCTTGCATGTACTCAGCACACTTGTATTCGGAAATCAGAGGCGTGCATTCATATTCGTAAATTTTGATTCATAAGAGCATATCGTGACTTAACCCAAATGCCGATTTGGAATCTAATGGATTCCTAGTCCGTGATGCAGACTTGCATGTTTTCCAAAAGAATGAAGGAATCCCATATTCTACGCTACGTAGAGAAGAAATGTAAGAAGCCTATAACAAAGGCAAGTAGCTCTGCCAAAGTGTACTAAGAGCAAAAGAGACCGACAGCAAAGTGCACATTGGTGTTGGTTAGATTTCTTGGAATTTCAGCCCCCATGAAACAAATGGATCCATGTCCTGAGAGTGCGGGTGTTTCAGCAGAAATCAGGTGACGCATATGTATTCCGGGTGTACGGATATTATAGGAACATAAGTCTCCTTTAGTGGGTCTCTGTGTACTGTGAACTGTTAGAAAGTTAAAGAAGTGTGAAACCATCAACTGAAAAGGGACACACTTCCCTCGGTTGCTACAGTGCATACAGATCTGAACAAAAGGAAAGAGGGAAGAACAAAGGCCCATGGGACGCTAGTGGGTAGAATCACATTTACCTTAGGAACCTCTCGTAGGATGCAGCCCCTCCCCCAACACTGACAAGATGCAGCAGCCATTGGGGATGGCAGTTAGCGGTTGGTGGAATGTTGGTGTGTACCGCGAGGCTTGTTGTGGCTGGTGGATCCTAGGTAACCGGGCAGAGTTCTGTGGGTGGATCAGTGCGATGGAGGGGCTGCCGCCCTCTGTGGAGCTTGGCTTAGGTCTTTGGTCCGGGAAGCTGTGTCAGTTCGAGATACTGCTGCTGCCCAAAGACCTGAGTTCACGGGTCAGTTTCCAGAACCTGAAAGGGCAGACAGTGGAAGATCTGCCTGTCTTCAGCTTACTGGAGAGGCTCCGAGGTCCTTTCAGACTGGCCCAGTCCTGTTGAAGTCGACTTTATGGGAGACACGAAGAGAAGCTGGCCGAAAATATGGCTGCACGGATTGAGGACAGATGCGAACACATTGATGAGAGATGTTCTGCTACAATAGAGAATACTGACCTGGAGACAGCTGTAGAGGATAGCAGGCTCGAAAGGCATTCATGAGACATATTGAACCTCGCTGATACTAACAGAAACATATGGAGGGCCACCGTGGACTGGAGGAAGTTCCTCAATTCTCTGCTCCAAGAACGGGTCCAAGGTCCCTGAAGTCTGCAAGAGAAGAGATGGCAGAAATGATCAATACGCTCCTGTTCTTGGAAGAGGTCGTGAGAATCCACACTTCCCAAGGGGCCTTCAGAAGCCATTCAGACAAAAATTCACGAAGGCCAGGTAAGCCTTTTCCCAGGGTTGGGCCTACCTTGAAAGCACTTGCCATTCCTTCCCCTCCACTCAGGCAACCATTTTGAAGAATCAGTACCTGAGCTGCAATGAAGCCATTAGGAGAAGAGCAAGCCACTCCTAGAATCAGTGTTCCTCCAGGTTCACACTCTGTGAACAACAGTGAACTCCTTAAAAGTCAAATAGTCTCGGTTGAAATCGATAGGAATTGAATAGTTAGCTCACACCTAGAAACGATGGACTTCTGCTAGATACAGCAAATTTTGTGTTTATGTCTTACCTGGGGTGAAGGGAGTCTGGTAAGTGAGGGGAATCTTTGACTGAACTTGAATCTGTCTAAGGCCTCAGTTTTTCAAGACAGTATAGGTAAATAGCACAAGTCAGAAATTGAACTGTACTGTAAAAGTCGCCAATGACATTAAAGACACAGCTTACGTGGATCGTCATTCACTTGACTCAAGCCCCCGGGGGCACTATATCATGGGGGTGCAGACTTGGTTGCGTTAAATGGCTTTACCCAACATGATCGGATGATAAAGCGTTCTCATCACTGGTAGAAGTACACCTGGTTCTCCATAGACTAGCATAACAGCAGCAGGGTTCTACTAGCTATAATGCCCATAGGTGCTTTTGGATTCAAACCTAAATGTATATATTTGGATTCTTTCCTCTTGTATTTTCCTAGAGAGGGATGTTACCCCTTAAAATGCCAACATTGGACAGTAGGTGACATTGGGAGTAAAGGGCAGCACATGCACAAGTGTATCCACGGTTGCGGGTTATTTAATGTTTCCAAAAATTATTTCATGGTTCATGTTGGGTTCGGAGGCTTCAACCGTAAAGAGCTGACATGAACCCTTTAACAGTTTGGACTGCTAGGTTGCATTCTATCTGTCTAGGTTTTCCGTAGAGCTGACAAAATGTTACCAAAATTGACAAGTCTGGCTTCTAGGTCAATTTAGTGTGTTTCAAAAAATAACTTCATTTTCGTATAACTCCCAAAACATGTAAATGAATTCTGTTAAAATTCTTAAAGACTGCAAATGAGATATCAACACAATGTCAAAACAGTTGTCTTCGGACAATCCCTCCCACCACGGCTGTATAGAAACAAAGAGCTAAGCAAATATCACATTTCTTTGGAATGTATCTTGATAGTGATGATTCATAGATGCCCAGTTGGCAGAGAAGAAGTGCAACCTGCACTAATTCGCTCCCATGTACGGAGAAATGGTAACACCAACTCACCCAGCATTTGGCACAGGATACTGGCCGAAGAGAGGTCTGTTATTTCCAAAGACAGGATGAGGCCTCAGGACACATGGAAGCAGGAGAAGGCAACGCAGGGAATGGAAACCAGTGCAGTGTCTGACCCCTGGTGATGGAGCAACAAGGGTGAAATTCTGTTTAACTTGGACGCACACTCTCAAGCGGACAGGAGACATGGGATTGAAGGTGATGTGCTGAGATTTACAAGAGTGCACAGCAGATGCTTGGCTGACAGAACTCAAAGAAACCAGCGCAAAATATCCCCACAATTGACTCTGAGACCAAGATCCGTGTTGCCAAATTTGAGTTAGCAGGGGCAACGGTCAGTGAGGGATAGGGCTACGGATGATGGCACACGCTGAGTCTCAGCGATCTGGAGTGCGTTGTAGGATGTGGTGGGTCGAATCAAGAGAGCAAACCAAAGAGTGTACGAATGATAAATCAACCACACTGGTCGCGCGGTTGAGATTACCGATATGTCCCATGGCCACACCCAGTGCATCTGCAGGACCAGGGACCAATTGGGCATTTTGCCAATAGAGCACGTGTGGGGCTGAATCAGAGCTATTGTGCATCTGGTCTGAGGGATCCAGTGGGCCTTGGGTTTGAAATCAGAATGAAAAGCCTTTGGATCTGCTACATTCAAAACCTGGGCTGGGATTATGGTTTGGTTTGAGGTACAGGATGCACAACATCTCTGTGGTTGCCTTCATGAACCCGTGTCACAAGGATGAGAGGACAAGGAAGAGTGGTCCAACTCCACAGCGTGAGAAGAGGAAGCATTTCTTTCAGCACTATCTCCCAATATCGGATGCTTGATTTTGTATGGCACCGGCACGGTACGGCACCGAAGACACCAAGGTCAGTCTGCGGGATCATTCCAGCAGGCCCTGATGTGTGACATCCATGGATGTGCTTCCACTGCTGTTTCAGTAGACAGAGAAGCTCTGGGAAGAACTGCTTTCAGTGGGATATTTCAGTGGCACTACAAAGCACAAGCGCACACTCAGTTTGCTGTTTGGAAACACTTCAAAATGACATAGAGCAGAATGCAGAGCTCAGAACCTTTAGAAGCCTCATTTCCTCAAGAGGAAGTGTCCTGCGCACTTTCAGAATTGTGAGATAAGCGTAATCAAAATGAAGTTATGCTAATCGAAATAGTATGGGTTGTCCATCACAATAAATGCAACACCAGCAATTGGAGATATACCAGACAACACACACAGGAACAGAATATGGCATCAATGTCTTGGAGAATTTGTCCTCACAGAAATCCCATGGAATTGCGTAGAGCCAAGAGTCTAAAATTTTCACTTAACCAAGCCCTAGAAGTCTACATTAAATACCTGATATTACCTGACAATTAGAGATGAAAAAGTATAATAAAAGAAACAGGAAGTACCATTTTCAGTTCCAAAATATTGAAGGCCCAAAAGATAAGCTTTCAAACAACTAGACTGCAAAACGCTATCCAAAAAAAGTATTGAAAATGGAGGTCAGGAAACACTGAAGAACAACAGGGTCGCAGAAGCACAAAAGACAGAATACCAGAATAGGGGAAGAGAAAGTCTAAAGACGAGCCAAAAAATATCAGAAAACTCAATGGATGTGATAATATCAGAGCTAAAATTCAGTCCTTAGCAGAGTAGATAATGCAGAGGGAGGCGTGAATGACTGTGAAGACAGGGGAACAGAAATCCCACGGTCAGAAGTGGACATAGGAAAGCAAGTGCAAACCAATGAATACATCGCTGTTGAATCCTGGGTTAAGACAGGGCATGAAAGACTAGAATTCATAAGAGTCCCAGATGGAAAAGCAAGAGATAAAGAAACAAAAAATGTCTGAAAATTTATCTGTAGGAAAATCAGACTGAAACTTGCTGAAAACCAAGAAAGGATCATCTATGCGAATTCAGGAAGTACACAACATCCAAAGGAGGTGGAATCCCAATAAACCTACCAGTAGCTGTATGATGCATATCATCAAAGCTCACGAATATCCCAGGGATTTAAAATGCACCTGGAGGAAACAACATAGTCACAAGGGAACCTCCAGAGGGGTTTCAGCAGATATCTCAGCAGCAATATTGCAGGACAGGGAGGAGTGCCAGGACACAGACCATATCCTGAATGGCCAAATGCTGCCACCTAGGGTAGCCTATGCCACATGACCGCCATTTCTAATAATGGCAGAGCTAGAGAATTCCACAAACTGGCAAATCTCAAAAGAATTCAGCAGTTCAAAACTTATCCTACAAGAATGGTTGAGAAATCTACCCTGAATAGAAAAGCAGCAAGATGAATTGGAAAGAAGAAACCATTATTGGATATGCAAGAAGATCATGAGTGGCAAAGAAGAAACAAGAAGGAGGCTAGGAGGACATCAAAACCCCAAAGATGGGAGAGGGAAGCAGGAAATCATAGGTGATTGGAAGCACTCTGTTAAGTGAATCAACTTATTTGACTCTCTGTTTGAAGCTAAAGGAGAGATGCATTGTCGGAGCCAGCCGACAATCGATCAGGTCCAGAAACCTATGCTGCAGGACTGAGAAAATTAAAGACGTAACAAAAAGACAGCAAGACAAGAAAAGTTGGGGTTGAGAGGGTCTCACCCTAGCCCGCAAGACGCTAGGTCATGAGTGGACCTCGACTTTATTTCAGGTGGTTCTTTTATATGATTTTAACCCATTAGCTCATACATTCCTGCACGTAGGCAATAAAGCCTAACCTCGTGACTCGTATACATTCAACTCAGGTGATACATTCAACTCAGGTGATTGTTCTCTAAAAGTATCACTGATTTGTGTGCCAATTGTATCTCTCCCTCCGAAGGTCTTTTGTGACTAAATAGCTCAAAGATGTTTCCTCAGGCATTAGCGCACCTGGTGCATTCTTTAGTAAAAGAGGTGGCGGGACAGAGATTGTTCTAACTCAATTGACCTTTGAGCCGGGCGCCCCGCACTGTGGGAGTTTAGGCCCAACCTTTGTGCTCGGCAGCCTCAATTTCAGAGCCTGGCGCCCTGCACTTTGGGGTTTTATGCCCAAGTTTTGTGCTCGGCAGCCCTCCGTCACGAGCGGCTCCCCGCAATGCATGGCCGGACATGTTTGCAAAACAAGCTAGAAGCCGACCAACAAAGAATCAAACCAACAAACAAGCACCAAAATGGTACGGTTGGCTGACATTTACCAAGGGAAATATGATTATTCAAAAGAATTACTCAAGGTGATGTCAAGGATCATTCAGCATGCATCGACCCAGTATCGGGGCTTGCATGTATTCAGCACACTTGTATTCGGAAATCAAAGGCGTGCAATCATATTCGTAAATTTTGATTCATAAGAACATATCGTGACCTAACACTAATGCCGATTTGGAATCAAATGGATTCCTAGTCCGTGATGTAGACTTGTATGTCTTCCAACAGGATGAAGGAATGCCATATTCTACGCTACGTAGAGAAGAAATGTAAGAAGCCTATAACAAAGGCAAGTAGCTCTGCCAAAGTGTACTAAGAGCAAAAGAGACCGACAGTAAAGTGCACATTGGTGTTGGTTTCATTTCTTAGAATATCAGCCCCCATGAAACCAATGGATCCATGTCCTGAGAGTGCGGGTGTTTCAGCAGAAATCAGGCGACGCATATATATTCCGGGTGTACGGATATTATAGGAACATAAGTCTCCTTTAGTGGGTCTCTGTGTACTGTGAACTGTTAGAAAGTTTAAACGTGTGAAACCATCAACTGAAAAGGTACACACTTCCCTCCATTGGTACGGTGCATAGAGCTCTGAACAAAAGGAAAGAGGGAAGAAGAAAGGCCCATGGGACGCTAGTGGGTAGAATCACATTTACCTTAGGAACCTCTCGTCGGATGCAGCCCCTCCCCCAACACTGACAAGATGCAGCAGCCATTGGGGATGGCAGTTAGCGGTTGGATTCCAGGTGGAATGTTGGTGTGTACCGCTTGGCTTGTTGTGGCTGTTGGATCCTAGGTAACCGGGCAGTGTTCCGTGCGTGGATCAGTGTGATGGAGGGGCTGCCGCCCTCTGTGGAGCTTGGCTTAGGTGTTTGGTCCGGGAAGCTGTGTAAGTTCGAGATACTGATGCTGCCCAAAGACCTGAGTTCACGGGTCAGTTTCCAGAACCTGAAAGGGCAGACAGTGGAAGATCTGCCTGTCATCAGCTTACTGGTGAGGCTCCGAGGTACTTTCAGACTTGCCCAGTCTTGGTGAAGTCGACTTTAGGGGAGACACGAAGAGAAGCTGGCCGATAAGCTGGCTGCACGGATTGAGGAGAGATGCGAACAGATGGATGAGAGATGTTCTGCTACAATGGAGAATACTGGCGTGAAGACAGCTGTAGAGGATACCAGGATCAAAAGTCATTCATGAGACATATTGAACCTCGCTGATACAGGCAGAAACATACGGAGTGCCAACGTGGACTTGAGGAAGTTCCTCAATTCTCTTCTCCAAGAACGGGTCCAAGGTCCCTGACGTCTGCAAGAGAAGAGATGGCAGAGATGATCAAAACGCTCCTGTTCTTGGAAGAGGTCATGGGAATCCACACTTCCCAAGGGGCCTTCCCAAGCCATTCAGACCAGAATTCACAAAGCCCAGGTAAGCCTTTTCCCAGGTTTGGGCCTAGCTAGCAAGCACTTGCCCTTCACTCCCCTCCACACAGGCATCCATTTTGAAGGATCAGTAGCTTAGCTGCAATGAAGCCATTACGAGAAAAACAAGCCCCTCCTAGAATCAGAGTTCCTCCAGCTTCACACTCTGTGAAAAACAGTGAACTCCTTAAAGGTCTAATAATCTTGGCTGAAATAGATAGGAATTGAATAATTAGCTCACACCTAGAAACGATGGCCTTCCGCTAGATTCAACAAATGTTGTGTTTATGTCTTCCCTGGGGTGAAGGGAGTGTGGTAAGTGAGGGGAATTTTTGACTGAACTTGAATCTGTATTAGGCCTCAGTTTTTCAAGACAGTATAGGTAAATAGTACAAGTCAGAAAGAGAACTGTACTGTAAAAGTCGCCAATGATATTAAAGACACAGCTTATGTGGATCGTCATTCACTTGAGTCAAGCCCCCGGGGGCACTATATCATGCGGGTGCAGACTTGGTTGCGTTAAATGGCTTTACCCAACATGATCGAATGATTGAGTGTTCTCATCACTGATAGAAGTCACCTGGTTCTCAATAGACTAGCATAACTGCAGCAGGGTTCTCCTAGCTCTAATGCCTCTAGGTCATTTTGGATTCAAACCTAAATGTATATATTTGGTTTCTTTCCTCTTGTATTTTCATAGAGAGGGATGTTACCCCTTGAAATGCCAACATTGGCCAGTAGGTGTCATTGGGATTAAAGGGCACGAATGCACAAGTATATCCAAGTTTGGGGGTTATTTCAAGTTTCCCATAGTTATTTCATAGTTCCTGTTGGTTTCGGAGGCTTCAACAGTAAAGAGTTGACATGACCCCATTAACAGTTTGAACTGCTAATTTGCATTCTATCTGTCTAGGTTTTCCGTCGAGCTGACAAAATGTTACCAAAATTGACAAGTCTGGCTTCTAGGTCGATTGAATGTCTTTCAAAAAATAACTTCATTTTCATATAACTCCCAAAACATGTAAATGAATTCTTTTAAACTTCTTAAAGACTGCAAATGAGATATCAACACAATGTCAAAACAGGTGTATTCGGACCATCCCTCCCACCACGGCTGTATAGAAACAAAGAGCTAAGCAAATATCACATTTCTGTGAAATGTATCTGGATAGTGTTGATTCATCGATGCCCAGTTGGCAGAGAAGAAGTGCAACCTGCACTCACTCGCTCCCATGAACAGAGCAATGGAAACACCCACTCACCCAGCCCTTGGCACAGAACACATGCGGAAGAGAGGTTTGTTACTTCCAAAGACAGGATGAGGCCTCAGGACACCTGGAAGCAGGAGAAGGCAAAGCAGGGAATGGAATCCAGTACAGGGTCTGACCCCTGATGATGGAGCAACAAGGGTGAAACTGTGTTTATCTTGGACGCACACTATCAAGCGGACAGGAGACATGGGATAGAAGGTGATGTGCTGAGATTTACAAGAGTGCACAGCAGATGTTTGGCTGACAGGACTCAAAAACCAGCGCAAAATATCCCCACAGTTGATTCTGAGACCAAGATCCCAGCTGCCAAATTTGAGGTAGCAGAGGCAACGGTCAGTGAGGGATAGGGCTACGGATGATGGCACACGCTGAGTCTCAGGGATCTGGAGTGCATTGTGGGATGTGGTGGGTCGAATCAAGAGAGCAAACCGAACTGTGTACAAATGATAAAGCAAGCATACTGGTCGCGCGGTTGAGATTACCGATATGTCCCATGGCCACACCCAGTGCGTCTGCAGGACCAGGGACCAATTGGGCATTTTGCCAATAGAGCACGTGTGGGGCTGAATCAGAGCTATCGTGCATCTGGTTTGAGTGGTCCAAGGGGCCTTGGTTTTGAAATCAGAATGAAAAGCCTTATGATCTGCTACATTCATAACCTGGGCTGGGATTATGGTTTGGTTTGAGGCACAGGATGCGCAACACCTCTGTGATTGCTTTCGTGAACACGTGCCACAATGATGAGAGGACAAGGAAGAGTGGTCCAAGACCACAGCATGAGAAGAGGAAGCATTTCCTTCAGCACTACCTTCCAAAATCAGATGCTACATTTTGGATGGCACCAGCACGGTATGGCACCGAGGACAACAAGGTAGGTCTGCGGGATCATTCCAGCAGGCCCTGATATGTGACATCCATAGATATGCTTCCACTGGTGTTTCTGTAGACAGAGAAGCTCTGAGAAGATCTGCTTTCATTATGACATTCCCGAGGCACTACAAATCACAAGCGCACTCTCAGTTTGCTGTTTTGGAAACACTCCAAAATGACATAGAGCAGAATGCAGAGCTGAGAACCTTTAGAAGCTTCATTTCCACAAGAGGAAGTGTCCTGCGCACTTTCAGAATTGTGAGATAAACATTATCAAAATGAAGTTATACTAATCGAAATAGGATGGGTTTTTCATCAAAACTAATGCAACACCAGCAATAGGAGATATACCAGACAACACACACAGGAACACGATATGGCATCAATGTCTAGGAGAAATTTTCCTCACAGAAATCCCATGGAATTGCGTAGAGCCAAGAGTCTAAAATTTCCACTTAACCAAGCCCTAGAAGTCTACATTAGATACCTGATATTACCTGACCTGTAGAGATGAAGAAGAACAGTAAAAGAAACAGGAAGTACCATTTTCAGTTCCAAAGATATTGAAGGCCCAAAAGATAAGCTTTTAAACAACTAGACTGCAAAACGCTATCCAGGCCAAGTGTTGAAATTGGAGGTCAGGGAAACACTGAAAAACAACAGTGTCTCAGAATCACAAAAGGCAGAATACCGGAAAAGGGGAAGAGAAACTCTAAACACGAGCCAAAAAATATCAGGAAACTCAATGGATGTGATAATATCAGGGTAAAATTTAGTCAAAAGCAGACTAGATAATGCAGAGGGACGCGTGAATGACTATGAAGACAGGGGAACAGAAAAACCTCGGTCAGAAGCAGACATAGGAAAGCAAGTGCAAACCAATGTAAACATTGCTGTAGAACCATGGGTTAAGAAAGGGCATGAAAGACTAGAATTCATAAGAGTCCCAGATGGAAAAGCAAGAGATAAAGAAACAAAAAATGTCTGAAAATTTATCTGTAGAAAAATCAGATTGAACTTGCTGAAAGCCAAGAAAGTATCATCTATGCGAATTCAGGAATTTCACAGCATCCAAAGGAGGTGGAATCCCAATAGACATACCAGCAGCTGTATGATTGAAATCAACAGGGTTCACGAATATCCCAGTGATTTAAATTGCACCTGGAGGATACAACATAGTCACAAGGGAACCTCCAGAGAGGTTTCAGCTGATATCTCGACAGCAATATTGCAGGACAGGGAGGAGTGTCAGGACACAGACCATAACCTGAATGGCCAAATGCTGCCACCTAGGGTAGCCTATGCCACATGACCGCCATTTCTAATAACTGCAGATCTAGTGAATTTCACAGACTGGCAATTCTTAAAAGAATTCAGCAGTTTAAAATTTATCCTGAAAGAATGGTTGAGAAATCTACCCTGAATAGAAATGCAGCAAGAAGAAATGGAAAGAAGAACCATTATTGGAAATGCAAGAAGAGCATGAGTGGCAAAGAAGCAATAAGAAAAAGGCAAGTAGGACATCAAAACCCTAAATATGGGAGAGGTAAGCAGGAAATTATAGGTGATTGGAAGCACTCTCTTAAGTTAACCAGCTTATTTGACTCTCTGTTTGAAGAGAAAGGGGAGATGCATGGCCTCACTTGTTTGCGAAAAAAGCTAGAAGCCGACCAACAAAGAATCAAACCTAAAAACAAGCACCAAAATGGTACGGTTGGCTGACATTTACCACGGGAAACATGACTATTCAAAAGAAAATTGTTAAGGTGATGTCAAGGATCATTCAGCATGCATCGACCCAGTATCGTGGCTTGCATGTACTCAGCACACTTGTATTCGGAAATCAGAGGCGTGCATTCATATTAGTAAATTTTGATTCATAAGAGCATATTGTGACCTAACCCTAATGCCGATTAGGAATCAAATGGATTCGTAATCCGTGATGTAGACTTGTATGTCTTCCAACAGGATGAAGGAATGCCATATTCTACGCTACGTAGAGAAGAATTGTAAGAAGTCTATAACAAAGGCAAGTAGCTCTGCCAAAGTGTACTAAGAGCAAAAGAGACCGAGAGTAAAGTGCACATTGGGGTTGGTTTCATTTCTTGGAATTTCAGCCCCCAGGAAAAAAATGGATCCATGTCCTGAGAGTGCGGGTGTTTCAGCAGAAATCAGGCGACACATATGTATTCCGGGTGTACGGATATTATAGGAACATAAGTCTCCTTTAGTGGGTCTCTGTGTACTGTGAACTGTTAGAAAGTTTAAAGACGTGTGAAACCATCAACTGAAAAGGGACACACTTCCCTCCATTGGTACTGTGCATAGAGCTCTGAACAAAAGGAAAGAGGGAAGAAGAAAGGCCCATGGGACGCTAGTGGGTAGAATCACATTTACCTTAGGAACTTCCCGTCGGATGCAGCCCCTCCCCCAACACTGACAAGATGCAGCAGCCATTGGGGATGGCAGTTAGCGGTTGGATTCCAGGTGGAATGTTGGTGTGTACCGCAAGGTTTGTTGTGTCTGTTGGATCCTAGGTAACCGGGCAGAGTTCTGTGGGTGGATCAGTGTGATGGAGGAGCTGCCGCCTTCTGTGGAGCTTGGCTTAGGTGTTTGGTCCGGGAAGCTGTGTAAGTTCGAGATACTGATGCTGCCCAAAGACCTGAGTTCACAGGTCAGTTTCCAGAACCTGAAAGGGCAGACAGTGGAAGATCTGCCTGTCATCAGCTTACTGGTGAGAGTCCGAGGTACTTTCAGACTTGCCCAGTCCTGGTGAAGTCGACTTTAGGGGAGACACGAAGACAAGCTGGCCGAAAAGCTGGCTGAACCGATTGAGGAGAGATGCGAACACATGGATGAGAGATGTTCTGCTACAATGGAGAATACTGGCGTGGAGACAGCTGTAGAGGATACCAGGCTCAAAAGACATTCATGAGACATATTGAAACTCACTGATACAGGCAGAAACATACGGAGTGCCAACGTGGACTTGAGGAAGTTCCTCAATTCTCTTCTCCAAGAACGGGTCCAAGGTCCCTGACGTCTGCAAGAGAAGAGATGGCAGAGATGATCAAAACGCTCCTGTTGTTGGAAGAGGTCATGGGAATCCACACTTCCCAAGGGGCCTTCCCAAGCCATTCAGACCAGAATTCACCAAGCCCAGGTAAGCCATTTCCCAGGTTTGGGCCTAGCTAGCAAGCACTTGCCTTCCCTCCCCTCCACACAGGCATCCATTTTGAAGGATCAGTAGCTGAGCTGCAATGAAGCCATTACGAGTAAAACAAGCCCCTCCTAGAATCAGAGTTCCTCCAGCTTCACACTCTGTGAAAAACAGTGAACTCCTTAAAGGTCCAATAAACTTGGCTGAAATAGATAGGAATTGAATACTTAGCTCACACCTAGAAACGATGTCCTTCCGCTAGATTCAGCAAATGTTGTGTTTATGTCTTCCCTGGGGTGAAGGGAGTGTGGTAAGTGAGGGGAATCTTTGACTGAACTTGAATCTGTATTAGGCCTCAGTTTTTCAAGACAGTAATAATAGTAAATAGGTAAATAGTACAAGTCAGAAAGAGAACTGTACTGTAAAAGTCGCCAATGATATTAAAGACACAGCTTATATGGATCGTCTTTCATTTGAGTCAAGCCCCCGGGGGCACTATATCATGCGGGTGCAGAATTGGTTGCGTTAAATGGCTTTACCCAACATGATCGGATGATTAAGCGTTCTCATCACTGATAGAAGAACACCTGGTTCTCCATAGACCAGCATAATTGAAGCAGGGTTCTCCTAGCTAGAATGCCTCTAGGTGCTTTTGGATTCAAACCTAAATGTATATATTTGGTTTTTTCCTCTTGTATTTTCCTACAGAGGGATGTTACACCTTGAAATGCCAATATTGGCCAGTAGGTTTCATTGGGAGTAAAGGGCACGAATGCACAAGTGTATCCAAGTTTGGGGGTTATTTCAAGTTTCCAATAGTTATTTCATGGTTCCTGTTGGTTTCGGAGGCTTTAACCGTAAAGAGCCGACATGAACCCTTTAAAAGTTTGGACTGCCAATTTGCATTCTATCTGTCTAGGTTTTCCGTCGAACTGACAAAATGTTACCAAAATTGACAAGTCTGGCTACTAGGTCGATTGAGTGTGTTTCAAAAAATAACTTCATTTTCGTATAACTCCCAAAACATGTAAATGAATTCTTTTAAACTTCTTAAAGACTGCAAATGAGATATCAACACAATGTCAAAACAGGTGTATTCGGACCATCCCTCTCACCACGGCTGTATAGAAACAAAGAGCTAAGCAAATATCACAGTTCTGTGAAATGTATCTGGATATTGTTGATTCATCGATGCCCAGTTGGCAGAGAAGAAATGCAACCTGCACTCACTCGCTCCCATGAACACAGCAATGGAAACATCCACTCACCCAGCGCTTGGCACAGGACACTTTCCGAAGAGAGGTCTGTTACTTCCAAAGACAGGATGAGGCCTCAGGACACCTGGAAGCAGGAGAAAGCAAAGAAGGAAATGGAATCCAGTGAGGGTCTGACCCCTGGTGATGGAGCAACAGGGGTGAAACTCTGTTTAACTTGGACGCACACTCTCAAGCGGACAGGAGACATGGGATAAAAGGTGATGTGCTGAGATTTACAAGAGTGCACAGCAGATTCTTGGCTGACAGAACTCAAAGTAACCAGCGCAAAATATCCCCACAGTTGATTCTGAGACTAAGATCCCAGCTGCCAAATTTGAGGTAGCAGAGGCAACGTTCTGTGAGGGATAGGGCTACGAATGATGGCACACGCTGAGTCTCAGGGATCTGGAGTGCATTGTGGGATGTGGTGGGTCGAATCAAGAGAGCAAACCAAAATGTGTACCAATGATAAAGCATCAAAACTGGTCACGTGGTTGAGATTACCGATATGTCCCATGGCCACACCCAGTGCGTCTGCAGGACCAGGGACCAATTGGGCATTTTGCCAATAGAGCACGTGTGGGGCTGAATCAGAGATATCGTTCATCTGGTCTGAGGGATCCAGGGGACCTTGGTTTTGAAATCAGAATGAAAAGACTTATGAACTGCTACATTCATAACCTGGGCTGGGATTATGGTTTGGTTTGAGGCACAGGATACGCAACAGCTGTGTGGTTGCCTTCGTGCACCCGTGCCACAAGGATGAGAGGACAAGGAAGAGTGGTCCAAGTCCACAGCATTAGAAGAGGAATCATTACCTACAGCATTATCTCCCTAAAGCGGATGCTACATTTTGGATGGCACCAGCACGGTACGGCACCGAGGACACCAAGGTAGGTCTGCGGGATCATTCCATCAGGCCCTGATATGTGACATCCACAGATATGCTTCCACTGGTGTTTCTGTAGACAGAGAAGCTCTGAGAAGATCTGCTTTCATTGGGACATTCCCGTGGAACTACAAAGCACAAGCGCACTCTCAGTTTGCTGTTTTGGAAACACTCCAAAATGACATAGAGCAGAATGCAGAGCTGAGAACCTTTAGAAGCTTCATTTCCACAAGAGGAAGTGTCCTGCGCACTTTCAGAATTGTGAGATAAGCATTATCAAAATGATGTTATGCAAATCGAAATAGTATTGGTTTTTCATCAAAACTAATGCAACAACAGCAATTGGAGATATACCAGACAACACACACAGGAACACGATATGGCATCAATGTCTAGGAGAAATTGTCCGCACAGAAATCCCATGGAATTGCGTAGAGCCAAAAGTCTAAAATTTTCACTTAACAAAGCCCTAGAAGTCCACATTACATACCTGATATTACCTGAGCAGTAGAGGTGAAGAAGTACAGTAAAAGAAACAGGAAGTACCATTTTCAGTTCCAAAGATATTGAAGGCCCAAAAGATAAGCTTTCAAACAACTAGACTGCAAAACGCTATCCAGACCATGTGTTGAAAATGGAGGTCAGGAAATCACTGAAAAACAACAGTGTCTCAGAATCACATAAGGCAGAATACCGGAAAAGGGGAAGAGAAAGTCTAAAGACGAGCCAAAAAATATCAGGAAACTCAATGGATGTGATAATATCAGGGATAAAATTTAGTCGTAAGCAGACTAGATAATGCAGAGGGACGCGTGAATGACTGTGAAGACATGGGATCAGAAAAACCTCGGTCAGAAGCAGACATAGGAAAGCAAGTGCAAAGCAATGTAAACATTGCTGTTGAACCCTGGGTTAAGACAGGGCATGAAAGACTAGAATTCATAAGGGTCCCAGATGGAAAAGCAAGAGATAAGGAAACAAAAAATGTCTGAAAATTTATCTGTAGAAAAATCAGACAGAAACTTCATGAAAGTCAAGAAAGAATCATGTATGCGAATTCAGGAATTACACAGCATCCAAAGGAGGTGGAATCCCAATAGACCTACCAGCAGCTGTATGATTCAAATCAACAAAGTTCACGAATATCCGAGTGATTTAAAATGCACCTGGAGGAAACAACATAGTCACAAGGGAACCTCAAGAGGGGATTCAGCTGATATCTCGGCAGCAATATTGCAGGAGAGGGAGGAGTGCCAGGACACAGACCATATCCTGAATGGCCAAATGCTGCCACCTAGGGGAGCCTATGCCACATGACCGCCATTCCTAATAACGGCAGAGCTAGAAAATTCAACAAAGCGGCAAATCTTAAAAGAATTCAGCAGTTCAAAACTTATCCTACAAGAATGGTTGAGAAATCTACCCTGAATAGAAAAGCAGCAAGATGAAATGGAAAGAAGAAACCATTTTTGGAAATGCAAGAAGAGCATGAGTGGCAAAGAAGAAACAAGAAGAAGGCAAGGAGGACATCAAAACCCTAAAGATGGGAGAGGTAAGCAGGAAATCATAGGTGATTGGAAGCACTCTCTTAAGTGAATCAGCTTATTTGACTCTCTGTTTCAAGCTTAAGGAGAGATGCATGGCCTGTCGTGTTTGCAATACAAGCGAGAAGCAGACCAACAAAAAATCATACCAACAAAGAAACACCAAAATGGTACGGTTGGCTGATATTTACCAAGGGAACCATGATTATTCAAAAGAAAATACTTAAGGTGATGTCAAGGATCATTCAGCATGCATCGACCCATTATCGCGGCTTGCATGTACTCAGCACACTTGTATTCGGAGGCGTGCATTCATATTCGTAAATTTTGATTCATAAGAACATATCGTGACCTAACCCTAATGCCGATTTGGAATCAAATGGATTCCTAGTCCGTGATGTAGACTTGTATGTCTTCCAAAAGGATGAAGGAATGCCATAATCGAGGCTACGTAGAGAAGAATTGTAAGAAGCCTATAACAAAGGAAAATAGCTCTGCCAAAGTGTACTAAGAGCAAAAGAGACTGACAGCAAAGTGCACATTCGGGTTGGTTTCATTTCTTGGAATTTCAGCCCCCATGAAACCAATGGATCCATGTCCTGAGAGTGCGGGTGTTTCGGCAGAAATCAGGTGACGCATCTGTATTCCGGGTGTACGGATATTATAGGAACATAAGTCTCCTTTATTGGGTCTCTGTGTACTGTGAACTGTTAGAAAGTTTAAAGACGTGTGAAACCATCAACTGAAAAGGGACACATTTCCCTCCATTGTTACGGTGCATAGAGCTCTGAACAAAAGGAAAGAGGGAAGAAGAAAGGCCCATGGGACGCTAGTGGGTAGAATCACATTTACCTTAGGAACCTCTCGTCGGATGCAGCCCCTCCCCCAACACTGACAAGATGCAGCAGCCATTGGTGATTTCAGTTACCGGTTGGATTCCAGGTGGAATGTTGGTGTGTACCGCGAGGCTTGTTGTGGCTGTTGGATCCTAGGTAACCGGGCAGAGTTCTGTGGGTGGATCAGTGTGATGGAGGGGCTGCCGCCCTCTGTGGAGCTTGGCTTAAGTGTTTGGTCCGGGAAGCTGTGTAAGTTCGAGATACTGCTGCTGCCCAAAGACCTGAGTTCACAGGTCAGTTTCCAGAAACTGAAAGGGCAGACAGTGGAAGATCTGCCTGTCATCAGCTTACTGGTCAGGCTCCAAGGTACATTCAGACTTGCCCAGTCCTGGTGAAGTCGACTTTAGGGGAGACACGAAGACAAGCTGGCCGAAAAGCTGGCTGCACGGATTGAGGAGAGATGCGAACAGATGGATGAGAGATGTTCTGCTACAATGGAGAATACTGGCGTGGAGACAGCTGTAGAGGATACCAGGCTCAAAAGACATTCATGAGACATATTGAACCTCGCTGATACTGGCAGAAACATACGGAGTGCCAACGTGGACTTGAGGAAGTTCCTCAATTCTCTTCTCCAAGAATGGGTCCAACGTTTCTGACGTCTGAAAGAGAAGAGATGGCAGAGATGATCAAAACGCTCCTGTTCTTGGAAGTGGTCGTGAGAATCCACACGTCCCAAGGGGCATTCCCAAGCCTTTCAGACCAGAATTCACCATGCCCAGGTAAAACTTTTCCCAGGTTGGGCCTTGCTAGCAAGCACTTGCCCTTCCATCCCCTCCACTCAGGCATCCATTTTGAAGGATCAGTACCTGAGCTGCAATGAAGCCATTACGAGAAGAGCAAGCCCCTCCTAGAATCAGTGTTCCTCCAGCTTCACAATCTGTGAACAACAGTGAACTCCTTAAAGGTCAAATAGTCTCGGCTGAAATAGATAGGAATTGAATACTTAGCTCAAACCTAGAAACGATGGCCTTCCGCTAGATTCAGCAAATGTTGTTTTTATGTCTTCCCTGGGGTAAAGGGAGTGTTGTAAGTGAGGGGAATCTTTGACTGAACTTGAATCTGTATTAGGCCTCAGTTTTTCCAGACAGTATAGGTAAATAGTACAAGTCAGAAAGTGAACTGTACTGTAAAAGTCGCCAATGACATTAAAGACACAGCTTATGTGGATCGTCTTTCACTTGACTCAATCCCCCGTGGGCACTATATCATGCGGGTGCAACATGGTTGCGTTTAATGACTTTACCAAACATGATCGGATGATTAAGCGTTCTCATCACTGATAGAAGAACACTTGGTTCTCAATAGACTACCATAGCTGAGGCAGGGTTCTCATAGCTCTAATGCCTCAAGGTGCTTTTGGATTCAAACCTAAATGTATATATTTGTTTTGTTTTCTCTAGTAATTTCCTAGAGAGGGATGTTACTCCTTGAAATGCCAACATTGGCCAGTAGGTGTCATTGGGAGTAAAGGGCATCACATGCAGAAGTATATCCAAGGTTGGGGGTTATTTCATATTTTAAATAGTTATTTCATGGTTCCTGTTGTGTTCGGAGGCTTCAACCGTTAAGAGCTGACATGACCCCTTGAACAGTTTGGACTGCTAGTTTGCATTCTATCTGTCTAGCTTTTCCGTAGAGCTGACACAATGTTACCAAAATTGACAAGTCTGGCTTCTAGGTCGATTTAGTGTGTTTCAAAAATTAACTCCATTTTCGTATAACTCCCAAAACATGTAAATGAGTTCTGTTAAACTTCTTAAAGACTGCAAATGGGATATCAACACAATGTCAAAATAGTTGTCTTCGGACAATCCCTCCCACCACGGCTGTATAGAAACAAAGAGCTAAGCAAATATCACATTTCTGTGAAATGTATCTGGATAGTGTTGATTCATCGATGCCCAGTTGGCAGAGAAGAAGTGCAACCTGCACTCACTCGCTCCCATGTACAGAGCAATGGAAACATCCACTCACCCAGCCCTTAGCATAGGACACTGGCCGAAGAGAGGTCTGTTACTCCCAAAGACAGGATGAGGCCTCAGGACACCTGGAAGCAGGAGAATGCAAAGCAGGGAATGGAAACCAGTGCAGGTTCGGACCCCTGGTGATGGAGCAACAAGGGTGAAACTCTGTTTAACTTGGACGCACACTCTCAAGCGGACAGGAGACATGGGTTTGAAGGTGATGTGCTGAGATTTACAAGAGTGCACAGCAGATGCTTGGCTGAGAGAACTCAAAGAAACCAGCGCAAAATATCCCCACAGTTAATTCTGAGACCAAGATCCAAGCTGCCAAATTTGAGGTAGCAGAGGCAATGGTCAGTGAGGCATAGAGCTACGGATGATGGCACACGCTGAGTCTCAGGGATCTGGAGTGCGTTGTGGGATGTGGTGGGTCGAATCAAGAGAGCAAACCGAACTGTGTACAAATGATAAAGCAAGCATACTGGTCGCGCGGTTGAGATTACCGATATGTCCCATGGCCACACCCAGTGCGTCTGCAGGACCAGGGACCAATTGGGCATTTTGCCAATAGAGCACGTGTGGGGCTGAATCAGAGCTATCGTGCATCTGGTTTGAGTGGTCCAAGGGGCCTTGGTTTTGAAATCAGAATGAAAAGCCTTATGATCTGCTACATTCATAACCTGGGCTGGGATTATGGTTTGGTTTGAGGCACAGGATGCGCAACACCTCTGTGATTGCTTTCGTGAACACGTGCCACAATGATGAGAGGACAAGGAAGAGTGGTCCAAGACCACAGCATGAGAAGAGGAAGCATTTCCTTCAGCACTACCTTCCAAAATCAGATGCTACATTTTGGATGGCACCAGCACGGTATGGCACCGAGGACAACAAGGTAGGTCTGCGGGATCATTCCAGCAGGCCCTGATATGTGACATCCATAGATATGCTTCCACTGGTGTTTCTGTAGACAGAGAAGCTCTGAGAAGATCTGCTTTCATTATGACATTCCCGAGGCACTACAAATCACAAGCGCACTCTCAGTTTGCTGTTTTGGAAACACTCCAAAATGACATAGAGCAGAATGCAGAGCTGAGAACCTTTAGAAGCTTCATTTCCACAAGAGGAAGTGTCCTGCGCACTTTCAGAATTGTGAGATAAACATTATCAAAATGAAGTTATACTAATCGAAATAGGATGGGTTTTTCATCAAAACTAATGCAACACCAGCAATAGGAGATATACCAGACAACACACACAGGAACACGATATGGCATCAATGTCTAGGAGAAATTTTCCTCACAGAAATCCCATGGAATTGCGTAGAGCCAAGAGTCTAAAATTTCCACTTAACCAAGCCCTAGAAGTCTACATTAGATACCTGATATTACCTGACCTGTAGAGATGAAGAAGAACAGTAAAAGAAACAGGAAGTACCATTTTCAGTTCCAAAGATATTGAAGGCCCAAAAGATAAGCTTTTAAACAACTAGACTGCAAAACGCTATCCAGGCCAAGTGTTGAAATTGGAGGTCAGGGAAACACTGAAAAACAACAGTGTCTCAGAATCACAAAAGGCAGAATACCGGAAAAGGGGAAGAGAAACTCTAAACACGAGCCAAAAAATATCAGGAAACTCAATGGATGTGATAATATCAGGGTAAAATTTAGTCAAAAGCAGACTAGATAATGCAGAGGGACGCGTGAATGACTATGAAGACAGGGGAACAGAAAAACCTCGGTCAGAAGCAGACATAGGAAAGCAAGTGCAAACCAATGTAAACATTGCTGTAGAACCATGGGTTAAGAAAGGGCATGAAAGACTAGAATTCATAAGAGTCCCAGATGGAAAAGCAAGAGATAAAGAAACAAAAAATGTCTGAAAATTTATCTGTAGAAAAATCAGATTGAACTTGCTGAAAGCCAAGAAAGTATCATCTATGCGAATTCAGGAATTTCACAGCATCCAAAGGAGGTGGAATCCCAATAGACATACCAGCAGCTGTATGATTGAAATCAACAGGGTTCACGAATATCCCAGTGATTTAAATTGCACCTGGAGGATACAACATAGTCACAAGGGAACCTCCAGAGAGGTTTCAGCTGATATCTCGACAGCAATATTGCAGGACAGGGAGGAGTGTCAGGACACAGACCATAACCTGAATGGCCAAATGCTGCCACCTAGGGTAGCCTATGCCACATGACCGCCATTTCTAATAACTGCAGATCTAGTGAATTTCACAGACTGGCAATTCTTAAAAGAATTCAGCAGTTTAAAATTTATCCTGAAAGAATGGTTGAGAAATCTACCCTGAATAGAAATGCAGCAAGAAGAAATGGAAAGAAGAACCATTATTGGAAATGCAAGAAGAGCATGAGTGGCAAAGAAGCAATAAGAAAAAGGCAAGTAGGACATCAAAACCCTAAATATGGGAGAGGTAAGCAGGAAATTATAGGTGATTGGAAGCACTCTCTTAAGTTAACCAGCTTATTTGACTCTCTGTTTGAAGAGAAAGGGGAGATGCATGGCCTCACTTGTTTGCGAAAAAAGCTAGAAGCCGACCAACAAAGAATCAAACCTAAAAACAAGCACCAAAATGGTACGGTTGGCTGACATTTACCACGGGAAACATGACTATTCAAAAGAAAATTGTTAAGGTGATGTCAAGGATCATTCAGCATGCATCGACCCAGTATCGTGGCTTGCATGTACTCAGCACACTTGTATTCGGAAATCAGAGGCGTGCATTCATATTAGTAAATTTTGATTCATAAGAGCATATTGTGACCTAACCCTAATGCCGATTAGGAATCAAATGGATTCGTAATCCGTGATGTAGACTTGTATGTCTTCCAACAGGATGAAGGAATGCCATATTCTACGCTACGTAGAGAAGAATTGTAAGAAGTCTATAACAAAGGCAAGTAGCTCTGCCAAAGTGTACTAAGAGCAAAAGAGACCGAGAGTAAAGTGCACATTGGGGTTGGTTTCATTTCTTGGAATTTCAGCCCCCAGGAAAAAAATGGATCCATGTCCTGAGAGTGCGGGTGTTTCAGCAGAAATCAGGCGACACATATGTATTCCGGGTGTACGGATATTATAGGAACATAAGTCTCCTTTAGTGGGTCTCTGTGTACTGTGAACTGTTAGAAAGTTTAAAGACGTGTGAAACCATCAACTGAAAAGGGACACACTTCCCTCCATTGGTACTGTGCATAGAGCTCTGAACAAAAGGAAAGAGGGAAGAAGAAAGGCCCATGGGACGCTAGTGGGTAGAATCACATTTACCTTAGGAACTTCCCGTCGGATGCAGCCCCTCCCCCAACACTGACAAGATGCAGCAGCCATTGGGGATGGCAGTTAGCGGTTGGATTCCAGGTGGAATGTTGGTGTGTACCGCAAGGTTTGTTGTGTCTGTTGGATCCTAGGTAACCGGGCAGAGTTCTGTGGGTGGATCAGTGTGATGGAGGAGCTGCCGCCTTCTGTGGAGCTTGGCTTAGGTGTTTGGTCCGGGAAGCTGTGTAAGTTCGAGATACTGATGCTGCCCAAAGACCTGAGTTCACAGGTCAGTTTCCAGAACCTGAAAGGGCAGACAGTGGAAGATCTGCCTGTCATCAGCTTACTGGTGAGAGTCCGAGGTACTTTCAGACTTGCCCAGTCCTGGTGAAGTCGACTTTAGGGGAGACACGAAGACAAGCTGGCCGAAAAGCTGGCTGAACGGATTGAGGAGAGATGCGAACACATGGATGAGAGATGTTCTGCTACAATGGAGAATACTGGCGTGGAGACAGCTGTAGAGGATACCAGGCTCAAAAGACATTCATGAGACATATTGAAACTCACTGATACAGGCAGAAACATACGGAGTGCCAACGTGGACTTGAGGAAGTTCCTCAATTCTCTTCTCCAAGAACGGGTCCAAGGTCCCTGACGTCTGCAAGAGAAGAGATGGCAGAGATGATCAAAACGCTCCTGTTGTTGGAAGAGGTCATGGGAATCCACACTTCCCAAGGGGCCTTCCCAAGCCATTCAGACCAGAATTCACCAAGCCCAGGTAAGCCATTTCCCAGGTTTGGGCCTAGCTAGCAAGCACTTGCCTTCCCTCCCCTCCACACAGGCATCCATTTTGAAGGATCAGTAGCTGAGCTGCAATGAAGCCATTACGAGTAAAACAAGCCCCTCCTAGAATCAGAGTTCCTCCAGCTTCACACTCTGTGAAAAACAGTGAACTCCTTAAAGGTCCAATAAACTTGGCTGAAATAGATAGGAATTGAATACTTAGCTCACACCTAGAAACGATGTCCTTCCGCTAGATTCAGCAAATGTTGTGTTTATGTCTTCCCTGGGGTGAAGGGAGTGTGGTAAGTGAGGGGAATCTTTGACTGAACTTGAATCTGTATTAGGCCTCAGTTTTTCAAGACAGTAATAATAGTAAATAGGTAAATAGTACAAGTCAGAAAGAGAACTGTACTGTAAAAGTCGCCAATGATATTAAAGACACAGCTTATATGGATCGTCTTTCATTTGAGTCAAGCCCCCGGGGGCACTATATCATGCGGGTGCAGAATTGGTTGCGTTAAATGGCTTTACCCAACATGATCGGATGATTAAGCGTTCTCATCACTGATAGAAGAACACCTGGTTCTCCATAGACCAGCATAATTGAAGCAGGGTTCTCCTAGCTAGAATGCCTCTAGGTGCTTTTGGATTCAAACCTAAATGTATATATTTGGTTTTTTCCTCTTGTATTTTCCTACAGAGGGATGTTACACCTTGAAATGCCAATATTGGCCAGTAGGTTTCATTGGGAGTAAAGGGCACGAATGCACAAGTGTATCCAAGTTTGGGGGTTATTTCAAGTTTCCAATAGTTATTTCATGGTTCCTGTTGGTTTCGGAGGCTTTAACCGTAAAGAGCCGACATGAACCCTTTAAAAGTTTGGACTGCCAATTTGCATTCTATCTGTCTAGGTTTTCCGTCGAACTGACAAAATGTTACCAAAATTGACAAGTCTGGCTACTAGGTCGATTGAGTGTGTTTCAAAAAATAACTTCATTTTCGTATAACTCCCAAAACATGTAAATGAATTCTTTTAAACTTCTTAAAGACTGCAAATGAGATATCAACACAATGTCAAAACAGGTGTATTCGGACCATCCCTCTCACCACGGCTGTATAGAAACAAAGAGCTAAGCAAATATCACAGTTCTGTGAAATGTATCTGGATATTGTTGATTCATCGATGCCCAGTTGGCAGAGAAGAAATGCAACCTGCACTCACTCGCTCCCATGAACACAGCAATGGAAACATCCACTCACCCAGCGCTTGGCACAGGACACTTTCCGAAGAGAGGTCTGTTACTTCCAAAGACAGGATGAGGCCTCAGGACACCTGGAAGCAGGAGAAAGCAAAGAAGGAAATGGAATCCAGTGAGGGTCTGACCCCTGGTGATGGAGCAACAGGGGTGAAACTCTGTTTAACTTGGACGCACACTCTCAAGCGGACAGGAGACATGGGATAAAAGGTGATGTGCTGAGATTTACAAGAGTGCACAGCAGATTCTTGGCTGACAGAACTCAAAGTAACCAGCGCAAAATATCCCCACAGTTGATTCTGAGACTAAGATCCCAGCTGCCAAATTTGAGGTAGCAGAGGCAACGTTCTGTGAGGGATAGGGCTACGAATGATGGCACACGCTGAGTCTCAGGGATCTGGAGTGCATTGTGGGATGTGGTGGGTCGAATCAAGAGAGCAAACCAAAATGTGTACCAATGATAAAGCATCAAAACTGGTCACGTGGTTGAGATTACCGATATGTCCCATGGCCACACCCAGTGCGTCTGCAGGACCAGGGACCAATTGGGCATTTTGCCAATAGAGCACGTGTGGGGCTGAATCAGAGATATCGTTCATCTGGTCTGAGGGATCCAGGGGACCTTGGTTTTGAAATCAGAATGAAAAGACTTATGAACTGCTACATTCATAACCTGGGCTGGGATTATGGTTTGGTTTGAGGCACAGGATACGCAACAGCTGTGTGGTTGCCTTCGTGCACCCGTGCCACAAGGATGAGAGGACAAGGAAGAGTGGTCCAAGTCCACAGCATTAGAAGAGGAAGCATTACCTACAGCATTATCTCCCTAAAGCGGATGCTACATTTTGGATGGCACCAGCACGGTACGGCACCGAGGACACCAAGGTAGGTCTGCGGGATCATTCCATCAGGCCCTGATATGTGACATCCACAGATATGCTTCCACTGGTGTTTCTGTAGACAGAGAAGCTCTGAGAAGATCTGCTTTCATTGGGACATTCCCGTGGAACTACAAAGCACAAGCGCACTCTCAGTTTGCTGTTTTGGAAACACTCCAAAATGACATAGAGCAGAATGCAGAGCTGAGAACCTTTAGAAGCTTCATTTCCACAAGAGGAAGTGTCCTGCGCACTTTCAGAATTGTGAGATAAGCATTATCAAAATGATGTTATGCAAATCGAAATAGTATTGGTTTTTCATCAAAACTAATGCAACAACAGCAATTGGAGATATACCAGACAACACACACAGGAACACGATATGGCATCAATGTCTAGGAGAAATTGTCCGCACAGAAATCCCATGGAATTGCGTAGAGCCAAAAGTCTAAAATTTTCACTTAACAAAGCCCTAGAAGTCCACATTACATACCTGATATTACCTGAGCAGTAGAGGTGAAGAAGTACAGTAAAAGAAACAGGAAGTACCATTTTCAGTTCCAAAGATATTGAAGGCCCAAAAGATAAGCTTTCAAACAACTAGACTGCAAAACGCTATCCAGACCATGTGTTGAAAATGGAGGTCAGGAAATCACTGAAAAACAACAGTGTCTCAGAATCACATAAGGCAGAATACCGGAAAAGGGGAAGAGAAAGTCTAAAGACGAGCCAAAAAATATCAGGAAACTCAATGGATGTGATAATATCAGGGATAAAATTTAGTCGTAAGCAGACTAGATAATGCAGAGGGACGCGTGAATGACTGTGAAGACATGGGATCAGAAAAACCTCGGTCAGAAGCAGACATAGGAAAGCAAGTGCAAAGCAATGTAAACATTGCTGTTGAACCCTGGGTTAAGACAGGGCATGAAAGACTAGAATTCATAAGGGTCCCAGATGGAAAAGCAAGAGATAAGGAAACAAAAAATGTCTGAAAATTTATCTGTAGAAAAATCAGACAGAAACTTCATGAAAGTCAAGAAAGAATCATGTATGCGAATTCAGGAATTACACAGCATCCAAAGGAGGTGGAATCCCAATAGACCTACCAGCAGCTGTATGATTCAAATCAACAAAGTTCACGAATATCCGAGTGATTTAAAATGCACCTGGAGGAAACAACATAGTCACAAGGGAACCTCAAGAGGGGATTCAGCTGATATCTCGGCAGCAATATTGCAGGAGAGGGAGGAGTGCCAGGACACAGACCATATCCTGAATGGCCAAATGCTGCCACCTAGGGGAGCCTATGCCACATGACCGCCATTCCTAATAACGGCAGAGCTAGAAAATTCAACAAAGCGGCAAATCTTAAAAGAATTCAGCAGTTCAAAACTTATCCTACAAGAATGGTTGAGAAATCTACCCTGAATAGAAAAGCAGCAAGATGAAATGGAAAGAAGAAACCATTTTTGGAAATGCAAGAAGAGCATGAGTGGCAAAGAAGAAACAAGAAGAAGGCAAGGAGGACATCAATACCCTAAAGATGGGAGAGGTAAGCAGGAAATCATAGGTGATTGGAAGCACTCTCTTAAGTGAATCAGCTTATTTGACTCTCTGTTTCAAGCTTAAGGAGAGATGCATGGCCTGTCGTGTTTGCAATACAAGCGAGAAGCAGACCAACAAAAAATCATACCAACAAAGAAACACCAAAATGGTACGGTTGGCTGATATTTACCAAGGGAACCATGATTATTCAAAAGAAAATACTTAAGGTGATGTCAAGGATCATTCAGCATGCATCGACCCATTATCGCGGCTTGCATGTACTCAGCACACTTGTATTCGGAGGCGTGCATTCATATTCGTAAATTTTGATTCATAAGAACATATCGTGACCTAACCCTAATGCCGATTTGGAATCAAATGGATTCCTAGTCCGTGATGTAGACTTGTATGTCTTCCAAAAGGATGAAGGAATGCCATAATCGAGGCTACGTAGAGAAGAATTGTAAGAAGCCTATAACAAAGGAAAATAGCTCTGCCAAAGTGTACTAAGAGCAAAAGAGACTGACAGCAAAGTGCACATTCGGGTTGGTTTCATTTCTTGGAATTTCAGCCCCCATGAAACCAATGGATCCATGTCCTGAGAGTGCGGGTGTTTCGGCAGAAATCAGGTGACGCATCTGTATTCCGGGTGTACGGATATTATAGGAACATAAGTCTCCTTTATTGGGTCTCTGTGTACTGTGAACTGTTAGAAAGTTTAAAGACGTGTGAAACCATCAACTGAAAAGGGACACATTTCCCTCCATTGTTACGGTGCATAGAGCTCTGAACAAAAGGAAAGAGGGAAGAAGAAAGGCCCATGGGACGCTAGTGGGTAGAATCACATTTACCTTAGGAACCTCTCGTCGGATGCAGCCCCTCCCCCAACACTGACAAGATGCAGCAGCCATTGGTGATTTCAGTTACCGGTTGGATTCCAGGTGGAATGTTGGTGTGTACCGCGAGGCTTGTTGTGGCTGTTGGATCCTAGGTAACCGGGCAGAGTTCTGTGGGTGGATCAGTGTGATGGAGGGGCTGCCGCCCTCTGTGGAGCTTGGCTTAAGTGTTTGGTCCGGGAAGCTGTGTAAGTTCGAGATACTGCTGCTGCCCAAAGACCTGAGTTCACAGGTCAGTTTCCAGAAACTGAAAGGGCAGACAGTGGAAGATCTGCCTGTCATCAGCTTACTGGTCAGGCTCCAAGATACATTCAGACTTGCCCAGTCCTGGTGAAGTCGACTTTAGGGGAGACACGAAGACAAGCTGGCCGAAAAGCTGGCTGCACGGATTGAGGAGAGATGCGAACAGATGGATGAGAGATGTTCTGCTACAATGGAGAATACTGGCGTGGAGACAGCTGTAGAGGATACCAGGCTCAAAAGACATTCATGAGACATATTGAACCTCGCTGATACTGGCAGAAACATACGGAGTGCCAACGTGGACTTGAGGAAGTTCCTCAATTCTCTTCTCCAAGAATGGGTCCAACGTTTCTGACGTCTGAAAGAGAAGAGATGGCAGAGATGATCAAAACGCTCCTGTTCTTGGAAGTGGTCGTGAGAATCCACACGTCCCAAGGGGCATTCCCAAGCCTTTCAGACCAGAATTCACCATGCCCAGGTAAAACTTTTCCCAGGTTGGGCCTTGCTAGCAAGCACTTGCCCTTCCATCCCCTCCACTCAGGCATCCATTTTGAAGGATCAGTACCTGAGCTGCAATGAAGCCATTACGAGAAGAGCAAGCCCCTCCTAGAATCAGTGTTCCTCCAGCTTCACAATCTGTGAACAACAGTGAACTCCTTAAAGGTCAAATAGTCTCGGCTGAAATAGATAGGAATTGAATACTTAGCTCAAACCTAGAAACGATGGCCTTCCGCTAGATTCAGCAAATGTTGTTTTTATGTCTTCCCTGGGGTAAAGGGAGTGTTGTAAGTGAGGGGAATCTTTGACTGAACTTGAATCTGTATTAGGCCTCAGTTTTTCCAGACAGTATAGGTAAATAGTACAAGTCAGAAAGTGAACTGTACTGTAAAAGTCGCCAATGACATTAAAGACACAGCTTATGTGGATCGTCTTTCACTTGACTCAATCCCCCGTGGGCACTATATCATGCGGGTGCAACATGGTTGCGTTTAATGACTTTACCAAACATGATCGGATGATTAAGCGTTCTCATCACTGATAGAAGAACACTTGGTTCTCAATAGACTACCATAGCTGAGGCAGGGTTCTCATAGCTCTAATGCCTCAAGGTGCTTTTGGATTCAAACCTAAATGTATATATTTGTTTTGTTTTCTCTAGTAATTTCCTAGAGAGGGATGTTACTCCTTGAAATGCCAACATTGGCCAGTAGGTGTCATTGGGAGTAAAGGGCATCACATGCAGAAGTATATCCAAGGTTGGGGGTTATTTCATATTTTAAATAGTTATTTCATGGTTCCTGTTGTGTTCGGAGGCTTCAACCATTAAGAGCTGACATGACCCCTTGAACAGTTTGGACTGCTAGTTTGCATTCTATCTGTCTAGCTTTTCCGTAGAGCTGACACAATGTTACCAAAATTGACAAGTCTGGCTTCTAGGTCGATTTAGTGTGTTTCAAAAATTAACTCCATTTTCGTATAACTCCCAAAACATGTAAATGAGTTCTGTTAAACTTCTTAAAGACTGCAAATGGGATATCAACACAATGTCAAAATAGTTGTCTTCGGACAATCCCTCCCACCACGGCTGTATAGAAACAAAGAGCTAAGCAAATATCACATTTCTGTGAAATGTATCTGGATAGTGTTGATTCATCGATGCCCAGTTGGCAGAGAAGAAGTGCAACCTGCACTCACTCGCTCCCATGTACAGAGCAATGGAAACATCCACTCACCCAGCCCTTAGCATAGGACACTGGCCGAAGAGAGGTCTGTTACTCCCAAAGACAGGATGAGGCCTCAGGACACCTGGAAGCAGGAGAAGGCAAAGCAGGGAATGGAAACCAGTGCAGGTTCGGACCCCTGGTGATGGAGCAACAAGGGTGAAACTCTGTTTAACTTGGACGCACACTCTCAAGCAGACAGGAGACATGGGTTTGAAGGTGATGTGCTGAGATTTACAAGAGTGCACAGCAGATGCTTGGCTGAGAGAACTCAAAGAAACCAGCGCAAAATATCCCCACAGTTAATTCTGAGACCAAGATCCCAGCTGCCAAATTTGAGGTAGCAGAGGCAATGGTCAGTGAGGCATAGAGCTACGGATGATGGCACACGCTGAGTCTCAGGGATCTGGAGTGCGTTGTGGGATGTGGTGGGTCGAATCAAGAGAGCAAACCGAACTGTGTACAAATGATAAAGCAAGCATACTGGTCGCGCGGTTGAGATTACCGATATGTCCCATGGCCACACCCAGTGCGTCTGCAGGACCAGGGACCAATTGGGCATTTTGCCAATAGAGCACGTGTGGGGCTGAATCAGAGCTATCGTGCATCTGGTTTGAGTGGTCCAAGGGGCCTTGGTTTTGAAATCAGAATGAAAAGCCTTATGATCTGCTACATTCATAACCTGGGCTGGGATTATGGTTTGGTTTGAGGCACAGGATGCGCAACACCTCTGTGATTGCTTTCGTGAACACGTGCCACAATGATGAGAGGACAAGGAAGAGTGGTCCAAGACCACAGCATGAGAAGAGGAAGCATTTCCTTCAGCACTACCTTCCAAAATCAGATGCTACATTTTGGATGGCACCAGCACGGTATGGCACCGAGGACAACAAGGTAGGTCTGCGGGATCATTCCAGCAGGCCCTGATATGTGACATCCATAGATATGCTTCCACTGGTGTTTCTGTAGACAGAGAAGCTCTGAGAAGATCTGCTTTCATTATGACATTCCCGAGGCACTACAAATCACAAGCGCACTCTCAGTTTGCTGTTTTGGAAACACTCCAAAATGACATAGAGCAGAATGCAGAGCTGAGAACCTTTAGAAGCTTCATTTCCACAAGAGGAAGTGTCCTGCGCACTTTCAGAATTGTGAGATAAACATTATCAAAATGAAGTTATACTAATCGAAATAGGATGGGTTTTTCATCAAAACTAATGCAACACCAGCAATAGGAGATATACCAGACAACACACACAGGAACACGATATGGCATCAATGTCTAGGAGAAATTTTCCTCACAGAAATCCCATGGAATTGCGTAGAGCCAAGAGTCTAAAATTTCCACTTAACCAAGCCCTAGAAGTCTACATTAGATACCTGATATTACCTGACCTGTAGAGATGAAGAAGAACAGTAAAAGAAACAGGAAGTACCATTTTCAGTTCCAAAGATATTGAAGGCCCAAAAGATAAGCTTTTAAACAACTAGACTGCAAAACGCTATCCAGGCCAAGTGTTGAAATTGGAGGTCAGGGAAACACTGAAAAACAACAGTGTCTCAGAATCACAAAAGGCAGAATACCGGAAAAGGGGAAGAGAAACTCTAAACACGAGCCAAAAAATATCAGGAAACTCAATGGATGTGATAATATCAGGGTAAAATTTAGTCAAAAGCAGACTAGATAATGCAGAGGGACGCGTGAATGACTGTGAAGACAGGGGAACAGAAAAACCTCGGTCAGAAGCAGACATAGGAAAGCAAGTGCAAACCAATGTAAACATTGCTGTAGAACCATGGGTTAAGAAAGGGCATGAAAGACTAGAATTCATAAGAGTCCCAGATGGAAAAGCAAGAGATAAAGAAACAAAAAATGTCTGAAAATTTATCTGTAGAAAAATCAGATTGAACTTGCTGAAAGCCAAGAAAGTATCATCTATGCGAATTCAGGAATTTCACAGCATCCAAAGGAGGTGGAATCCCAATAGACATACCAGCAGCTGTATGATTGAAATCAACAGAGTTCACGAATATCCCAGTGATTTAAATTGCACCTGGAGGATACAACATAGTCACAAGGGAACCTCCAGAGAGGTTTCAGCTGATATCTCGACAGCAATATTGCAGGACAGGGAGGAGTGTCAGGACACAGACCATAACCTGAATGGCCAAATGCTGCCACCTAGGGTAGCCTATGCCACATGACCGCCATTTCTAATAACTGCAGATCTAGTGAATTTCACAGACTGGCAATTCTTAAAAGAATTCAGCAGTTTAAAATTTATCCTGAAAGAATGGTTGAGAAATCTACCCTGAATAGAAATGCAGCAAGAAGAAATGGAAAGAAGAACCATTATTGGAAATGCAAGAAGAGCATGAGTGGCAAAGAAGCAATAAGAAAAAGGCAAGTAGGACATCAAAACCCTAAATATGGGAGAGGTAAGCAGGAAATTATAGGTGATTGGAAGCACTCTCTTAAGTTAACCAGCTTATTTGACTCTCTGTTTGAAGAGAAAGGGGAGATGCATGGCCTCACTTGTTTGCGAAAAAAGCTAGAAGCCGACCAACAAAGAATCAAACCTAAAAACAAGCACCAAAATGGTACGGTTGGCTGACATTTACCACGGGAAACATGACTATTCAAAAGAAAATTGTTAAGGTGATGTCAAGGATCATTCAGCATGCATCGACCCAGTATCGTGGCTTGCATGTACTCAGCACACTTGTATTCGGAAATCAGAGGCGTGCATTCATATTAGTAAATTTTGATTCATAAGAGCATATTGTGACCTAACCCTAATGCCGATTAGGAATCAAATGGATTCGTAATCCGTGATGTAGACTTGTATGTCTTCCAACAGGATGAAGGAATGCCATATTCTACGCTACGTAGAGAAGAATTGTAAGAAGTCTATAACAAAGGCAAGTAGCTCTGCCAAAGTGTACTAAGAGCAAAAGAGACCGAGAGTAAAGTGCACATTGGGGTTGGTTTCATTTCTTGGAATTTCAGCCCCCAGGAAAAAAATGGATCCATGTCCTGAGAGTGCGGGTGTTTCAGCAGAAATCAGGCGACACATATGTATTCCGGGTGTACGGATATTATAGGAACATAAGTCTCCTTTAGTGGGTCTCTGTGTACTGTGAACTGTTAGAAAGTTTAAAGACGTGTGAAACCATCAACTGAAAAGGGACACACTTCCCTCCATTGGTACTGTGCATAGAGCTCTGAACAAAAGGAAAGAGGGAAGAAGAAAGGCCCATGGGACGCTAGTGGGTAGAATCACATTTACCTTAGGAACTTCCCGTCGGATGCAGCCCCTCCCCCAACACTGACAAGATGCAGCAGCCATTGGGGATGGCAGTTAGCGGTTGGATTCCAGGTGGAATGTTGGTGTGTACCGCAAGGTTTGTTGTGTCTGTTGGATCCTAGGTAACCGGGCAGAGTTCTGTGGGTGGATCAGTGTGATGGAGGAGCTGCCGCCTTCTGTGGAGCTTGGCTTAGGTGTTTGGTCCGGGAAGCTGTGTAAGTTCGAGATACTGATGCTGCCCAAAGACCTGAGTTCACAGGTCAGTTTCCAGAACCTGAAAGGGCAGACAGTGGAAGATCTGCCTGTCATCAGCTTACTGGTGAGAGTCCGAGGTACTTTCAGACTTGCCCAGTCCTGGTGAAGTCGACTTTAGGGGAGACACGAAGACAAGCTGGCCGAAAAGCTGGCTGAACGGATTGAGGAGAGATGCGAACACATGGATGAGAGATGTTCTGCTACAATGGAGAATACTGGCGTGGAGACAGCTGTAGAGGATACCAGGCTCAAAAGACATTCATGAGACATATTGAAACTCACTGATACAGGCAGAAACATACGGAGTGCCAACGTGGACTTGAGGAAGTTCCTCAATTCTCTTCTCCAAGAACGGGTCCAAGGTCCCTGACGTCTGCAAGAGAAGAGATGGCAGAGATGATCAAAACGCTCCTGTTGTTGGAAGAGGTCATGGGAATCCACACTTCCCAAGGGGCCTTCCCAAGCCATTCAGACCAGAATTCACCAAGCCCAGGTAAGCCATTTCCCAGGTTTGGGCCTAGCTAGCAAGCACTTGCCTTCCCTCCCCTCCACACAGGCATCCATTTTGAAGGATCAGTAGCTGAGCTGCAATGAAGCCATTACGAGTAAAACAAGCCCCTCCTAGAATCAGAGTTCCTCCAGCTTCACACTCTGTGAAAAACAGTGAACTCCTTAAAGGTCCAATAAACTTGGCTGAAATAGATAGGAATTGAATACTTAGCTCACACCTAGAAACGATGTCCTTCCGCTAGATTCAGCAAATGTTGTGTTTATGTCTTCCCTGGGGTGAAGGGAGTGTGGTAAGTGAGGGGAATCTTTGACTGAACTTGAATCTGTATTAGGCCTCAGTTTTTCAAGACAGTAATAATAGTAAATAGGTAAATAGTACAAGTCAGAAAGAGAACTGTACTGTAAAAGTCGCCAATGATATTAAAGACACAGCTTATATGGATCGTCTTTCATTTGAGTCAAGCCCCCGGGGGCACTATATCATGCGGGTGCAGAATTGGTTGCGTTAAATGGCTTTACCCAACATGATCGGATGATTAAGCGTTCTCATCACTGATAGAAGAACACCTGGTTCTCCATAGACCAGCATAATTGAAGCAGGGTTCTCCTAGCTAGAATGCCTCTAGGTGCTTTTGGATTCAAACCTAAATGTATATATTTGGTTTTTTCCTCTTGTATTTTCCTACAGAGGGATGTTACACCTTGAAATGCCAATATTGGCCAGTAGGTTTCATTGGGAGTAAAGGGCACGAATGCACAAGTGTATCCAAGTTTGGGGGTTATTTCAAGTTTCCAATAGTTATTTCATGGTTCCTGTTGGTTTCGGAGGCTTTAACCGTAAAGAGCCGACATGAACCCTTTAAAAGTTTGGACTGCCAATTTGCATTCTATCTGTCTAGGTTTTCCGTCGAACTGACAAAATGTTACCAAAATTGACAAGTCTGGCTACTAGGTCGATTGAGTGTGTTTCAAAAAATAACTTCATTTTCGTATAACTCCCAAAACATGTAAATGAATTCTTTTAAACTTCTTAAAGACTGCAAATGAGATATCAACACAATGTCAAAACAGGTGTATTCGGACCATCCCTCTCACCACGGCTGTATAGAAACAAAGAGCTAAGCAAATATCACAGTTCTGTGAAATGTATCTGGATATTGTTGATTCATCGATGCCCAGTTGGCAGAGAAGAAATGCAACCTGCACTCACTCGCTCCCATGAACACAGCAATGGAAACATCCACTCACCCAGCGCTTGGCACAGGACACTTTCCGAAGAGAGGTCTGTTACTTCCAAAGACAGGATGAGGCCTCAGGACACCTGGAAGCAGGAGAAAGCAAAGAAGGAAATGGAATCCAGTGAGGGTCTGACCCCTGGTGATGGAGCAACAGGGGTGAAACTCTGTTTAACTTGGACGCACACTCTCAAGCGGACAGGAGACATGGGATAAAAGGTGATGTGCTGAGATTTACAAGAGTGCACAGCAGATTCTTGGCTGACAGAACTCAAAGTAACCAGCGCAAAATATCCCCACAGTTGATTCTGAGACTAAGATCCCAGCTGCCAAATTTGAGGTAGCAGAGGCAACGTTCTGTGAGGGATAGGGCTACGAATGATGGCACACGCTGAGTCTCAGGGATCTGGAGTGCATTGTGGGATGTGGTGGGTCGAATCAAGAGAGCAAACCAAAATGTGTACCAATGATAAAGCATCAAAACTGGTCACGTGGTTGAGATTACCGATATGTCCCATGGCCACACCCAGTGCGTCTGCAGGACCAGGGACCAATTGGGCATTTTGCCAATAGAGCACGTGTGGGGCTGAATCAGAGATATCGTTCATCTGGTCTGAGGGATCCAGGGGACCTTGGTTTTGAAATCAGAATGAAAAGACTTATGAACTGCTACATTCATAACCTGGGCTGGGATTATGGTTTGGTTTGAGGCACAGGATACGCAACAGCTGTGTGGTTGCCTTCGTGCACCCGTGCCACAAGGATGAGAGGACAAGGAAGAGTGGTCCAAGTCCACAGCATTAGAAGAGGAAGCATTACCTACAGCATTATCTCCCTAAAGCGGATGCTACATTTTGGATGGCACCAGCACGGTACGGCACCGAGGACACCAAGGTAGGTCTGCGGGATCATTCCATCAGGCCCTGATATGTGACATCCACAGATATGCTTCCACTGGTGTTTCTGTAGACAGAGAAGCTCTGAGAAGATCTGCTTTCATTGGGACATTCCCGTGGAACTACAAAGCACAAGCGCACTCTCAGTTTGCTGTTTTGGAAACACTCCAAAATGACATAGAGCAGAATGCAGAGCTGAGAACCTTTAGAAGCTTCATTTCCACAAGAGGAAGTGTCCTGCGCACTTTCAGAATTGTGAGATAAGCATTATCAAAATGATGTTATGCAAATCGAAATAGTATTGGTTTTTCATCAAAACTAATGCAACAACAGCAATTGGAGATATACCAGACAACACACACAGGAACACGATATGGCATCAATGTCTAGGAGAAATTGTCCGCACAGAAATCCCATGGAATTGCGTAGAGCCAAAAGTCTAAAATTTTCACTTAACAAAGCCCTAGAAGTCCACATTACATACCTGATATTACCTGAGCAGTAGAGGTGAAGAAGTACAGTAAAAGAAACAGGAAGTACCATTTTCAGTTCCAAAGATATTGAAGGCCCAAAAGATAAGCTTTCAAACAACTAGACTGCAAAACGCTATCCAGACCATGTGTTGAAAATGGAGGTCAGGAAATCACTGAAAAACAACAGTGTCTCAGAATCACATAAGGCAGAATACCGGAAAAGGGGAAGAGAAAGTCTAAAGACGAGCCAAAAAATATCAGGAAACTCAATGGATGTGATAATATCAGGGATAAAATTTAGTCGTAAGCAGACTAGATAATGCAGAGGGACGCGTGAATGACTGTGAAGACATGGGATCAGAAAAACCTCGGTCAGAAGCAGACATAGGAAAGCAAGTGCAAAGCAATGTAAACATTGCTGTTGAACCCTGGGTTAAGACAGGGCATGAAAGACTAGAATTCATAAGGGTCCCAGATGGAAAAGCAAGAGATAAGGAAACAAAAAATGTCTGAAAATTTATCTGTAGAAAAATCAGACAGAAACTTCATGAAAGTCAAGAAAGAATCATGTATGCGAATTCAGGAATTACACAGCATCCAAAGGAGGTGGAATCCCAATAGACCTACCAGCAGCTGTATGATTCAAATCAACAAAGTTCACGAATATCCGAGTGATTTAAAATGCACCTGGAGGAAACAACATAGTCACAAGGGAACCTCAAGAGGGGATTCAGCTGATATCTCGGCAGCAATATTGCAGGAGAGGGAGGAGTGCCAGGACACAGACCATATCCTGAATGGCCAAATGCTGCCACCTAGGGGAGCCTATGCCACATGACCGCCATTCCTAATAACGGCAGAGCTAGAAAATTCAACAAAGCGGCAAATCTTAAAAGAATTCAGCAGTTCAAAACTTATCCTACAAGAATGGTTGAGAAATCTACCCTGAATAGAAAAGCAGCAAGATGAAATGGAAAGAAGAAACCATTTTTGGAAATGCAAGAAGAGCATGAGTGGCAAAGAAGAAACAAGAAGAAGGCAAGGAGGACATCAAAACCCTAAAGATGGGAGAGGTAAGCAGGAAATCATAGGTGATTGGAAGCACTCTCTTAAGTGAATCAGCTTATTTGACTCTCTGTTTCAAGCTTAAGGAGAGATGCATGGCCTGTCGTGTTTGCAATACAAGCGAGAAGCAGACCAACAAAAAATCATACCAACAAAGAAACACCAAAATGGTACGGTTGGCTGATATTTACCAAGGGAACCATGATTATTCAAAAGAAAATACTTAAGGTGATGTCAAGGATCATTCAGCATGCATCGACCCATTATCGCGGCTTGCATGTACTCAGCACACTTGTATTCGGAGGCGTGCATTCATATTCGTAAATTTTGATTCATAAGAACATATCGTGACCTAACCCTAATGCCGATTTGGAATCAAATGGATTCCTAGTCCGTGATGTAGACTTGTATGTCTTCCAAAAGGATGAAGGAATGCCATAATCGAGGCTACGTAGAGAAGAATTGTAAGAAGCCTATAACAAAGGAAAATAGCTCTGCCAAAGTGTACTAAGAGCAAAAGAGACTGACAGCAAAGTGCACATTCGGGTTGGTTTCATTTCTTGGAATTTCAGCCCCCATGAAACCAATGGATCCATGTCCTGAGAGTGCGGGTGTTTCGGCAGAAATCAGGTGACGCATCTGTATTCCGGGTGTACGGATATTATAGGAACATAAGTCTCCTTTATTGGGTCTCTGTGTACTGTGAACTGTTAGAAAGTTTAAAGACGTGTGAAACCATCAACTGAAAAGGGACACATTTCCCTCCATTGTTACGGTGCATAGAGCTCTGAACAAAAGGAAAGAGGGAAGAAGAAAGGCCCATGGGACGCTAGTGGGTAGAATCACATTTACCTTAGGAACCTCTCGTCGGATGCAGCCCCTCCCCCAACACTGACAAGATGCAGCAGCCATTGGTGATTTCAGTTACCGGTTGGATTCCAGGTGGAATGTTGGTGTGTACCGCGAGGCTTGTTGTGGCTGTTGGATCCTAGGTAACCGGGCAGAGTTCTGTGGGTGGATCAGTGTGATGGAGGGGCTGCCGCCCTCTGTGGAGCTTGGCTTAAGTGTTTGGTCCGGGAAGCTGTGTAAGTTCGAGATACTGCTGCTGCCCAAAGACCTGAGTTCACAGGTCAGTTTCCAGAAACTGAAAGGGCAGACAGTGGAAGATCTGCCTGTCATCAGCTTACTGGTCAGGCTCCAAGGTACATTCAGACTTGCCCAGTCCTGGTGAAGTCGACTTTAGGGGAGACACGAAGACAAGCTGGCCGAAAAGCTGGCTGCACGGATTGAGGAGAGATGCGAACAGATGGATGAGAGATGTTCTGCTACAATGGAGAATACTGGCGTGGAGACAGCTGTAGAGGATACCAGGCTCAAAAGACATTCATGAGACATATTGAACCTCGCTGATACTGGCAGAAACATACGGAGTGCCAACGTGGACTTGAGGAAGTTCCTCAATTCTCTTCTCCAAGAATGGGTCCAACGTTTCTGACGTCTGAAAGAGAAGAGATGGCAGAGATGATCAAAACGCTCCTGTTCTTGGAAGTGGTCGTGAGAATCCACACGTCCCAAGGGGCATTCCCAAGCCTTTCAGACCAGAATTCACCATGCCCAGGTAAAACTTTTCCCAGGTTGGGCCTTGCTAGCAAGCACTTGCCCTTCCATCCCCTCCACTCAGGCATCCATTTTGAAGGATCAGTACCTGAGCTGCAATGAAGCCATTACGAGAAGAGCAAGCCCCTCCTAGAATCAGTGTTCCTCCAGCTTCACAATCTGTGAACAACAGTGAACTCCTTAAAGGTCAAATAGTCTCGGCTGAAATAGATAGGAATTGAATACTTAGCTCAAACCTAGAAACGATGGCCTTCCGCTAGATTCAGCAAATGTTGTTTTTATGTCTTCCCTGGGGTAAAGGGAGTGTTGTAAGTGAGGGGAATCTTTGACTGAACTTGAATCTGTATTAGGCCTCAGTTTTTCCAGACAGTATAGGTAAATAGTACAAGTCAGAAAGTGAACTGTACTGTAAAAGTCGCCAATGACATTAAAGACACAGCTTATGTGGATCGTCTTTCACTTGACTCAATCCCCCGTGGGCACTATATCATGCGGGTGCAACATGGTTGCGTTTAATGACTTTACCAAACATGATCGGATGATTAAGCGTTCTCATCACTGATAGAAGAACACTTGGTTCTCAATAGACTACCATAGCTGAGGCAGGGTTCTCATAGCTCTAATGCCTCAAGGTGCTTTTGGATTCAAACCTAAATGTATATATTTGTTTTGTTTTCTCTAGTAATTTCCTAGAGAGGGATGTTACTCCTTGAAATGCCAACATTGGCCAGTAGGTGTCATTGGGAGTAAAGGGCATCACATGCAGAAGTATATCCAAGGTTGGGGGTTATTTCATATTTTAAATAGTTATTTCATGGTTCCTGTTGTGTTCGGAGGCTTCAACCGTTAAGAGCTGACATGACCCCTTGAACAGTTTGGACTGCTAGTTTGCATTCTATCTGTCTAGCTTTTCCGTAGAGCTGACACAATGTTACCAAAATTGACAAGTCTGGCTTCTAGGTCGATTTAGTGTGTTTCAAAAATTAACTCCATTTTCGTATAACTCCCAAAACATGTAAATGAGTTCTGTTAAACTTCTTAAAGACTGCAAATGGGATATCAACACAATGTCAAAATAGTTGTCTTCGGACAATCCCTCCCACCACGGCTGTATAGAAACAAAGAGCTAAGCAAATATCACATTTCTGTGAAATGTATCTGGATAGTGTTGATTCATCGATGCCCAGTTGGCAGAGAAGAAGTGCAACCTGCACTCACTCGCTCCCATGTACAGAGCAATGGAAACATCCACTCACCCAGCCCTTAGCATAGGACACTGGCCGAAGAGAGGTCTGTTACTCCCAAAGACAGGATGAGGCCTCAGGACACCTGGAAGCAGGAGAAGGCAAAGCAGGGAATGGAAACCAGTGCAGGTTCGGACCCCTGGTGATGGAGCAACAAGGGTGAAACTCTGTTTAACTTGGACGCACACTCTCAAGCGGACAGGAGACATGGGTTTGAAGGTGATGTGCTGAGATTTACAAGAGTGCACAGCAGATGCTTGGCTGAGAGAACTCAAAGAAACCAGCGCAAAATATCCCCACAGTTAATTCTGAGACCAAGATCCAAGCTGCCAAATTTGAGGTAGCAGAGGCAATGGTCAGTGAGGCATAGAGCTACAGATGATGGCACACGCTGAGTCTCAGGGATCTGGAGTGCGTTGTGGGATGTGGTGGGTCGAATCAAGAGAGCAAACCGAACTGTGTACCAATAATAAATCAACCACACTGGTCGCGCGGTTGCGATTACCGATATGTCCCATGGCCACACCCAGTACATCTGCAGGACCAGGGACCAATTGGGAATTTTGCCAATAGAGCACGTGTGGGGCTGAATCAGAGATATCGTGCATCTGGTCTGAGGGATCCAGGGGGCCTTGAATTTGAAATCAGAATGAAAAGCCTTAGGATATGCTACATTCATAACCTGGGCTGGGATTATGGTTTGGTTTGAGTCACAGGATGCGCAACAACTCTGTGGTTGCCTTCGTGCACCCGTGCCACAAGGATGAGAGGACAAGGGAGAGTGGTCCAAGTCCACAGCGCGAGAAGAGGAAGCATTCCCTTCAGCACTATCTCCCAAAAGCGGATGCTACATTATGGATGGCATCGGCACGGTACGGCACCTAGGACAACAAGGAAGGTCTGCGGAATCATTCCAGCAGGCCCTGATATGTGACATCCATAGATATGCTTCCACTGGTGTTTCTGTAGAAGGAGAAGCTCTGGAAAGAACTCATTTCATTGGGACATTCCCGTGGCAATAAAAAGCAGAAGAGCACTCTCAGTTTGCTGTTTTGGAAACACTCCAAAATGACATAGAGAAGAATGCAGAGCTGAGAACTTTTAGAAGCTTCATTTCCACAAGAGGAAGTGTCCTGTGCACTTTCAGAAATGTGAGATAAGTATAATCAAAATGAAGTTATGCTAATCGAAGTAGTATGGGTTGTTCATCACAACTAATGCAACACCAGCAATTGGAGATATACCAAACAACACACACAGGTACAGGTTATGGCATCAATGCCTAGGAGAAATTGTCCTCACAGAAATCCCATGGAATTGCGTAGAGACAAGAGTCTAAATTTTTCAATTAACAAAGCCCTAGAAGTCTACATTAGATACCTGATATTACCTGACCAGTAGAGATGAAGAACAGTAAAAGAAACAGGAAGTACCATTTTCAGTTCCAAAGATATTGAAGGCGCAAAAGATAAGCTTTCAAACAACTAGTCTGCAAAATGCTATCCAGAACAAGTGTTGAAAATGAAGGTCAGGAAAACACTGAAGAACACCAGTGTCTCAGAATCACAAAAGGCAGAATACCAGAAAAGGGGAAGAGAAAGTCTCAACACGAGCCAAAAATATCAGGAAACTCAATGGTTGTGATAATATCAGGGCTAAAATTCAGTCCTTAGCAGACTAGATAATGCAGAGGGACACGTGAATGACTGTGAAGACAGGGGAAGAGAAAAACCTCGGTCAGAAGCAGACATAGGAAAGCAAGTGCAAACAAATGAAAACATTGCAGTTGAACCCTGGGTTAAGACAGGGCATGAAAGAATAGAAATCATGAGTCCCAGATGGAAAAGCAAGAGATAAAGAAACAAAAAGTGTCTGAAAATTTATCTGTAGAAAAATCAGACTGAAACTTGCTGAAAGCCAAGAAAGAATCATCTATGCGAATTCAGGAATTACACAGCATCCGAAGGAGGTGGAATCCCAATAGACCTACCAGCAGCTGTATGATTCAAATCAACAAAGTTCACGAATATCCGAGTGATTTAAAATGCACCTGGAGGAAACAACATAGTCACAAGGAAACCTCCAGAGGGGTTTCAGCTGATATCTCGGCAGCAATATTGCAGGACAGGGAGGAGTGCCAGGACACAGACCATATCCTGAATGGCCAAATGCTGCCACCTAGGGTAGCCTATGCCACATGAACACCATTTCAAATAACGGCAGAGCTAGAGAATTCTACAGACCGGCAAATCTTAAAAGAATTCAGCAGTTCAAAAGTTTTTCTAAAAGAAAGGTTGAGAAAACTCCCCTGAATAGAAAAGCAGCAAGATGGAATGGAAAGAAGAAACCATTATTGGAAATGCAAGAAGAGCATGTGTGGCAGAGAAGAAAGAAGAAGAACTTAAGGAGGACATCAAAACCCTAAAGATGGGAGAGGGAAGCAGGAAATCATAGGTGATTGGAAGCACTCTCTTAAGTGAATCAGCTTATTTGACTCTGTTTGAAGCGAAAGGAGAGATGCATGGCCTGACGTGTTTGCAAAACAAGCGAGAAGAAGACCAACAAAGAATCAAACCAACAAACAAGCACCAAAATGGTATGGTTGGCTGACATATACAAAGGGAACCATGATTATTCAAAAGAAAATACTCAAGGTGAGGTCAAGGGTCATTCAGAACGCATCGACCCAGTATCGTGGCTTGCATGTACTCAGCACACTTGTATTCGGAAATCAGAAGCGTGCATTCATATTCGTACATTTTGATTCATAAGAGCATATCGTGACCTAACACTAATGCCGATTTGGAATCAAATGGATTCCTAGTCCGTGATGTAGACTTGTATGTCTTCCAACAGGATGAAGGAATGCCATATTCTAGGCTACGTAGAGAAGAAATGTAAGAAGCCTATAACAAAGGCAAGTAGCTCTGCCAAAGTGTACTAAGTGCAAAAGAGACCGACAGCAAAGTGCACATTGGGGTTGGTTTCATTTCTTGGAATTTCAGCCCCCATGAATCCAATGGATCCATGTCCTGAGAGTGTGGGTGTTTCAGCAGAAATCAGGCGACGCATATGTATTCCGGGTGTACGGATATTATAGGAACATAAGTCTCCTTTAGTGGGTCCCTGTGTACTGTGAACTGTTAGAAAGTTTAAAGACGTGTGAAACCATCAACTGAAAAGGGACACACTTCCCTCCATTGGTACGGTGCATAGAGCTCTGAACAAAAGGAAAGAGGGAAGAAGAAAGGCCCATGGGACGCTAGTGGGTAGAATCACATTTACCTTAGGAACCTCTCGTCGGATGCAGCCCCTCCCCCAACACTGACAAGATGCAGCAGCCATTGGGGATGGCAGTTAGCGGTTGGATTCCAGGTGGAATGTTGGTGTTTACCGCGAGGCTTGTTGTGGCTGTTGGATCCTAGGTAACCGGGCAGAGTTCTGTGGGTGGATCAGTGTGATGGAGGGGCTGCCGCCCTCTGTGGAGCTTGGCTTAGGTCTTTGGTCCGGGAAGCTGTGTAAGTTCGAGATACTGCTGCTGCCCAAAGACCTGAGGTCACAGGTCAGTTTCCAGAACCTGAAAGGGCAGACAGTGGAAGATCTGCCTGTCATCAGCTTACTGGTCAGGCTCCGAGGTACTTTCAGACTTGCCCAGTCCTGGTGAAGTCGACTTTAGGGGAGACACGAAGAGAAGCTGGCCGGTAAGCTGGCTGCACGGATTGAGGAGAGATGCGAACACATGGATGAGAGATGTTCTGCTACAATGGAGAATACTGGCGTGGAGACAGCTGTAGAGGATACCAGGCTCAAAAGACATTCATGAGACATATTGAAACTCACTGATACAGGCAGAAACATACGGAGTGCCAACGTGGACTTGAGGAAGTTCCTCAATTCTCTTCTCCAATAACGGGTCCAAGGTCCCTGACGTCTGAAGGAGAAGAAATGGCAGAGATGATCAAAACGCTCCTGTTCTTGGAAGAGGTCGTGAGAATCCACACGTCCCAAGGGGCATTCCCAAGCCATTCAGACCAAAATTCAACAAGCCCAGGTAAGCCTTTTCCCAGGTTTGGGCCTAGCTAGTGAGCACTTGCCCTTGCCTCCCCTCCACTCAGGCATCCATTTTGAAGGATCAGTACCTGAGCTGCAATGAAGCCATTACGAGAAGAGCAAGCCCCTCCTAGAATCAGAGTTCCTCCAGCTTCACTCTCTGTGAACAACAGTGAACACCTTAAAGGTCAAATAGTCTCGGCTGAAATAGATAAAATTGAATACTTAGCTCACACCTAGAAACGATGTCCTTCCGCTAGATTCAGCAAATGTTGTGTTTATGTCTTCCCTGGGGTGAAGGGAGTATGGTAAGTGAGGGGAATCTTTGACTGAACATGAATCTGTATTAGGCTTCAGTTTTTCAAGACAGTGAAGGTAAATAGTACAAGTCAGAAAGTGAACTGAACTGTAAAAGTCGCCAATGACATTAAAGACACAGCTTATGTGGATCGTCTATCACTTGAGTCAAGCCCCCGGGGGCACTATATCATGGGGGTGCAGACTTGGTTGCGTTAAATGGCTTTAAACTACAGGATCGGATGATTAAGCGTTCTCAACACTGATAGAAAAACACCTGGTTCTCAATAGACTAGCATAACTGCAGCAGGATTCTCCTAGCTAGAATGCCTCTAGGTGCTTTTGGATTCAAACCTAAATGTATATATTTGGTTTGTTTCCTCTTGTATTTTCCTAGAGAGGGATGTTACCCCTTGAAATGCCAACATTGGCCAGTAGGTGTCATTGGGATACAGGGCACCACATGCACAAGTGTATCCAAGGTTGGGGGTTATTCCATGTTTCCAAAAGTTATTTCATGGTTCCTGTTGGTTTCGGAGGCTTCAACCTTAAAGAGCTGACATGACCCCTAGAACAGTTTGGACTGCTAGTTTGCATTCTATCTGTCTAGCTTTTCCGTAGAGCTGACAAAATGTTACCAAAATTGACAAGTCTGGCTTCTAGGTCGATTTAGTGTGTTTCAAAAAATAACTCCATTTTCGTATAACTCCCAAAACATGTAAATGAGTTCTGTTAAACTTCTTAAAGACTGCAAATGGGATATCAACACAATGTCAAAATAGTTGTCTTCGGACAATCCCTCCCACCACGGCTGTATAGAAACAAAGAGCTAAGCAAATATCACATTTCTGTGAAATGTATCTGGATAGTGTTGATTCATCGATGCCCAGTTGGCAGAGAAGAAGTGCAACCTGCACTCACTCGCTCCCATGTACAGAGCAATGGAAACATCCACTCACTCAGCCCTTAGCATAGGACACTGGCCGAAGAGAGGTCTGTTACTCCCAAAGACAGGATGAGGCCTCAGGACACCTGGAAGCAGGAGAATGCAAAGCAGGGAATGGAAACCAGTGCAGGTTCGGACCCCTGGTGATGGAGCAACAAGGGTGAAACTCTGTTTAACTTGGACGCACACTCTCAAGCGGACAGGAGACATGGGTTTGAAGGTGATGTGCTGAGATTTACAAGAGTGCACAGCAGATGCTTGGCTGAGAGAACTCAAAGAAACCAGCGCAAAATATCCCCACAGTTAATTCTGAGACCAAGATCCCAGCTGCCAAATTTGAGGTAGCAGAGGCAATGGTCAGTGAGGCATAGAGCTACGGATGATGGCACACGCTGAGTCTCAGGGATCTGGAGTGCGTTGTGGGATGTGGTGGGTCGAATCAAGAGAGCAAACCGAACTGTGTACCAATAATAAATCAACCACACTGGTCGCGCGGTTGCGATTACCGATATGTCCCATGGCCACACCCAGTACATCTGCAGGACCAGGGACCAATTGGGAATTTTGCCAATAGAGCACGCGTGGGGCTGAATCAGAGATATCGTGCATCTGGTCTGAGGGATCCAGGGGGCCTTGAATTTGAAATCAGAATGAAAAGCCTTAGGATATGCTACATTCATAACCTGGGCTGGGATTATGGTTTGGTTTGAGTCACAGGATGCGCAACAACTCTGTGGTTGCCTTCGTGCACCCGTGCCACAAGGATGAGAGGACAAGGGAGAGTGGTCCAAGTCCACAGCGCGAGAAGAGGAAGCATTCATTTCAGCACTATCTCCCAAAAGCGGATGCTACATTTTGGATGGCACCGGCACGGTACGGCACCTAGGACAACAAGGAAGGTCTGCGGGATCATTCCAGCAGGCCCTGATATGTGACATCCATAGATATGCTTCCACTGGTGTTTCTGTAGACAGAGAAGCTCTGGAAAGAACTGATTTCATTGGGACATTCCCGTGGCAATAAAAAGCAGAAGAGCACTCTCAGTTTGCTGTTTTGGAAACACTCCAAAATGACATAGAGAAGAATGCAGAGCTGAGAACTTTTAGAAGCTTCATTTCCACAAGAGGAAGTGTCCTGTGCACTTTCAGAAGTGTGAGATAAGTATAATCAAAATGAAGTTATGCTAATCGAAGTAGAATGGGTTGTTCATCACATCTAATGCAACACCAGCAATTGGAGATATACCAAACAACACACACAGGTACAGGTTATGGCATCAATGCCTAGGAGAAATTGTCCTCACAGAAATCCCATGGAATTGCGTAGAGACAAGAGTCTAAAATTTTCAATTAACAAAGCCCTAGAAGTCTACATTAGATACCTGATATTACCTGACCAGTAGAGATGAAGAAGAACAGTAAAAGAAACAGGAAGTACCATTTTCAGTTCCAAAGATATTGAAGGCGCAAAAGATAAGCTTTCAAACAACTAGTCTGCAAAACGCTATCCAGAACAAGTGTTGAAAATGAAGGTCAGGAAAACACTGAAGAACACCAGTGTCTCAGAATCACAAAAGGCAGAATACCAGAAAAGGGGAAGAGAAAGTCTCAACACGAGCCAAAAATATCAGGAAACTCAATGGTTGTGATAATATCAGGGCTAAAATTCAGTCCTTAGCAGACTAGATAATGCAGAGGGACGCGTGAATGACTGTGAAGACAGGGGAAGAGAAAAACCTCGGTCAGAAGCAGACATAGGAAAGCAAGTGCAAACAAATGAAAACATTGCAGTTGAACCCTGGGTTAAGACAGGGCATGAAAGAATAGAAATCATGAGTCCCAGATGGAAAAGCAAGAGATAAAGAAACAAAAAGTGTCTGAAAATTTATCTGTAGAAAAATCAGACTGAAACTTGCTGAAAGCCAAGAAAGAATCATCTATGCGAATTCAGGAATTACACAGCATCCGAAGGAGGTGGAATCCCAATAGACCTACCAGCAGCTGTATGATTCAAATCAACAAAGTTCACGAATATCCGAGTGATTTAAAATGCACCTGGAGGAAACAACATAGTCACAAGGAAACCTCCAGAGGGGTTTCAGCTGATATCTCGGCAGCAATATTGCAGGACAGGGAGGAGTGCCAGGACACAGACCATATCCTGAATGGCCAAATGCTGCCACCTAGGGTAGCCTATGCCACATGAACACCATTTCAAATAACGGCAGAGCTAGAGAATTCTACAGACCGGCAAATCTTAAAAGAATTCAGCAGTTCAAAAGTTTTTCTAAAAGAAAGGTTGAGAAAACTCCCCTGAATAGAAAAGCAGCAAGATGGAATGGAAAGAAGAAACCATTATTGGAAATGCAAGAAGAGCATGTGTGGCAGAGAAGAAAGAAGAAGAACTTAAGGAGGACATCAAAACCCTAAAGATGGGAGAGGGAAGCAGGAAATCATAGGTGATTGGAAGCACTCTCTTAAGTGAATCAGCTTATTTGACTCTGTTTGAAGCGAAAGGAGAGATGCATGGCCTGACGTGTTTGCAAAACAAGCGAGAAGAAGACCAACAAAGAATCAAACCAACAAACAAGCACCAAAATGGTATGGTTGGCTGACATATACAAAGGGAACCATGATTATTCAAAAGAAAATACTCAAGGTGAGGTCAAGGGTCATTCAGAACGCATCGACCCAGTATCGTGGCTTGCATGTACTCAGCACACTTGTATTCGGAAATCAGAAGCGTGCATTCATATTCGTACATTTTGATTCATAAGAGCATATCGTGACCTAACACTAATGCCGATTTGGAATCAAATGGATTCCTAGTCCGTGATGTAGACTTGTATGTCTTCCAACAGGATGAAGGAATGCCATATTCTAGGCTACGTAGAGAAGAAATGTAAGAAGCCTATAACAAAGGCAAGTAGCTCTGCCAAAGTGTACTAAGTGCAAAAGAGACCGACAGCAAAGTGCACATTGGGGTTGGTTTCATTTCTTGGAATTTCAGCCCCCATGAATCCAATGGATCCATGTCCTGAGAGTGTGGGTGTTTCAGCAGAAATCAGGCGACGCATATGTATTCCGGGTGTACGGATATTATAGGAACATAAGTCTCCTTTAGTGGGTCCCTGTGTACTGTGAACTGTTAGAAAGTTTAAAGACGTGTGAAACCATCAACTGAAAAGGGACACACTTCCCTCCATTGGTACGGTGCATAGAGCTCTGAACAAAAGGAAAGAGGGAAGAAGAAAGGCCCATGGGACGCTAGTGGGTAGAATCACATTTCCCTTAGGAACCTCTCGTCGGATGCAGCCCCTCCCCCAACACTGACAAGATGCAGCAGCCATTGGGGATGGCAGTTAACAGTTGGATTCCAGGTGGAATGTTGGTGTGTACGGCGAGGCTTGTTGTGGCTGTTGGATCCTAGGTAACCGGGCAGAGTTCTGTGGGTGGATCAGTGTGATGGAGGGGCTGCCGCCCTCTGTGGAGCTTGGCTTAGGTCTTTGGTCCGGGAAGCTGTGTAAGTTCGAGATACTGCTGCTGCCCAAAGACCTGAGGTCACAGGTCAGTTTCCAGAACCTGAAAGGGCAGACAGTGGAAGATCTGCCTGTCATCAGCTTACTGGTCAGGCTCCGAGGTACTTTCAGACTTGCCCAGTCCTGGTGAAGTCGACTTTAGGGGAGACACGAAGAGAAGCTGGCCGGTAAGCTGGCTGCACGGATTGAGGAGAGATGCGAACACATGGATGAGAGATGTTCTGCTACAATGGAGAATACTGGCGTGGAGACAGCTGTAGAGGATACCAGGCTCAAAAGACATTCATGAGACATATTGAAACTCACTGATACAGGCAGAAACATACGGAGTGCCAACGTGGACTTGAGGAAGTTCCTCAATTCTCTTCTCCAATAACGGGTCCAAGGTCCCTGACGTCTGAAGGAGAAGAAATGGCAGAGATGATCAAAACGCTCCTGTTCTTGGAAGAGGTCGTGAGAATCCACACGTCCCAAGGGGCATTCCCAAGCCATTCAGACCAAAATTCAACAAGCCCAGGTAAGCCTTTTCCCAGGTTTGGGCCTAGCTAGTGAGCACTTGCCCTTGCCTCCCCTCCACTCAGGCATCCATTTTGAAGGATCAGTACCTGAGCTGCAATGAAGCCATTACGAGAAGCGCAAGCCCCTCCTAGAATCAGAGTTCCTCCAGCTTCACTCTCTGTGAACAACAGTGAACACCTTAAAGGTCAAATAGTCTCGGCTGAAATAGATAAAATTGAATACTTAGCTCACACCTAGAAACGATGTCCTTCCGCTAGATTCAGCAAATGTTGTGTTTATGTCTTCCCTGGGGTGAAGGGAGTGTGGTAAGTGAGGGGAATCTTTGACTGAACATGAATCTGTATTAGGCTTCAGTTTTTCAAGACAGTGAAGGTAAATAGTACAAGTCAGAAAGTGAACTGAACTGTAAAAGTCGCCAATGACATTAAAGACACAGCTTATGTGGATCGTCTATCACTTGAGTCAAGCCCCCGGGGGCACTATATCATGGGGGTGCAGACTTGGTTGCGTTAAATGGCTTTAAACTACAGGATCGGATGATTAAGCGTTCTCAACACTGATAGAAAAACACCTGGTTCTCAATAGACTAGCATAACTGCAGCAGGATTCTCCTAGCTAGAATGCCTCTAGGTGCTTTTGGATTCAAACCTAAATGTATATATTTGGTTTGTTTCCTCTTGTATTTTCCTAGAGAGGGATGTTACCCCTTGAAATGCCAACATTGGCCAGTAGGTGTCATTGGGATACAGGGCACCACATGCACAAGTGTATCCAAGGTTGGGGGTTATTCCATGTTTCCAAAAGTTATTTCATGGTTCCTGTTGGTTTCGGAGGCTTCAACCTTAAAGAGCTGACATGACCCCTTGAACAGTTTGGACTGCTAGTTTGCATTCTATCTGTCTAGCTTTTCCGTAGAGCTGACAAAATGTTACCAAAATTGACAAGTCTGGCTTCTAGGTCGATTTAGTGTGTTTCAAAAAATAACTCCATTTTCGTATAACTCCCAAAACATGTAAATGAGTTCTGTTAAACTTCTTAAAGACTGCAAATGGGATATCAACACAATGTCAAAATAGTTGTCTTCGGACAATCCCTCCCACCACGGCTGTATAGAAACAAAGAGCTAAGCAAATATCACATTTCTGTGAAATGTATCTGGATAGTGTTGATTCATCGATGCCCAGTTGGCAGAGAAGAAGTGCAACCTGCACTCACTCGCTCCCATGTACAGAGCAATGGAAACATCCACTCACTCAGCCCTTAGCATAGGACACTGGCCGAAGAGAGGTCTGTTACTCCCAAAGACAGGATGAGGCCTCAGGACACCTGGAAGCAGGAGAATGCAAAGCAGGGAATGGAAACCAGTGCAGGTTCGGACCCCTGGTGATGGAGCAACAAGGGTGAAACTCTGTTTAACTTGGACGCACACTCTCAAGCGGACAGGAGACATGGGTTTGAAGGTGATGTGCTGAGATTTACAAGAGTGCACAGCAGATGCTTGGCTGAGAGAACTCAAAGAAACCAGCGCAAAATATCCCCACAGTTAATTCTGAGACCAAGATCCCAGCTGCCAAATTTGAGGTAGCAGAGGCAATGGTCAGTGAGGCATAGAGCTACGGATGATGGCACACGCTGAGTCTCAGGGATCTGGAGTGCGTTGTGGGATGTGGTGGGTCGAATCAAGAGAGCAAACCGAACTGTGTACCAATAATAAATCAACCACACTGGTCGCGCGGTTGCGATTACCGATATGTCCCATGGCCACACCCAGTACATCTGCAGGACCAGGGACCAATTGGGAATTTTGCCAATAGAGCACGCGTGGGGCTGAATCAGAGATATCGTGCATCTGGTCTGAGGGATCCAGGGGGCCTTGAATTTGAAATCAGAATGAAAAGCCTTAGGATATGCTACATTCATAACCTGGGCTGGGATTATGGTTTGGTTTGAGTCACAGGATGCGCAACAACTCTGTGGTTGCCTTCGTGCACCCGTGCCACAAGGATGAGAGGACAAGGGAGAGTGGTCCAAGTCCACAGCGCGAGAAGAGGAAGCATTCATTTCAGCACTATCTCCCAAAAGCGGATGCTACATTTTGGATGGCACCGGCACGGTACGGCACCTAGGACAACAAGGAAGGTCTGCGGGATCATTCCAGCAGGCCCTGATATGTGACATCCATAGATATGCTTCCACAGGTGTTTCTGTAGACAGAGAAGCTCTGGAAAGAACTGATTTCATTGGGACATTCCCGTGGCAATAAAAAGCAGAAGAGCACTCTCAGTTTGCTGTTTTGGAAACACTCCAAAATGACATAGAGAAGAATGCAGAGCTGAGAACTTTTAGAAGCTTCATTTCCACAAGAGGAAGTGTCCTGTGCACTTTCAGAAGTGTGAGATAAGTATAATCAAAATGAAGTTATGCTAATCGAAGTAGTATGGGTTGTTCATCACAACTAATGCAACACCAGCAATTGGAGATATACCAAACAACACACACAGGTACAGGTTATGGCATCAATGCCTAGGAGAAATTGTCCTCACAGAAATCCCATGGAATTGCGTAGAGACAAGAGTCTAAATTTTTCAATTAACAAAGCCCTAGAAGTCTACATTAGATACCTGATATTACCTGACCAGTAGAGATGAAGAAGAACAGTAAAAGAAACAGGAAGTACCATTTTCAGTTCCAAAGATATTGAAGGCGCAAAAGATAAGCTTTCAAACAACTAGTCTGCAAAACGCTATCCAGAACAAGTGTTGAAAATGAAGGTCAGGAAAACACTGAAGAACACCAGTGTCTCAGAATCACAAAAGGCAGAATACCAGAAAAGGGGAAGAGAAAGTCTCAACACGAGCCAAAAATATCAGGAAACTCAATGGTTGTGATAATATCAGGGCTAAAATTCAGTCCTTAGCAGACTAGATAATGCAGAGGGACGCGTGAATGACTGTGAAGACAGGGGAAGAGAAAAACCTCGGTCAGAAGCAGACATAGGAAAGCAAGTGCCAACAAATGAAAACATTGCAGTTGAACCCTGGGTTAAGACAGGGCATGAAAGAATAGAAATCATGAGTCCCAGATGGAAAAGCAAGAGATAAAGAAACAAAAAGTGTCTGAAAATTTATCTGTAGAAAAATCAGACTGAAACTTGCTGAAAGCCAAGAAAGAATCATCTATGCGAATTCAGGAATTACACAGCATCCGAAGGAGGTGGAATCCCAATAGACCTACCAGCAGCTGTATGATTCAAATCAACAAAGTTCACGAATATCCGAGTGATTTAAAATGCACCTGGAGGAAACAACATAGTCACAAGGAAACCTCCAGAGGGGTTTCAGCTGATATCTCGGCAGCAATATTGCAGGACAGGGAGGAGTGCCAGGACACAGACCATATCCTGAATGGCCAAATGCTGCCACCTAGGGTAGCCTATGCCACATGAACACCATTTCAAATAACGGCAGAGCTAGAGAATTCTACAGACCGGCAAATCTTAAAAGAATTCAGCAGTTCAAAAGTTTTTCTAAAAGAAAGGTTGAGAAAACTCCCCTGAATAGAAAAGCAGCAAGATGGAATGGAAAGAAGAAACCATTATTGGAAATGCAAGAAGAGCATGTGTGGCAGAGAAGAAAGAAGAAGAACTTAAGGAGGACATCAAAACCCTAAAGATGGGAGAGGGAAGCAGGAAATCATAGGTGATTGGAAGCACTCTCTTAAGTGAATCAGCTTATTTGACTCTGTTTGAAGCGAAAGGAGAGATGCATGGCCTGACGTGTTTGCAAAACAAGCGAGAAGAAGACCAACAAAGAATCAAACCAACAAACAAGCACCAAAATGGTATGGTTGGCTGACATATACAAAGGGAACCATGATTATTCAAAAGAAAATACTCAAGGTGAGGTCAAGGGTCATTCAGAACGCATCGACCCAGTATCGTGGCTTGCATGTACTCAGCACACTTGTATTCGGAAATCAGAAGCGTGCATTCATATTCGTACATTTTGATTCATAAGAGCATATCGTGACCTAACACTAATGCCGATTTGGAATCAAATGGATTCCTAGTCCGTGATGTAGACTTGTATGTCTTCCAACAGGATGAAGGAATGCCATATTCTAGGCTACGTAGAGAAGAAATGTAAGAAGCCTATAACAAAGGCAAGTAGCTCTGCCAAAGTGTACTAAGTGCAAAAGAGACCGACAGCAAAGTGCACATTGGGGTTGGTTTCATTTCTTGGAATTTCAGCCCCCATGAATCCAATGGATCCATGTCCTGAGAGTGTGGGTGTTTCAGCAGAAATCAGGCGACGCATATGTATTCCGGGTGTACGGATATTATAGGAACATAAGTCTCCTTTAGTGGGTCCCTGTGTACTGTGAACTGTTAGAAAGTTTAAAGACGTGTGAAACCATCAACTGAAAAGGGACACACTTCCCTCCATTGGTACGGTGCATAGAGCTCTGAACAAAAGGAAAGAGGGAAGAAGAAAGGCCCATGGGATGCTAGTGGGTAGAATCACATTTACCTTAGGAACCTCTCGTCGGATGCAGCCCCTCCCCCAACACTGACAAGATGCAGCAGCCATTGGGGATGGCAGTTAGCAGTTGGATTCCAGGTGGAATGTTGGTGTGTACGACGAGGCTTGTTGTGGCTGTTGGATCCTAGGTAACCGGGCAGAGTTCTGTGGGTGGATCAGTGTGATGGAGGGGCTGCCGCCCTCTGTGGAGCTTGGCTTAGGTCTTTGGTCCGGGAAGATGTGTAAGTTCGAGATACTGCTGCTGCCCAAAGACCTGAGGTCACAGGTCAGTTTCCAGAACCTGAAAGGGCAGACAGTGGAAGATCTGCCTGTCATCAGCTTACTGGTCAGGCTCCGAGGTACTTTCAGACTTGCCCAGTCCTGGTGAAGTCGACTTTAGGGGAGACACGAAGAGAAGCTGGCCGGTAAGCTGGCTGCACGGATTGAGGAGAGATGCGAACACATGGATGAGAGATGTTCTGCTACAATGGAGAATACTGGCGTGGAGACAGCTGTAGAGGATACCAGGCTCAAAAGACATTCATGAGACATATTGAAACTCACTGATACAGGCAGAAACATACGGAGTGCCAACGTGGACTTGAGGAAGTTCCTCAATTCTCTTCTCCAATAACGGGTCCAAGGTCCCTGACGTCTGAAGGAGAAGAAATGGCAGAGATGATCAAAACGCTCCTGTTCTTGGAAGAGGTCGTGAGAATCCACACGTCCCAAGGGGCATTCCCAAGCCATTCAGACCAAAATTCAACAAGCCCAGGTAAGCCTTTTCCCAGGTTTGGGCCTAGCTAGTGAGCACTTGCCCTTGCCTCCCCTCCACTCAGGCATCCATTTTGAAGGATCAGTACCTGAGCTGCAATGAAGCCATTACGAGAAGAGCAAGCCCCTCCTAGAATCAGAGTTCCTCCAGCTTCACTCTCTGTGAACAACAGTGAACACCTTAAAGGTCAAATAGTCTCGGCTGAAATAGATAAAATTGAATACTTAGCTCACACCTAGAAACGATGTCCTTCCGCTAGATTCAGCAAATGTTGTGTTTATGTCTTCCCTGGGGTGAAGGGAGTGTGGTAAGTGAGGGGAATCTTTGACTGAACATGAATCTGTATTAGGCTTCAGTTTTTCAAGACAGTGAAGGTAAATAGTACAAGTCAGAAAGTGAACTGAACTGTAAAAGTCGCCAATGACATTAAAGACACAGCTTATGTGGATCGTCTATCACTTGAGTCAAGCCCCCGGGGGCACTATATCATGGGGGTGCAGACTTGGTTGCGTTAAATGGCTTTAAACTACAGGATCGGATGATTAAGCGTTCTCAACACTGATAGAAAAACACCTGGTTCTCAATAGACTAGCATAACTGCAGCAGGATTCTCCTAGCTAGAATGCCTCTAGGTGCTTTTGGATTCAAACCTAAATGTATATATTTGGTTTGTTTCCTCTTGTATTTTCCTAGAGAGGGATGTTACCCCTTGAAATGCCAACATTGGCCAGTAGGTGTCATTGGGATACAGGGCACCACATGCACAAGTGTATCCAAGGTTGGGGGTTATTCCATGTTTCCAAAAGTTATTTCATGGTTCCTGTTGGTTTCGGAGGCTTCAACCTTAAAGAGCTGACATGACCCCTTGAACAGTTTGGACTGCTAGTTTGCATTCTATCTGTCTAGCTTTTCCGTAGAGCTGACAAAATGTTACCAAAATTGACAAGTCTGGCTTCTAGGTCGATTTAGTGTGTTTCAAAAAATAACTCCATTTTCGTATAACTCCCAAAACATGTAAATGAGTTCTGTTAAACTTCTTAAAGACTGCAAATGGGATATCAACACAATGTCAAAATAGTTGTCTTCGGACAATCCCTCCCACCACGGCTGTATAGAAACAAAGAGCTAAGCAAATATCACATTTCTGTGAAATGTATCTGGATAGTGTTGATTCATCGATGCCCAGTTGGCAGAGAAGAAGTGCAACCTGCACTCACTCGCTCCCATGTACAGAGCAATGGAAACATCCACTCACTCAGCCCTTAGCATAGGACACTGGCCGAAGAGAGGTCTGTTACTCCCAAAGACAGGATGAGGCCTCAGGACACCTGGAAGCAGGAGAATGCAAAGCAGGGAATGGAAACCAGTGCAGGTTCGGACCCCTGGTGATGGAGCAACAAGGGTGAAACTCTGTTTAACTTGGACGCACACTCTCAAGCGGACAGGAGACATGGGTTTGAAGGTGATGTGCTGAGATTTACAAGAGTGCACAGCAGATGCTTGGCTGAGAGAACTCAAAGAAACCAGCGCAAAATATCCCCACAGTTAATTCTGAGACCAAGATCCCAGCTGCCAAATTTGAGGTAGCAGAGGCAATGGTCAGTGAGGCATAGAGCTACGGATGATGGCACACGCTGAGTCTCAGGGATCTGGAGTGCGTTGTGGGATGTGGTGGGTCGAATCAAGAGAGCAAACCGAACTGTGTACCAATAATAAATCAACCACACTGGTCGCGCGGTTGCGATTACCGATATGTCCCATGGCCACACCCAGTACATCTGCAGGACCAGGGACCAATTGGGAATTTTGCCAATAGAGCACGCGTGGGGCTGAATCAGAGATATCGTGCATCTGGTCTGAGGGATCCAGGGGGCCTTGAATTTGAAATCAGAATGAAAAGCCTTAGGATATGCTACATTCATAACCTGGGCTGGGATTATGGTTTGGTTTGAGTCACAGGATGCGCAACAACTCTGTGGTTGCCTTCGTGCACCCGTGCCACAAGGATGAGAGGACAAGGGAGAGTGGTCCAAGTCCACAGCGCGAGAAGAGGAAGCATTCATTTCAGCACTATCTCCCAAAAGCGGATGCTACATTTTGGATGGCACCGGCACGGTACGGCACCTAGGACAACAAGGAAGGTCTGCGGGATCATTCCAGCAGGCCCTGATATGTGACATCCATAGATATGCTTCCACAGGTGTTTCTGTAGACAGAGAAGCTCTGGAAAGAACTGATTTCATTGGGACATTCCCGTGGCAATAAAAAGCAGAAGAGCACTCTCAGTTTGCTGTTTTGGAAACACTCCAAAATGACATAGAGAAGAATGCAGAGCTGAGAACTTTTAGAAGCTTCATTTCCACAAGAGGAAGTGTCCTGTGCACTTTCAGAAGTGTGAGATAAGTATAATCAAAATGAAGTTATGCTAATCGAAGTAGTATGGGTTGTTCATCACAACTAATGCAACACCAGCAATTGGAGATATACCAAACAACACACACAGGTACAGGTTATGGCATCAATGCCTAGGAGAAATTGTCCTCACAGAAATCCCATGGAATTGCGTAGAGACAAGAGTCTAAATTTTTCAATTAACAAAGCCCTAGAAGTCTACATTAGATACCTGATATTACCTGACCAGTAGAGATGAAGAAGAACAGTAAAAGAAACAGGAAGTACCATTTTCAGTTCCAAAGATATTGAAGGCGCAAAAGATAAGCTTTCAAACAACTAGTCTGCAAAACGCTATCCAGAACAAGTGTTGAAAATGAAGGTCAGGAAAACACTGAAGAACACCAGTGTCTCAGAATCACAAAAGGCAGAATACCAGAAAAGGGGAAGAGAAAGTCTCAACACGAGCCAAAAATATCAGGAAACTCAATGGTTGTGATAATATCAGGGCTAAAATTCAGTCCTTAGCAGACTAGATAATGCAGAGGGACGCGTGAATGACTGTGAAGACAGGGGAAGAGAAAAACCTCGGTCAGAAGCAGACATAGGAAAGCAAGTGCAAACAAATGAAAACATTGCAGTTGAACCCTGGGTTAAGACAGGGCATGAAAGAATAGAAATCATGAGTCCCAGATGGAAAAGCAAGAGATAAAGAAACAAAAAGTGTCTGAAAATTTATCTGTAGAAAAATCAGACTGAAACTTGCTGAAAGCCAAGAAAGAATCATCTATGCGAATTCAGGAATTACACAGCATCCGAAGGAGGTGGAATCCCAATAGACCTACCAGCAGCTGTATGATTCAAATCAACAAAGTTCACGAATATCCGAGTGATTTAAAATGCACCTGGAGGAAACAACATAGTCACAAGGAAACCTCCAGAGGGGTTTCAGCTGATATCTCGGCAGCAATATTGCAGGACAGGGAGGAGTGCCAGGACACAGACCATATCCTGAATGGCCAAATGCTGCCACCTAGGGTAGCCTATGCCACATGAACACCATTTCAAATAACGGCAGAGCTAGAGAATTCTACAGACCGGCAAATCTTAAAAGAATTCAGCAGTTCAAAAGTTTTTCTAAAAGAAAGGTTGAGAAAACTCCCCTGAATAGAAAAGCAGCAAGATGGAATGGAAAGAAGAAACCATTATTGGAAATGCAAGAAGAGCATGTGTGGCAGAGAAGAAAGAAGAAGAACTTAAGGAGGACATCAAAACCCTAAAGATGGGAGAGGGAAGCAGGAAATCATAGGTGATTGGAAGCACTCTCTTAAGTGAATCAGCTTATTTGACTCTGTTTGAAGCGAAAGGAGAGATGCATGGCCTGACGTGTTTGCAAAACAAGCGAGAAGAAGACCAACAAAGAATCAAACCAACAAACAAGCACCAAAATGGTATGGTTGGCTGACATATACAAAGGGAACCATGATTATTCAAAAGAAAATACTCAAGGTGAGGTCAAGGGTCATTCAGAACGCATCGACCCAGTATCGTGGCTTGCATGTACTCAGCACACTTGTATTCGGAAATCAGAAGCGTGCATTCATATTCGTACATTTTGATTCATAAGAGCATATCGTGACCTAACACTAATGCCGATTTGGAATCAAATGGATTCCTAGTCCGTGATGTAGACTTGTATGTCTTCCAACAGGATGAAGGAATGCCATATTCTAGGCTACGTAGAGAAGAAATGTAAGAAGCCTATAACAAAGGCAAGTAGCTCTGCCAAAGTGTACTAAGTGCAAAAGAGACCGACAGCAAAGTGCACATTGGGGTTGGTTTCATTTCTTGGAATTTCAGCCCCCATGAATCCAATGGATCCATGTCCTGAGAGTGTGGGTGTTTCAGCAGAAATCAGGCGACGCATATGTATTCCGGGTGTACGGATATTATAGGAACATAAGTCTCCTTTAGTGGGTCCCTGTGTACTGTGAACTGTTAGAAAGTTTAAAGACGTGTGAAACCATCAACTGAAAAGGGACACACTTCCCTCCATTGGTACGGTGCATAGAGCTCTGAACAAAAGGAAAGAGGGAAGAAGAAAGGCCCATGGGACGCTAGTGGGTAGAATCACATTTACCTTAGGAACCTCTCGTCGGATGCAGCCCCTCCCCCAACACTGACAAGATGCAGCAGCCATTGGGGATGGCAGTTAGCGGTTGGATTCCAGGTGGAATGTTGGTGTTTACCGCGAGGCTTGTTGTGGCTGTTGGATCCTAGGTAACCGGGCAGAGTTCTGTGGGTGGATCAGTGTGATGGAGGGGCTGCCGCCCTCTGTGGAGCTTGGCTTAGGTCTTTGGTCCGGGAAGCTGTGTAAGTTCGAGATACTGCTGCTGCCCAAAGACCTGAGGTCACAGGTCAGTTTCCAGAACCTGAAAGGGCAGACAGTGGAAGATCTGCCTGTCATCAGCTTACTGGTCAGGCTCCGAGGTACTTTCAGACTTGCCCAGTCCTGGTGAAGTCGACTTTAGGGGAGACACGAAGAGAAGCTGGCCGGTAAGCTGGCTGCACGGATTGAGGAGAGATGCGAACACATGGATGAGAGATGTTCTGCTACAATGGAGAATACTGGCGTGGAGACAGCTGTAGAGGATACCAGGCTCAAAAGACATTCATGAGACATATTGAAACTCACTGATACAGGCAGAAACATACGGAGTGCCAACGTGGACTTGAGGAAGTTCCTCAATTCTCTTCTCCAATAACGGGTCCAAGGTCCCTGACGTCTGAAGGAGAAGAAATGGCAGAGATGATCAAAACGCTCCTGTTCTTGGAAGAGGTCGTGAGAATCCACACGTCCCAAGGGGCATTCCCAAGCCATTCAGACCAAAATTCAACAAGCCCAGGTAAGCCTTTTCCCAGGTTTGGGCCTAGCTAGTGAGCACTTGCCCTTGCCTCCCCTCCACTCAGGCATCCATTTTGAAGGATCAGTACCTGAGCTGCAATGAAGCCATTACGAGAAGAGCAAGCCCCTCCTAGAATCAGAGTTCCTCCAGCTTCACTCTCTGTGAACAACAGTGAACACCTTAAAGGTCAAATAGTCTCGGCTGAAATAGATAAAATTGAATACTTAGCTCACACCTAGAAACGATGTCCTTCCGCTAGATTCAGCAAATGTTGTGTTTATGTCTTCCCTGGGGTGAAGGGAGTGTGGTAAGTGAGGGGAATCTTTGACTGAACATGAATCTGTATTAGGCTTCAGTTTTTCAAGACAGTGAAGGTAAATAGTACAAGTCAGAAAGTGAACTGAACTGTAAAAGTCGCCAATGACATTAAAGACACAGCTTATGTGGATCGTCTATCACTTGAGTCAAGCCCCCGGGGGCACTATATCATGGGGGTGCAGACTTGGTTGCGTTAAATGGCTTTAAACTACAGGATCGGATGATTAAGCGTTCTCAACACTGATAGAAAAACACCTGGTTCTCAATAGACTAGCATAACTGCAGCAGGATTCTCCTAGCTAGAATGCCTCTAGGTGCTTTTGGATTCAAACCTAAATGTATATATTTGGTTTGTTTCCTCTTGTATTTTCCTAGAGAGGGATGTTACCCCTTGAAATGCCAACATTGGCCAGTAGGTGTCATTGGGATACAGGGCACCACATGCACAAGTGTATCAAAGGTTGGGGGTTATTCCATGTTTCCAAAAGTTATTTCATGGTTCCTGTTGGTTTCGGAGGCTTCAACCTTAAAGAGCTGACATGACCCCTTGAACAGTTTGGACTGCTAGTTTGCATTCTATCTGTCTAGCTTTTCCGTAGAGCTGACAAAATGTTACCAAAATTGACAAGTCTGGCTTCTAGGTCGATTTAGTGTGTTTCAAAAAATAACTCCATTTTCGTATAACTCCCAAAACATGAAAATGAGTTCTATTAAAATTCTTAAAGACTGCAAATGGGATATCAACACAATGTCAAAATAGTTGTCTTCGGACAATCCCTCCCACCACGGCTGTATAGAAACAAAGAGCTAAGCAAATATCACATTTCTGTGAAATGTATCTGGATAGTGTTGATTCATCGATGCCCAGTTGGCAGAGAAGAAGTGCAACCTGCACTCACTCGCTCCCATGTACAGAGCAATGGAAACATCCACTCACCCAGCCCTTAGCATAGGACACTGGCCGAAGAGAGGTCTGTTACTCCCAAAGACAGGATGAGGCCTCAGGACACCTGGAAGCAGGAGAATGCAAAGCAGGGAATGGAAACCAGTGCAGGTTCGGACCCCTGGTGATGGAGCAACAAGGGTGAAACTCTGTTTAACTTGGACGCACACTCTCAAGCGGACAGGAGACATGGGTTTGAAGGTGATGTGCTGAGATTTACAAGAGTGCACAGCAGATGCTTGGCTGAGAGAACTCAAAGAAACCAGCGCAAAATATCCCCACAGTTAATTCTGAGACCAAGATCCAAGCTGCCAAATTTGAGGTAGCAGAGGCAATGGTCAGTGAGGCATAGAGCTACGGATGATGGCACACGCTGAGTCTCAGGGATCTGGAGTGCGTTGTGGGATGTGGTGGGTCGAATCAAGAGAGCAAACCGAACTGTGTACCAATAATAAATCAACCACACTGGTCGCGCGGTTGCGATTATCGATATGTCCCATGGCCACACCCAGTACATCTGCAGGACCAGGGACCAATTGGGAATTTTGCCAATAGAGCACGTGTGGGGCTGAATCAGAGATATCGTGCATCTGGTCTGAGGGATCCAGGGGGCCTTGAATTTGAAATCAGAATGAAAAGCCTTAGGATATGCTACATTCATAACCTGGGCTGGGATTATGGTTTGGTTTGAGTCACAGGATGCGCAACAACTCTGTGGTTGCCTTCGTGCACCCGTGCCACAAGGATGAGAGGACAAGGAAGAGTGGTCCAAGTCCACAGCGCGAGAAGAGGAAGCATTCCCTTCAGCACTATCTCCCAAAAGCGGATGCTACATTTTGGATGGCACCGGCACGGTACGGCACCTAGGACAACAAGGAAGGTCTGCGGGATCATTCCAGCAGGCCCTGATATGTGACATCCATAGATATGCTTCCACTGGTGTTTCTGTAGACAGAGAAGCTCTGGAAAGAACTCATTTCATTGGGACATTCCCGTGGCAATAAAAAGCAGAAGAGCACTCTCAGTTTGCTGTTTTGGAAACACTCCAAAATGACATAGAGAAGAATGCAGAGCTGAGAACTTTTAGAAGCTTCATTTCCACAAGAGGAAGTGTCCTGTGCACTTTCAGAAGTGTGAGATAAGTATAATCAAAATGAAGTTATGCTAATCGAAGTAGAATGGGTTGTTCATCACAACTAATGCAACACCAGCAATTGGAGATATACCAAACAACACACACAGGTACAGGTTATGGCATCAATGCCTAGGAGAAATTGTCCTCACAGAAATCCCATGGAATTGCGTAGAGACAAGAGTCTAAAATTTTCAATTAACAAAGCCCTAGAAGTCTACATTAGATACCTGATATTACCTGACCAGTAGAGATGAAGAAGAACAGTAAAAGAAACAGGAAGTACCATTTTCAGTTCCAAAGATATTGAAGGCGCAAAAGATAAGCTTTCAAACAACTAGTCTGCAAAACGCTATCCAGAACAAGTGTTGAAAATGAAGGTCAGGAAAACACTGAAGAACACCAGTGTCTCAGAATCACAAAAGGCAGAATACCAGAAAAGGGGAAGAGAAAGTCTCAACACGAGCCAAAAATATCAGGAAACTCAATGGTTGTGATAATATCAGGGCTAAAATTCAGTCCTTAGCAGACTAGATAATGCAGAGGGACGCGTGAATGACTGTGAAGACAGGGGAAGAGAAAAACCTCGGTCAGAAGCAGACATAGGAAAGCAAGTGCAAACAAATGAAAACATTGCAGTTGAACCCTGGGTTAAGACAGGGCATGAAAGAATAGAAATCATGAGTCCCAGATGGAAAAGCAAGAGATAAAGAAACAAAAAGTGTCTGAAAATTTATCTGTAGAAAAATCAGACTGAAACTTGCTGAAAGCCAAGAAAGAATCATCTATGCGAATTCAGGAATTACACAGCATCCGAAGGAGGTGGAATCCCAATAGACCTACCAGCAGCTGTATGATTCAAATCAACAAAGTTCACGAATATCCGAGTGATTTAAAATGCACCTGGAGGAAACAACATAGTCACAAGGAAACCTCCAGAGGGGTTTCAGCTGATATCTCGGCAGCAATATTGCAGGACAGGGAGGAGTGCCAGGACACAGACCATATCCTGAATGGCCAAATGCTGCCACCTAGGGTAGCCTATGCCACATGAACACCATTTCAAATAACGGCAGAGCTAGAGAATTCTACAGACCGGCAAATCTTAAAAGAATTCAGCAGTTCAAAAGTTTTTCTAAAAGAAAGGTTGAGAAAACTCCCCTGAATAGAAAAGCAGCAAGATGGAATGGAAAGAAGAAACCATTATTGGAAATGCAAGAAGAGCATGTGTGGCAGAGAAGAAAGAAGAAGAACTTAAGGAGGACATCAAAACCCTAAAGATGGGAGAGGGAAGCAGGAAATCATAGGTGATTGGAAGCACTCTCTTAAGTGAATCAGCTTATTTGACTCTGTTTGAAGCGAAAGGAGAGATGCATGGCCTGACGTGTTTGCAAAACAAGCGAGAAGAAGACCAACAAAGAATCAAACCAACAAACAAGCACCAAAATGGTATGGTTGGCTGACATATACAAAGGGAACCATGATTATTCAAAAGAAAATACTCAAGGTGAGGTCAAGGGTCATTCAGAACGCATCGACCCAGTATCGTGGCTTGCATGTACTCAGCACACTTGTATTCGGAAATCAGAAGCGTGCATTCATATTCGTACATTTTGATTCATAAGAGCATATCGTGACCTAACACTAATGCCGATTTGGAATCAAATGGATTCCTAGTCCGTGATGTAGACTTGTATGTCTTCCAACAGGATGAAGGAATGCCATATTCTAGGCTACGTAGAGAAGAAATGTAAGAAGCCTATAACAAAGGCAAGTAGCTCTGCCAAAGTGTACTAAGTGCAAAAGAGTCCGACAGCAAAGTGCACATTGGGGTTGGTTTCATTTCTTGGAATTTCAGCCCCCATGAATCCAATGGATCCATGTCCTGAGAGTGTGGGTGTTTCAGCAGAAATCAGGCGACGCATATGTATTCCGGGTGTACGGATATTATAGGAACATAAGTCTCCTTTAGTGGGTCCCTGTGTACTGTGAACTGTTAGAAAGTTTAAAGACGTGTGAAACCATCAACTGAAAAGGGACACACTTCCCTCCATTGGTACGGTGCATAGAGCTCTGAACAAAAGGAAAGAGGGAAGAAGAAAGGCCCATGGGACGCTAGTGGGTAGAATCACATTTACCTTAGGAACCTCTCGTCGGATGCAGCCCCTCCCCCAACACTGACAAGATGCAGCAGCCATTGGGGATGGCAGTTAGCGGTTGGATTCCAGGTGGAATGTTGGTGTTTACCGCGAGGCTTGTTGTGGCTGTTGGATCCTAGGTAACCGGGCAGAGTTCTGTGGGTGGATCAGTGTGATGGAGGGGCTGCCGACCTCTGTGGAGCTTGGCTTAGGTCTTTGGTCCGGGAAGATGTGTAAGTTCGAGATACTGCTGCTGCCCAAAGACCTGAGGTCACAGGTCAGTTTCCAGAACCTGAAAGGGCAGACAGTGGAAGATCTGCCTGTCATCAGCTTACTGGTCAGGCTCCGAGGTACTTTCAGACTTGCCCAGTCCTGGTGAAGTCGACTTTAGGGGAGACACGAAGAGAAGCTGGCCGGTAAGCTGGCTGCACGGATTGAGGAGAGATGCGAACACATGGATGAGAGATGTTCTGCTACAATGGAGAATACTGGCGTGGAGACAGCTGTAGAGGATACCAGGCTCAAAAGACATTCATGAGACATATTGAAACTCACTGATACAGGCAGAAACATACGGAGTGCCAACGTGGACTTGAGGAAGTTCCTCAATTCTCTTCTCCAATAACGGGTCCAAGGTCCCTGACGTCTGAAGGAGAAGAAATGGCAGAGATGATCAAAACGCTCCTGTTCTTGGAAGAGGTCGTGAGAATCCACACGTCCCAAGGGGCATTCCCAAGCCATTCAGACCAAAATTCAACAAGCCCAGGTAAGCCTTTTCCCAGGTTTGGGCCTAGCTAGTGAGCACTTGCCCTTGCCTCCCCTCCACTCAGGCATCCATTTTGAAGGATCAGTACCTGAGCTGCAATGAAGCCATTACGAGAAGAGCAAGCCCCTCCTAGAATCAGAGTTCCTCCAGCTTCACTCTCTGTGAACAACAGTGAACACCTTAAAGGTCAAATAGTCTCGGCTGAAATAGATAAAATTGAATACTTAGCTCACACCTAGAAACGATGTCCTTCCGCTAGATTCAGCAAATGTTGTGTTTATGTCTTCCCTGGGGTGAAGGGAGTGTGGTAAGTGAGGGGAATCTTTGACTGAACATGAATCTGTATTAGGCTTCAGTTTTTCAACACAGTGAAGGTAAATAGTACAAGTCAGAAAGTGAACTGAACTGTAAAAGTCGCCAATGACATTAAAGACACAGCTTATGTGGATCGTCTTTCACTTGAGTCAAGCCCCCGGGGGCACTATATCATGGGGGTGTAGACTTGGTTGCGTTAAATGGCTTTAAACTACAGGATCGGATGATTAAGCGTTCTCAACACTGATAGAAAAACACCTGGTTCTCAATAGACTAGCATAACTGCAGCAGGATTCTCCTAGCTAGAATGCCTCTAGGTGCTTTTGGATTCAAACCTAAATGTATATATTTGGTTTGTTTCCTCTTGTATTTTCCTAGAGAGGGATGTTACCCCTTGAAATGCCAACATTGGCCAGTAGGTGTCATTGGGATACAGGGCACCACATGCACAAGTGTATCCAAGGTTGGGGGTTATTCCATGTTTCCAAAAGTTATTTCATGGTTCCTGTTGGTTTCGGAGGCTTCAACCTTAAAGAGCTGACATGACCCCTTGAACAGTTTGGACTGCTAGTTTGCATTCTATCTGTCTAGCTTTTCCGTAGAGCTGACAAAATGTTACCAAAATTGACAAGTCTGGCTTCTAGGTCGATTTAGTGTGTTTCAAAAAATAACTCCATTTTCGTATAACTCCCAAAACATGTAAATGAGTTCTGTTAAACTTCTTAAAGACTGCAAATGGGATATCAACACAATGTCAAAATAGTTGTCTTCGGACAATCCCTCCCACCACGGCTGTATAGAAACAAAGAGCTAAGCAAATATCACATTTCTGTGAAATGTATCTGGATAGTGTTGATTCATCGATGCCCAGTTGGCAGAGAAGAAGTGCAACCTGCACTCACTCGCTCCCATGTACAGAGCAATGGAAACATCCACTCACCCAGCCCTTAGCATAGGACACTGGCCGAAGAGAGGTCTGTTACTCCCAAAGACAGGATGAGGCCTCAGGACACCTGGAAGCAGGAGAATGCAAAGCAGGGAATGGAAACCAGTGCAGGTTCGGACCCCTGGTGATGGAGCAACAAGGGTGAAACTCTGTTTAACTTGGACGCACACTCTCAAGCGGACAGGAGACATGGGTTTGAAGGTGATGTGCTGAGATTTACAAGAGTGCACAGCAGATGCTTGGCTGAGAGAACTCAAAGAAACCAGCGCAAAATATCCCCACAGTTAATTCTGAGACCAAGATCCCAGCTGCCAAATTTGAGGTAGCAGAGGCAATGGTCAGTGAGGCATAGAGCTACGGATGATGGCACACGCTGAGTCTCAGGGATCTGGAGTGCGTTGTGGGATGTGGTGGGTCGAATCAAGAGAGCAAACCGAACTGTGTACCAATAATAAATCAACCACACTGGTCGCGCGGTTGCGATTACCGATATGTCCCATGGCCACACCCAGTACATCTGCAGGACCAGGGACCAATTGGGAATTTTGCCAATAGAGCACGTGTGGGGCTGAATCAGAGATATCGTGCATCTGGTCTGAGGGATCCAGGGGGCCTTGAATTTGAAATCAGAATGAAAAGCCTTAGGATATGCTACATTCATAACCTGGGCTGGGATTATGGTTTGGTTTGAGTCACAGGATGCGCAACAACTCTGTGGTTGCCTTCGTGCACCCGTGCGACAAGGATGAGAGGACAAGGGAGAGTGGTCCAAGTCCACAGCGTGAGAAGAGGAAGCATTCACTTCAGCACTATCTCCCAAAAGCGGATGCTACATTTTGGATGGCACCGGCACGGTACGGCACCTAGGACAACAAGGAAGGTCTGCGGGATCATTCCAGCAGGCCCTGATATGTGACATCCATAGATATGCTTCCACTGGTGTTTCTGTAGACAGAGAAGCTCTGGAAAGAACTGATTTCATTGGGACATTCCCGTGGCAATAAAAAGCAGAAGAGCACTCTCAGTTTGCTGTTTTGGAAACACTCCAAAATGACATAGAGAAGAATGCAGAGCTGAGAACTTTTAGAAGCTTCATTTCCACAAGAGGAAGTGTCCTGTGCACTTTCAGAAGTGTGAGATAAGTATAATCAAAATGAAGTTATGCTAATCGAAGTAGAATGGGTTGTTCATCACAACTAATGCAACACCAGCAATTGGAGATATACCAAACAACACACACAGGTACAGGTTATGGCATCAATGCCTAGGAGAAATTGTCCTCACAGAAATCCCATGGAATTGCGTAGAGACAAGAGTCTAAATTTTTCAATTAACAAAGCCCTAGAAGTCTACATTAGATACCTGATATTACCTGACCAGTAGAGATGAAGAAGAACAGTAAAAGAAACAGGAAGTACCATTTTCAGTTCCAAAGATATTGAAGGCGCAAAAGATAAGCTTTCAAACAACTAGTCTGCAAAACGCTATCCAGAACAAGTGTTGAAAATGAAGGTCAGGAAAACACTGAAGAACACCAGTGTCTCAGAATCACAAAAGGCAGAATACCAGAAAAGGGGAAGAGAAAGTCTCAACACGAGCCAAAAATATCAGGAAACTCAATGGTTGTGATAATATCAGGGCTAAAATTCAGTCCTTAGCAGACTAGATAATGCAGAGGGACGCGTGAATGACTGTGAAGACAGGGGAAGAGAAAAACCTCGGTCAGAAGCAGACATAGGAAAGCAAGTGCAAACAAATGAAAACATTGCAGTTGAACCCTGGGTTAAGACAGGGCATGAAAGAATAGAAATCATGAGTCCCAGATGGAAAAGCAAGAGATAAAGAAACAAAAAGTGTCTGAAAATTTATCTGTAGAAAAATCAGACTGAAACTTGCTGAAAGCCAAGAAAGAATCATCTATGCGAATTCAGGAATTACACAGCATCCGAAGGAGGTGGAATCCCAATAGACCTACCAGCAGCTGTATGATTCAAATCAACAAAGTTCACGAATATCCGAGTGATTTAAAATGCACCTGGAGGAAACAACATAGTCACAAGGAAACCTCCAGAGGGGTTTCAGCTGATATCTCGGCAGCAATATTGCAGGACAGGGAGGAGTGCCAGGACACAGACCATATCCTGAATGGCCAAATGCTGCCACCTAGGGTAGCCTATGCCACATGAACACCATTTCAAATAACGGCAGAGCTAGAGAATTCTACAGACCGGCAAATCTTAAAAGAATTCAGCAGTTCAAAAGTTTTTCTAAAAGAAAGGTTGAGAAAACTCCCCTGAATAGAAAAGCAGCAAGATGGAATGGAAAGAAGAAACCATTATTGGAAATGCAAGAAGAGCATGTGTGGCAGAGAAGAAAGAAGAAGAACTTAAGGAGGACATCAAAACCCTAAAGATGGGAGAGGGAAGCAGGAAATCATAGGTGATTGGAAGCACTCTCTTAAGTGAATCAGCTTATTTGACTCTGTTTGAAGCGAAAGGAGAGATGCATGGCCTGACGTGTTTGCAAAACAAGCGAGAAGAAGACCAACAAAGAATCAAACCAACAAACAAGCACCAAAATGGTATGGTTGGCTGACATATACAAAGGGAACCATGATTATTCAAAAGAAAATACTCAAGGTGAGGTCAAGGGTCATTCAGAACGCATCGACCCAGTATCGTGGCTTGCATGTACTCAGCACACTTGTATTCGGAAATCAGAAGCGTGCATTCATATTCGTACATTTTGATTCATAAGAGCATATCGTGACCTAACACTAATGCCGATTTGGAATCAAATGGATTCCTAGTCCGTGATGTAGACTTGTATGTCTTCCAACAGGATGAAGGAATGCCATATTCTAGGCTACGTAGAGAAGAAATGTAAGAAGCCTATAACAAAGGCAAGTAGCTCTGCCAAAGTGTACTAAGTGCAAAAGAGACCGACAGCAAAGTGCACATTGGGGTTGGTTTCATTTCTTGGAATTTCAGCCCCCATGAATCCAATGGATCCATGTCCTGAGAGTGTGGGTGTTTCAGCAGAAATCAGGCGACGCATATGTATTCCGGGTGTACGGATATTATAGGAACATAAGTCTCCTTTAGTGGGTCCCTGTGTACTGTGAACTGTTAGAAAGTTTAAAGACGTGTGAAACCATCAACTGAAAAGGGACACACTTCCCTCCATTGGTACGGTGCATAGAGCTCTGAACAAAAGGAAAGAGGGAAGAAGAAAGGCCCATGGGACGCTAGTGGGTAGAATCACATTTACCTTAGGAACCTCTCGTCGGATGCAGCCCCTCCCCCAACACTGACAAGATGCAGCAGCCATTGGGGATGGCAGTTAGCGGTTGGATTCCAGGTGGAATGTTGGTGTTTACCGCGAGGCTTGTTGTGGCTGTTGGATCCTAGGTAACCAGGCAGAGTTCTGTGGGTGGATCAGTGTGATGGAGGGGCTGCCGCCCTCTGTGGAGCTTGGCTTAGGTCTTTGGTCCGGGAAGCTGTGTCAGTTCGAGATACTGCTGCTGCCCAAAGACCTGAGGTCACAGGTCAGTTTCCAGAACCTGAAAGGGCAGACAGTGGAAGATCTGCTTGTCATCAGCTTACTGGTCAGGCTCCGAGGTACTTTCAGACTTGCCCAGTCCTGGTGAAGTCGACTTTAGGGGAGACACGAAGAGAAGCTGGCCGATAAGCTGGCTGCACGGATTGAGGAGAGATGCGAACACATGGATGAGAGATGTTCTGCTACAATGGAGAATACTGGCGTGGAGACAGCTGTAGAGGATACCAGGCTCAAAAGACATTCATGAGACATATTGAAACTCACTGATACAGGCAGAAACATACGGAGTGCCAACGTGGACTTGAGGAAGTTCCTCAATTCTCTTCTCCAATAACGGGTCCAAGGTCCCTGACGTCTGAAGGAGAAGAAATGGCAGAGATGATCAAAACGCTCCTGTTCTTGGAAGAGGTCGTGAGAATCCACACGTCCCAAGGGGCATTCCCAAGCCATTCAGACCAAAATTCAACAAGCCCAGGTAAGCCTTTTCCCAGGTTTGGGCCTAGCTAGTGAGCACTTGCCCTTGCCTCCCCTCCACTCAGGCATCCATTTTGAAGGATCAGTACCTGAGCTGCAATGAAGCCATTACGAGAAGAGCAAGCCCCTCCTAGAATCAGAGTTCCTCCAGCTTCACTCTCTGTGAACAACAGTGAACACCTTAAAGGTCAAATAGTCTCGGCTGAAATAGATAAAATTGAATACTTAGCTCACACCTAGAAACGATGTCCTTCCGCTAGATTCAGCAAATGTTGTGTTTATGTCTTCCCTGGGGTGAAGGGAGTGTGGTAAGTGAGGGGAATCTTTGACTGAACATGAATCTGTATTAGGCTTCAGTTTTTCAAGACAGTGAAGGTAAATAGTACAAGTCAGAAAGTGAACTGAACTGTAAAAGTCGCCAATGACATTAAAGACACAGCTTATGTGGATCGTCTATCACTTGAGTCAAGCCCCCGGGGGCACTATATCATGGGGGTGCAGACTTGGTTGCGTTAAATGGCTTTAAACTACAGGATCGGATGATTAAGCGTTCTCAACACTGATAGAAAAACACCTGGTTCTCAATAGACTAGCATAACTGCAGCAGGATTCTCCTAGCTAGAATGCCTCTAGGTGCTTTTGGATTCAAACCTAAATGTATATATTTGGTTTGTTTCCTCTTGTATTTTCCTAGAGAGGGATGTTACCCCTTGAAATGCCAACATTGGCCAGTAGGTGTCATTGGGATACAGGGCACCACATGCACAAGTGTATCCAAGGTTGGGGGTTATTCCATGTTTCCAAAAGTTATTTCATGGTTCCTGTTGGTTTCGGAGGCTTCAACCTTAAAGAGCTGACATGACCCCTTGAACAGTTTGGACTGCTAGTTTGCATTCTATCTGTCTAGCTTTTCCGTAGAGCTGACACAATGTTACCAAAATTGACAAGTCTGGCTTCTAGGTCGATTTAGTGTGTTTCAAAAAATAACTCCATTTTCGTATAACTCCCAAAACATGTAAATGAGTTCTGTTAAACTTCTTAAAGACTGCAAATGGGATATCAACACAATGTCAAAATAGTTGTCTTCGGACAATCCCTCCCACCACGGCTGTATAGAAACAAAGAGCTAAGCAAATATCACATTTCTGTGAAATGTATCTGGATAGTGTTGATTCATCGATGCCCAGTTGGCAGAGAAGAAGTGCAACCTGCACTCACTCACTCCCATGTACAGAGCAATGGAAACATCCACTCACCCAGCCCTTAGCATAGGACACTGGCCGAAGAGAGGTCTGTTACTCCCAAAGACAGGATGAGGCCTCAGGACACCTGGAAGCAGGAGAAGGCAAAGCAGGGAATGGAAACCAGTGCAGGTTCGGACCCCTGGTGATGGAGCAACAAGGGTGAAACTCTGTTTAACTTGGACGCACACTCTCAAGCGGACAGGAGACATGGGTTTGAAGGTGATGTGCTGAGATTTACAAGAGTGCACAGCAGATTCTTGGCTGAGAGAACTCAAAGAAACCAGCGCAAAATATCCCCACAGTTAATTCTGAGACCAAGATCCAAGCTGCCAAATTTGAGGTAGCAGAGGCAATGGTCAGTGAGGCATAGAGCTACGGATGATGGCACACGCTGAGTCTCAGGGATCTGGAGTGCGTTGTGGGATGTGGTGGGTCGAATCAAGAGAGCAAACCGAACTGTGTACAAATGATAAAGCAAGCATACTGGTCGCGCGGTTGAGATTACCGATATGTCCCATGGCCACACCCAGTGCGTCTGCAGGACCAGGGACCAATTGGGCATTTTGCCAATAGAGCACGTGTGGGGCTGAATCAGAGCTATCGTGCATCTGGTTTGAGTGGTCCAAGGGGCCTTGGTTTTGAAATCAGAATGAAAAGCCTTATGATCTGCTACATTCATAACCTGGGCTGGGATTATGGTTTGGTTTGAGGCACAGGATGCGCAACACCTCTGTGATTGCTTTCGTGAACACGTGCCACAATGATGAGAGGACAAGGAAGAGTGGTCCAAGACCACAGCATGAGAAGAGGAAGCATTTCCTTCAGCACTACCTTCCAAAATCAGATGCTACATTTTGGATGGCACCAGCACGGTATGGCACCGAGGACAACAAGGTAGGTCTGCGGGATCATTCCAGCAGGCCCTGATATGTGACATCCATAGATATGCTTCCACTGGTGTTTCTGTAGACAGAGAAGCTCTGAGAAGATCTGCTTTCATTATGACATTCCCGAGGCACTACAAATCACAAGCGCACTCTCAGTTTGCTGTTTTGGAAACACTCCAAAATGACATAGAGCAGAATGCAGAGCTGAGAACCTTTAGAAGCTTCATTTCCACAAGAGGAAGTGTCCTGCGCACTTTCAGAATTGTGAGATAAACATTATCAAAATGAAGTTATACTAATCGAAATAGGATGGGTTTTTCATCAAAACTAATGCAACACCAGCAATAGGAGATATACCAGACAACACACACAGGAACACGATATGGCATCAATGTCTAGGAGAAATTTTCCTCACAGAAATCCCATGGAATTGCGTAGAGCCAAGAGTCTAAAATTTCCACTTAACCAAGCCCTAGAAGTCTACATTAGATACCTGATATTACCTGACCTGTAGAGATGAAGAAGAACAGTAAAAGAAACAGGAAGTACCATTTTCAGTTCCAAAGATATTGAAGGCCCAAAAGATAAGCTTTTAAACAACTAGACTGCAAAACGCTATCCAGGCCAAGTGTTGAAATTGGAGGTCAGGGAAACACTGAAAAACAACAGTGTCTCAGAATCACAAAAGGCAGAATACCGGAAAAGGGGAAGAGAAACTCTAAACACGAGCCAAAAAATATCAGGAAACTCAATGGATGTGATAATATCAGGGTAAAATTTAGTCAAAAGCAGACTAGATAATGCAGAGGGACGCGTGAATGACTGTGAAGACAGGGGAACAGAAAAACCTCGGTCAGAAGCAGACATAGGAAAGCAAGTGCAAACCAATGTAAACATTGCTGTAGAACCATGGGTTAAGAAAGGGCATGAAAGACTAGAATTCATAAGAGTCCCAGATGGAAAAGCAAGAGATAAAGAAACAAAAAATGTCTGAAAATTTATCTGTAGAAAAATCAGATTGAACTTGCTGAAAGCCAAGAAAGTATCATCTATGCGAATTCAGGAATTTCACAGCATCCAAAGGAGGTGGAATCCCAATAGACATACCAGCAGCTGTATGATTGAAATCAACAGAGTTCACGAATATCCCAGTGATTTAAATTGCACCTGGAGGATACAACATAGTCACAAGGGAACCTCCAGAGAGGTTTCAGCTGATATCTCGACAGCAATATTGCAGGACAGGGAGGAGTGTCAGGACACAGACCATAACCTGAATGGCCAAATGCTGCCACCTAGGGTAGCCTATGCCACATGACCGCCATTTCTAATAACTGCAGATCTAGTGAATTTCACAGACTGGCAATTCTTAAAAGAATTCAGCAGTTTAAAATTTATCCTGAAAGAATGGTTGAGAAATCTACCCTGAATAGAAATGCAGCAAGAAGAAATGGAAAGAAGAACCATTATTGGAAATGCAAGAAGAGCATGAGTGGCAAAGAAGCAATAAGAAAAAGGCAAGTAGGACATCAAAACCCTAAATATGGGAGAGGTAAGCAGGAAATTATAGGTGATTGGAAGCACTCTCTTAAGTTAACCAGCTTATTTGACTCTCTGTTTGAAGAGAAAGGGGAGATGCATGGCCTCACTTGTTTGCGAAAAAAGCTAGAAGCCGACCAACAAAGAATCAAACCTAAAAACAAGCACCAAAATGGTACGGTTGGCTGACATTTACCACGGGAAACATGACTATTCAAAAGAAAATTGTTAAGGTGATGTCAAGGATCATTCAGCATGCATCGACCCAGTATCGTGGCTTGCATGTACTCAGCACACTTGTATTCGGAAATCAGAGGCGTGCATTCATATTAGTAAATTTTGATTCATAAGAGCATATTGTGACCTAACCCTAATGCCGATTAGGAATCAAATGGATTCGTAATCCGTGATGTAGACTTGTATGTCTTCCAACAGGATGAAGGAATGCCATATTCTACGCTACGTAGAGAAGAATTGTAAGAAGTCTATAACAAAGGCAAGTAGCTCTGCCAAAGTGTACTAAGAGCAAAAGAGACCGAGAGTAAAGTGCACATTGGGGTTGGTTTCATTTCTTGGAATTTCAGCCCCCAGGAAAAAAATGGATCCATGTCCTGAGAGTGCGGGTGTTTCAGCAGAAATCAGGCGACACATATGTATTCCGGGTGTACGGATATTATAGGAACATAAGTCTCCTTTAGTGGGTCTCTGTGTACTGTGAACTGTTAGAAAGTTTAAAGACGTGTGAAACCATCAACTGAAAAGGGACACACTTCCCTCCATTGGTACTGTGCATAGAGCTCTGAACAAAAGGAAAGAGGGAAGAAGAAAGGCCCATGGGACGCTAGTGGGTAGAATCACATTTACCTTAGGAACTTCCCGTCGGATGCAGCCCCTCCCCCAACACTGACAAGATGCAGCAGCCATTGGGGATGGCAGTTAGCGGTTGGATTCCAGGTGGAATGTTGGTGTGTACCGCAAGGTTTGTTGTGTCTGTTGGATCCTAGGTAACCGGGCAGAGTTCTGTGGGTGGATCAGTGTGATGGAGGAGCTGCCGCCTTCTGTGGAGCTTGGCTTAGGTGTTTGGTCCGGGAAGCTGTGTAAGTTCGAGATACTGATGCTGCCCAAAGACCTGAGTTCACAGGTCAGTTTCCAGAACCTGAAAGGGCAGACAGTGGAAGATCTGCCTGTCATCAGCTTACTGGTGAGAGTCCGAGGTACTTTCAGACTTGCCCAGTCCTGGTGAAGTCGACTTTAGGGGAGACACGAAGACAAGCTGGCCGAAAAGCTGGCTGAACGGATTGAGGAGAGATGCGAACACATGGATGAGAGATGTTCTGCTACAATGGAGAATACTGGCGTGGAGACAGCTGTAGAGGATACCAGGCTCAAAAGACATTCATGAGACATATTGAAACTCACTGATACAGGCAGAAACATACGGAGTGCCAACGTGGACTTGAGGAAGTTCCTCAATTCTCTTCTCCAAGAACGGGTCCAAGGTCCCTGACGTCTGCAAGAGAAGAGATGGCAGAGATGATCAAAACGCTCCTGTTGTTGGAAGAGGTCATGGGAATCCACACTTCCCAAGGGGCCTTCCCAAGCCATTCAGACCAGAATTCACCAAGCCCAGGTAAGCCATTTCCCAGGTTTGGGCCTAGCTAGCAAGCACTTGCCTTCCCTCCCCTCCACACAGGCATCCATTTTGAAGGATCAGTAGCTGAGCTGCAATGAAGCCATTACGAGTAAAACAAGCCCCTCCTAGAATCAGAGTTCCTCCAGCTTCACACTCTGTGAAAAACAGTGAACTCCTTAAAGGTCCAATAAACTTGGCTGAAATAGATAGGAATTGAATACTTAGCTCACACCTAGAAACGATGTCCTTCCGCTAGATTCAGCAAATGTTGTGTTTATGTCTTCCCTGGGGTGAAGGGAGTGTGGTAAGTGAGGGGAATCTTTGACTGAACTTGAATCTGTATTAGGCCTCAGTTTTTCAAGACAGTAATAATAGTAAATAGGTAAATAGTACAAGTCAGAAAGAGAACTGTACTGTAAAAGTCGCCAATGATATTAAAGACACAGCTTATATGGATCGTCTTTCATTTGAGTCAAGCCCCCGGGGGCACTATATCATGCGGGTGCAGAATTGGTTGCGTTAAATGGCTTTACCCAACATGATCGGATGATTAAGCGTTCTCATCACTGATAGAAGAACACCTGGTTCTCCATAGACCAGCATAATTGAAGCAGGGTTCTCCTAGCTAGAATGCCTCTAGGTGCTTTTGGATTCAAACCTAAATGTATATATTTGGTTTTTTCCTCTTGTATTTTCCTACAGAGGGATGTTACACCTTGAAATGCCAATATTGGCCAGTAGGTTTCATTGGGAGTAAAGGGCACGAATGCACAAGTGTATCCAAGTTTGGGGGTTATTTCAAGTTTCCAATAGTTATTTCATGGTTCCTGTTGGTTTCGGAGGCTTTAACCGTAAAGAGCCGACATGAACCCTTTAAAAGTTTGGACTGCCAATTTGCATTCTATCTGTCTAGGTTTTCCGTCGAACTGACAAAATGTTACCAAAATTGACAAGTCTGGCTACTAGGTCGATTGAGTGTGTTTCAAAAAATAACTTCATTTTCGTATAACTCCCAAAACATGTAAATGAATTCTTTTAAACTTCTTAAAGACTGCAAATGAGATATCAACACAATGTCAAAACAGGTGTATTCGGACCATCCCTCTCACCACGGCTGTATAGAAACAAAGAGCTAAGCAAATATCACAGTTCTGTGAAATGTATCTGGATATTGTTGATTCATCGATGCCCAGTTGGCAGAGAAGAAATGCAACCTGCACTCACTCGCTCCCATGAACACAGCAATGGAAACATCCACTCACCCAGCGCTTGGCACAGGACACTTTCCGAAGAGAGGTCTGTTACTTCCAAAGACAGGATGAGGCCTCAGGACACCTGGAAGCAGGAGAAAGCAAAGAAGGAAATGGAATCCAGTGAGGGTCTGACCCCTGGTGATGGAGCAACAGGGGTGAAACTCTGTTTAACTTGGACGCACACTCTCAAGCGGACAGGAGACATGGGATAAAAGGTGATGTGCTGAGATTTACAAGAGTGCACAGCAGATTCTTGGCTGACAGAACTCAAAGTAACCAGCGCAAAATATCCCCACAGTTGATTCTGAGACTAAGATCCCAGCTGCCAAATTTGAGGTAGCAGAGGCAACGTTCTGTGAGGGATAGGGCTACGAATGATGGCACACGCTGAGTCTCAGGGATCTGGAGTGCATTGTGGGATGTGGTGGGTCGAATCAAGAGAGCAAACCAAAATGTGTACCAATGATAAAGCATCAAAACTGGTCACGTGGTTGAGATTACCGATATGTCCCATGGCCACACCCAGTGCGTCTGCAGGACCAGGGACCAATTGGGCATTTTGCCAATAGAGCACGTGTGGGGCTGAATCAGAGATATCGTTCATCTGGTCTGAGGGATCCAGGGGACCTTGGTTTTGAAATCAGAATGAAAAGACTTATGAACTGCTACATTCATAACCTGGGCTGGGATTATGGTTTGGTTTGAGGCACAGGATACGCAACAGCTGTGTGGTTGCCTTCGTGCACCCGTGCCACAAGGATGAGAGGACAAGGAAGAGTGGTCCAAGTCCACAGCATTAGAAGAGGAAGCATTACCTACAGCATTATCTCCCTAAAGCGGATGCTACATTTTGGATGGCACCAGCACGGTACGGCACCGAGGACACCAAGGTAGGTCTGCGGGATCATTCCATCAGGCCCTGATATGTGACATCCACAGATATGCTTCCACTGGTGTTTCTGTAGACAGAGAAGCTCTGAGAAGATCTGCTTTCATTGGGACATTCCCGTGGAACTACAAAGCACAAGCGCACTCTCAGTTTGCTGTTTTGGAAACACTCCAAAATGACATAGAGCAGAATGCAGAGCTGAGAACCTTTAGAAGCTTCATTTCCACAAGAGGAAGTGTCCTGCGCACTTTCAGAATTGTGAGATAAGCATTATCAAAATGATGTTATGCAAATCGAAATAGTATTGGTTTTTCATCAAAACTAATGCAACAACAGCAATTGGAGATATACCAGACAACACACACAGGAACACGATATGGCATCAATGTCTAGGAGAAATTGTCCGCACAGAAATCCCATGGAATTGCGTAGAGCCAAAAGTCTAAAATTTTCACTTAACAAAGCCCTAGAAGTCCACATTACATACCTGATATTACCTGAGCAGTAGAGGTGAAGAAGTACAGTAAAAGAAACAGGAAGTACCATTTTCAGTTCCAAAGATATTGAAGGCCCAAAAGATAAGCTTTCAAACAACTAGACTGCAAAACGCTATCCAGACCATGTGTTGAAAATGGAGGTCAGGAAATCACTGAAAAACAACAGTGTCTCAGAATCACATAAGGCAGAATACCGGAAAAGGGGAAGAGAAAGTCTAAAGACGAGCCAAAAAATATCAGGAAACTCGATGGATGTGATAATATCAGGGATAAAATTTAGTCGTAAGCAGACTAGATAATGCAGAGGGACGCGTGAATGACTGTGAAGACATGGGATCAGAAAAACCTCGGTCAGAAGCAGACATAGGAAAGCAAGTGCAAAGCAATGTAAACATTGCTGTTGAACCCTGGGTTAAGACAGGGCATGAAAGACTAGAATTCATAAGGGTCCCAGATGGAAAAGCAAGAGATAAGGAAACAAAAAATGTCTGAAAATTTATCTGTAGAAAAATCAGACAGAAACTTCATGAAAGTCAAGAAAGAATCATGTATGCGAATTCAGGAATTACACAGCATCCAAAGGAGGTGGAATCCCAATAGACCTACCAGCAGCTGTATGATTCAAATCAACAAAGTTCACGAATATCCGAGTGATTTAAAATGCACCTGGAGGAAACAACATAGTCACAAGGGAACCTCAAGAGGGGATTCAGCTGATATCTCGGCAGCAATATTGCAGGAGAGGGAGGAGTGCCAGGACACAGACCATATCCTGAATGGCCAAATGCTGCCACCTAGGGGAGCCTATGCCACATGACCGCCATTCCTAATAACGGCAGAGCTAGAAAATTCAACAAAGCGGCAAATCTTAAAAGAATTCAGCAGTTCAAAACTTATCCTACAAGAATGGTTGAGAAATCTACCCTGAATAGAAAAGCAGCAAGATGAAATGGAAAGAAGAAACCATTTTTGGAAATGCAAGAAGAGCATGAGTGGCAAAGAAGAAACAAGAAGAAGGCAAGGAGGACATCAAAACCCTAAAGATGGGAGAGGTAAGCAGGAAATCATAGGTGATTGGAAGCACTCTCTTAAGTGAATCAGCTTATTTGACTCTCTGTTTCAAGCTTAAGGAGAGATGCATGGCCTGTCGTGTTTGCAATACAAGCGAGAAGCAGACCAACAAAAAATCATACCAACAAAGAAACACCAAAATGGTACGGTTGGCTGATATTTACCAAGGGAACCATGATTATTCAAAAGAAAATACTTAAGGTGATGTCAAGGATCATTCAGCATGCATCGACCCATTATCGCGGCTTGCATGTACTCAGCACACTTGTATTCGGAGGCGTGCATTCATATTCGTAAATTTTGATTCATAAGAACATATCGTGACCTAACCCTAATGCCGATTTGGAATCAAATGGATTCCTAGTCCGTGATGTAGACTTGTATGTCTTCCAAAAGGATGAAGGAATGCCATAATCGAGGCTACGTAGAGAAGAATTGTAAGAAGCCTATAACAAAGGAAAATAGCTCTGCCAAAGTGTACTAAGAGCAAAAGAGACTGACAGCAAAGTGCACATTCGGGTTGGTTTCATTTCTTGGAATTTCAGCCCCCATGAAACCAATGGATCCATGTCCTGAGAGTGCGGGTGTTTCGGCAGAAATCAGGTGACGCATCTGTATTCCGGGTGTACGGATATTATAGGAACATAAGTCTCCTTTATTGGGTCTCTGTGTACTGTGAACTGTTAGAAAGTTTAAAGACGTGTGAAACCATCAACTGAAAAGGGACACATTTCCCTCCATTGTTACGGTGCATAGAGCTCTGAACAAAAGGAAAGAGGGAAGAAGAAAGGCCCATGGGACGCTAGTGGGTAGAATCACATTTACCTTAGGAACCTCTCGTCGGATGCAGCCCCTCCCCCAACACTGACAAGATGCAGCAGCCATTGGTGATTTCAGTTACCGGTTGGATTCCAGGTGGAATGTTGGTGTGTACCGCGAGGCTTGTTGTGGCTGTTGGATCCTAGGTAACCGGGCAGAGTTCTGTGGGTGGATCAGTGTGATGGAGGGGCTGCCGCCCTCTGTGGAGCTTGGCTTAAGTGTTTGGTCCGGGAAGCTGTGTAAGTTCGAGATACTGCTGCTGCCCAAAGACCTGAGTTCACAGGTCAGTTTCCAGAAACTGAAAGGGCAGACAGTGGAAGATCTGCCTGTCATCAGCTTACTGGTCAGGCTCCAAGGTACATTCAGACTTGCCCAGTCCTGGTGAAGTCGACTTTAGGGGAGACACGAAGACAAGCTGGCCGAAAAGCTGGCTGCACGGATTGAGGAGAGATGCGAACAGATGGATGAGAGATGTTCTGCTACAATGGAGAATACTGGCGTGGAGACAGCTGTAGAGGATACCAGGCTCAAAAGACATTCATGAGACATATTGAACCTCGCTGATACTGGCAGAAACATACGGAGTGCCAACGTGGACTTGAGGAAGTTCCTCAATTCTCTTCTCCAAGAATGGGTCCAACGTTTCTGACGTCTGAAAGAGAAGAGATGGCAGAGATGATCAAAACGCTCCTGTTCTTGGAAGTGGTCGTGAGAATCCACACGTCCCAAGGGGCATTCCCAAGCCTTTCAGACCAGAATTCACCATGCCCAGGTAAAACTTTTCCCAGGTTGGGCCTTGCTAGCAAGCACTTGCCCTTCCATCCCCTCCACTCAGGCATCCATTTTGAAGGATCAGTACCTGAGCTGCAATGAAGCCATTACGAGAAGAGCAAGCCCCTCCTAGAATCAGTGTTCCTCCAGCTTCACAATCTGTGAACAACAGTGAACTCCTTAAAAGTCAAATAGTCTCGGCTGAAATAGATAGGAATTGAATACTTAGCTCAAACCTAGAAACGATGGCCTTCCGCTAGATTCAGCAAATGTTGTTTTTATGTCTTCCCTGGGGTAAAGGGAGTGTTGTAAGTGAGGGGAATCTTTGACTGAACTTGAATCTGTATTAGGCCTCAGTTTTTCCAGACAGTATAGGTAAATAGTACAAGTCAGAAAGTGAACTGTACTGTAAAAGTCGCCAATGACATTAAAGACACAGCTTATGTGGATCGTCTTTCACTTGACTCAATCCCCCGTGGGCACTATATCATGCGGGTGCAACATGGTTGCGTTTAATGACTTTACCAAACATGATCGGATGATTAAGCGTTCTCATCACTGATAGAAGAACACTTGGTTCTCAATAGACTACCATAGCTGAGGCAGGGTTCTCATAGCTCTAATGCCTCAAGGTGCTTTTGGATTCAAACCTAAATGTATATATTTGTTTTGTTTTCTCTAGTAATTTCCTAGAGAGGGATGTTACTCCTTGAAATGCCAACATTGGCCAGTAGGTGTCATTGGGAGTAAAGGGCATCACATGCAGAAGTATATCCAAGGTTGGGGGTTATTTCATATTTTAAATAGTTATTTCATGGTTCCTGTTGTGTTCGGAGGCTTCAACCGTTAAGAGCTGACATGACCCCTTGAACAGTTTGGACTGCTAGTTTGCATTCTATCTGTCTAGCTTTTCCGTAGAGCTGACACAATGTTACCAAAATTGACAAGTCTGGCTTCTAGGTCGATTTAGTGTGTTTCAAAAATTAACTCCATTTTCGTATAACTCCCAAAACATGTAAATGAGTTCTGTTAAACTTCTTAAAGACTGCAAATGGGATATCAACACAATGTCAAAATAGTTGTCTTCGGACAATCCCTCCCACCACGGCTGTATAGAAACAAAGAGCTAAGCAAATATCACATTTCTGTGAAATGTATCTGGATAGTGTTGATTCATCGATGCCCAGTTGGCAGAGAAGAAGTGCAACCTGCACTCACTCGCTCCCATGTACAGAGCAATGGAAACATCCACTCACCCAGCCCTTAGCATAGGACACTGGCCGAAGAGAGGTCTGTTACTCCCAAAGACAGGATGAGGCCTCAGGACACCTGGAAGCAGGAGAAGGCAAAGCAGGGAATGGAAACCAGTGCAGGTTCGGACCCCTGGTGATGGAGCAACAAGGGTGAAACTCTGTTTAACTTGGACGCACACTCTCAAGCGGACAGGAGACATGGGTTTGAAGGTGATGTGCTGAGATTTACAAGAGTGCACAGCAGATGCTTGGCTGAGAGAACTCAAAGAAACCAGCGCAAAATATCCCCACAGTTAATTCTGAGACCAAGATCCCAGCTGCCAAATTTGAGGTAGCAGAGGCAATGGTCAGTGAGGCATAGAGCTACGGATGATGGCACACGCTGAGTCTCAGGGATCTGGAGTGCGTTGTGGGATGTGGTGGGTCGAATCAAGAGAGCAAACTGAACTGTGTACAAATGATAAAGCAAGCATACTGGTCGCGCGATTGAGATTACCGATATGTCCCATGGCCACACCCAGTGCGTCTGCAGGACCAGGGACCAATTGGGCATTTTGCCAATAGAGCACGTGTGGGGCTGAATCAGAGCTATCGTGCATCTGGTTTGAGTGGTCCAAGGGGCCTTGGTTTTGAAATCAGAATGAAAAGCCTTATGATCTGCTACATTCATAACCTGGGCTGGGATTATGGTTTGGTTTGAGGCACAGGATGCGCAACACCTCTGTGATTGCTTTCGTGAACACGTGCCACAATGATGAGAGGACAAGGAAGAGTGGTCCAAGACCACAGCATGAGAAGAGGAATCATTTCCTTCAGCACTACCTTCCAAAATCAGATGCTACATTTTGGATGGCACCAGCACGGTATGGCACCGAGGACAACAAGGTAGGTCTGCGGGATCATTCCAGCAGGCCCTGATATGTGACATCCATAGATATGCTTCCACTGGTGTTTCTGTAGACAGAGAAGCTCTGAGAAGATCTGCTTTCATTATGACATTCCCGAGGCACTACAAATCACAAGCGCACTCTCAGTTTGCTGTTTTGGAAACACTCCAAAATGACATAGAGCAGAATGCAGAGCTGAGAACCTTTAGAAGCTTCATTTCCACAAGAGGAAGTGTCCTGCGCACTTTCAGAATTGTGAGATAAACATTATCAAAATGAAGTTATACTAATCGAAATAGGATGGGTTTTTCATCAAAACTAATGCAACACCAGCAATAGGAGATATACCAGACAACACACACAGGAACACGATATGGCATCAATGTCTAGGAGAAATTTTCCTCACAGAAATCCCATGGAATTGCGTAGAGCCAAGAGTCTAAAATTTCCACTTAACCAAGCCCTAGAAGTCTACATTAGATACCTGATATTACCTGACCTGTAGAGATGAAGAAGAACAGTAAAAGAAACAGGAAGTACCATTTTCAGTTCCAAAGATATTGAAGGCCCAAAAGATAAGCTTTTAAACAACTAGACTGCAAAACGCTATCCAGGCCAAGTGTTGAAATTGGAGGTCAGGGAAACACTGAAAAACAACAGTGTCTCAGAATCACAAAAGGCAGAATACCGGAAAAGGGGAAGAGAAACTCTAAACACGAGCCAAAAAATATCAGGAAACTCAATGGATGTGATAATATCAGGGTAAAATTTAGTCAAAAGCAGACTAGATAATGCAGAGGGACGCGTGAATGACTGTGAAGACAGGGGAACAGAAAAACCTCGGTCAGAAGCAGACATAGGAAAGCAAGTGCAAACCAATGTAAACATTGCTGTAGAACCATGGGTTAAGAAAGGGCATGAAAGACTAGAATTCATAAGAGTCCCAGATGGAAAAGCAAGAGATAAAGAAACAAAAAATGTCTGAAAATTTATCTGTAGAAAAATCAGATTGAACTTGCTGAAAGCCAAGAAAGTATCATCTATGCGAATTCAGGAATTTCACAGCATCCAAAGGAGGTGGAATCCCAATAGACATACCAGCAGCTGTATGATTGAAATCAACAGAGTTCACGAATATCCCAGTGATTTAAATTGCACCTGGAGGATACAACATAGTCACAAGGGAACCTCCAGAGAGGTTTCAGCTGATATCTCGACAGCAATATTGCAGGACAGGGAGGAGTGTCAGGACACAGACCATAACCTGAATGGCCAAATGCTGCCACCTAGGGTAGCCTATGCCACATGACCGCCATTTCTAATAACTGCAGATCTAGTGAATTTCACAGACTGGCAATTCTTAAAAGAATTCAGCAGTTTAAAATTTATCCTGAAAGAATGGTTGAGAAATCTACCCTGAATAGAAATGCAGCAAGAAGAAATGGAAAGAAGAACCATTATTGGAAATGCAAGAAGAGCATGAGTGGCAAAGAAGCAATAAGAAAAAGGCAAGTAGGACATCAAAACCCTAAATATGGGAGAGGTAAGCAGGAAATTATAGGTGATTGGAAGCACTCTCTTAAGTTAACCAGCTTATTTGACTCTCTGTTTGAAGAGAAAGGGGAGATGCATGGCCTCACTTGTTTGCGAAAAAAGCTAGAAGCCGACCAACAAAGAATCAAACCTAAAAACAAGCACCAAAATGGTACGGTTGGCTGACATTTACCACGGGAAACATGACTATTCAAAAGAAAATTGTTAAGGTGATGTCAAGGATCATTCAGCATGCATCGACCCAGTATCGTGGCTTGCATGTACTCAGCACACTTGTATTCGGAAATCAGAGGCGTGCATTCATATTAGTAAATTTTGATTCATAAGAGCATATTGTGACCTAACCCTAATGCCGATTAGGAATCAAATGGATTCGTAATCCGTGATGTAGACTTGTATGTCTTCCAACAGGATGAAGGAATGCCATATTCTACGCTACGTAGAGAAGAATTGTAAGAAGTCTATAACAAAGGCAAGTAGCTCTGCCAAAGTGTACTAAGAGCAAAAGAGACCGAGAGTAAAGTGCACATTGGGGTTGGTTTCATTTCTTGGAATTTCAGCCCCCAGGAAAAAAATGGATCCATGTCCTGAGAGTGCGGGTGTTTCAGCAGAAATCAGGCGACACATATGTATTCCGGGTGTACGGATATTATAGGAACATAAGTCTCCTTTAGTGGGTCTCTGTGTACTGTGAACTGTTAGAAAGTTTAAAGACGTGTGAAACCATCAACTGAAAAGGGACACACTTCCCTCCATTGGTACTGTGCATAGAGCTCTGAACAAAAGGAAAGAGGGAAGAAGAAAGGCCCATGGGACGCTAGTGGGTAGAATCACATTTACCTTAGGAACTTCCCGTCGGATGCAGCCCCTCCCCCAACACTGACAAGATGCAGCAGCCATTGGGGATGGCAGTTAGCGGTTGGATTCCAGGTGGAATGTTGGTGTGTACCGCAAGGTTTGTTGTGTCTGTTGGATCCTAGGTAACCGGGCAGAGTTCTGTGGGTGGATCAGTGTGATGGAGGAGCTGCCGCCTTCTGTGGAGCTTGGCTTAGGTGTTTGGTCCGGGAAGCTGTGTAAGTTCGAGATACTGATGCTGCCCAAAGACCTGAGTTCACAGGTCAGTTTCCAGAACCTGAAAGGGCAGACAGTGGAAGATCTGCCTGTCATCAGCTTACTGGTGAGAGTCCGAGGTACTTTCAGACTTGCCCAGTCCTGGTGAAGTCGACTTTAGGGGAGACACGAAGACAAGCTGGCCGAAAAGCTGGCTGAACGGATTGAGGAGAGATGCGAACACATGGATGAGAGATGTTCTGCTACAATGGAGAATACTGGCGTGGAGACAGCTGTAGAGGATACCAGGCTCAAAAGACATTCATGAGACATATTGAAACTCACTGATACAGGCAGAAACATACGGAGTGCCAACGTGGACTTGAGGAAGTTCCTCAATTCTCTTCTCCAAGAACGGGTCCAAGGTCCCTGACGTCTGCAAGAGAAGAGATGGCAGAGATGATCAAAACGCTCCTGTTGTTGGAAGAGGTCATGGGAATCCACACTTCCCAAGGGGCCTTCCCAAGCCATTCAGACCAGAATTCACCAAGCCCAGGTAAGCCATTTCCCAGGTTTGGGCCTAGCTAGCAAGCACTTGCCTTCCCTCCCCTCCACACAGGCATCCATTTTGAAGGATCAGTAGCTGAGCTGCAATGAAGCCATTACGAGTAAAACAAGCCCCTCCTAGAATCAGAGTTCCTCCAGCTTCACACTCTGTGAAAAACAGTGAACTCCTTAAAGGTCCAATAAACTTGGCTGAAATAGATAGGAATTGAATACTTAGCTCACACCTAGAAACGATGTCCTTCCGCTAGATTCAGCAAATGTTGTGTTTATGTCTTCCCTGGGGTGAAGGGAGTGTGGTAAGTGAGGGGAATCTTTGACTGAACTTGAATCTGTATTAGGCCTCAGTTTTTCAAGACAGTAATAATAGTAAATAGGTAAATAGTACAAGTCAGAAAGAGAACTGTACTGTAAAAGTCGCCAATGATATTAAAGACACAGCTTATATGGATCGTCTTTCATTTGAGTCAAGCCCCCGGGGGCACTATATCATGCGGGTGCAGAATTGGTTGCGTTAAATGGCTTTACCCAACATGATCGGATGATTAAGCGTTCTCATCACTGATAGAAGAACACCTGGTTCTCCATAGACCAGCATAATTGAAGCAGGGTTCTCCTAGCTAGAATGCCTCTAGGTGCTTTTGGATTCAAACCTAAATGTATATATTTGGTTTTTTCCTCTTGTATTTTCCTACAGAGGGATGTTACACCTTGAAATGCCAATATTGGCCAGTAGGTTTCATTGGGAGTAAAGGGCACGAATGCACAAGTGTATCCAAGTTTGGGGGTTATTTCAAGTTTCCAATAGTTATTTCATGGTTCCTGTTGGTTTCGGAGGCTTTAACCGTAAAGAGCCGACATGAACCCTTTAAAAGTTTGGACTGCCAATTTGCATTCTATCTGTCTAGGTTTTCCGTCGAACTGACAAAATGTTACCAAAATTGACAAGTCTGGCTACTAGGTCGATTGAGTGTGTTTCAAAAAATAACTTCATTTTCGTATAACTCCCAAAACATGTAAATGAATTCTTTTAAACTTCTTAAAGACTGCAAATGAGATATCAACACAATGTCAAAACAGGTGTATTCGGACCATCCCTCTCACCACGGCTGTATAGAAACAAAGAGCTAAGCAAATATCACAGTTCTGTGAAATGTATCTGGATATTGTTGATTCATCGATGCCCAGTTGGCAGAGAAGAAATGCAACCTGCACTCACTCGCTCCCATGAACACAGCAATGGAAACATCCACTCACCCAGCGCTTGGCACAGGACACTTTCCGAAGAGAGGTCTGTTACTTCCAAAGACAGGATGAGGCCTCAGGACACCTGGAAGCAGGAGAAAGCAAAGAAGGAAATGGAATCCAGTGAGGGTCTGACCCCTGGTGATGGAGCAACAGGGGTGAAACTCTGTTTAACTTGGACGCACACTCTCAAGCGGACAGGAGACATGGGTTTGAAGGTGATGTGCTGAGATTTACAAGAGTGCACAGCAGATTCTTGGCTGACAGAACTCAAAGTAACCAGCGCAAAATATCCCCACAGTTGATTCTGAGACTAAGATCCCAGCTGCCAAATTTGAGGTAGCAGAGGCAACGTTCTGTGAGGGATAGGGCTACGAATGATGGCACACGCTGAGTCTCAGGGATCTGGAGTGCATTGTGGGATGTGGTGGGTCGAATCAAGAGAGCAAACCAAAATGTGTACCAATGATAAAGCATCAAAACTGGTCACGTGGTTGAGATTACCGATATGTCCCATGGCCACACCCAGTGCGTCTGCAGGACCAGGGACCAATTGGGCATTTTGCCAATAGAGCACGTGTGGGGCTGAATCAGAGATATCGTTCATCTGGTCTGAGGGATCCAGGGGACCTTGGTTTTGAAATCAGAATGAAAAGACTTATGAACTGCTACATTCATAACCTGGGCTGGGATTATGGTTTGGTTTGAGGCACAGGATACGCAACAGCTGTGTGGTTGCCTTCGTGCACCCGTGCCACAAGGATGAGAGGACAAGGAAGAGTGGTCCAAGTCCACAGCATTAGAAGAGGAAGCATTACCTACAGCATTATCTCCCTAAAGCGGATGCTACATTTTGGATGGCACCAGCACGGTACGGCACCGAGGACACCAAGGTAGGTCTGCGGGATCATTCCATCAGGCCCTGATATGTGACATCCACAGATATGCTTCCACTGGTGTTTCTGTAGACAGAGAAGCTCTGAGAAGATCTGCTTTCATTGGGACATTCCCGTGGAACTACAAAGCACAAGCGCACTCTCAGTTTGCTGTTTTGGAAACACTCCAAAATGACATAGAGCAGAATGCAGAGCTGAGAACCTTTAGAAGCTTCATTTCCACAAGAGGAAGTGTCCTGCGCACTTTCAGAATTGTGAGATAAGCATTATCAAAATGATGTTATGCAAATCGAAATAGTATTGGTTTTTCATCAAAACTAATGCAACAACAGCAATTGGAGATATACCAGACAACACACACAGGAACACGATATGGCATCAATGTCTAGGAGAAATTGTCCGCACAGAAATCCCATGGAATTGCGTAGAGCCAAAAGTCTAAAATTTTCACTTAACAAAGCCCTAGAAGTCCACATTACATACCTGATATTACCTGAGCAGTAGAGGTGAAGAAGTACAGTAAAAGAAACAGGAAGTACCATTTTCAGTTCCAAAGATATTGAAGGCCCAAAAGATAAGCTTTCAAACAACTAGACTGCAAAACGCTATCCAGACCATGTGTTGAAAATGGAGGTCAGGAAATCACTGAAAAACAACAGTGTCTCAGAATCACATAAGGCAGAATACCGGAAAAGGGGAAGAGAAAGTCTAAAGACGAGCCAAAAAATATCAGGAAACTCAATGGATGTGATAATATCAGGGATAAAATTTAGTCGTAAGCAGACTAGATAATGCAGAGGGACGCGTGAATGACTGTGAAGACATGGGATCAGAAAAACCTCGGTCAGAAGCAGACATAGGAAAGCAAGTGCAAAGCAATGTAAACATTGCTGTTGAACCCTGGGTTAAGACAGGGCATGAAAGACTAGAATTCATAAGGGTCCCAGATGGAAAAGCAAGAGATAAGGAAACAAAAAATGTCTGAAAATTTATCTGTAGAAAAATCAGACAGAAACTTCATGAAAGTCAAGAAAGAATCATGTATGCGAATTCAGGAATTACACAGCATCCAAAGGAGGTGGAATCCCAATAGACCTACCAGCAGCTGTATGATTCAAATCAACAAAGTTCACGAATATCCGAGTGATTTAAAATGCACCTGGAGGAAACAACATAGTCACAAGGGAACCTCAAGAGGGGATTCAGCTGATATCTCGGCAGCAATATTGCAGGAGAGGGAGGAGTGCCAGGACACAGACCATATCCTGAATGGCCAAATGCTGCCACCTAGGGGAGCCTATGCCACATGACCGCCATTCCTAATAACGGCAGAGCTAGAAAATTCAACAAAGCGGCAAATCTTAAAAGAATTCAGCAGTTCAAAACTTATCCTACAAGAATGGTTGAGAAATCTACCCTGAATAGAAAAGCAGCAAGATGAAATGGAAAGAAGAAACCATTTTTGGAAATGCAAGAAGAGCATGAGTGGCAAATAAGAAACAAGAAGAAGGCAAGGAGGACATCAAAACCCTAAAGATGGGAGAGGTAAGCAGGAAATCATAGGTGATTGGAAGCACTCTCTTAAGTGAATCAGCTTATTTGACTCTCTGTTTCAAGCTTAAGGAGAGATGCATGGCCTGTCGTGTTTGCAATACAAGCGAGAAGCAGACCAACAAAAAATCATACCAACAAAGAAACACCAAAATGGTACGGTTGGCTGATATTTACCAAGGGAACCATGATTATTCAAAAGAAAATACTTAAGGTGATGTCAAGGATCATTCAGCATGCATCGACCCATTATCGCGGCTTGCATGTACTCAGCACACTTGTATTCGGAGGCGTGCATTCATATTCGTAAATTTTGATTCATAAGAACATATCGTGACCTAACCCTAATGCCGATTTGGAATCAAATGGATTCCTAGTCCGTGATGTAGACTTGTATGTCTTCCAAAAGGATGAAGGAATGCCATAATCGAGGCTACGTAGAGAAGAATTGTAAGAAGCCTATAACAAAGGAAAATAGCTCTGCCAAAGTGTACTAAGAGCAAAAGACACTGACAGCAAAGTGCACATTCGGGTTGGTTTCATTTCTTGGAATTTCAGCCCCCATGAAACCAATGGATCCATGTCCTGAGAGTGCGGGTGTTTCGGCAGAAATCAGGTGACGCATCTGTATTCCGGGTGTACGGATATTATAGGAACATAAGTCTCCTTTATTGGGTCTCTGTGTACTGTGAACTGTTAGAAAGTTTAAAGACGTGTGAAACCATCAACTGAAAAGGGACACATTTCCCTCCATTGTTACGGTGCATAGAGCTCTGAACAAAAGGAAAGAGGGAAGAAGAAAGGCCCATGGGACGCTAGTGGGTAGAATCACATTTACCTTAGGAACCTCTCGTCGGATGCAGCCCCTCCCCCAACACTGACAAGATGCAGCAGCCATTGGTGATTTCAGTTACCGGTTGGATTCCAGGTGGAATGTTGGTGTGTACCGCGAGGCTTGTTGTGGCTGTTGGATCCTAGGTAACCGGGCAGAGTTCTGTGGGTGGATCAGTGTGATGGAGGGGCTGCCGCCCTCTGTGGAGCTTGGCTTAAGTGTTTGGTCCGGGAAGCTGTGTAAGTTCGAGATACTGCTGCTGCCCAAAGACCTGAGTTCACAGGTCAGTTTCCAGAAACTGAAAGGGCAGACAGTGGAAGATCTGCCTGTCATCAGCTTACTGGTCAGGCTCCAAGGTACATTCAGACTTGCCCAGTCCTGGTGAAGTCGACTTTAGGGGAGACACGAAGACAAGCTGGCCGAAAAGCTGGCTGCACGGATTGAGGAGAGATGCGAACAGATGGATGAGAGATGTTCTGCTACAATGGAGAATACTGGCGTGGAGACAGCTGTAGAGGATACCAGGCTCAAAAGACATTCATGAGACATATTGAACCTCGCTGATACTGGCAGAAACATACGGAGTGCCAACGTGGACTTGAGGAAGTTCCTCAATTCTCTTCTCCAAGAATGGGTCCAACGTTTCTGACGTCTGAAAGAGAAGAGATGGCAGAGATGATCAAAACGCTCCTGTTCTTGGAAGTGGTCATGAGAATCCACACGTCCCAAGGGGCATTCCCAAGCCTTTCAGACCAGAATTCACCATGCCCAGGTAAAACTTTTCCCAGGTTGGGCCTTGCTAGCAAGCACTTGCCCTTCCATCCCCTCCACTCAGGCATCCATTTTGAAGGATCAGTACCTGAGCTGCAATGAAGCCATTACGAGAAGAGCAAGCCCCTCCTAGAATCAGTGTTCCTCCAGCTTCACAATCTGTGAACAACAGTGAACTCCTTAAAGGTCAAATAGTCTCGGCTGAAATAGATAGGAATTGAATACTTAGCTCAAACCTAGAAACGATGGCCTTCCGCTAGATTCAGCAAATGTTGTTTTTATGTCTTCCCTGGGGTAAAGGGAGTGTTGTAAGTGAGGGGAATCTTTGACTGAACTTGAATCTGTATTAGGCCTCAGTTTTTCCAGACAGTATAGGTAAATAGTACAAGTCAGAAAGTGAACTGTACTGTAAAAGTCGCCAATGACATTAAAGACACAGCTTATGTGGATCGTCTTTCACTTGACTCAATCCCCCGTGGGCACTATATCATGCGGGTGCAACATGGTTGCGTTTAATGACTTTACCAAACATGATCGGATGATTAAGCGTTCTCATCACTGATAGAAGAACACTTGGTTCTCAATAGACTACCATAGCTGAGGCAGGGTTCTCATAGCTCTAATGCCTCAAGGTGCTTTTGGATTCAAACCTAAATGTATATATTTGTTTTGTTTTCTCTAGTAATTTCCTAGAGAGGGATGTTACTCCTTGAAATGCCAACATTGGCCAGTAGGTGTCATTGGGAGTAAAGGGCATCACATGCAGAAGTATATCCAAGGTTGGGGGTTATTTCATATTTTAAATAGTTATTTCATGGTTCCTGTTGTGTTCGGAGGCTTCAACCGTTAAGAGCTGACATGACCCCTTGAACAGTTTGGACTGCTAGTTTGCATTCTATCTGTCTAGCTTTTCCGTAGAGCTGACACAATGTTACCAAAATTGACAAGTCTGGCTTCTAGGTCGATTTAGTGTGTTTCAAAAATTAACTCCATTTTCGTATAACTCCCAAAACATGTAAATGAGTTCTGTTAAACTTCTTAAAGACTGCAAATGGGATATCAACACAATGTCAAAATAGTTGTCTTCGGACAATCCCTCCCACCACGGCTGTATAGAAACAAAGAGCTAAGCAAATATCACATTTCTGTGAAATGTATCTGGATAGTGTTGATTCATCGATGCCCAGTTGGCAGAGAAGAAGTGCAACCTGCACTCACTCGCTCCCATGTACAGAGCAATGGAAACATCCACTCACCCAGCCCTTAGCATAGGACACTGGCCGAAGAGAGGTCTGTTACTCCCAAAGACAGGATGAGGCCTCAGGACACCTGGAAGCAGGAGAAGGCAAAGCAGGGAATGGAAACCAGTGCAGGTTCGGACCCCTGGTGATGGAGCAACAAGGGTGAAACTCTGTTTAACTTGGACGCACACTCTCAAGCGGACAGGAGACATGGGTTTGAAGGTGATGTGCTGAGATTTACAAGAGTGCACAGCAGATGCTTGGCTGAGAGAACTCAAAGAAACCAGCGCAAAATATCCCCACAGTTAATTCTGAGACCAAGATCCAAGCTGCCAAATTTGAGGTAGCAGAGGCAATGGTCAGTGAGGCATAGAGCTACGGATGATGGCACACGCTGAGTCTCAGGGATCTGGAGTGCGTTGTGGGATGTGGTGGGTCGAATCAAGAGAGCAAACCGAACTGTGTACCAATAATAAATCAACCACACTGGTCGCGCGGTTGCGATTATCGATATGTCCCATGGCCACACCCAGTACATCTGCAGGACCAGGGACCAATTGGGAATTTTGCCAATAGAGCACGTGTGGGGCTGAATCAGAGATATCGTGCATCTGGTCTGAGGGATCCAGGGGGCCTTGAATTTGAAATCAGAATGAAAAGCCTTAGGATATGCTACATTCATAACCTGGGCTGGGATTATGGTTTGGTTTGAGTCACAGGATGCGCAACAACTCTGTGGTTGCCTTCGTGCACCCGTGCCACAAGGATGAGAGGACAAGGAAGAGTGGTCCAAGTCCACAGCGCGAGAAGAGGAAGCATTCCCTTCAGCACTATCTCCCAAAAGCGGATGCTACATTTTGGATGGCACCGGCACGGTACGGCACCTAGGACAACAAGGAAGGTCTGCGGGATCATTCCAGCAGGCCCTGATATGTGACATCCATAGATATGCTTCCACTGGTGTTTCTGTAGACAGAGAAGCTCTGGAAAGAACTCATTTCATTGGGACATTCCCGTGGCAATAAAAAGCAGAAGAGCACTCTCAGTTTGCTGTTTTGGAAACACTCCAAAAGGACATAGAGAAGAATGCAGAGCTGAGAACTTTTAGAAGCTTCATTTCCACAAGAGGAAGTGTCCTGTGCACTTTCAGAAGTGTGAGATAAGTATAATCAAAATGAAGTTATGCTAATCGAAGTAGAATGGGTTGTTCATCACAACTAATGCAACACCAGCAATTGGAGATATACCAAACAACACACACAGGTACAGGTTATGGCATCAATGCCTAGGAGAAATTGTCCTCACAGAAATCCCATGGAATTGCGTAGAGACAAGAGTCTAAAATTTTCAATTAACAAAGCCCTAGAAGTCTACATTAGATACCTGATATTACCTGACCAGTAGAGATGAAGAAGAACAGTAAAAGAAACAGGAAGTACCATTTTCAGTTCCAAAGATATTGAAGGCGCAAAAGATAAGCTTTCAAACAACTAGTCTGCAAAACGCTATCCAGAACAAGTGTTGAAAATGAAGGTCAGGAAAACACTGAAGAACACCAGTGTCTCAGAATCACAAAAGGCAGAATACCAGAAAAGGGGAAGAGAAAGTCTCAACACGAGCCAAAAATATCAGGAAACTCAATGGTTGTGATAATATCAGGGCTAAAATTCAGTCCTTAGCAGACTAGATAATGCAGAGGGACGCGTGAATGACTGTGAAGACAGGGGAAGAGAAAAACCTCGGTCAGAAGCAGACATAGGAAAGCAAGTGCAAACAAATGAAAACATTGCAGTTGAACCCTGGGTTAAGACAGGGCATGAAAGAATAGAAATCATGAGTCCCAGATGGAAAAGCAAGAGATAAAGTAACAAAAAGTGTCTGAAAATTTATCTGTAGAAAAATCAGACTGAAACTTGCTGAAAGCCAAGAAAGAATCATCTATGCGAATTCAGGAATTACACAGCATCCGAAGGAGGTGGAATCCCAATAGACCTACCAGCAGCTGTATGATTCAAATCAACAAAGTTCACGAATATCCGAGTGATTTAAAATGCACCTGGAGGAAACAACATAGTCACAAGGAAACCTCCAGAGGGGTTTCAGCTGATATCTCGGCAGCAATATTGCAGGACAGGGAGGAGTGCCAGGACACAGACCATATCCTGAATGGCCAAATGCTGCCACCTAGGGTAGCCTATGCCACATGAACACCATTTCAAATAACGGCAGAGCTAGAGAATTCTACAGACCGGCAAATCTTAAAAGAATTCAGCAGTTCAAAAGTTTTTCTAAAAGAAAGGTTGAGAAAACTCCCCTGAATAGAAAAGCAGCAAGATGGAATGGAAAGAAGAAACCATTATTGGAAATGCAAGAAGAGCATGTGTGGCAGAGAAGAAAGAAGAAGAACTTAAGGAGGACATCAAAACCCTAAAGATGGGAGAGGGAAGCAGGAAATCATAGGTGATTGGAAGCACTCTCTTAAGTGAATCAGCTTATTTGACTCTGTTTGAAGCGAAAGGAGAGATGCATGGCCTGACGTGTTTGCAAAACAAGCGAGAAGAAGACCAACAAAGAATCAAACCAACAAACAAGCACCAAAATGGTATGGTTGGCTGACATATACAAAGGGAACCATGATTATTCAAAAGAAAATACTCAAGGTGAGGTCAAGGGTCATTCAGAACGCATCGACCCAGTATCGTGGCTTGCATGTACTCAGCACACTTGTATTCGGAAATCAGAAGCGTGCATTCATATTCGTACATTTTGATTCATAAGAGCATATCGTGACCTAACACTAATGCCGATTTGGAATCAAATGGATTCCTAGTCCGTGATGTAGACTTGTATGTCTTCCAACAGGATGAAGGAATGCCATATTCTAGGCTACGTAGAGAAGAAATGTAAGAAGCCTATAACAAAGGCAAGTAGCTCTGCCAAAGTGTACTAAGTGCAAAAGAGACCGACAGCAAAGTGCACATTGGGGTTGGTTTCATTTCTTGGAATTTCAGCCCCCATGAATCCAATGGATCCATGTCCTGAGAGTGTGGGTGTTTCAGCAGAAATCAGGCGACGCATATGTATTCCGGGTGTACGGATATTATAGGAACATAAGTCTCCTTTAGTGGGTCCCTGTGTACTGTGAACTGTTAGAAAGTTTAAAGACGTGTGAAACCATCAACTGAAAAGGGACACACTTCCCTCCATTGGTACGGTGCATAGAGCTCTGAACAAAAGGAAAGAGGGAAGAAGAAAGGCCCATGGGACGCTAGTGGGTAGAATCACATTTACCTTAGGAACCTCTCGTCGGATGCAGCCCCTCCCCCAACACTGACAAGATGCAGCAGCCATTGGGGATGGCAGTTAGCGGTTGGATTCCAGGTGGAATGTTGGTGTTTACCGCGAGGCTTGTTGTGGCTGTTGGATCCTAGGTAACCGGGCAGAGTTCTGTGGGTGGATCAGTGTGATGGAGGGGCTGCCGACCTCTGTGGAGCTTGGCTTAGGTCTTTGGTCCGGGAAGATGTGTAAGTTCGAGATACTGCTGCTGCCCAAAGACCTGAGGTCACAGGTCAGTTTCCAGAACCTGAAAGGGCAGACAGTGGAAGATCTGCCTGTCATCAGCTTACTGGTCAGGCTCCGAGGTACTTTCAGACTTGCCCAGTCCTGGTGAAGTCGACTTTAGGGGAGACACGAAGAGAAGCTGGCCGATAAGCTGGCTGCACGGATTGAGGAGAGATGCGAACACATGGATGAGAGATGTTCTGCTACAATGGAGAATACTGGCGTGGAGACAGCTGTAGAGGATACCAGGCTCAAAAGACATTCATGAGACATATTGAAACTCACTGATACAGGCAGAAACATACGGAGTGCCAACGTGGACTTGAGGAAGTTCCTCAATTCTCTTCTCCAATAACGGGTCCAAGGTCCCTGACGTCTGAAGGAGAAGAAATGGCAGAGATGATCAAAACGCTCCTGTTCTTGGAAGAGGTCGTGAGAATCCACACGTCCCAAGGGGCATTCCCAAGCCATTCAGACCAAAATTCAACAAGCCCAGGTAAGCCTTTTCCCAGGTTTGGGCCTAGCTAGTGAGCACTTGCCCTTGCCTCCCCTCCACTCAGGCATCCATTTTGAAGGATCAGTACCTGAGCTGCAATGAAGCCATTACGAGAAGAGCAAGCCCCTCCTAGAATCAGAGTTCCTCCAGCTTCACTCTCTGTGAACAACAGTGAACACCTTAAAGGTCAAATAGTCTCGGCTGAAATAGATAAAATTGAATACTTAGCTCACACCTAGAAACGATGTCCTTCCGCTAGATTCAGCAAATGTTGTGTTTATGTCTTCCCTGGGGTGAAGGGAGTGTGGTAAGTGAGGGGAATCTTTGACTGAACATGAATCTGTATTAGGCTTCAGTTTTTCAACACAGTGAAGGTAAATAGTACAAGTCAGAAAGTGAACTGAACTGTAAAAGTCGCCAATGACATTAAAGACACAGCTTATGTGGATCGTCTTTCACTTGAGTCAAGCCCCCGGGGGCACTATATCATGGGGGTGTAGACTTGGTTGCGTTAAATGGCTTTAAACTACAGGATCGGATGATTAAGCGTTCTCAACACTGATAGAAAAACACCTGGTTCTCAATAGACTAGCATAACTGCAGCAGGATTCTCCTAGCTAGAATGCCTCTAGGTGCTTTTGGATTCAAACCTAAATGTATATATTTGGTTTGTTTCCTCTTGTATTTTCCTAGAGAGGGATGTTACCCCTTGAAATGCCAACATTGGCCAGTAGGTGTCATTGGGATACAGGGCACCACATGCACAAGTGTATCCAAGGTTGGGGGTTATTCCATGTTTCCAAAAGTTATTTCATGGTTCCTGTTGGTTTCGGAGGCTTCAACCTTAAAGAGCTGACATGACCCCTTGAACAGTTTGGACTGCTAGTTTGCATTCTATCTGTCTAGCTTTTCCGTAGAGCTGACAAAATGTTACCAAAATTGACAAGTCTGGCTTCTAGGTCGATTTAGTGTGTTTCAAAAAATAACTCCATTTTCGTATAACTCCCAAAACATGTAAATGAGTTCTGTTAAACTTCTTAAAGACTGCAAATTGGATATCAACACAATGTCAAAATAGTTGTCTTCGGACAATCCCTCCCACCACGGCTGTATAGAAACAAAGAGCTAAGCAAATATCACATTTCTGTGAAATGTATCTGGATAGTGTTGATTCATCGATGCCCAGTTGGCAGAGAAGAAGTGCAACCTGCACTCACTCGCTCCCATGTACAGAGCAATGGAAACATCCACTCACCCAGCCCTTAGCATAGGACACTGGCCGAAGAGAGGTCTGTTACTCCCAAAGACAGGATGAGGCCTCAGGACACCTGGAAGCAGGAGAATGCAAAGCAGGGAATGGAAACCAGTGCAGGTTCGGACCCCTGGTGATGGAGCAACAAGGGTGAAACTCTGTTTAACTTGGACGCACACTCTCAAGCGGACAGGAGACATGGGTTTGAAGGTGATGTGCTGAGATTTACAAGAGTGCACAGCAGATGCTTGGCTGAGAGAACTCAAAGAAACCAGCGCAAAATATCCCCACAGTTAATTCTGAGACCAAGATCCCAGCTGCCAAATTTGAGGTAGCAGAGGCAATGGTCAGTGAGGCATAGAGCTACGGATGATGGCACACGCTGAGTCTCAGGGATCTGGAGTGCGTTGTGGGATGTGGTGGGTCGAATCAAGAGAGCAAACCGAACTGTGTACCAATAATAAATCAACCACACTGGTCGCGCGGTTGCGATTACCGATATGTCCCATGGCCACACCCAGTACATCTGCAGGACCAGGGACCAATTGGGAATTTTGCCAATAGAGCACGTGTGGGGCTGAATCAGAGATATCGTGCATCTGGTCTGAGGGATCCAGGGGGCCTTGAATTTGAAATCAGAATGAAAAGCCTTAGGATATGCTACATTCATAACCTGGGCTGGGATTATGGTTTGGTTTGAGTCACAGGATGCGCAACAACTCTGTGGTTGCCTTCGTGCACCCGTGCGACAAGGATGAGAGGACAAGGGAGAGTGGTCCAAGTCCACAGCGTGAGAAGAGGAAGCATTCCCTTCAGCACTATCTCCCAAAAGCGGATGCTACATTTTGGATGGCACCGGCACGGTACGGCACCTAGGACAACAAGGAAGGTCTGCGGGATCATTCCAGCAGGCCCTGATATGTGACATCCATAGATATGCTTCCACTGGTGTTTCTGTAGACAGAGAAGCTCTGGAAAGAACTGATTTCATTGGGACATTCCCGTGGCAATAAAAAGCAGAAGAGCACTCTCAGTTTGCTGTTTTGGAAACACTCCAAAATGACATAGAGAAGAATGCAGAGCTGAGAACTTTTAGAAGCTTCATTTCCACAAGAGGAAGTGTCCTGTGCACTTTCAGAAGTGTGAGATAAGTATAATCAAAATGAAGTTATGCTAATCGAAGTAGAATGGGTTGTTCATCACAACTAATGCAACACCAGCAATTGGAGATATACCAAACAACACACACAGGTACAGGTTATGGCATCAATGCCTAGGAGAAATTGTCCTCACAGAAATCCCATGGAATTGCGTAGAGACAAGAGTCTAAATTTTTCAATTAACAAAGCCCTAGAAGTCTACATTAGATACCTGATATTACCTGACCAGTAGAGATGAAGAAGAACAGTAAAAGAAACAGGAAGTACCATTTTCAGTTCCAAAGATATTGAAGGCGCAAAAGATAAGCTTTCAAACAACTAGTCTGCAAAACGCTATCCAGAACAAGTGTTGAAAATGAAGGTCAGGAAAACACTGAAGAACACCAGTGTCTCAGAATCACAAAAGGCAGAATACCAGAAAAGGGGAAGAGAAAGTCTCAACACGAGCCAAAAATATCAGGAAACTCAATGGTTGTGATAATATCAGGGCTAAAATTCAGTCCTTAGCAGACTAGATAATGCAGAGGGACGCGTGAATGACTGTGAAGACAGGGGAAGAGAAAAACCTCGGTCAGAAGCAGACATAGGAAAGCAAGTGCCAACAAATGAAAACATTGCAGTTGAACCCTGGGTTAAGACAGGGCATGAAAGAATAGAAATCATGAGTCCCAGATGGAAAAGCAAGAGATAAAGAAACAAAAAGTGTCTGAAAATTTATCTGTAGAAAAATCAGACTGAAACTTGCTGAAAGCCAAGAAAGAATCATCTATGCGAATTCAGGAATTACACAGCATCCGAAGGAGGTGGAATCCCAATAGACCTACCAGCAGCTGTATGATTCAAATCAACAAAGTTCACGAATATCCGAGTGATTTAAAATGCACCTGGAGGAAACAACATAGTCACAAGGAAACCTCCAGAGGGGTTTCAGCTGATATCTCGGCAGCAATATTGCAGGACAGGGAGGAGTGCCAGGACACAGACCATATCCTGAATGGCCAAATGCTGCCACCTAGGGTAGCCTATGCCACATGAACACCATTTCAAATAACGGCAGAGCTAGAGAATTCTACAGACCGGCAAATCTTAAAAGAATTCAGCAGTTCAAAAGTTTTTCTAAAAGAAAGGTTGAGAAAACTCCCCTGAATAGAAAAGCAGCAAGATGGAATGGAAAGAAGAAACCATTATTGGAAATGCAAGAAGAGCATGTGTGGCAGAGAAGAAAGAAGAAGAACTTAAGGAGGACATCAAAACCCTAAAGATGGGAGAGGGAAGCAGGAAATCATAGGTGATTGGAAGCACTCTCTTAAGTGAATCAGCTTATTTGACTCTGTTTGAAGCGAAAGGAGAGATGCATGGCCTGACGTGTTTGCAAAACAAGCGAGAAGAAGACCAACAAAGAATCAAACCAACAAACAAGCACCAAAATGGTATGGTTGGCTGACATATACAAAGGGAACCATGATTATTCAAAAGAAAATACTCAAGGTGAGGTCAAGGGTCATTCAGAACGCATCGACCCAGTATCGTGGCTTGCATGTACTCAGCACACTTGTATTCGGAAATCAGAAGCGTGCATTCATATTCGTACATTTTGATTCATAAGAGCATATCGTGACCTAACACTAATGCCGATTTGGAATCAAATGGATTCCTAGTCCGTGATGTAGACTTGTATGTCTTCCAACAGGATGAAGGAATGCCATATTCTAGGCTACGTAGAGAAGAAATGTAAGAAGCCTATAACAAAGGCAAGTAGCTCTGCCAAAGTGTACTAAGTGCAAAAGAGACCGACAGCAAAGTGCACATTGGGGTTGGTTTCATTTCTTGGAATTTCAGCCCCCATGAATCCAATGGATCCATGTCCTGAGAGTGTGGGTGTTTCAGCAGAAATCAGGCGACGCATATGTATTCCGGGTGTACGGATATTATAGGAACATAAGTCTCCTTTAGTGGGTCCCTGTGTACTGTGAACTGTTAGAAAGTTTAAAGACGTGTGAAACCATCAACTGAAAAGGGACACACTTCCCTCCATTGGTACGGTGCATAGAGCTCTGAACAAAAGGAAAGAGGGAAGAAGAAAGGCCCATGGGACGCTAGTGGGTAGAATCACATTTACCTTAGGAACCTCTCGTCGGATGCAGCCCCTCCCCCAACACTGACAAGATGCAGCAGCCATTGGGGATGGCAGTTAGCGGTTGGATTCCAGGTGGAATGTTGGTGTTTACCGCGAGGCTTGTTGTGGCTGTTGGATCCTAGGTAACCGGGCAGAGTTCTGTGGGTGGATCAGTGTGATGGAGGGGCTGCCGACCTCTGTGGAGCTTGGCTTAGGTCTTTGGTCCGGGAAGATGTGTAAGTTCGAGATACTGCTGCTGCCCAAAGACCTGAGGTCACAGGTCAGTTTCCAGAACCTGAAAGGGCAGACAGTGGAAGATCTGCTTGTCATCAGCTTACTGGTCAGGCTCCGAGGTACTTTCAGACTTGCCCAGTCCTGGTGAAGTCGACTTTAGGGGAGACACGAAGAGAAGCTGGCCGATAAGCTGGCTGCACGGATTGAGGAGAGATGCGAACACATGGATGAGAGATGTTCTGCTACAATGGAGAATACTGGCGTGGAGACAGCTGTAGAGGATACCAGGCTCAAAAGACATTCATGAGACATATTGAAACTCACTGATACAGGCAGAAACATACGGAGTGCCAACGTGGACTTGAGGAAGTTCCTCAATTCTCTTCTCCAATAACGGGTCCAAGGTCCCTGACGTCTGAAGGAGAAGAAATGGCAGAGATGATCAAAACGCTCCTGTTCTTGGAAGAGGTCGTGAGAATCCACACGTCCCAAGGGGCATTCCCAAGCCATTCAGACCAAAATTCAACAAGCCCAGGTAAGCCTTTTCCCAGGTTTGGGCCTAGCTAGTGAGCACTTGCCCTTGCCTCCCCTCCACTCAGGCATCCATTTTGAAGGATCAGTACCTGAGCTGCAATGAAGCCATTACGAGAAGAGCAAGCCCCTCCTAGAATCAGAGTTCCTCCAGCTTCACTCTCTGTGAACAACAGTGAACACCTTAAAGGTCAAATAGTCTCGGCTGAAATAGATAAAATTGAATACTTAGCTCACACCTAGAAACGATGTCCTTCCGCTAGATTCAGCAAATGTTGTGTTTATGTCTTCCCTGGGGTGAAGGGAGTGTGGTAAGTGAGGGGAATCTTTGACTGAACATGAATCTGTATTAGGCTTCAGTTTTTCAACACAGTGAAGGTAAATAGTACAAGTCAGAAAGTGAACTGAACTGTAAAAGTCGCCAATGACATTAAAGACACAGCTTATGTGGATCGTCTATCACTTGAGTCAAGCCCCCGGGGGCACTATATCATGGGGGTGCAGACTTGGTTGCGTTAAATGGCTTTAAACTACAGGATCGGATGATTAAGCGTTCTCAACACTGATAGAAAAACACCTGGTTCTCAATAGACTAGCATAACTGCAGCAGGATTCTCCTAGCTAGAATGCCTCTAGGTGCTTTTGGATTCAAACCTAAATGTATATATTTGGTTTGTTTCCTCTTGTATTTTCCTAGAGAGGGATGTTACCCCTTGAAATGCCAACATTGGCCAGTAGGTGTCATTGGGATACAGGGCACCACATGCACAAGTGTATCCAAGGTTGGGGGTTATTCCATGTTTCCAAAAGTTATTTCATGGTTCCTGTTGGTTTCGGAGGCTTCAACCTTAAAGAGCTGACATGACCCCTTGAACAGTTTGGACTGCTAGTTTGCATTCTATCTGTCTAGCTTTTCCGTAGAGCTGACACAATGTTACCAAAATTGACAAGTCTGGCTTCTAGGTCGATTTAGTGTGTTTCAAAAAATAACTCCATTTTCGTATAACTCCCAAAACATGTAAATGAGTTCTGTTAAACTTCTTAAAGACTGCAAATGGGATATCAACACAATGTCAAAATAGTTGTCTTCGGACAATCCCTCCCACCACGGCTGTATAGAAACAAAGAGCTAAGCAAATATCACATTTCTGTGAAATGTATCTGGATAGTGTTGATTCATCGATGCCCAGTTGGCAGAGAAGAAGTGCAACCTGCACTCACTCACTCCCATGTACAGAGCAATGGAAACATCCACTCACCCAGCCCTTAGCATAGGACACTGGCCGAAGAGAGGTCTGTTACTCCCAAAGACAGGATGAGGCCTCAGGACACCTGGAAGCAGGAGAAGGCAAAGCAGGGAATGGAAACCAGTGCAGGTTCGGAACCCTGGTGATGGAGCAACAAGGGTGAAACTCTGTTTAACTTGGACGCACACTCTCAAGCGGACAGGAGACATGGGTTTGAAGGTGATGTGCTGAGATTTACAAGAGTGCACAGCAGATTCTTGGCTGAGAGAACTCAAAGAAACCAGCGCAAAATATCCCCACAGTTAATTCTGAGACCAAGATCCAAGCTGCCAAATTTGAGGTAGCAGAGGCAATGGTCAGTGAGGCATAGAGCTACGGATGATGGCACACGCTGAGTCTCAGGGATCTGGAGTGCGTTGTGGGATGTGGTGGGTCGAATCAAGAGAGCAAACCGAACTGTGTACAAATGATAAAGCAAGCATACTGGTCGCGCGGTTGAGATTACCGATATGTCCCATGGCCACACCCAGTGCGTCTGCAGGACCAGGGACCAATTGGGCATTTTGCCAATAGAGCACGTGTGGGGCTGAATCAGAGCTATCGTGCATCTGGTTTGAGTGGTCCAAGGGGCCTTGGTTTTGAAATCAGAATGAAAAGCCTTATGATCTGCTACATTCATAACCTGGGCTGGGATTATGGTTTGGTTTGAGGCACAGGATGCGCAACACCTCTGTGATTGCTTTCGTGAACACGTGCCACAATGATGAGAGGACAAGGAAGAGTGGTCCAAGACCACAGCATGAGAAGAGGAAGCATTTCCTTCAGCACTACCTTCCAAAATCAGATGCTACATTTTGGATGGCACCAGCACGGTATGGCACCGAGGACAACAAGGTAGGTCTGCGGGATCATTCCAGCAGGCCCTGATATGTGACATCCATAGATATGCTTCCACTGGTGTTTCTGTAGACAGAGAAGCTCTGAGAAGATCTGCTTTCATTATGACATTCCCGAGGCACTACAAATCACAAGCGCACTCTCAGTTTGCTGTTTTGGAAACACTCCAAAATGACATAGAGCAGAATGCAGAGCTGAGAACCTTTAGAAGCTTCATTTCCACAAGAGGAAGTGTCCTGCGCACTTTCAGAATTGTGAGATAAACATTATCAAAATGAAGTTATACTAATCGAAATAGGATGGGTTTTTCATCAAAACTAATGCAACACCAGCAATAGGAGATATACCAGACAACACACACAGGAACACGATATGGCATCAATGTCTAGGAGAAATTTTCCTCACAGAAATCCCATGGAATTGCGTAGAGCCAAGAGTCTAAAATTTCCACTTAACCAAGCCCTAGAAGTCTACATTAGATACCTGATATTACCTGACCTGTAGAGATGAAGAAGAACAGTAAAAGAAACAGGAAGTACCATTTTCAGTTCCAAAGATATTGAAGGCCCAAAAGATAAGCTTTTAAACAACTAGACTGCAAAACGCTATCCAGGCCAAGTGTTGAAATTGGAGGTCAGGGAAACACTGAAAAACAACAGTGTCTCAGAATCACAAAAGGCAGAATACCGGAAAAGGGGAAGAGAAACTCTAAACACGAGCCAAAAAATATCAGGAAACTCAATGGATGTGATAATATCAGGGTAAAATTTAGTCAAAAGCAGACTAGATAATGCAGAGGGACGCGTGAATGACTGTGAAGACAGGGGAACAGAAAAACCTCGGTCAGAAGCAGACATAGGAAAGCAAGTGCAAACCAATGTAAACATTGCTGTAGAACCATGGGTTAAGAAAGGGCATGAAAGACTAGAATTCATAAGAGTCCCAGATGGAAAAGCAAGAGATAAAGAAACAAAAAATGTCTGAAAATTTATCTGTAGAAAAATCAGATTGAACTTGCTGAAAGCCAAGAAAGTATCATCTATGCGAATTCAGGAATTTCACAGCATCCAAAGGAGGTGGAATCCCAATAGACATACCAGCAGCTGTATGATTGAAATCAACAGAGTTCACGAATATCCCAGTGATTTAAATTGCACCTGGAGGATACAACATAGTCACAAGGGAACCTCCAGAGAGGTTTCAGCTGATATCTCGACAGCAATATTGCAGGACAGGGAGGAGTGTCAGGACACAGACCATAACCTGAATGGCCAAATGCTGCCACCTAGGGTAGCCTATGCCACATGACCGCCATTTCTAATAACTGCAGATCTAGTGAATTTCACAGACTGGCAATTCTTAAAAGAATTCAGCAGTTTAAAATTTATCCTGAAAGAATGGTTGAGAAATCTACCCTGAATAGAAATGCAGCAAGAAGAAATGGAAAGAAGAACCATTATTGGAAATGCAAGAAGAGCATGAGTGGCAAAGAAGCAATAAGAAAAAGGCAAGTAGGACATCAAAACCCTAAATATGGGAGAGGTAAGCAGGAAATTATAGGTGATTGGAAGCACTCTCTTAAGTTAACCAGCTTATTTGACTCTCTGTTTGAAGAGAAAGGGGAGATGCATGGCCTCACTTGTTTGCGAAAAAAGCTAGAAGCCGACCAACAAAGAATCAAACCTAAAAACAAGCACCAAAATGGTACGGTTGGCTGACATTTACCACGGGAAACATGACTATTCAAAAGAAAATTGTTAAGGTGATGTCAAGGATCATTCAGCATGCATCGACCCAGTATCGTGGCTTGCATGTACTCAGCACACTTGTATTCGGAAATCAGAGGCGTGCATTCATATTAGTAAATTTTGATTCATAAGAGCATATTGTGACCTAACCCTAATGCCGATTAGGAATCAAATGGATTCGTAATCCGTGATGTAGACTTGTATGTCTTCCAACAGGATGAAGGAATGCCATATTCTACGCTACGTAGAGAAGAATTGTAAGAAGTCTATAACAAAGGCAAGTAGCTCTGCCAAAGTGTACTAAGAGCAAAAGAGACCGAGAGTAAAGTGCACATTGGGGTTGGTTTCATTTCTTGGAATTTCAGCCCCCAGGAAAAAAATGGATCCATGTCCTGAGAGTGCGGGTGTTTCAGCAGAAATCAGGCGACACATATGTATTCCGGGTGTACGGATATTATAGGAACATAAGTCTCCTTTAGTGGGTCTCTGTGTACTGTGAACTGTTAGAAAGTTTAAAGACGTGTGAAACCATCAACTGAAAAGGGACACACTTCCCTCCATTGGTACTGTGCATAGAGCTCTGAACAAAAGGAAAGAGGGAAGAAGAAAGGCCCATGGGACGCTAGTGGGTAGAATCACATTTACCTTAGGAACTTCCCGTCGGATGCAGCCCCTCCCCCAACACTGACAAGATGCAGCAGCCATTGGGGATGGCAGTTAGCGGTTGGATTCCAGGTGGAATGTTGGTGTGTACCGCAAGGTTTGTTGTGTCTGTTGGATCCTAGGTAACCGGGCAGAGTTCTGTGGGTGGATCAGTGTGATGGAGGAGCTGCCGCCTTCTGTGGAGCTTGGCTTAGGTGTTTGGTCCGGGAAGCTGTGTAAGTTCGAGATACTGATGCTGCCCAAAGACCTGAGTTCACAGGTCAGTTTCCAGAACCTGAAAGGGCAGACAGTGGAAGATCTGCCTGTCATCAGCTTACTGGTGAGAGTCCGAGGTACTTTCAGACTTGCCCAGTCCTGGTGAAGTCGACTTTAGGGGAGACACGAAGACAAGCTGGCCGAAAAGCTGGCTGAACGGATTGAGGAGAGATGCGAACACATGGATGAGAGATGTTCTGCTACAATGGAGAATACTGGCGTGGAGACAGCTGTAGAGGATACCAGGCTCAAAAGACATTCATGAGACATATTGAAACTCACTGATACAGGCAGAAACATACGGAGTGCCAACGTGGACTTGAGGAAGTTCCTCAATTCTCTTCTCCAAGAACGGGTCCAAGGTCCCTGACGTCTGCAAGAGAAGAGATGGCAGAGATGATCAAAACGCTCCTGTTGTTGGAAGAGGTCATGGGAATCCACACTTCCCAAGGGGCCTTCCCAAGCCATTCAGACCAGAATTCACCAAGCCCAGGTAAGCCATTTCCCAGGTTTGGGCCTAGCTAGCAAGCACTTGCCTTCCCTCCCCTCCACACAGGCATCCATTTTGAAGGATCAGTAGCTGAGCTGCAATGAAGCCATTACGAGTAAAACAAGCCCCTCCTAGAATCAGAGTTCCTCCAGCTTCACACTCTGTGAAAAACAGTGAACTCCTTAAAGGTCCAATAAACTTGGCTGAAATAGATAGGAATTGAATACTTAGCTCACACCTAGAAACGATGTCCTTCCGCTAGATTCAGCAAATGTTGTGTTTATGTCTTCCCTGGGGTGAAGGGAGTGTGGTAAGTGAGGGGAATCTTTGACTGAACTTGAATCTGTATTAGGCCTCAGTTTTTCAAGACAGTAATAATAGTAAATAGGTAAATAGTACAAGTCAGAAAGAGAACTGTACTGTAAAAGTCGCCAATGATATTAAAGACACAGCTTATATGGATCGTCTTTCATTTGAGTCAAGCCCCCGGGGGCACTATATCATGCGGGTGCAGAATTGGTTGCGTTAAATGGCTTTACCCAACATGATCGGATGATTAAGCGTTCTCATCACTGATAGAAGAACACCTGGTTCTCCATAGACCAGCATAATTGAAGCAGGGTTCTCCTAGCTAGAATGCCTCTAGGTGCTTTTGGATTCAAACCTAAATGTATATATTTGGTTTTTTCCTCTTGTATTTTCCTACAGAGGGATGTTACACCTTGAAATGCCAATATTGGCCAGTAGGTTTCATTGGGAGTAAAGGGCACGAATGCACAAGTGTATCCAAGTTTGGGGGTTATTTCAAGTTTCCAATAGTTATTTCATGGTTCCTGTTGGTTTCGGAGGCTTTAACCGTAAAGAGCCGACATGAACCCTTTAAAAGTTTGGACTGCCAATTTGCATTCTATCTGTCTAGGTTTTCCGTCGAACTGACAAAATGTTACCAAAATTGACAAGTCTGGCTACTAGGTCGATTGAGTGTGTTTCAAAAAATAACTTCATTTTCGTATAACTCCCAAAACATGTAAATGAATTCTTTTAAACTTCTTAAAGACTGCAAATGAGATATCAACACAATGTCAAAACAGGTGTATTCGGACCATCCCTCTCACCACGGCTGTATAGAAACAAAGAGCTAAGCAAATATCACAGTTCTGTGAAATGTATCTGGATATTGTTGATTCATCGATGCCCAGTTGGCAGAGAAGAAATGCAACCTGCACTCACTCGCTCCCATGAACACAGCAATGGAAACATCCACTCACCCAGCGCTTGGCACAGGACACTTTCCGAAGAGAGGTCTGTTACTTCCAAAGACAGGATGAGGCCTCAGGACACCTGGAAGCAGGAGAAAGCAAAGAAGGAAATGGAATCCAGTGAGGGTCTGACCCCTGGTGATGGAGCAACAGGGGTGAAACTCTGTTTAACTTGGACGCACACTCTCAAGCGGACAGGAGACATGGGATAAAAGGTGATGTGCTGAGATTTACAAGAGTGCACAGCAGATTCTTGGCTGACAGAACTCAAAGTAACCAGCGCAAAATATCCCCACAGTTGATTCTGAGACTAAGATCCCAGCTGCCAAATTTGAGGTAGCAGAGGCAACGTTCTGTGAGGGATAGGGCTACGAATGATGGCACACGCTGAGTCTCAGGGATCTGGAGTGCATTGTGGGATGTGGTGGGTCGAATCAAGAGAGCAAACCAAAATGTGTACCAATGATAAAGCATCAAAACTGGTCACGTGGTTGAGATTACCGATATGTCCCATGGCCACACCCAGTGCGTCTGCAGGACCAGGGACCAATTGGGCATTTTGCCAATAGAGCACGTGTGGGGCTGAATCAGAGATATCGTTCATCTGGTCTGAGGGATCCAGGGGACCTTGGTTTTGAAATCAGAATGAAAAGACTTATGAACTGCTACATTCATAACCTGGGCTGGGATTATGGTTTGGTTTGAGGCACAGGATACGCAACAGCTGTGTGGTTGCCTTCGTGCACCCGTGCCACAAGGATGAGAGGACAAGGAAGAGTGGTCCAAGTCCACAGCATTAGAAGAGGAAGCATTACCTACAGCATTATCTCCCTAAAGCGGATGCTACATTTTGGATGGCACCAGCACGGTACGGCACCGAGGACACCAAGGTAGGTCTGCGGGATCATTCCATCAGGCCCTGATATGTGACATCCACAGATATGCTTCCACTGGTGTTTCTGTAGACAGAGAAGCTCTGAGAAGATCTGCTTTCATTGGGACATTCCCGTGGAACTACAAAGCACAAGCGCACTCTCAGTTTGCTGTTTTGGAAACACTCCAAAATGACATAGAGCAGAATGCAGAGCTGAGAACCTTTAGAAGCTTCATTTCCACAAGAGGAAGTGTCCTGCGCACTTTCAGAATTGTGAGATAAGCATTATCAAAATGATGTTATGCAAATCGAAATAGTATTGGTTTTTCATCAAAACTAATGCAACAACAGCAATTGGAGATATACCAGACAACACACACAGGAACACGATATGGCATCAATGTCTAGGAGAAATTGTCCGCACAGAAATCCCATGGAATTGCGTAGAGCCAAAAGTCTAAAATTTTCACTTAACAAAGCCCTAGAAGTCCACATTACATACCTGATATTACCTGAGCAGTAGAGGTGAAGAAGTACAGTAAAAGAAACAGGAAGTACCATTTTCAGTTCCAAAGATATTGAAGGCCCAAAAGATAAGCTTTCAAACAACTAGACTGCAAAACGCTATCCAGACCATGTGTTGAAAATGGAGGTCAGGAAATCACTGAAAAACAACAGTGTCTCAGAATCACATAAGGCAGAATACCGGAAAAGGGGAAGAGAAAGTCTAAAGACGAGCCAAAAAATATCAGGAAACTCGATGGATGTGATAATATCAGGGATAAAATTTAGTCGTAAGCAGACTAGATAATGCAGAGGGACGCGTGAATGACTGTGAAGACATGGGATCAGAAAAACCTCGGTCAGAAGCAGACATAGGAAAGCAAGTGCAAAGCAATGTAAACATTGCTGTTGAACCCTGGGTTAAGACAGGGCATGAAAGACTAGAATTCATAAGGGTCCCAGATGGAAAAGCAAGAGATAAGGAAACAAAAAATGTCTGAAAATTTATCTGTAGAAAAATCAGACAGAAACTTCATGAAAGTCAAGAAAGAATCATGTATGCGAATTCAGGAATTACACAGCATCCAAAGGAGGTGGAATCCCAATAGACCTACCAGCAGCTGTATGATTCAAATCAACAAAGTTCACGAATATCCGAGTGATTTAAAATGCACCTGGAGGAAACAACATAGTCACAAGGGAACCTCAAGAGGGGATTCAGCTGATATCTCGGCAGCAATATTGCAGGAGAGGGAGGAGTGCCAGGACACAGACCATATCCTGAATGGCCAAATGCTGCCACCTAGGGGAGCCTATGCCACATGACCGCCATTCCTAATAACGGCAGAGCTAGAAAATTCAACAAAGCGGCAAATCTTAAAAGAATTCAGCAGTTCAAAACTTATCCTACAAGAATGGTTGAGAAATCTACCCTGAATAGAAAAGCAGCAAGATGAAATGGAAAGAAGAAACCATTTTTGGAAATGCAAGAAGAGCATGAGTGGCAAAGAAGAAACAAGAAGAAGGCAAGGAGGACATCAAAACCCTAAAGATGGGAGAGGTAAGCAGGAAATCATAGGTGATTGGAAGCACTCTCTTAAGTGAATCAGCTTATTTGACTCTCTGTTTCAAGCTTAAGGAGAGATGCATGGCCTGTCGTGTTTGCAATACAAGCGAGAAGCAGACCAACAAAAAATCATACCAACAAAGAAACACCAAAATGGTACGGTTGGCTGATATTTACCAAGGGAACCATGATTATTCAAAAGAAAATACTTAAGGTGATGTCAAGGATCATTCAGCATGCATCGACCCATTATCGCGGCTTGCATGTACTCAGCACACTTGTATTCGGAGGCGTGCATTCATATTCGTAAATTTTGATTCATAAGAACATATCGTGACCTAACCCTAATGCCGATTTGGAATCAAATGGATTCCTAGTCCGTGATGTAGACTTGTATGTCTTCCAAAAGGATGAAGGAATGCCATAATCGAGGCTACGTAGAGAAGAATTGTAAGAAGCCTATAACAAAGGAAAATAGCTCTGCCAAAGTGTACTAAGAGCAAAAGAGACTGACAGCAAAGTGCACATTCGGGTTGGTTTCATTTCTTGGAATTTCAGCCCCCATGAAACCAATGGATCCATGTCCTGAGAGTGCGGGTGTTTCGGCAGAAATCAGGTGACGCATCTGTATTCCGGGTGTACGGATATTATAGGAACATAAGTCTCCTTTATTGGGTCTCTGTGTACTGTGAACTGTTAGAAAGTTTAAAGACGTGTGAAACCATCAACTGAAAAGGGACACATTTCCCTCCATTGTTACGGTGCATAGAGCTCTGAACAAAAGGAAAGAGGGAAGAAGAAAGGCCCATGGGACGCTAGTGGGTAGAATCACATTTACCTTAGGAACCTCTCGTCGGATGCAGCCCCTCCCCCAACACTGACAAGATGCAGCAGCCATTGGTGATTTCAGTTACCGGTTGGATTCCAGGTGGAATGTTGGTGTGTACCGCGAGGCTTGTTGTGGCTGTTGGATCCTAGGTAACCGGGCAGAGTTCTGTGGGTGGATCAGTGTGATGGAGGGGCTGCCGCCCTCTGTGGAGCTTGGCTTAAGTGTTTGGTCCGGGAAGCTGTGTAAGTTCGAGATACTGCTGCTGCCCAAAGACCTGAGTTCACAGGTCAGTTTCCAGAAACTGAAAGGGCAGACAGTGGAAGATCTGCCTGTCATCAGCTTACTGGTCAGGCTCCAAGGTACATTCAGACTTGCCCAGTCCTGGTGAAGTCGACTTTAGGGGAGACACGAAGACAAGCTGGCCGAAAAGCTGGCTGCACGGATTGAGGAGAGATGCGAACAGATGGATGAGAGATGTTCTGCTACAATGGAGAATACTGGCGTGGAGACAGCTGTAGAGGATACCAGGCTCAAAAGACATTCATGAGACATATTGAACCTCGCTGATACTGGCAGAAACATACGGAGTGCCAACGTGGACTTGAGGAAGTTCCTCAATTCTCTTCTCCAAGAATGGGTCCAACGTTTCTGACGTCTGAAAGAGAAGAGATGGCAGAGATGATCAAAACGCTCCTGTTCTTGGAAGTGGTCGTGAGAATCCACACGTCCCAAGGGGCATTCCCAAGCCTTTCAGACCAGAATTCACCATGCCCAGGTAAAACTTTTCCCAGGTTGGGCCTTGCTAGCAAGCACTTGCCCTTCCATCCCCTCCACTCAGGCATCCATTTTGAAGGATCAGTACCTGAGCTGCAATGAAGCCATTACGAGAAGAGCAAGCCCCTCCTAGAATCAGTGTTCCTCCAGCTTCACAATCTGTGAACAACAGTGAACTCCTTAAAAGTCAAATAGTCTCGGCTGAAATAGATAGGAATTGAATACTTAGCTCAAACCTAGAAACGATGGCCTTCCGCTAGATTCAGCAAATGTTGTTTTTATGTCTTCCCTGGGGTAAAGGGAGTGTTGTAAGTGAGGGGAATCTTTGACTGAACTTGAATCTGTATTAGGCCTCAGTTTTTCCAGACAGTATAGGTAAATAGTACAAGTCAGAAAGTGAACTGTACTGTAAAAGTCGCCAATGACATTAAAGACACAGCTTATGTGGATCGTCTTTCACTTGACTCAATCCCCCGTGGGCACTATATCATGCGGGTGCAACATGGTTGCGTTTAATGACTTTACCAAACATGATCGGATGATTAAGCGTTCTCATCACTGATAGAAGAACACTTGGTTCTCAATAGACTACCATAGCTGAGGCAGGGTTCTCATAGCTCTAATGCCTCAAGGTGCTTTTGGATTCAAACCTAAATGTATATATTTGTTTTGTTTTCTCTAGTAATTTCCTAGAGAGGGATGTTACTCCTTGAAATGCCAACATTGGCCAGTAGGTGTCATTGGGAGTAAAGGGCATCACATGCAGAAGTATATCCAAGGTTGGGGGTTATTTCATATTTTAAATAGTTATTTCATGGTTCCTGTTGTGTTCGGAGGCTTCAACCGTTAAGAGCTGACATGACCCCTTGAACAGTTTGGACTGCTAGTTTGCATTCTATCTGTCTAGCTTTTCCGTAGAGCTGACACAATGTTACCAAAATTGACAAGTCTGGCTTCTAGGTCGATTTAGTGTGTTTCAAAAATTAACTCCATTTTCGTATAACTCCCAAAACATGTAAATGAGTTCTGTTAAACTTCTTAAAGACTGCAAATGGGATATCAACACAATGTCAAAATAGTTGTCTTCGGACAATCCCTCCCACCACGGCTGTATAGAAACAAAGAGCTAAGCAAATATCACATTTCTGTGAAATGTATCTGGATAGTGTTGATTCATCGATGCCCAGTTGGCAGAGAAGAAGTGCAACCTGCACTCACTCGCTCCCATGTACAGAGCAATGGAAACATCCACTCACCCAGCCCTTAGCATAGGACACTGGCCGAAGAGAGGTCTGTTACTCCCAAAGACAGGATGAGGCCTCAGGACACCTGGAAGCAGGAGAAGGCAAAGCAGGGAATGGAAACCAGTGCAGGTTCGGACCCCTGGTGATGGAGCAACAAGGGTGAAACTCTGTTTAACTTGGACGCACACTCTCAAGCGGACAGGAGACATGGGTTTGAAGGTGATGTGCTGAGATTTACAAGAGTGCACAGCAGATGCTTGGCTGAGAGAACTCAAAGAAACCAGCGCAAAATATCCCCACAGTTAATTCTGAGACCAAGATCCCAGCTGCCAAATTTGAGGTAGCAGAGGCAATGGTCAGTGAGGCATAGAGCTACGGATGATGGCACACGCTGAGTCTCAGGGATCTGGAGTGCGTTGTGGGATGTGGTGGGTCGAATCAAGAGAGCAAACTGAACTGTGTACAAATGATAAAGCAAGCATACTGGTCGCGCGATTGAGATTACCGATATGTCCCATGGCCACACCCAGTGCGTCTGCAGGACCAGGGACCAATTGGGCATTTTGCCAATAGAGCACGTGTGGGGCTGAATCAGAGCTATCGTGCATCTGGTTTGAGTGGTCCAAGGGGCCTTGGTTTTGAAATCAGAATGAAAAGCCTTATGATCTGCTACATTCATAACCTGGGCTGGGATTATGGTTTGGTTTGAGGCACAGGATGCGCAACACCTCTGTGATTGCTTTCGTGAACACGTGCCACAATGATGAGAGGACAAGGAAGAGTGGTCCAAGACCACAGCATGAGAAGAGGAATCATTTCCTTCAGCACTACCTTCCAAAATCAGATGCTACATTTTGGATGGCACCAGCACGGTATGGCACCGAGGACAACAAGGTAGGTCTGCGGGATCATTCCAGCAGGCCCTGATATGTGACATCCATAGATATGCTTCCACTGGTGTTTCTGTAGACAGAGAAGCTCTGAGAAGATCTGCTTTCATTATGACATTCCCGAGGCACTACAAATCACAAGCGCACTCTCAGTTTGCTGTTTTGGAAACACTCCAAAATGACATAGAGCAGAATGCAGAGCTGAGAACCTTTAGAAGCTTCATTTCCACAAGAGGAAGTGTCCTGCGCACTTTCAGAATTGTGAGATAAACATTATCAAAATGAAGTTATACTAATCGAAATAGGATGGGTTTTTCATCAAAACTAATGCAACACCAGCAATAGGAGATATACCAGACAACACACACAGGAACACGATATGGCATCAATGTCTAGGAGAAATTTTCCTCACAGAAATCCCATGGAATTGCGTAGAGCCAAGAGTCTAAAATTTCCACTTAACCAAGCCCTAGAAGTCTACATTAGATACCTGATATTACCTGACCTGTAGAGATGAAGAAGAACAGTAAAAGAAACAGGAAGTACCATTTTCAGTTCCAAAGATATTGAAGGCCCAAAAGATAAGCTTTTAAACAACTAGACTGCAAAACGCTATCCAGGCCAAGTGTTGAAATTGGAGGTCAGGGAAACACTGAAAAACAACAGTGTCTCAGAATCACAAAAGGCAGAATACCGGAAAAGGGGAAGAGAAACTCTAAACACGAGCCAAAAAATATCAGGAAACTCAATGGATGTGATAATATCAGGGTAAAATTTAGTCAAAAGCAGACTAGATAATGCAGAGGGACGCGTGAATGACTGTGAAGACAGGGGAACAGAAAAACCTCGGTCAGAAGCAGACATAGGAAAGCAAGTGCAAACCAATGTAAACATTGCTGTAGAACCATGGGTTAAGAAAGGGCATGAAAGACTAGAATTCATAAGAGTCCCAGATGGAAAAGCAAGAGATAAAGAAACAAAAAATGTCTGAAAATTTATCTGTAGAAAAATCAGATTGAACTTGCTGAAAGCCAAGAAAGTATCATCTATGCGAATTCAGGAATTTCACAGCATCCAAAGGAGGTGGAATCCCAATAGACATACCAGCAGCTGTATGATTGAAATCAACAGAGTTCACGAATATCCCAGTGATTTAAATTGCACCTGGAGGATACAACATAGTCACAAGGGAACCTCCAGAGAGGTTTCAGCTGATATCTCGACAGCAATATTGCAGGACAGGGAGGAGTGTCAGGACACAGACCATAACCTGAATGGCCAAATGCTGCCACCTAGGGTAGCCTATGCCACATGACCGCCATTTCTAATAACTGCAGATCTAGTGAATTTCACAGACTGGCAATTCTTAAAAGAATTCAGCAGTTTAAAATTTATCCTGAAAGAATGGTTGAGAAATCTACCCTGAATAGAAATGCAGCAAGAAGAAATGGAAAGAAGAACCATTATTGGAAATGCAAGAAGAGCATGAGTGGCAAAGAAGCAATAAGAAAAAGGCAAGTAGGACATCAAAACCCTAAATATGGGAGAGGTAAGCAGGAAATTATAGGTGATTGGAAGCACTCTCTTAAGTTAACCAGCTTATTTGACTCTCTGTTTGAAGAGAAAGGGGAGATGCATGGCCTCACTTGTTTGCGAAAAAAGCTAGAAGCCGACCAACAAAGAATCAAACCTAAAAACAAGCACCAAAATGGTACGGTTGGCTGACATTTACCACGGGAAACATGACTATTCAAAAGAAAATTGTTAAGGTGATGTCAAGGATCATTCAGCATGCATCGACCCAGTATCGTGGCTTGCATGTACTCAGCACACTTGTATTCGGAAATCAGAGGCGTGCATTCATATTAGTAAATTTTGATTCATAAGAGCATATTGTGACCTAACCCTAATGCCGATTAGGAATCAAATGGATTCGTAATCCGTGATGTAGACTTGTATGTCTTCCAACAGGATGAAGGAATGCCATATTCTACGCTACGTAGAGAAGAATTGTAAGAAGTCTATAACAAAGGCAAGTAGCTCTGCCAAAGTGTACTAAGAGCAAAAGAGACCGAGAGTAAAGTGCACATTGGGGTTGGTTTCATTTCTTGGAATTTCAGCCCCCAGGAAAAAAATGGATCCATGTCCTGAGAGTGCGGGTGTTTCAGCAGAAATCAGGCGACACATATGTATTCCGGGTGTACGGATATTATAGGAACATAAGTCTCCTTTAGTGGGTCTCTGTGTACTGTGAACTGTTAGAAAGTTTAAAGACGTGTGAAACCATCAACTGAAAAGGGACACACTTCCCTCCATTGGTACTGTGCATAGAGCTCTGAACAAAAGGAAAGAGGGAAGAAGAAAGGCCCATGGGACGCTAGTGGGTAGAATCACATTTACCTTAGGAACTTCCCGTCGGATGCAGCCCCTCCCCCAACACTGACAAGATGCAGCAGCCATTGGGGATGGCAGTTAGCGGTTGGATTCCAGGTGGAATGTTGGTGTGTACCGCAAGGTTTGTTGTGTCTGTTGGATCCTAGGTAACCGGGCAGAGTTCTGTGGGTGGATCAGTGTGATGGAGGAGCTGCCGCCTTCTGTGGAGCTTGGCTTAGGTGTTTGGTCCGGGAAGCTGTGTAAGTTCGAGATACTGATGCTGCCCAAAGACCTGAGTTCACAGGTCAGTTTCCAGAACCTGAAAGGGCAGACAGTGGAAGATCTGCCTGTCATCAGCTTACTGGTGAGAGTCCGAGGTACTTTCAGACTTGCCCAGTCCTGGTGAAGTCGACTTTAGGGGAGACACGAAGACAAGCTGGCCGAAAAGCTGGCTGAACGGATTGAGGAGAGATGCGAACACATGGATGAGAGATGTTCTGCTACAATGGAGAATACTGGCGTGGAGACAGCTGTAGAGGATACCAGGCTCAAAAGACATTCATGAGACATATTGAAACTCACTGATACAGGCAGAAACATACGGAGTGCCAACGTGGACTTGAGGAAGTTCCTCAATTCTCTTCTCCAAGAACGGGTCCAAGGTCCCTGACGTCTGCAAGAGAAGAGATGGCAGAGATGATCAAAACGCTCCTGTTGTTGGAAGAGGTCATGGGAATCCACACTTCCCAAGGGGCCTTCCCAAGCCATTCAGACCAGAATTCACCAAGCCCAGGTAAGCCATTTCCCAGGTTTGGGCCTAGCTAGCAAGCACTTGCCTTCCCTCCCCTCCACACAGGCATCCATTTTGAAGGATCAGTAGCTGAGCTGCAATGAAGCCATTACGAGTAAAACAAGCCCCTCCTAGAATCAGAGTTCCTCCAGCTTCACACTCTGTGAAAAACAGTGAACTCCTTAAAGGTCCAATAAACTTGGCTGAAATAGATAGGAATTGAATACTTAGCTCACACCTAGAAACGATGTCCTTCCGCTAGATTCAGCAAATGTTGTGTTTATGTCTTCCCTGGGGTGAAGGGAGTGTGGTAAGTGAGGGGAATCTTTGACTGAACTTGAATCTGTATTAGGCCTCAGTTTTTCAAGACAGTAATAATAGTAAATAGGTAAATAGTACAAGTCAGAAAGAGAACTGTACTGTAAAAGTCGCCAATGATATTAAAGACACAGCTTATATGGATCGTCTTTCATTTGAGTCAAGCCCCCGGGGGCACTATATCATGCGGGTGCAGAATTGGTTGCGTTAAATGGCTTTACCCAACATGATCGGATGATTAAGCGTTCTCATCACTGATAGAAGAACACCTGGTTCTCCATAGACCAGCATAATTGAAGCAGGGTTCTCCTAGCTAGAATGCCTCTAGGTGCTTTTGGATTCAAACCTAAATGTATATATTTGGTTTTTTCCTCTTGTATTTTCCTACAGAGGGATGTTACACCTTGAAATGCCAATATTGGCCAGTAGGTTTCATTGGGAGTAAAGGGCACGAATGCACAAGTGTATCCAAGTTTGGGGGTTATTTCAAGTTTCCAATAGTTATTTCATGGTTCCTGTTGGTTTCGGAGGCTTTAACCGTAAAGAGCCGACATGAACCCTTTAAAAGTTTGGACTGCCAATTTGCATTCTATCTGTCTAGGTTTTCCGTCGAACTGACAAAATGTTACCAAAATTGACAAGTCTGGCTACTAGGTCGATTGAGTGTGTTTCAAAAAATAACTTCATTTTCGTATAACTCCCAAAACATGTAAATGAATTCTTTTAAACTTCTTAAAGACTGCAAATGAGATATCAACACAATGTCAAAACAGGTGTATTCGGACCATCCCTCTCACCACGGCTGTATAGAAACAAAGAGCTAAGCAAATATCACAGTTCTGTGAAATGTATCTGGATATTGTTGATTCATCGATGCCCAGTTGGCAGAGAAGAAATGCAACCTGCACTCACTCGCTCCCATGAACACAGCAATGGAAACATCCACTCACCCAGCGCTTGGCACAGGACACTTTCCGAAGAGAGGTCTGTTACTTCCAAAGACAGGATGAGGCCTCAGGACACCTGGAAGCAGGAGAAAGCAAAGAAGGAAATGGAATCCAGTGAGGGTCTGACCCCTGGTGATGGAGCAACAGGGGTGAAACTCTGTTTAACTTGGACGCACACTCTCAAGCGGACAGGAGACATGGGATAAAAGGTGATGTGCTGAGATTTACAAGAGTGCACAGCAGATTCTTGGCTGACAGAACTCAAAGTAACCAGCGCAAAATATCCCCACAGTTGATTCTGAGACTAAGATCCCAGCTGCCAAATTTGAGGTAGCAGAGGCAACGTTCTGTGAGGGATAGGGCTACGAATGATGGCACACGCTGAGTCTCAGGGATCTGGAGTGCATTGTGGGATGTGGTGGGTCGAATCAAGAGAGCAAACCAAAATGTGTACCAATGATAAAGCATCAAAACTGGTCACGTGGTTGAGATTACCGATATGTCCCATGGCCACACCCAGTGCGTCTGCAGGACCAGGGACCAATTGGGCATTTTGCCAATAGAGCACGTGTGGGGCTGAATCAGAGATATCGTTCATCTGGTCTGAGGGATCCAGGGGACCTTGGTTTTGAAATCAGAATGAAAAGACTTATGAACTGCTACATTCATAACCTGGGCTGGGATTATGGTTTGGTTTGAGGCACAGGATACGCAACAGCTGTGTGGTTGCCTTCGTGCACCCGTGCCACAAGGATGAGAGGACAAGGAAGAGTGGTCCAAGTCCACAGCATTAGAAGAGGAAGCATTACCTACAGCATTATCTCCCTAAAGCGGATGCTACATTTTGGATGGCACCAGCACGGTACGGCACCGAGGACACCAAGGTAGGTCTGCGGGATCATTCCATCAGGCCCTGATATGTGACATCCACAGATATGCTTCCACTGGTGTTTCTGTAGACAGAGAAGCTCTGAGAAGATCTGCTTTCATTGGGACATTCCCGTGGAACTACAAAGCACAAGCGCACTCTCAGTTTGCTGTTTTGGAAACACTCCAAAATGACATAGAGCAGAATGCAGAGCTGAGAACCTTTAGAAGCTTCATTTCCACAAGAGGAAGTGTCCTGCGCACTTTCAGAATTGTGAGATAAGCATTATCAAAATGATGTTATGCAAATCGAAATAGTATTGGTTTTTCATCAAAACTAATGCAACAACAGCAATTGGAGATATACCAGACAACACACACAGGAACACGATATGGCATCAATGTCTAGGAGAAATTGTCCGCACAGAAATCCCATGGAATTGCGTAGAGCCAAAAGTCTAAAATTTTCACTTAACAAAGCCCTAGAAGTCCACATTACATACCTGATATTACCTGAGCAGTAGAGGTGAAGAAGTACAGTAAAAGAAACAGGAAGTACCATTTTCAGTTCCAAAGATATTGAAGGCCCAAAAGATAAGCTTTCAAACAACTAGACTGCAAAACGCTATCCAGACCATGTGTTGAAAATGGAGGTCAGGAAATCACTGAAAAACAACAGTGTCTCAGAATCACATAAGGCAGAATACCGGAAAAGGGGAAGAGAAAGTCTAAAGACGAGCCAAAAAATATCAGGAAACTCGATGGATGTGATAATATCAGGGATAAAATTTAGTCGTAAGCAGACTAGATAATGCAGAGGGACGCGTGAATGACTGTGAAGACATGGGATCAGAAAAACCTCGGTCAGAAGCAGACATAGGAAAGCAAGTGCAAAGCAATGTAAACATTGCTGTTGAACCCTGGGTTAAGACAGGGCATGAAAGACTAGAATTCATAAGGGTCCCAGATGGAAAAGCAAGAGATAAGGAAACAAAAAATGTCTGAAAATTTATCTGTAGAAAAATCAGACAGAAACTTCATGAAAGTCAAGAAAGAATCATGTATGCGAATTCAGGAATTACACAGCATCCAAAGGAGGTGGAATCCCAATAGACCTACCAGCAGCTGTATGATTCAAATCAACAAAGTTCACGAATATCCGAGTGATTTAAAATGCACCTGGAGGAAACAACATAGTCACAAGGGAACCTCAAGAGGGGATTCAGCTGATATCTCGGCAGCAATATTGCAGGAGAGGGAGGAGTGCCAGGACACAGACCATATCCTGAATGGCCAAATGCTGCCACCTAGGGGAGCCTATGCCACATGACCGCCATTCCTAATAACGGCAGAGCTAGAAAATTCAACAAAGCGGCAAATCTTAAAAGAATTCAGCAGTTCAAAACTTATCCTACAAGAATGGTTGAGAAATCTACCCTGAATAGAAAAGCAGCAAGATGAAATGGAAAGAAGAAACCATTTTTGGAAATGCAAGAAGAGCATGAGTGGCAAAGAAGAAACAAGAAGAAGGCAAGGAGGACATCAAAACCCTAAAGATGGGAGAGGTAAGCAGGAAATCATAGGTGATTGGAAGCACTCTCTTAAGTGAATCAGCTTATTTGACTCTCTGTTTCAAGCTTAAGGAGAGATGCATGGCCTGTCGTGTTTGCAATACAAGCGAGAAGCAGACCAACAAAAAATCATACCAACAAAGAAACACCAAAATGGTACGGTTGGCTGATATTTACCAAGGGAACCATGATTATTCAAAAGAAAATACTTAAGGTGATGTCAAGGATCATTCAGCATGCATCGACCCATTATCGCGGCTTGCATGTACTCAGCACACTTGTATTCGGAGGCGTGCATTCATATTCGTAAATTTTGATTCATAAGAACATATCGTGACCTAACCCTAATGCCGATTTGGAATCAAATGGATTCCTAGTCCGTGATGTAGACTTGTATGTCTTCCAAAAGGATGAAGGAATGCCATAATCGAGGCTACGTAGAGAAGAATTGTAAGAAGCCTATAACAAAGGAAAATAGCTCTGCCAAAGTGTACTAAGAGCAAAAGAGACTGACAGCAAAGTGCACATTCGGGTTGGTTTCATTTCTTGGAATTTCAGCCCCCATGAAACCAATGGATCCATGTCCTGAGAGTGCGGGTGTTTCGGCAGAAATCAGGTGACGCATCTGTATTCCGGGTGTACGGATATTATAGGAACATAAGTCTCCTTTATTGGGTCTCTGTGTACTGTGAACTGTTAGAAAGTTTAAAGACGTGTGAAACCATCAACTGAAAAGGGACACATTTCCCTCCATTGTTACGGTGCATAGAGCTCTGAACAAAAGGAAAGAGGGAAGAAGAAAGGCCCATGGGACGCTAGTGGGTAGAATCACATTTACCTTAGGAACCTCTCGTCGGATGCAGCCCCTCCCCCAACACTGACAAGATGCAGCAGCCATTGGTGATTTCAGTTACCGGTTGGATTCCAGGTGGAATGTTGGTGTGTACCGCGAGGCTTGTTGTGGCTGTTGGATCCTAGGTAACCGGGCAGAGTTCTGTGGGTGGATCAGTGTGATGGAGGGGCTGCCGCCCTCTGTGGAGCTTGGCTTAAGTGTTTGGTCCGGGAAGCTGTGTAAGTTCGAGATACTGCTGCTGCCCAAAGACCTGAGTTCACAGGTCAGTTTCCAGAAACTGAAAGGGCAGACAGTGGAAGATCTGCCTGTCATCAGCTTACTGGTCAGGCTCCAAGGTACATTCAGACTTGCCCAGTCCTGGTGAAGTCGACTTTAGGGGAGACACGAAGACAAGCTGGCCGAAAAGCTGGCTGCACGGATTGAGGAGAGATGCGAACAGATGGATGAGAGATGTTCTGCTACAATGGAGAATACTGGCGTGGAGACAGCTGTAGAGGATACCAGGCTCAAAAGACATTCATGAGACATATTGAACCTCGCTGATACTGGCAGAAACATACGGAGTGCCAACGTGGACTTGAGGAAGTTCCTCAATTCTCTTCTCCAAGAATGGGTCCAACGTTTCTGACGTCTGAAAGAGAAGAGATGGCAGAGATGATCAAAACGCTCCTGTTCTTGGAAGTGGTCGTGAGAATCCACACGTCCCAAGGGGCATTCCCAAGCCTTTCAGACCAGAATTCACCATGCCCAGGTAAAACTTTTCCCAGGTTGGGCCTTGCTAGCAAGCACTTGCCCTTCCATCCCCTCCACTCAGGCATCCATTTTGAAGGATCAGTACCTGAGCTGCAATGAAGCCATTACGAGAAGAGCAAGCCCCTCCTAGAATCAGTGTTCCTCCAGCTTCACAATCTGTGAACAACAGTGAACTCCTTAAAGGTCAAATAGTCTCGGCTGAAATAGATAGGAATTGAATACTTAGCTCAAACCTAGAAACGATGGCCTTCCGCTAGATTCAGCAAATGTTGTTTTTATGTCTTCCCTGGGGTAAAGGGAGTGTTGTAAGTGAGGGGAATCTTTGACTGAACTTGAATCTGTATTAGGCCTCAGTTTTTCCAGACAGTATAGGTAAATAGTACAAGTCAGAAAGTGAACTGTACTGTAAAAGTCGCCAATGACATTAAAGACACAGCTTATGTGGATCGTCTTTCACTTGACTCAATCCCCCGTGGGCACTATATCATGCGGGTGCAACATGGTTGCGTTTAATGACTTTACCAAACATGATCGGATGATTAAGCGTTCTCATCACTGATAGAAGAACACTTGGTTCTCAATAGACTACCATAGCTGAGGCAGGGTTCTCATAGCTCTAATGCCTCAAGGTGCTTTTGGATTCAAACCTAAATGTATATATTTGTTTTGTTTTCTCTAGTAATTTCCTAGAGAGGGATGTTACTCCTTGAAATGCCAACATTGGCCAGTAGGTGTCATTGGGAGTAAAGGGCATCACATGCAGAAGTATATCCAAGGTTGGGGGTTATTTCATATTTTAAATAGTTATTTCATGGTTCCTGTTGTGTTCGGAGGCTTCAACCGTTAAGAGCTGACATGACCCCTTGAACAGTTTGGACTGCTAGTTTGCATTCTATCTGTCTAGCTTTTCCGTAGAGCTGACACAATGTTACCAAAATTGACAAGTCTGGCTTCTAGGTCGATTTAGTGTGTTTCAAAAATTAACTCCATTTTCGTATAACTCCCAAAACATGTAAATGAGTTCTGTTAAACTTCTTAAAGACTGCAAATGGGATATCAACACAATGTCAAAATAGTTGTCTTCGGACAATCCCTCCCACCACGGCTGTATAGAAACAAAGAGCTAAGCAAATATCACATTTCTGTGAAATGTATCTGGATAGTGTTGATTCATCGATGCCCAGTTGGCAGAGAAGAAGTGCAACCTGCACTCACTCGCTCCCATGTACAGAGCAATGGAAACATCCACTCACCCAGCCCTTAGCATAGGACACTGGCCGAAGAGAGGTCTGTTACTCCCAAAGACAGGATGAGGCCTCAGGACACCTGGAAGCAGGAGAAGGCAAAGCAGGGAATGGAAACCAGTGCAGGTTCGGACCCCTGGTGATGGAGCAACAAGGGTGAAACTCTGTTTAACTTGGACGCACACTCTCAAGCGGACAGGAGACATGGGTTTGAAGGTGATGTGCTGAGATTTACAAGAGTGCACAGCAGATGCTTGGCTGAGAGAACTCAAAGAAACCAGCGCAAAATATCCCCACAGTTAATTCTGAGACCAAGATCCCAGCTGCCAAATTTGAGGTAGCAGAGGCAATGGTCAGTGAGGCATAGAGCTACGGATGATGGCACACGCTGAGTCTCAGGGATCTGGAGTGCGTTGTGGGATGTGGTGGGTCGAATCAAGAGAGCAAACCGAACTGTGTACAAATGATAAAGCAAGCATACTGGTCGCGCGGTTGAGATTACCGATATGTCCCATGGCCACACCCAGTGCGTCTGCAGGACCAGGGACCAATTGGGCATTTTGCCAATAGAGCACGTGTGGGGCTGAATCAGAGCTATCGTGCATCTGGTTTGAGTGGTCCAAGGGGCCTTGGTTTTGAAATCAGAATGAAAAGCCTTATGATCTGCTACATTCATAACCTGGGCTGGGATTATGGTTTGGTTTGAGGCACAGGATGCGCAACACCTCTGTGATTGCTTTCGTGAACACGTGCCACAATGATGAGAGGACAAGGAAGAGTGGTCCAAGACCACAGCATGAGAAGAGGAATCATTTCCTTCAGCACTACCTTCCAAAATCAGATGCTACATTTTGGATGGCACCAGCACGGTATGGCACCGAGGACAACAAGGTAGGTCTGCGGGATCATTCCAGCAGGCCCTGATATGTGACATCCATAGATATGCTTCCACTGGTGTTTCTGTAGACAGAGAAGCTCTGAGAAGATCTGCTTTCATTATGACATTCCCGAGGCACTACAAATCACAAGCGCACTCTCAGTTTGCTGTTTTGGAAACACTCCAAAATGACATAGAGCAGAATGCAGAGCTGAGAACCTTTAGAAGCTTCATTTCCACAAGAGGAAGTGTCCTGCGCACTTTCAGAATTGTGAGATAAACATTATCAAAATGAAGTTATACTAATCGAAATAGGATGGGTTTTTCATCAAAACTAATGCAACACCAGCAATAGGAGATATACCAGACAACACACACAGGAACACGATATGGCATCAATGTCTAGGAGAAATTTTCCTCACAGAAATCCCATGGAATTGCGTAGAGCCAAGAGTCTAAAATTTCCACTTAACCAAGCCCTAGAAGTCTACATTAGATACCTGATATTACCTGACCTGTAGAGATGAAGAAGAACAGTAAAAGAAACAGGAAGTACCATTTTCAGTTCCAAAGATATTGAAGGCCCAAAAGATAAGCTTTTAAACAACTAGACTGCAAAACGCTATCCAGGCCAAGTGTTGAAATTGGAGGTCAGGGAAACACTGAAAAACAACAGTGTCTCAGAATCACAAAAGGCAGAATACCGGAAAAGGGGAAGAGAAACTCTAAACACGAGCCAAAAAATATCAGGAAACTCAATGGATGTGATAATATCAGGGTAAAATTTAGTCAAAAGCAGACTAGATAATGCAGAGGGACGCGTGAATGACTGTGAAGACAGGGGAACAGAAAAACCTCGGTCAGAAGCAGACATAGGAAAGCAAGTGCAAACCAATGTAAACATTGCTGTAGAACCATGGGTTAAGAAAGGGCATGAAAGACTAGAATTCATAAGAGTCCCAGATGGAAAAGCAAGAGATAAAGAAACAAAAAATGTCTGAAAATTTATCTGTAGAAAAATCAGATTGAACTTGCTGAAAGCCAAGAAAGTATCATCTATGCGAATTCAGGAATTTCACAGCATCCAAAGGAGGTGGAATCCCAATAGACATACCAGCAGCTGTATGATTGAAATCAACAGAGTTCACGAATATCCCAGTGATTTAAATTGCACCTGGAGGATACAACATAGTCACAAGGGAACCTCCAGAGAGGTTTCAGCTGATATCTCGACAGCAATATTGCAGGACAGGGAGGAGTGTCAGGACACAGACCATAACCTGAATGGCCAAATGCTGCCACCTAGGGTAGCCTATGCCACATGACCGCCATTTCTAATAACTGCAGATCTAGTGAATTTCACAGACTGGCAATTCTTAAAAGAATTCAGCAGTTTAAAATTTATCCTGAAAGAATGGTTGAGAAATCTACCCTGAATAGAAATGCAGCAAGAAGAAATGGAAAGAAGAACCATTATTGGAAATGCAAGAAGAGCATGAGTGGCAAAGAAGCAATAAGAAAAAGGCAAGTAGGACATCAAAACCCTAAATATGGGAGAGGTAAGCAGGAAATTATAGGTGATTGGAAGCACTCTCTTAAGTTAACCAGCTTATTTGACTCTCTGTTTGAAGAGAAAGGGGAGATGCATGGCCTCACTTGTTTGCGAAAAAAGCTAGAAGCCGACCAACAAAGAATCAAACCTAAAAACAAGCACCAAAATGGTACGGTTGGCTGACATTTACCACGGGAAACATGACTATTCAAAAGAAAATTGTTAAGGTGATGTCAAGGATCATTCAGCATGCATCGACCCAGTATCGTGGCTTGCATGTACTCAGCACACTTGTATTCGGAAATCAGAGGCGTGCATTCATATTAGTAAATTTTGATTCATAAGAGCATATTGTGACCTAACCCTAATGCCGATTAGGAATCAAATGGATTCGTAATCCGTGATGTAGACTTGTATGTCTTCCAACAGGATGAAGGAATGCCATATTCTACGCTACGTAGAGAAGAATTGTAAGAAGTCTATAACAAAGGCAAGTAGCTCTGCCAAAGTGTACTAAGAGCAAAAGAGACCGAGAGTAAAGTGCACATTGGGGTTGGTTTCATTTCTTGGAATTTCAGCCCCCAGGAAAAAAATGGATCCATGTCCTGAGAGTGCGGGTGTTTCAGCAGAAATCAGGCGACACATATGTATTCCGGGTGTACGGATATTATAGGAACATAAGTCTCCTTTAGTGGGTCTCTGTGTACTGTGAACTGTTAGAAAGTTTAAAGACGTGTGAAACCATCAACTGAAAAGGGACACACTTCCCTCCATTGGTACTGTGCATAGAGCTCTGAACAAAAGGAAAGAGGGAAGAAGAAAGGCCCATGGGACGCTAGTGGGTAGAATCACATTTACCTTAGGAACTTCCCGTCGGATGCAGCCCCTCCCCCAACACTGACAAGATGCAGCAGCCATTGGGGATGGCAGTTAGCGGTTGGATTCCAGGTGGAATGTTGGTGTGTACCGCAAGGTTTGTTGTGTCTGTTGGATCCTAGGTAACCGGGCAGAGTTCTGTGGGTGGATCAGTGTGATGGAGGAGCTGCCGCCTTCTGTGGAGCTTGGCTTAGGTGTTTGGTCCGGGAAGCTGTGTAAGTTCGAGATACTGATGCTGCCCAAAGACCTGAGTTCACAGGTCAGTTTCCAGAACCTGAAAGGGCAGACAGTGGAAGATCTGCCTGTCATCAGCTTACTGGTGAGAGTCCGAGGTACTTTCAGACTTGCCCAGTCCTGGTGAAGTCGACTTTAGGGGAGACACGAAGACAAGCTGGCCGAAAAGCTGGCTGAACGGATTGAGGAGAGATGCGAACACATGGATGAGAGATGTTCTGCTACAATGGAGAATACTGGCGTGGAGACAGCTGTAGAGGATACCAGGCTCAAAAGACATTCATGAGACATATTGAAACTCACTGATACAGGCAGAAACATACGGAGTGCCAACGTGGACTTGAGGAAGTTCCTCAATTCTCTTCTCCAAGAACGGGTCCAAGGTCCCTGACGTCTGCAAGAGAAGAGATGGCAGAGATGATCAAAACGCTCCTGTTGTTGGAAGAGGTCATGGGAATCCACACTTCCCAAGGGGCCTTCCCAAGCCATTCAGACCAGAATTCACCAAGCCCAGGTAAGCCATTTCCCAGGTTTGGGCCTAGCTAGCAAGCACTTGCCTTCCCTCCCCTCCACACAGGCATCCATTTTGAAGGATCAGTAGCTGAGCTGCAATGAAGCCATTACGAGTAAAACAAGCCCCTCCTAGAATCAGAGTTCCTCCAGCTTCACACTCTGTGAAAAACAGTGAACTCCTTAAAGGTCCAATAAACTTGGCTGAAATAGATAGGAATTGAATACTTAGCTCACACCTAGAAACGATGTCCTTCCGCTAGATTCAGCAAATGTTGTGTTTATGTCTTCCCTGGGGTGAAGGGAGTGTGGTAAGTGAGGGGAATCTTTGACTGAACTTGAATCTGTATTAGGCCTCAGTTTTTCAAGACAGTAATAATAGTAAATAGGTAAATAGTACAAGTCAGAAAGAGAACTGTACTGTAAAAGTCGCCAATGATATTAAAGACACAGCTTATATGGATCGTCTTTCATTTGAGTCAAGCCCCCGGGGGCACTATATCATGCGGGTGCAGAATTGGTTGCGTTAAATGGCTTTACCCAACATGATCGGATGATTAAGCGTTCTCATCACTGATAGAAGAACACCTGGTTCTCCATAGACCAGCATAATTGAAGCAGGGTTCTCCTAGCTAGAATGCCTCTAGGTGCTTTTGGATTCAAACCTAAATGTATATATTTGGTTTTTTCCTCTTGTATTTTCCTACAGAGGGATGTTACACCTTGAAATGCCAATATTGGCCAGTAGGTTTCATTGGGAGTAAAGGGCACGAATGCACAAGTGTATCCAAGTTTGGGGGTTATTTCAAGTTTCCAATAGTTATTTCATGGTTCCTGTTGGTTTCGGAGGCTTTAACCGTAAAGAGCCGACATGAACCCTTTAAAAGTTTGGACTGCCAATTTGCATTCTATCTGTCTAGGTTTTCCGTCGAACTGACAAAATGTTACCAAAATTGACAAGTCTGGCTACTAGGTCGATTGAGTGTGTTTCAAAAAATAACTTCATTTTCGTATAACTCCCAAAACATGTAAATGAATTCTTTTAAACTTCTTAAAGACTGCAAATGAGATATCAACACAATGTCAAAACAGGTGTATTCGGACCATCCCTCTCACCACGGCTGTATAGAAACAAAGAGCTAAGCAAATATCACAGTTCTGTGAAATGTATCTGGATATTGTTGATTCATCGATGCCCAGTTGGCAGAGAAGAAATGCAACCTGCACTCACTCGCTCCCATGAACACAGCAATGGAAACATCCACTCACCCAGCGCTTGGCACAGGACACTTTCCGAAGAGAGGTCTGTTACTTCCAAAGACAGGATGAGGCCTCAGGACACCTGGAAGCAGGAGAAAGCAAAGAAGGAAATGGAATCCAGTGAGGGTCTGACCCCTGGTGATGGAGCAACAGGGGTGAAACTCTGTTTAACTTGGACGCACACTCTCAAGCGGACAGGAGACATGGGATAAAAGGTGATGTGCTGAGATTTACAAGAGTGCACAGCAGATTCTTGGCTGACAGAACTCAAAGTAACCAGCGCAAAATATCCCCACAGTTGATTCTGAGACTAAGATCCCAGCTGCCAAATTTGAGGTAGCAGAGGCAACGTTCTGTGAGGGATAGGGCTACGAATGATGGCACACGCTGAGTCTCAGGGATCTGGAGTGCATTGTGGGATGTGGTGGGTCGAATCAAGAGAGCAAACCAAAATGTGTACCAATGATAAAGCATCAAAACTGGTCACGTGGTTGAGATTACCGATATGTCCCATGGCCACACCCAGTGCGTCTGCAGGACCAGGGACCAATTGGGCATTTTGCCAATAGAGCACGTGTGGGGCTGAATCAGAGATATCGTTCATCTGGTCTGAGGGATCCAGGGGACCTTGGTTTTGAAATCAGAATGAAAAGACTTATGAACTGCTACATTCATAACCTGGGCTGGGATTATGGTTTGGTTTGAGGCACAGGATACGCAACAGCTGTGTGGTTGCCTTCGTGCACCCGTGCCACAAGGATGAGAGGACAAGGAAGAGTGGTCCAAGTCCACAGCATTAGAAGAGGAAGCATTACCTACAGCATTATCTCCCTAAAGCGGATGCTACATTTTGGATGGCACCAGCACGGTACGGCACCGAGGACACCAAGGTAGGTCTGCGGGATCATTCCATCAGGCCCTGATATGTGACATCCACAGATATGCTTCCACTGGTGTTTCTGTAGACAGAGAAGCTCTGAGAAGATCTGCTTTCATTGGGACATTCCCGTGGAACTACAAAGCACAAGCGCACTCTCAGTTTGCTGTTTTGGAAACACTCCAAAATGACATAGAGCAGAATGCAGAGCTGAGAACCTTTAGAAGCTTCATTTCCACAAGAGGAAGTGTCCTGCGCACTTTCAGAATTGTGAGATAAGCATTATCAAAATGATGTTATGCAAATCGAAATAGTATTGGTTTTTCATCAAAACTAATGCAACAACAGCAATTGGAGATATACCAGACAACACACACAGGAACACGATATGGCATCAATGTCTAGGAGAAATTGTCCGCACAGAAATCCCATGGAATTGCGTAGAGCCAAAAGTCTAAAATTTTCACTTAACAAAGCCCTAGAAGTCCACATTACATACCTGATATTACCTGAGCAGTAGAGGTGAAGAAGTACAGTAAAAGAAACAGGAAGTACCATTTTCAGTTCCAAAGATATTGAAGGCCCAAAAGATAAGCTTTCAAACAACTAGACTGCAAAACGCTATCCAGACCATGTGTTGAAAATGGAGGTCAGGAAATCACTGAAAAACAACAGTGTCTCAGAATCACATAAGGCAGAATACCGGAAAAGGGGAAGAGAAAGTCTAAAGACGAGCCAAAAAATATCAGGAAACTCGATGGATGTGATAATATCAGGGATAAAATTTAGTCGTAAGCAGACTAGATAATGCAGAGGGACGCGTGAATGACTGTGAAGACATGGGATCAGAAAAACCTCGGTCAGAAGCAGACATAGGAAAGCAAGTGCAAAGCAATGTAAACATTGCTGTTGAACCCTGGGTTAAGACAGGGCATGAAAGACTAGAATTCATAAGGGTCCCAGATGGAAAAGCAAGAGATAAGGAAACAAAAAATGTCTGAAAATTTATCTGTAGAAAAATCAGACAGAAACTTCATGAAAGTCAAGAAAGAATCATGTATGCGAATTCAGGAATTACACAGCATCCAAAGGAGGTGGAATCCCAATAGACCTACCAGCAGCTGTATGATTCAAATCAACAAAGTTCACGAATATCCGAGTGATTTAAAATGCACCTGGAGGAAACAACATAGTCACAAGGGAACCTCAAGAGGGGATTCAGCTGATATCTCGGCAGCAATATTGCAGGAGAGGGAGGAGTGCCAGGACACAGACCATATCCTGAATGGCCAAATGCTGCCACCTAGGGGAGCCTATGCCACATGACCGCCATTCCTAATAACGGCAGAGCTAGAAAATTCAACAAAGCGGCAAATCTTAAAAGAATTCAGCAGTTCAAAACTTATCCTACAAGAATGGTTGAGAAATCTACCCTGAATAGAAAAGCAGCAAGATGAAATGGAAAGAAGAAACCATTTTTGGAAATGCAAGAAGAGCATGAGTGGCAAAGAAGAAACAAGAAGAAGGCAAGGAGGACATCAAAACCCTAAAGATGGGAGAGGTAAGCAGGAAATCATAGGTGATTGGAAGCACTCTCTTAAGTGAATCAGCTTATTTGACTCTCTGTTTCAAGCTTAAGGAGAGATGCATGGCCTGTCGTGTTTGCAATACAAGCGAGAAGCAGACCAACAAAAAATCATACCAACAAAGAAACACCAAAATGGTACGGTTGGCTGATATTTACCAAGGGAACCATGATTATTCAAAAGAAAATACTTAAGGTGATGTCAAGGATCATTCAGCATGCATCGACCCATTATCGCGGCTTGCATGTACTCAGCACACTTGTATTCGGAGGCGTGCATTCATATTCGTAAATTTTGATTCATAAGAACATATCGTGACCTAACCCTAATGCCGATTTGGAATCAAATGGATTCCTAGTCCGTGATGTAGACTTGTATGTCTTCCAAAAGGATGAAGGAATGCCATAATCGAGGCTACGTAGAGAAGAATTGTAAGAAGCCTATAACAAAGGAAAATAGCTCTGCCAAAGTGTACTAAGAGCAAAAGAGACTGACAGCAAAGTGCACATTCGGGTTGGTTTCATTTCTTGGAATTTCAGCCCCCATGAAACCAATGGATCCATGTCCTGAGAGTGCGGGTGTTTCGGCAGAAATCAGGTGACGCATCTGTATTCCGGGTGTACGGATATTATAGGAACATAAGTCTCCTTTATTGGGTCTCTGTGTACTGTGAACTGTTAGAAAGTTTAAAGACGTGTGAAACCATCAACTGAAAAGGGACACATTTCCCTCCATTGTTACGGTGCATAGAGCTCTGAACAAAAGGAAAGAGGGAAGAAGAAAGGCCCATGGGACGCTAGTGGGTAGAATCACATTTACCTTAGGAACCTCTCGTCGGATGCAGCCCCTCCCCCAACACTGACAAGATGCAGCAGCCATTGGTGATTTCAGTTACCGGTTGGATTCCAGGTGGAATGTTGGTGTGTACCGCGAGGCTTGTTGTGGCTGTTGGATCCTAGGTAACCGGGCAGAGTTCTGTGGGTGGATCAGTGTGATGGAGGGGCTGCCGCCCTCTGTGGAGCTTGGCTTAAGTGTTTGGTCCGGGAAGCTGTGTAAGTTCGAGATACTGATGCTGCCCAAAGACCTGAGTTCACAGGTCAGTTTCCAGAACCTGAAAGGGCAGACAGTGGAAGATCTGCCTGTCATCAGCTTACTGGTGAGAGTCCGAGGTACTTTCAGACTTGCCCAGTCCTGGTGAAGTCGACTTTAGGGGAGACACGAAGACAAGCTGGCCGAAAAGCTGGCTGAACGGATTGAGGAGAGATGCGAACACATGGATGAGAGATGTTCTGCTACAATGGAGAATACTGGCGTGGAGACAGCTGTAGAGGATACCAGGCTCAAAAGACATTCATGAGACATATTGAAACTCACTGATACAGGCAGAAACATACGGAGTGCCAACGTGGACTTGAGGAAGTTCCTCAATTCTCTTCTCCAAGAACGGGTCCAAGGTCCCTGACGTCTGCAAGAGAAGAGATGGCAGAGATGATCAAAACGCTCCTGTTGTTGGAAGAGGTCATGGGAATCCACACTTCCCAAGGGGCCTTCCCAAGCCATTCAGACCAGAATTCACCAAGCCCAGGTAAGCCATTTCCCAGGTTTGGGCCTAGCTAGCAAGCACTTGCCTTCCCTCCCCTCCACACAGGCATCCATTTTGAAGGATCAGTAGCTGAGCTGCAATGAAGCCATTACGAGTAAAACAAGCCCCTCCTAGAATCAGAGTTCCTCCAGCTTCACACTCTGTGAAAAACAGTGAACTCCTTAAAGGTCCAATAAACTTGGCTGAAATAGATAGGAATTGAATACTTAGCTCACACCTAGAAACGATGTCCTTCCGCTAGATTCAGCAAATGTTGTGTTTATGTCTTCCCTGGGGTGAAGGGAGTGTGGTAAGTGAGGGGAATCTTTGACTGAACTTGAATCTGTATTAGGCCTCAGTTTTTCAAGACAGTAATAATAGTAAATAGGTAAATAGTACAAGTCAGAAAGAGAACTGTACTGTAAAAGTCGCCAATGATATTAAAGACACAGCTTATATGGATCGTCTTTCATTTGAGTCAAGCCCCCGGGGGCACTATATCATGCGGGTGCAGAATTGGTTGCGTTAAATGGCTTTACCCAACATGATCGGATGATTAAGCGTTCTCATCACTGATAGAAGAACACCTGGTTCTCCATAGACCAGCATAATTGAAGCAGGGTTCTCCTAGCTAGAATGCCTCTAGGTGCTTTTGGATTCAAACCTAAATGTATATATTTGGTTTTTTCCTCTTGTATTTTCCTACAGAGGGATGTTACACCTTGAAATGCCAATATTGGCCAGTAGGTTTCATTGGGAGTAAAGGGCACGAATGCACAAGTGTATCCAAGTTTGGGGGTTATTTCAAGTTTCCAATAGTTATTTCATGGTTCCTGTTGGTTTCGGAGGCTTTAACCGTAAAGAGCCGACATGAACCCTTTAAAAGTTTGGACTGCCAATTTGCATTCTATCTGTCTAGGTTTTCCGTCGAACTGACAAAATGTTACCAAAATTGACAAGTCTGGCTACTAGGTCGATTGAGTGTGTTTCAAAAAATAACTTCATTTTCGTATAACTCCCAAAACATGTAAATGAATTCTTTTAAACTTCTTAAAGACTGCAAATGAGATATCAACACAATGTCAAAACAGGTGTATTCGGACCATCCCTCTCACCACGGCTGTATAGAAACAAAGAGCTAAGCAAATATCACAGTTCTGTGAAATGTATCTGGATATTGTTGATTCATCGATGCCCAGTTGGCAGAGAAGAAATGCAACCTGCACTCACTCGCTCCCATGAACACAGCAATGGAAACATCCACTCACCCAGCGCTTGGCACAGGACACTTTCCGAAGAGAGGTCTGTTACTTCCAAAGACAGGATGAGGCCTCAGGACACCTGGAAGCAGGAGAAAGCAAAGAAGGAAATGGAATCCAGTGAGGGTCTGACCCCTGGTGATGGAGCAACAGGGGTGAAACTCTGTTTAACTTGGACGCACACTCTCAAGCGGACAGGAGACATGGGATAAAAGGTGATGTGCTGAGATTTACAAGAGTGCACAGCAGATTCTTGGCTGACAGAACTCAAAGTAACCAGCGCAAAATATCCCCACAGTTGATTCTGAGACTAAGATCCCAGCTGCCAAATTTGAGGTAGCAGAGGCAACGTTCTGTGAGGGATAGGGCTACGAATGATGGCACACGCTGAGTCTCAGGGATCTGGAGTGCATTGTGGGATGTGGTGGGTCGAATCAAGAGAGCAAACCAAAATGTGTACCAATGATAAAGCATCAAAACTGGTCACGTGGTTGAGATTACCGATATGTCCCATGGCCACACCCAGTGCGTCTGCAGGACCAGGGACCAATTGGGCATTTTGCCAATAGAGCACGTGTGGGGCTGAATCAGAGATATCGTTCATCTGGTCTGAGGGATCCAGGGGACCTTGGTTTTGAAATCAGAATGAAAAGACTTATGAACTGCTACATTCATAACCTGGGCTGGGATTATGGTTTGGTTTGAGGCACAGGATACGCAACAGCTGTGTGGTTGCCTTCGTGCACCCGTGCCACAAGGATGAGAGGACAAGGAAGAGTGGTCCAAGTCCACAGCATTAGAAGAGGAAGCATTACCTACAGCATTATCTCCCTAAAGCGGATGCTACATTTTGGATGGCACCAGCACGGTACGGCACCGAGGACACCAAGGTAGGTCTGCGGGATCATTCCATCAGGCCCTGATATGTGACATCCACAGATATGCTTCCACTGGTGTTTCTGTAGACAGAGAAGCTCTGAGAAGATCTGCTTTCATTGGGACATTCCCGTGGAACTACAAAGCACAAGCGCACTCTCAGTTTGCTGTTTTGGAAACACTCCAAAATGACATAGAGCAGAATGCAGAGCTGAGAACCTTTAGAAGCTTCATTTCCACAAGAGGAAGTGTCCTGCGCACTTTCAGAATTGTGAGATAAGCATTATCAAAATGATGTTATGCAAATCGAAATAGTATTGGTTTTTCATCAAAACTAATGCAACAACAGCAATTGGAGATATACCAGACAACACACACAGGAACACGATATGGCATCAATGTCTAGGAGAAATTGTCCGCACAGAAATCCCATGGAATTGCGTAGAGCCAAAAGTCTAAAATTTTCACTTAACAAAGCCCTAGAAGTCCACATTACATACCTGATATTACCTGAGCAGTAGAGGTGAAGAAGTACAGTAAAAGAAACAGGAAGTACCATTTTCAGTTCCAAAGATATTGAAGGCCCAAAAGATAAGCTTTCAAACAACTAGACTGCAAAACGCTATCCAGACCATGTGTTGAAAATGGAGGTCAGGAAATCACTGAAAAACAACAGTGTCTCAGAATCACATAAGGCAGAATACCGGAAAAGGGGAAGAGAAAGTCTAAAGACGAGCCAAAAAATATCAGGAAACTCAATGGATGTGATAATATCAGGGATAAAATTTAGTCGTAAGCAGACTAGATAATGCAGAGGGACGCGTGAATGACTGTGAAGACATGGGATCAGAAAAACCTCGGTCAGAAGCAGACATAGGAAAGCAAGTGCAAAGCAATGTAAACATTGCTGTTGAACCCTGGGTTAAGACAGGGCATGAAAGACTAGAATTCATAAGGGTCCCAGATGGAAAAGCAAGAGATAAGGAAACAAAAAATGTCTGAAAATTTATCTGTAGAAAAATCAGACAGAAACTTCATGAAAGTCAAGAAAGAATCATGTATGCGAATTCAGGAATTACACAGCATCCAAAGGAGGTGGAATCCCAATAGACCTACCAGCAGCTGTATGATTCAAATCAACAAAGTTCACGAATATCCGAGTGATTTAAAATGCACCTGGAGGAAACAACATAGTCACAAGGGAACCTCAAGAGGGGATTCAGCTGATATCTCGGCAGCAATATTGCAGGAGAGGGAGGAGTGCCAGGACACAGACCATATCCTGAATGGCCAAATGCTGCCACCTAGGGGAGCCTATGCCACATGACCGCCATTCCTAATAACGGCAGAGCTAGAAAATTCAACAAAGCGGCAAATCTTAAAAGAATTCAGCAGTTCAAAACTTATCCTACAAGAATGGTTGAGAAATCTACCCTGAATAGAAAAGCAGCAAGATGAAATGGAAAGAAGAAACCATTTTTGGAAATGCAAGAAGAGCATGAGTGGCAAAGAAGAAACAAGAAGAAGGCAAGGAGGACATCAAAACCCTAAAGATGGGAGAGGTAAGCAGGAAATCATAGGTGATTGGAAGCACTCTCTTAAGTGAATCAGCTTATTTGACTCTCTGTTTCAAGCTTAAGGAGAGATGCATGGCCTGTCGTGTTTGCAATACAAGCGAGAAGCAGACCAACAAAAAATCATACCAACAAAGAAACACCAAAATGGTACGGTTGGCTGATATTTACCAAGGGAACCATGATTATTCAAAAGAAAATACTTAAGGTGATGTCAAGGATCATTCAGCATGCATCGACCCATTATCGCGGCTTGCATGTACACAGCACACTTGTATTCGGAGGCGTGCATTCATAGTCGTAAATTTTGATTCATAAGAACATATCGTGACCTAACCCTAATGCCGATTTGGAATCAAATGGATTCCTAGTCCGTGATGTAGACTTGTATGTCTTCCAAAAGGATGAAGGAATGCCATAATCGAGGCTACGTAGAGAAGAATTGTAAGAAGCCTATAACAAAGGAAAATAGCTCTGCCAAAGTGTACTAAGAGCAAAAGACACTGACAGCAAAGTGCACATTCGGGTTGGTTTCATTTCTTGGAATTTCAGCCCCCATGAAACCAATGGATCCATGTCCTGAGAGTGCGGGTGTTTCGGCAGAAATCAGGTGACGCATCTGTATTCCGGGTGTACGGATATTATAGGAACATAAGTCTCCTTTATTGGGTCTCTGTGTACTGTGAACTGTTAGAAAGTTTAAAGACGTGTGAAACCATCAACTGAAAAGGGACACATTTCCCTCCATTGTTACGGTGCATAGAGCTCTGAACAAAAGGAAAGAGGGAAGAAGAAAGGCCCATGGGACGCTAGTGGGTAGAATCACATTTACCTTAGGAACCTCTCGTCGGATGCAGCCCCTCCCCCAACACTGACAAGATGCAGCAGCCATTGGTGATTTCAGTTACCGGTTGGATTCCAGGTGGAATGTTGGTGTGTACCGCGAGGCTTGTTGTGGCTGTTGGATCCTAGGTAACCGGGCAGAGTTCTGTGGGTGGATCAGTGTGATGGAGGGGCTGCCGCCCTCTGTGGAGCTTGGCTTAAGTGTTTGGTCCGGGAAGCTGTGTAAGTTCGAGATACTGCTGCTGCCCAAAGACCTGAGTTCACAGGTCAGTTTCCAGAAACTGAAAGGGCAGACAGTGGAAGATCTGCCTGTCATCAGCTTACTGGTCAGGCTCCAAGGTACATTCAGACTTGCCCAGTCCTGGTGAAGTCGACTTTAGGGGAGACACGAAGACAAGCTGGCCGAAAAGCTGGCTGCACGGATTGAGGAGAGATGCGAACAGATGGATGAGAGATGTTCTGCTACAATGGAGAATACTGGCGTGGAGACAGCTGTAGAGGATACCAGGCTCAAAAGACATTCATGAGACATATTGAACCTCGCTGATACTGGCAGAAACATACGGAGTGCCAACGTGGACTTGAGGAAGTTCCTCAATTCTCTTCTCCAAGAATGGGTCCAACGTTTCTGACGTCTGAAAGAGAAGAGATGGCAGAGATGATCAAAACGCTCCTGTTCTTGGAAGTGGTCGTGAGAATCCACACGTCCCAAGGGGCATTCCCAAGCCTTTCAGACCAGAATTCACCATGCCCAGGTAAAACTTTTCCCAGGTTGGGCCTTGCTAGCAAGCACTTGCCCTTCCATCCCCTCCACTCAGGCATCCATTTTGAAGGATCAGTACCTGAGCTGCAATGAAGCCATTACGAGAAGAGCAAGCCCCTCCTAGAATCAGTGTTCCTCCAGCTTCACAATCTGTGAACAACAGTGAACTCCTTAAAGGTCAAATAGTCTCGGCTGAAATAGATAGGAATTGAATACTTAGCTCAAACCTAGAAACGATGGCCTTCCGCTAGATTCAGCAAATGTTGTTTTTATGTCTTCCCTGGGGTAAAGGGAGTGTTGTAAGTGAGGGGAATCTTTGACTGAACTTGAATCTGTATTAGGCCTCAGTTTTTCCAGACAGTATAGGTAAATAGTACAAGTCAGAAAGTGAACTGTACTGTAAAAGTCGCCAATGACATTAAAGACACAGCTTATGTGGATCGTCTTTCACTTGACTCAATCCCCCGTGGGCACTATATCATGCGGGTGCAACATGGTTGCGTTTAATGACTTTACCAAACATGATCGGATGATTAAGCGTTCTCATCACTGATAGAAGAACACTTGGTTCTCAATAGACTACCATAGCTGAGGCAGGGTTCTCATAGCTCTAATGCCTCAAGGTGCTTTTGGATTCAAACCTAAATGTATATATTTGTTTTGTTTTCTCTAGTAATTTCCTAGAGAGGGATGTTACTCCTTGAAATGCCAACATTGGCCAGTAGGTGTCATTGGGAGTAAAGGGCATCACATGCAGAAGTATATCCAAGGTTGGGGGTTATTTCATATTTTAAATAGTTATTTCATGGTTCCTGTTGTGTTCGGAGGCTTCAACCGTTAAGAGCTGACATGACCCCTTGAACAGTTTGGACTGCTAGTTTGCATTCTATCTGTCTAGCTTTTCCGTAGAGCTGACACAATGTTACCAAAATTGACAAGTCTGGCTTCTAGGTCGATTTAGTGTGTTTCAAAAATTAACTCCATTTTCGTATAACTCCCAAAACATGTAAATGAGTTCTGTTAAACTTCTTAAAGACTGCAAATGGGATATCAACACAATGTCAAAATAGTTGTCTTCGGACAATCCCTCCCACCACGGCTGTATAGAAACAAAGAGCTAAGCAAATATCACATTTCTGTGAAATGTATCTGGATAGTGTTGATTCATCGATGCCCAGTTGGCAGAGAAGAAGTGCAACCTGCACTCACTCGCTCCCATGTACAGAGCAATGGAAACATCCACTCACCCAGCCCTTAGCATAGGACACTGGCCGAAGAGAGGTCTGTTACTCCCAAAGACAGGATGAGGCCTCAGGACACCTGGAAGCAGGAGAAGGCAAAGCAGGGAATGGAAACCAGTGCAGGTTCGGACCCCTGGTGATGGAGCAACAAGGGTGAAACTCTGTTTAACTTGGACGCACACTCTCAAGCGGACAGGAGACATGGGTTTGAAGGTGATGTGCTGAGATTTACAAGAGTGCACAGCAGATGCTTGGCTGAGAGAACTCAAAGAAACCAGCGCAAAATATCCCCACAGTTAATTCTGAGACCAAGATCCAAGCTGCCAAATTTGAGGTAGCAGAGGCAATGGTCAGTGAGGCATAGAGCTACGGATGATGGCACACGCTGAGTCTCAGGGATCTGGAGTGCGTTGTGGGATGTGGTGGGTCGAATCAAGAGAGCAAACCGAACTGTGTACCAATAATAAATCAACCACACTGGTCGCGCGGTTGCGATTACCGATATGTCCCATGGCCACACCCAGTACATCTGCAGGACCAGGGACCAATTGGGAATTTTGCCAATAGAGCACGTGTGGGGCTGAATCAGAGATATCGTGCATCTGGTCTGAGGGATCCAGGGGGCCTTGAATTTGAAATCAGAATGAAAAGCCTTAGGATATGCTACATTCATAACCTGGGCTGGGATTATGGTTTGGTTTGAGTCACAGGATGCGCAACAACTCTGTGGTTGCCTTCGTGCACCCGTGCCACAAGGATGAGAGGACAAGGGAGAGTGGTCCAAGTCCACAGCGCGAGAAGAGGAAGCATTCCCTTCAGCACTATCTCCCAAAAGCGGATGCTACATTTTGGATGGCATCGGCACGGTACGGCACCTAGGACAACAAGGAAGGTCTGCGGAATCATTCCAGCAGGCCCTGATATGTGACATCCATAGATATGCTTCCACTGGTGTTTCTGTTGAAGGAGAAGCTCTGGAAAGAACTCATTTCATTGGGACATTCCCGTGGCAATAAAAAGCAGAAGAGCACTCTCAGTTTGCTGTTTTGGAAACACTCCAAAAGGACATAGAGAAGAATGCAGAGCTGAGAACTTTTAGAAGCTTCATTTCCACAAGAGGAAGTGTCCTGTGCACTTTCAGAAGTGTGAGATAAGTATAATCAAAATGAAGTTATGTTAATCGAAGTAGAATGGGTTGTTCATCACAACTAATGCAACACCAGCAATTGGAGATATACCAAACAACACACACAGGTACAGGTTATGGCATCAATGCCTAGGAGAAATTGTCCTCACAGAAATCCCATGGAATTGCGTAGAGACAAGAGTCTAAATTTTTCAATTAACAAAGCCCTAGAAGTCTACATTAGATACCTGATATTACCTGACCAGTAGAGATGAAGAAGAACAGTAAAAGAAACAGGAAGTACCATTTTCAGTTCCAAAGATATTGAAGGCGCAAAAGATAAGCTTTCAAACAACTAGTCTGCAAAACGCTATCCAGAACAAGTGTTGAAAATGAAGGTCAGGAAAACACTGAAGAACACCAGTGTCTCAGAATCACAAAAGGCAGAATACCAGAAAAGGGGAAGAGAAAGTCTCAACACGAGCCAAAAATATCAGGAAACTCAATGGTTGTGATAATATCAGGGCTAAAATTCAGTCCTTAGCAGACTAGATAATGCAGAGGGACGCGTGAATGACTGTGAAGACAGGGGAAGAGAAAAACCTCGGTCAGAAGCAGACATAGGAAAGCAAGTGCCAACAAATGAAAACATTGCAGTTGAACCCTGGGTTAAGACAGGGCATGAAAGAATAGAAATCATGAGTCCCAGATGGAAAAGCAAGAGATAAAGAAACAAAAAGTGTCTGAAAATTTATCTGTAGAAAAATCAGACTGAAACTTGCTGAAAGCCAAGAAAGAATCATCTATGCGAATTCAGGAATTACACAGCATCCGAAGGAGGTGGAATCCCAATAGACCTACCAGCAGCTGTATGATTCAAATCAACAAAGTTCACGAATATCCGAGTGATTTAAAATGCACCTGGAGGAAACAACATAGTCACAAGGAAACCTCCAGAGGGGTTTCAGCTGATATCTCGGCAGCAATATTGCAGGACAGGGAGGAGTGCCAGGACACAGACCATATCCTGAATGGCCAAATGCTGCCACCTAGGGTAGCCTATGCCACATGAACACCATTTCAAATAACGGCAGAGCTAGAGAATTCTACAGACCGGCAAATCTTAAAAGAATTCAGCAGTTCAAAAGTTTTTCTAAAAGAAAGGTTGAGAAAACTCCCCTGAATAGAAAAGCAGCAAGATGGAATGGAAAGAAGAAACCATTATTGGAAATGCAAGAAGAGCATGTGTGGCAGAGAAGAAAGAAGAAGAACTTAAGGAGGACATCAAAACCCTAAAGATGGGAGAGGGAAGCAGGAAATCATAGGTGATTGGAAGCACTCTCTTAAGTGAATCAGCTTATTTGACTCTGTTTGAAGCGAAAGGAGAGATGCATGGCCTGACGTGTTTGCAAAACAAGCGAGAAGAAGACCAACAAAAATCAAACCAACAAACAAGCACCAAAATGGTATGGTTGGCTGACATATACAAAGGGAACCATGATTATTCAAAAGAAAATACTCAAGGTGAGGTCAAGGGTCATTCAGAACGCATCGACCCAGTATCGTGGCTTGCATGTACTCAGCACACTTGTATTCGGAAATCAGAAGCGTGCATTCATATTCGTACATTTTGATTCATAAGAGCATATCGTGACCTAACACTAATGCCGATTTGGAATCAAATGGATTCCTAGTCCGTGATGTAGACTTGTATGTCTTCCAACAGGATGAAGGAATGCCATATTCTAGGCTACGTAGAGAAGAAATGTAAGAAGCCTATAACAAAGGCAAGTAGCTCTGCCAAAGTGTACTAAGTGCAAAAGAGACCGACAGCAAAGTGCACATTGGGGTTGGTTTCATTTCTTGGAATTTCAGCCCCCATGAATCCAATGGATCCATGTCCTGAGAGTGTGGGTGTTTCAGCAGAAATCAGGCGACGCATATGTATTCCGGGTGTACGGATATTATAGGAACATAAGTCTCCTTTAGTGGGTCCCTGTGTACTGTGAACTATTAGAAAGTTTAAAGACGTGTGAAACCATCAACTGAAAAGGGACACACTTCCCTCCATTGGTACGGTGCATAGAGCTCTGAACAAAAGGAAAGAGGGAAGAAGAAAGGCCCATGGGACGCTAGTGGGTAGAATCACATTTCCCTTAGGAACCTCTCGTCGGATGCAGCCCCTCCCCCAACACTGACAAGATGCAGCAGCCATTGGGGATGGCAGTTAGCGGTTGGATTCCAGGTGGAATGTTGGTGTGTACCGCGAGGCTTGTTGTGGCTGTTGGATCCTAGGTAACCGGGCAGAGTTCTGTGGGTGGATCAGTGTGATGGAGGGGCTGCCGCCCTCTGTGGAGCTTGGCTTAGGTCTTTGGTCCGGGAAGCTGTGTAAGTTCGAGATACTGCTGCTGCCCAAAGACCTGAGGTCACAGGTCAGTTTCCAGAACCTGAAAGGGCAGACAGTGGAAGATCTGCCTGTCATCAGCTTACTGGTCAGGCTCCGAGGTACTTTCAGACTTGCCCAGTCCTGGTGAAGTCGACTTTAGGGGAGACACGAAGAGAAGCTGGCCGGTAAGCTGGCTGCACGGATTGAGGAGAGATGCGAACACATGGATGAGAGATGTTCTGCTACAATGGAGAATACTGGCGTGGAGACAGCTGTAGAGGATACCAGGCTCAAAAGACATTCATGAGACATATTGAAACTCACTGATACAGGCAGAAACATACGGAGTGCCAACGTGGACTTGAGGAAGTTCCTCAATTCTCTTCTCCAATAACGGGTCCAAGGTCCCTGACGTCTGAAGGAGAAGAAATGGCAGAGATGATCAAAACGCTCCTGTTCTTGGAAGAGGTCGTGAGAATCCACACGTCCCAAGGGGCATTCCCAAGCCATTCAGACCAAAATTCAACAAGCCCAGGTAAGCCTTTTCCCAGGTTTGGGCCTAGCTAGTGAGCACTTGCCCTTGCCTCCCCTCCACTCAGGCATCCATTTTGAAGGATCAGTACCTGAGCTGCAATGAAGCCATTACGAGAAGAGCAAGCCCCTCCTAGAATCAGAGTTCCTCCAGCTTCACTCTCTGTGAACAACAGTGAACACCTTAAAGGTCAAATAGTCTCGGCTGAAATAGATAAAATTGAATACTTAGCTCACACCTAGAAACGATGTCCTTCCGCTAGATTCAGCAAATGTTGTGTTTATGTCTTCCCTGGGGTGAAGGGAGTGTGGTAAGTGAGGGGAATCTTTGACTGAACATGAATCTGTATTAGGCTTCAGTTTTTCAAGACAGTGAAGGTAAATAGTACAAGTCAGAAAGTGAACTGAACTGTAAAAGTCGCCAATGACATTAAAGACACAGCTTATGTGGATGGTCTTTCACTTGAGTCAAGCCCCCGGGGGCACTATATCATGGGGGTGCAGACTTGGTTGCGTTAAATGGCTTTAAACTACAGGATCGGATGATTAAGCATTCTCAACACTGATAGAAATACACCTGGTTCTCAATAGACTAGCATAACTGCAGCAGGATTCTCCTAGCTAGAATGCCTCTAGGTGCTTTTGGATTCAAACCTAAATGTATATATTTGGTTTGTTTCCTCTTGTATTTTCCTAGAGAGGGATGTTACCCCTTGAAATGCCAACATTGGCCAGTAGGTGTCATTGGGATACAGGGCACCACATGCACAAGTGTATCCAAGGTTGGGGGTTATTCCATGTTTCCAAAAGTTATTTCATGGTTCCTGTTGGTTTCGGAGGCTTCAACCTTAAAGAGCTGACATGACCCCTTGAACAGTTAGGACTGCTAGTTTGCATTCTATCTGTCTAGCTTTTCCGTAGAGCTGACACAATGTTACCAAAATTGACAAGTCTGGCTTCTAGGTCGATTTAGTGTGTTTCAAAAAATAACTCCATTTTCGTATAACTCCCAAAACATGTAAATGAGTTCTGTTAAACTTCTTAAAGACTGCAAATGGGATATCAACACAATGTCAAAATAGTTGTCTTCGGACAATCCCTCCCACCACGGCTGTATAGAAACAAAGAGCTAAGCAAATATCACATTTCTGTGAAATGTATCTGGATAGAGTTGATTCATCGATGCCCAGTTGGCAGAGAAGAAGTGCAACCTGCACTCACTCGCTCCCATGTACAGAGCTATGGAAACATCCACTCACCCAGCCCTTAGCATAGGACACTGGCCGAAGAGAGGTCTGTTACTCCCAAAGACAGGATGAGGCCTCAGGACACCTGGAAGCAGGAGAAGGCAAAGCAGGGAATGGAAACCAGTGCAGGTTCGGACCCCTGGTGATGGAGCAACAAGGGTGAAACTCTGTTTAACTTGGACGCACACTCTCAAGCGGACAGGAGACATGGGTTTGAAGGTGATGTGCTGAGATTTACAAGAGTGCACAGCAGATGCTTGGCTGAGAGAACTCAAAGAAACCAGCGCAAAATATCCCCACAGTTAATTCTGAGACCAAGATCCCAGCTGCCAAATTTGAGGTAGCAGAGGCAATGGTCAGTGAGGCATAGAGCTACGGATGATGGCACACGCTGAGTCTCAGGGATCTGGAGTGCGTTGTGGGATGTGGTGGGTCGAATCAAGAGAGCAAACCGAAATGTGTACCAATAATAAATCAACCACACTGGTCGCGCGGTTGCGATTACCGATATGTCCCATGGCCACACCCAGTACATCTGCAGGACCAGGGACCAATTGGGAATTTTGCCAATAGAGCACGTGTGGGGCTGAATCAGAGATATCGTGCATCTGGTCTGAGGGATCCAGGGGGCCTTGAATTTGAAATCAGAATGAAAAGCCTTAGGATATGCTTCATTCATAACCTGGGCTGGGATTATGGTTTGGTTTGAGTCACAGGATGCGCAACAACTCTGTGGTTGCCTTCGTGCACCCGTGCCACAAGGATGAGAGGACAAGGAAGAGTGGTCCAAGTCCACAGCGCGAGAAGAGGAAGCATTCCCTTCAGCACTATCTCCCAAAAGCGGATGCTACATTTTGGATGGCACCGGCACGGTACGGCACCTAGGACAACAAGGAAGGTCTGCGGGATCATTCCAGCAGGCCCTGATATGTGACATCCATAGATATGCTTCCACTGGTGTTTCTGTAGACAGAGAAGCTCTGGAAAGAACTCATTTCATTGGGACATTCCCGTGGCAATAAAAAGCAGAAGAGCACTCTCAGTTTGCTGTTTTGGAAACACTCCAAAATGACATAGAGAAGAATGCAGAGCTGAGAACTTTTAGAAGTTTCATTTCCACAAGAGGAAGTGTCCTGTGCACTTTCAGAAGTGTGAGATAAGTATAATCAAAATGAAGTTATGCTAATCGAAGTAGAATGGGTTGTTCATCACAACTAATGCAACACCAGCAATTGGAGATATACCAAACAACACACACAGGTACAGGTTATGGCATCAATGCCTAGGAGAAATTGTCCTCACAGAAATCCCATGGAATTGCGTAGAGACAAGAGTCTAAATTTTTCAATTAACAAAGCCCTAGAAGTCTACATTAGATTCCTGATATTACCTGACCAGTAGAGATGAAGAAGAACAGTAAAAGAAACAGGAAGTACCATTTTCAGTTCCAAAGATATTGAAGGCGCAAAAGATAAGCTTTCAAACAACTAGTCTGCAAAACGCTATCCAGAACAAGTGTTGAAAATGAAGGTCAGGAAAACACTGAAGAACACCAGTGTCTCAGAATCACAAAAGGCAGAATACCAGAAAAGGGGAAGAGAAAGTCTCAACACGAGCCAAAAATATCAGGAAACTCAATGGTTGTGATAATATCAGGGCTAAAATTCAGTCCTTAGCAGACTAGATAATGCAGAGGGACGCGTGAATGACTGTGAAGACAGGGGAAGAGAAAAACCTCGGTCAGAAGCAGACATAGGAAAGCAAGTGCCAACAAATGAAAACATTGCAGTTGAACCCTGGGTTAAGACAGGGCATGAAAGAATAGAAATCATGAGTCCCAGATGGAAAAGCAAGAGATAAAGAAACAAAAAGTGTCTGAAAATTTATCTGTAGAAAAATCAGACTGAAACTTGCTGAAAGCCAAGAAAGAATCATCTATGCGAATTCAGGAATTACACAGCATCCGAAGGAGGTGGAATCCCAATAGACCTACCAGCAGCTGTATGATTCAAATCAACAAAGTTCACGAATATCCGAGTGATTTAAAATGCACCTGGAGGAAACAACATAGTCACAAGGAAACCTCCAGAGGGGTTTCAGCTGATATCTCGGCAGCAATATTGCAGGACAGGGAGGAGTGCCAGGACACAGACCATATCCTGAATGGCCAAATGCTGCCACCTAGGGTAGCCTATGCCACATGAACACCATTTCAAATAACGGCAGAGCTAGAGAATTCTACAGACCGGCAAATCTTAAAAGAATTCAGCAGTTCAAAAGTTTTTCTAAAAGAAAGGTTGAGAAAACTCCCCTGAATAGAAAAGCAGCAAGATGGAATGGAAAGAAGAAACCATTATTGGAAATGCAAGAAGAGCATGTGTGGCAGAGAAGAAAGAAGAAGAACTTAAGGAGGACATCAAAACCCTAAAGATGGGAGAGGGAAGCAGGAAATCATAGGTGATTGGAAGCACTCTCTTAAGTGAATCAGCTTATTTGACTCTGTTTGAAGCGAAAGGAGAGATGCATGGCCTGACGTGTTTGCAAAACAAGCGAGAAGAAGACCAACAAAAATCAAACCAACAAACAAGCACCAAAATGGTATGGTTGGCTGACATATACAAAGGGAACCATGATTATTCAAAAGAAAATACTCAAGGTGAGGTCAAGGGTCATTCAGAACGCATCGACCCAGTATCGTGGCTTGCATGTACTCAGCACACTTGTATTCGGAAATCAGAAGCGTGCATTCATATTCGTAAATTTTGATTCATAAGAGCATATCGTGACCTAACACTAATGCCGATTTGGAATCAAATGGATTCCTAGTCCGTGATGTAGACTTGTATGTCTTCCAACAGGATGAAGGAATGCCATATTCTAGGCTACGTAGAGAAGAAATGTAAGAAGCCTATAACAAAGGCAAGTAGCTCTGCCAAAGTGTACTAAGTGCAAAAGAGACCGACAGCAATGTGCAGATTGGGGTTGGTTTCATTTCTTGGAATTTCAGCCCCCATGAATCCAATGGATCCATGTCCTGAGAGTGTGGGTGTTTCAGCAGAAATCAGGCGACGCATATGTATTCCGGGTGTACGGATATTATAGGAACATAAGTCTCCTTTAGTGGGTCCCTGTGTACTGTGAACTGTTAGAAAGTTTAAAGACGTGTGAAACCATCAACTGAAAAGGGACACACTTCCCTCCATTGGTACGGTGCATAGAGCTCTGAACAAAAGGAAAGAGGGAAGAAGAAAGGCCCATGGGACGCTAGTGGGTAGAATCACATTTCCCTTAGGAACCTCTCGTCGGATGCAGCCCCTCCCCCAACACTGACAAGATGCAGCAGCCATTGGGGATGGCAGTTAGCGGTTGGATTCCAGGTGGAATGTTGGTGTTTACCGCGAGGCTTGTTGTGGCTGTTGGATCCTAGGTAACCGGGCAGAGTTCTGTGGGTGGATCAGTGTGATGGAGGGGCTGCCGCCCTCTGTGGAGCTTGGCTTAGGTCTTTGGTCCGGGAAGCTGTGTAAGTTCGAGATACTGCTGCTGCCCAAAGACCTGAGGTCACAGGTCAGTTTCCAGAACCTGAAAGGGCAGACAGTGGAAGATCTGCCTGTCATCAGCTTACTGGTCAGGCTCCGAGGTACTTTCAGACTTGCCCAGTCCTGGTGAAGTCGACTTTAGGGGAGACACGAAGAGAAGCTGGCCGGTAAGCTGGCTGCACGGATTGAGGAGAGATGCGAACACATGGATGAGAGATGTTCTGCTACAATGGAGAATACTGGCGTGGAGACAGCTGTAGAGGATACCAGGCTCAAAAGACATTCATGAGACATATTGAAACTCACTGATACAGGCAGAAACATACGGAGTGCCAACGTGGACTTGAGGAAGTTCCTCAATTCTCTTCTCCAATAACGGGTCCAAGGTCCCTGACGTCTGAAGGAGAAGAAATGGCAGAGATGATCAAAACGCTCCTGTTCTTGGAAGAGGTCGTGAGAATCCACACGTCCCAAGGGGCATTCCCAAGCCATTCAGACCAAAATTCAACAAGCCCAGGTAAGCCTTTTCCCAGGTTTGGGCCTAGCTAGTGAGCACTTGCCCTTGCCTCCCCTCCACTCAGGCATCCATTTTGAAGGATCAGTACCTGAGCTGCAATGAAGCCATTACGAGAAGAGCAAGCCCCTCCTAGAATCAGAGTTCCTCCAGCTTCACTCTATGTGAACAACAGTGAACACCTTAAAGGTCAAATAGTCTCGGCTGAAATAGATAAAATTGAATACTTAGCTCACACCTAGAAACGATGTCCTTCCGCTAGATTCAGCAAATGTTGTGTTTATGTCTTCCCTGGGGTGAAGGGAGTGTGGTAAGTGAGGGGAATCTTTGACTGAACATGAATCTGTATTAGGCTTCAGTTTTTCAAGACAGTGAAGGTAAATAGTACAAGTCAGAAAGTGAACTGAACTGTAAAAGTCGCCAATGACATTAAAGACACAGCTTATGTGGATCGTCTATCACTTGAGTCAAGCCCCCGGGGGCACTATATCATGGGGGTGCAGACTTGGTTGCGTTAAATGGCTTTAAACTACAGGATCGGATGATTAAGCGTTCTCAACACTGATAGAAAAACACCTGGTTCTCAATAGACTAGCATAACTGCAGCAGGATTCTCCTAGCTAGAATGCCTCTAGGTGCTTTTGGATTCAAACCTAAATGTATATATTTGGTTTGTTTCCTCTTGTATTTTCCTAGAGAGGGATGTTACCCCTTGAAATGCCAACATTGGCCAGTAGGTGTCATTGGGATACAGGGCACCACATGCACAAGTGTATCCAAGGTTGGGGGTTATTCCATGTTTCCAAAAGTTATTTCATGGTTCCTGTTGGTTTCGGAGGCTTCAACCTTAAAGAGCTGACATGACCCCTTGAACAGTTTGGACTGCTAGTTTGCATTCTATCTGTCTAGCTTTTCCGTAGAGCTGACACAATGTTACCAAAATTGACAAGTCTGGCTTCAAGGTCGATTTAGTGTGTTTCAAAAAATAACTCCATTTTCGTATAACTCCCAAAACATGTAAATGAGTTCTGTTAAACTTCTTAAAGACTGCAAATGGGATATCAACACAATGTCAAAAATAGTTGTCTTCGGACAATCCCTCCCACCACGGCTGTATAGAAACAAAGAGCTAAGCAAATATCACATTTCTGTGAAATGTATCTGGATAGTGTTGATTCATCGATGCCCAGTTGGCAGAGAAGAAGTGCAACCTGCACTCACTCGCTCCCATGTACAGAGCAATGGAAACATCCACTCACCCAGCCCTTAGCATAGGACACTGGCCGAAGAGAGGTCTGTTACTCCCAAAGACAGGATGAGGCCTCAGGACACCTGGAAGCAGGAGAATGCAAAGCAGGGAATGGAAACCAGTGCAGGTTTGGACCCCTGGTGATGGAGCAACAAGGGTGAAACTCTGTTTAACTTGGACGCACACTCTCAAGCGGACAGGAGACATGGGTTTGAAGGTGATGTGCTGAGATTTACAAGAGTGCACAGCAGATGCTTGGCTGAGAGAACTCAAAGAAACCAGCGCAAAATATCCCCACAGTTAATTCTGAGACCAAGATCCCAGCTGCCAAATTTGAGGTAGCAGAGGCAATGGTCAGTGAGGCATAGAGCTACGGATGATGGCACACGCTGAGTCTCAGGGATCTGGAGTGCGTTGTGGGATGTGGTGGGTCGAATCAAGAGAGCAAACCGAAATGTGTACCAATAATAAATCAACCACACTGGTCGCGCGGTTGCGATTACCGATATGTCCCATGGCCACACCCAGTACATCTGCAGGACCAGGGACCAATTGGGAATTTTGCCAATAGAGCACGTGTGGGGCTGAATCAGAGATATCGTGCATCTGGTCTGAGGGATCCAGGGGGCCTTGAATTTGAAATCAGAATGAAAAGCCTTAGGATATGCTACATTCATAACCTGGGCTGGGATTATGGTTTGGTTTGAGTCACAGGATGCGCAACAACTCTGTGGTTGCCTTCGTGCACCCGTGCCACAAGGATGAGAGGACAAGGAAGAGTGGTCCAAGTCCACAGCGCGAGAAGAGGAAGCATTCCCTTCAGCACTATCTCCCAAAAGCGGATGCTACATTTTGGATGGCACCGGCACGGTACGGCACCTAGGACAACAAGGAAGGTCTGCGGGATCATTCCAGCAGGCCCTGATATGTGACATCCATAGATATGCTTCCACTGGTGTTTCTGTAGACAGAGAAGCTCTGGAAAGAACTCATTTCATTGGGACATTCCCGTGGCAATAAAAAGCAGAAGAGCACTCTCAGTTTGCTGTTTTGGAAACACTCCAAAATGACATAGAGAAGAATGCAGAGCTGAGAACTTTTAGAAGTTTCATTTCCACAAGAGGAAGTGTCCTGTGCACTTTCAGAAGTGTGAGATAAGTATAATCAAAATGAAGTTATGCTAATCGAAGTAGAATGGGTTGTTCATCACAACTAATGCAACACCAGCAATTGGAGATATACCAAACAACACACACAGGTAGAGGTTATGGCATCAATGCCTAGGAGAAATTGTCCTCACAGAAATCCCATGGAATTGCGTAGAGACAAGAGTCTAAATTTTTCAATATTGAAGGCGCAAAAGATAAGCTTTCAAACAACTAGTCTGCAAAACGCTATCCAGAACAAGTGTTGAAAATGAAGGTCAGGAAAACACTGTAGAACACCAGTGTCTCAGAATCACAAAAGGCAGAATACCAGAAAAGGGGAAGAGAAAGTCTCAACACGAGCCAAAAATATCAGGAAACTCAATGGTTGTGATAATATCAGGGCTAAAATTCAGTCCTTAGCAGACTTGATAATGCAGAGGGACGCGTGAATGACTGTGAAGACAGGGGAAGAGAAAAACCTCGGTCAGAAGCAGACATAGGAAAGCAAGTGCCAACAAATGAAAACATTGCAGTTGAACCCTGGGTTAAGACAGGGCATGAAAGAATAGAAATCATGAGTCCCAGATGGAAAAGCAAGAGATAAAGAAACAAAAAGTGTCTGAAAATTTATCTGTAGAAAAATCAGACTGAAACTTGCTGAAAGCCAAGAAAGAATCATCTATGCGAATTCAGGAATTACACAGCATCCGAAGGAGGTGGAATCCCAATAGAACTACCAGCAGCTGTATGATTCAAATCAACAAAGTTCACGAATATCCGAGTGATTTAAAATGCACCTGGAGGAAACAACATAGTCACAAGGAAACCTCCAGAGGGGTTTCAGCTGATATCTCGGCAGCAATATTGCAGGACAGGGAGGAGTGCCAGGACACAGACCATATCCTGAATGGCCAAATGCTGCCACCTAGGGTAGCCTATGCCACATGAACACCATTTCAAATAACGGCAGAGCTAGAGAATTCTACAGACCGGCAAATCTTAAAAGAATTCAGCAGTTCAAAAGTTTTTCTAAAAGAAAGGTTGAGAAAACTCCCCTGAATAGAAAAGCAGCAAGATGGAATGGAAAGAAGAAACCATTATTGGAAATGCAAGAAGAGCATGTGTGGCAGAGAAGAAAGAAGAAGAACTTAAGGAGGACATCAAAACCCTAAAGATGGGAGAGGGAAGCAGGAAATCATAGGTGATTGGAAGCACTCTCTTAAGTGAATCAGCTTATTTGACTCTGTTTGAAGCGAAAGGAGAGATGCATGGCCTGACGTGTTTGCAAAACAAGCGAGAAGAAGACCAACAAAGAATCAAACCAACAAACAAGCACCAAAATGGTATGGTTGGCTGACATATACAAAGGGAACCATGATTATTCAAAAGAAAATACTCAAGGTGAGGTCAAGGGTCATTCAGAACGCATCGACCCAGTATCGTGGCTTGCATGTACTCAGCACACTTGTATTCGGAAATCAGAAGCGTGCATTCATATTCGTAAATTTTGATTCATAAGAGCATATCGTGACCTAACACTAATGCCGATTTGGAATCAAATGGATTCCTAGTCCGTGATGTAGACTTGTATGTCTTCCAACAGGATGAAGGAATGCCATATTCTAGGCTACGTAGAGAAGAAATGTAAGAAGCCTATAACAAAGGCAAGTAGCTCTGCCAAAGTGTACTAAGTGCAAAAGAGACCGACAGCAATGTGCACATTGGGGTTGGTTTCATTTCTTGGAATTTCAGCCCCCATGAATCCAATGGATCCATGTCCTGAGAGTGTGGGTGTTTCAGCAGAAATCAGGCGACGCATATGTATTCCGGGTGTACGGATATTATAGGAACATAAGTCTCCTTTAGTGGGTCCCTGTGTACTGTGAACTGTTAGAAAGTTTAAAGACGTGTGAAACCATCAACTGAAAAGGGACACACTTCCCTCCATTGGTACGGTGCATAGAGCTCTGAACAAAAGGAAAGAGGGAAGAAGAAAGGCCCATGGGACGCTAGTGGGTAGAATCACATTTCCCTTAGGAACCTCTCGTCGGATGCAGCCCCTCCCCCAACACTGACAAGATGCAGCAGCCATTGGGGATGGCAGTTAGCGGTTGGATTCCAGGTGGAATGTTGGTGTGTACAGCGAGGCTTGTTGTGGCTGTTGGATCCTAGGTAACCGGGCAGAGTTCTGTGGGTGGATCAGTGTGATGGAGGGGCTGCCGCCCTCTGTGGAGCTTGGCTTAGGTCTTTGGTCCGGGAAGCTGTGTAAGTTCGAGATACTGCTGCTGCCCAAAGACCTGAGGTCACAGGTCAGTTTCCAGAACCTGAAAGGGCAGACAGTGGAAGATCTGCCTGTCATCAGCTTACTGGTCAGGCTCCGAGGTACTTTCAGACTTGCCCAGTCCTGGTGAAGTCGACTTTAGGGGAGACACGAAGAGAAGCTGGCCGGTAAGCTGGCTGCACGGATTGAGGAGAGATGCGAACACATGGATGAGAGATGTTCTGCTACAATGGAGAATACTGGCGTGGAGACAGCTGTAGAGGATACCAGGCTCAAAAGACATTCATGAGACATATTGAAACTCACTGATACAGGCAGAAACATACGGAGTGCCAACGTGGACTTGAGGAAGTTCCTCAATTCTCTTCTCCAATAACGGGTCCAAGGTCCCTGACGTCTGAAGGAGAAGAAATGGCAGAGATGATCAAAACGCTCCTGTTCTTGGAAGAGGTCGTGAGAATCCACACGTCCCAAGGGGCATTCCCAAGCCATTCAGACCAAAATTCAACAAGCCCAGGTAAGCCTTTTCCCAGGTTTGGGCCTAGCTAGTGAGCACTTGCCCTTGCCTCCCCTCCACTCAGGCATCCATTTTGAAGGATCAGTACCTGAGCTGCAATGAAGCCATTACGAGAAGAGCAAGCCCCTCCTAGAATCAGAGTTCCTCCAGCTTCACTCTCTGTGAACAACAGTGAACACCTTAAAGGTCAAATAGTCTCGGCTGAAATAGATAAAATTGAATACTTAGCTCACACCTAGAAACGATGTCCTTCCGCAAGATTCAGCAAATGTTGTGTTTATGTCTTCCCTGGGGTGAAGGGAGTGTGGTAAGTGAGGGGAATCTTTGACTGAACATGAATCTGTATTAGGCTTCAGTTTTTCAAGACAGTGAAGGTAAATAGTACAAGTCAGAAAGTGAACTGAACTGTAAAAGTCGCCAATGACATTAAAGACACAGCTTATGTGGATCGTCTATCACTTGAGTCAAGCCCCCGGGGGCACTATATCATGGGGGTGCAGACTTGGTTGCGTTAAATGGCTTTAAACTACAGGATCGGATGATTAAGCGTTCTCAACATTGATAGAAAAACACCTGGTTCTCAATAGACTAGCATAACTGCAGCAGGATTCTCCTAGCTAGAATGCCTCTAGGTGCTTTTGGATTCAAACCTAAATGTATATATTTGGTTTGTTTCCTCTTGTATTTTCCTAGAGAGGGATGTTACCCCTTGAAATGCCAACATTGGCCAGTAGGTGTCATTGGGATACAGGGCACCACATGCACAAGAGTATCCAAGGTTGGGGGTTATTCCATGTTTCCAAAAGTTATTTCATGGTTCCTGTTGGTTTCGGAGGCTTCAACCTTAAAGAGCTGACATGACCCCTTGAACAGTTTGGACTGCTAGTTTGCATTCTATCTGTCTAGCTTTTCCGTAGAGCTGACACAATGTTACCAAAATTGACAAGTCTGGCTTCTAGGTCGATTTAGTGTGTTTCAAAAAATAACTCCATTTTCGTATAACTCCCAAAACATGTAAATGAGTTCTGTTAAACTTCTTAAAGACTGCAAATGGGATATCAACACAATGTCAAAAATAGTTGTCTTCGGACAATCCCTCCCACCACGGCTGTATAGAAACAAAGAGCTAAGCAAATATCACATTTCTGTGAAATGTATCTGGATAGTGTTGATTCATCGATGCCCAGTTGGCAGAGAAGAAGTGCAACCTGCACTCACTCGCTCCCATGTACAGAGCAATGGAAACATCCACTCACCCAGCCCTTAGCATAGGACACTGGCCGAAGAGAGGTCTGTTACTCCCAAAGACAGGATGAGGCCTCAGGACACCTGGAAGCAGGAGAATGCAAAGCAGGGAATGGAAACCAGTGCAGGTTTGGACCCCTGGTGATGGAGCAACAAGGGTGAAACTCTGTTTAACTTGGACGCACACTCTCAAGCGGACAGGAGACATGGGTTTGAAGGTGATGTGCTGAGATTTACAAGAGTGCACAGCAGATGCTTGGCTGAGAGAACTCAAAGAAACCAGCGCAAAATATCCCCACAGTTAATTCTGAGACCAAGATCCAAGCTGCCAAATTTGAGGTAGCAGAGGCAATGGTCAGTGAGGCATAGAGCTACGGATGATGGCACACGCTGAGTCTCAGGGATCTGGAGTGCGTTGTGGGATGTGGTGGGTCGAATCAAGAGAGCAAACCGAACTGTGTACCAATAATAAATCAACCACACTGGTCGCGCGGTTGCGATTACCGATATGTCCCATGGCCACACCCAGTACATCTGCAGGACCAGGGACCAATTGGGAATTTTGCCAATAGAGCACGTGTGGGGCTGAATCAGAGATATCGTGCATCTGGTCTGAGGGATCCAGGGGGCCTTGAATTTGAAATCAGAATGAAAAGCCTTAGGATATGCTACATTCATAACCTGGGCTGGGATTATGGTTTGGTTTGAGTCACAGGATGCGCAACAACTCTGTGGTTGCCTTCGTGCACCCGTGCGACAAGGATGAGAGGACAAGGGAGAGTGGTCCAAGTCCACAGCGCGAGAAGAGGAAGCATTCCCTTCAGCACTATCTCCCAAAAGCGGATGCTACATTTTGGATGGCACCGGCACGGTACGGCACCTAGGACAACAAGGAAGGTCTGCGGGATCATTCCAGCAGGCCCTGATATGTGACATCCATAGATATGCTTCCACTGGTGTTTCTGTAGACAGAGAAGCTCTGGAAAGAACTCATTTCATTGGGACATTCCCGTGGCAATAAAAAGCAGAAGAGCACTCTCAGTTTGCTGTTTTGGAAACACTCCAAAATGACATAGAGAAGAATGCAGAGCTGAGAACTTTTAGAAGCTTCATTTCCACAAGAGGAAGTGTCCTGTGCACTTTCAGAAGTGTGAGATAAGTATAATCAAAATGAAGTTATGCTAATCGAAGTAGAATGGGTTGTTCATCACAACTAATGCAACACCAGCAATTGGAGATATACCAAACAACACACACAGGTACAGGTTATGGCATCAATGCCTAGGAGAAATTGTCCTCACAGAAATCCCATGGAATTGCGTAGAGACAAGAGTCTAAATTTTTCAATTAACAAAGCCCTAGAAGTCTACATTAGATACCTGATATTACCTGACCAGTAGAGATGAAGAACAGTAAAAGAAACAGGAAGTACCATTTTCAGTTCCAAAGATATTGAAGGCGCAAAAGATAAGCTTTCAAACAACTAGTCTGCAAAACGCTATCCAGAACAAGTGTTGAAAATGAAGGTCAGGAAAACACTGTAGAACACCAGTGTCTCAGAATCACAAAAGGCAGAATACCAGAAAAGGGGAAGAGAAAGTCTCAACACGAGCCAAAAATATCAGGAAACTCAATGGTTGTGATAATATCAGGGCTAAAATTCAGTCCTTAGCAGACTAGATAATGCAGAGGGACGCGTGAATGACTGTGAAGACAGGGGAAGAGAAAAACCTCGGTCAGAAGCAGACATAGGAAAGCAAGTGCCAACAAATGAAAACATTGCAGTTGAACCCTGGGTTAAGACAGGGCATGAAAGAATAGAAATCATGAGTCCCAGATGGAAAAGCAAGAGATAAAGAAACAAAAAGTGTCTGAAAATTTATCTGTAGAAAAATCAGACTGAAACTTGCTGAAAGCCAAGAAAGAATCATCTATGCGAATTCAGGAATTACACAGCATCCGAAGGAGGTGGAATCCCAATAGACCTACCAGCAGCTGTATGATTCAAATCAACAAAGTTCACGAATATCCGAGTGATTTAAAATGCACCTGGAGGAAACAACATAGTCACAAGGAAACCTCCAGAGGGGTTTCAGCTGATATCTCGGCAGCAATATTGCAGGACAGGGAGGAGTGCCAGGACACAGACCATATCCTGAATGGCCAAATGCTGCCACCTAGGGTAGCCTATGCCACATGAACACCATTTCAAATAACGGCAGAGCTAGAGAATTCTACAGACCGGCAAATCTTAAAAGAATTCAGCAGTTCAAAAGTTTTTCTAAAAGAAAGGTTGAGAAAACTCCCCTGAATAGAAAAGCAGCAAGATGGAATGGAAAGAAGAAACCATTATTGGAAATGCAAGAAGAGCATGTGTGGCAGAGAAGAAAGAAGAAGAACTTAAGGAGGACATCAAAACCCTAAAGATGGGAGAGGGAAGCAGGAAATCATAGGTGATTGGAAGCACTCTCTTAAGTGAATCAGCTTATTTGACTGTGTCTGAAGCGAAAGGAGAGATGCATGGCCTGACGTGTTTGCAAAACAAGCGAGAAGAAGACCAACAAAGAATCAAACCAACAAACAAGCACCAAAATGGTATGGTTGGCTGACATATACAAAGGGAACCATGATTATTCAAAAGAAAATACTCAAGGTGAGGTCAAGGGTCATTCAGAACGCATCGACCCAGTATCGTGGCTTGCATGTACTCAGCACACTTGTATTCGGAAATCAGAAGCGTGCATTCATATTCGTAAACTTTGATTCATAAGAGCATATCGTGACCTAACACTAATGCCGATTTGGAATCAAATGGATTCCTAGTCCGTGATGTAGACTTGTATGTCTTCCAACAGGATGAAGGAATGCCATATTCTAGGCTACGTAGAGAAGAAATGTAAGAAGCCTATAACAAAGGCAAGTAGCTCTGCCAAAGTGTACTAAGTGCAAAAGAGACCGACAGCAAAGTGCACATTGGGGTTGGTTTCATTTCTTGGAATTTCAGCCCCCATGAATCCAATGGATCCATGTCCTGAGAGTGTGGGTGTTTCAGCAGAAATCAGGCGACGCATATGTATTCCGGGTGTACGGATATTATAGGAACATAAGTCTCCTTTAGTGGGTCCCTGTGTACTGTGAACTGTTAGAAAGTTTAAAGACGTGTGAAACCATCAACTGAAAAGGGACACACTTCCCTCCATTGGTACGGTGCATAGAGCTCTGAACAAAAGGAAAGAGGGAAGAAGAAAGGCCCATGGGACGCTAGTGGGTAGAATCACATTTCCCTTAGGAACCTCTCGTCGGATGCAGCCCCTCCCCCAACACTGACAAGATGCAGCAGCCATTGGGGATGGCAGTTAGCGGTTGGATTCCAGGTGGAATGTTGGTGTGTACAGCGAGGCTTGTTGTGGCTGTTGGATCCTAGGTAACCGGGCAGAGTTCTGTGGGTGGATCAGTGTGATGGAGGGGCTGCCGCCCTCTGTGGAGCTTGGCTTAGGTCTTTGGTCCGGGAAGCTGTGTAAGTTCGAGATACTGCTGCTGCCCAAAGACCTGAGGTCACAGGTCAGTTTCCAGAACCTGAAAGGGCAGACAGTGGAAGATCTGCCTGTCATCAGCTTACTGGTCAGGCTCCGAGGTACTTTCAGACTTGCCCAGTCCTGGTGAAGTCGACTTTAGGGGAGACACGAAGAGAAGCTGGCCGGTAAGCTGGCTGCACGGATTGAGGAGAGATGCGAACACATGGATGAGAGATGTTCTGCTACAATGGAGAATACTGGCGTGGAGACAGCTGTAGAGGATACCAGGCTCAAAAGACATTCATGAGACATATTGAAACTCACTGATACAGGCAGAAACATACGGAGTGCCAACGTGGACTTGAGGAAGTTCCTCAATTCTCTTCTCCAATAACGGGTCCAAGGTCCCTGACGTCTGAAGGAGAAGAAATGGCAGAGATGATCAAAACGCTCCTGTTCTTGGAAGAGGTCGTGAGAATCCACACGTCCCAAGGGGCATTCCCAAGCCATTCAGACCAAAATTCAACAAGCCCAGGTAAGCCTTTTCCCAGGTTTGGGCCTAGCTAGTGAGCACTTGCCCTTGCCTCCCCTCCACTCAGGCATCCATTTTGAAGGATCAGTACCTGAGCTGCAATGAAGCCATTACGAGAAGAGCAAGCCCCTCCTAGAATCAGAGTTCCTCCAGCTTCACTCTCTGTGAACAACAGTGAACACCTTAAACGTCAAATAGTCTCGGCTGAAATAGATAAAATTGAATACTTAGCTCACACCTAGAAACGATGTCCTTCCGCTAGATTCAGCAAATGTTGTGTTTATGTCTTCCCTGGGGTGAAGGGAGTGTGGTAAGTGAGGGGAATCTTTGACTGAACATGAATCTGTATTAGGCTTCAGTTTTTCAAGACAGTGAAGGTAAATAGTACAAGTCAGAAAGTGAACTGAACTGTAAAAGTCGCCAATGACATTAAAGACACAGCTTATGTGGATCGTCTATCACTTGAGTCAAGCCCCCGGGGGCACTATATCATGGGGGTGCAGACTTGGTTGCGTTAAATGGCTTTAAACTACAGGATCGGATGATTAAGCGTTCTCAACACTGATAGAAAAACACCTGGTTCTCAATAGACTAGCATAACTGCAGCAGGATTCTCCTAGCTAGAATGCCTCTAGGTGCTTTTGGATTCAAACCTAAATGTATATATTTGGTTTGTTTCCTCTTGTATTTTCCTAGAGAGGGATGTTACCCCTTGAAATGCCAACATTGGCCAGTAGGTGTCATTGGGATACAGGGCACCACATGCACAAGTGTATCCAAGGTTGGGGGTTATTCCATGTTTCCAAAAGTTATTTCATGGTTCCTGTTGGTTTCGGAGGCTTCAACCTTAAAGAGCTGACATGACCCCTAGAACAGTTTGGACTGCTAGTTTGCATTCTATCTGTCTAGCTTTTCCGTAGAGCTGACAAAATGTTACCAAAATTGACAAGTCTGGCTTCTAGGTCGATTTAGTGTGTTTCAAAAAATAACTCCATTTTCGTATAACTCCCAAAACATGTAAATGAGTTCTATTAAACTTCTTAAAGACTGCAAATGGGATATCAACACAATGTCAAAATAGTTGTCTTCGGACAATCCCTCCCACCACGGCTGTATAGAAACAAAGAGCTAAGCAAATATCACATTTCTGTGAAATGTATCTGGATAGTGTTGATTCATCGATGCCCAGTTGGCAGAGAAGAAGTGCAACCTGCACTCACTCGCTCCCATGTACAGAGCAATGGAAACATCCACTCACCCAGCCCTTAGCATAGGACACTGGCCGAAGAGAGGTCTGTTACTCCCAAAGACAGGATGAGGCCTCAGGACACCTGGAAGCAGGAGAATGCAAAGCAGGGAATGGAAACCAGTGCAGGTTCGGACCCCTGGTGATGGAGCAACAAGGGTGAAACTCTGTTTAACTTGGACGCACACTCTCAAGCGGACAGGAGACATGGGTTTGAAGGTGATGTGCTGAGATTTACAAGAGTGCACAGCAGATGCTTGGCTGAGAGAACTCAAAGAAACCAGCGCAAAATATCCCCACAGTTAATTCTGAGACCAAGATCCAAGCTGCCAAATTTGAGGTAGCAGAGGCAATGGTCAGTGAGGCATAGAGCTACGGATGATGGCACACGCTGAGTCTCAGGGATCTGGAGTGCGTTGTGGGATGTGGTGGGTCGAATCAAGAGAGCAAACCGAACTGTGTACCAATAATAAATCAACCACACTGGTCGCGCGGTTGCGATTACCGATATGTCCCATGGCCACACCCAGTACATCTGCAGGACCAGGGACCAATTGGGAATTTTGCCAATAGAGCACGTGTGGGGCTGAATCAGAGATATCGTGCATCTGGTCTGAGGGATCCAGGGGGCCTTGAATTTGAAATCAGAATGAAAAGCCTTAGGATATGCTACATTCATAACCTGGGCTGGGATTATGGTTTGGTTTGAGTCACAGGATGCGCAACAACTCTGTGGTTGCCTTCGTGCACCCGTGCCACAAGGATGAGAGGACAAGGGAGAGTGGTCCAAGTCCACAGCGTGAGAAGAGGAAGCATTCCCTTCAGCACTATCTCCCAAAAGCGGATGCTACATTTTGGATGGCACCGGCACGGTACGGCACCTAGGACAACAAGGAAGGTCTGCGGGATCATTCCAGCAGGCCCTGATATGTGACATCCATAGATATGCTTCCACTGGTGTTTCTGTAGACAGAGAAGCTCTGGAAAGAACTCATTTCATTGGGACATTCCCGTGGCAATAAAAAGCAGAAGAGCACTCTCAGTTTGCTGTTTTGGAAACACTCCAAAATGACATAGAGAAGAATGCAGAGCTGAGAACTTTTAGAAGCTTCATTTCCACAAGAGGAAGTGTCCTGTGCACTTTCAGAAGTGTGAGATAAGTATAATCAAAATGAAGTTATGCTAATCGAAGTAGTATGGGTTGTTCATCACAACTAATGCAACACCAGCAATTGGAGATATACCAAACAACACACACAGGTACAGGTTATGGCATCAATGCCTAGGAGAAATTGTCCTCACAGAAATCCCATGGAATTGCGTAGAGACAAGAGTCTAAATTTTTCAATTAACAAAGCCCTAGAAGTCTACATTAGATACCTGATATTACCTGACCAGTAGAGATGAAGAAGAACAGTAAAAGAAACAGGAAGTACCATTTTCAGTTCCAAAGATATTGAAGGCGCAAAAGATAAGCTTTCAAACAACTAGTCTGCAAAACGCTATCCAGAACAAGTGTTGAAAATGAAGGTCAGGAAAACACTGAAGAACACCAGTGTCTCAGAATCACAAAAGGCAGAATACCAGAAAAGGGGAAGAGAAAGTCTCAACACGAGCCAAAAATATCAGGAAACTCAATGGTTGTGATAATATCAGGGCTAAAATTCAGTCCTTAGCAGACTAGATAATGCAGAGGGACGCGTGAATGACTGTGAAGACAGGGGAAGAGAAAAACCTCGGTCAGAAGCAGACATAGGAAAGCAAGTGCCAACAAATGAAAACATTGCAGTTGAACCCTGGGTTAAGACAGGGCATGAAAGAATAGAAATCATGAGTCCCAGATGGAAAAGCAAGAGATAAAGAAACAAAAAGTGTCTGAAAATTTATCTGTAGAAAAATCAGACTGAAACTTGCTGAAAGCCAAGAAAGAATCATCTATGCGAATTCAGGAATTACACAGCATCCGAAGGAGGTGGAATCCCAATAGACCTACCAGCAGCTGTATGATTCAAATCAACAAAGTTCACGAATATCCGAGTGATTTAAAATGCACCTGGAGGAAACAACATAGTCACAAGGAAACCTCCAGAGGGGTTTCAGCTGATATCTCGGCAGCAATATTGCAGGACAGGGAGGAGTGCCAGGACACAGACCATATCCTGAATGGCCAAATGCTGCCACCTAGGGTAGCCTATGCCACATGAACACCATTTCAAATAACGGCAGAGCTAGAGAATTCTACAGACCGGCAAATCTTAAAAGAATTCAGCAGTTCAAAAGTTTTTCTAAAAGAAAGGTTGAGAAAACTCCCCTGAATAGAAAAGCAGCAAGATGGAATGGAAAGAAGAAACCATTATTGGAAATGCAAGAAGAGCATGTGTGGCAGAGAAGAAAGAAGAAGAACTTAAGGAGGACATCAAAACCCTAAAGATGGGAGAGGGAAGCAGGAAATCATAGGTGATTGGAAGCACTCTCTTAAGTGAATCAGCTTATTTGACTCTGTCTGAAGCGAAAGGAGAGATGCATGGCCTGACGTGTTTGCAAAACAAGCGAGAAGAAGACCAACAAAGAATCAAACCAACAAACAAGCACCAAAATGGTATGGTTGGCTGACATATACAAAGGGAACCATGATTATTCAAAAGAAAATACTCAAGGTGAGGTCAAGGGTCATTCAGAACGCATCGACCCAGTATCGTGGCTTGCATGTACTCAGCACACTTGTATTCGGAAATCAGAAGCGTGCATTCATATTCGTACATTTTGATTCATAAGAGCATATCGTGACCTAACACTAATGCCGATTTGGAATCAAATGGATTCCTAGTCCGTGATGTAGACTTGTATGTCTTCCAACAGGATGAAGGAATGCCATATTCTAGGCTACGTAGAGAAGAAATGTAAGAAGCCTATAACAAAGGCAAGTAGCTCTGCCAAAGTGTACTAAGTGCAAAAGAGACCGACAGCAATGTGCACATTGGGGTTGGTTTCATTTCTTGGAATTTCAGCCCCCATGAATCCAATGGATCCATGTCCTGAGAGTGTGGGTGTTTCAGCAGAAATCAGGCGACGCATATGTATTCCGGGTGTACGGATATTATAGGAACATAAGTCTCCTTTAGTGGGTCCCTGTGTACTGTGAACTGTTAGAAAGTTTAAAGACGTGTGAAACCATCAACTGAAAAGGGACACACTTCCCTCCATTGGTACGGTGCATAGAGCTCTGAACAAAAGGAAAGAGGGAAGAAGAAAGGCCCATGGGACGCTAGTGGGTAGAATCACATTTACCTTAGGAACCTCTCGTCGGATGCAGCCCCTCCCCCAACACTGACAAGATGCAGCAGCCATTGGGGATGGCAGTTAGCGGTTGGATTCCAGGTGGAATGTTGGTGTGTACAGCGAGGCTTGTTGTGGCTGTTGGATCCTAGGTAACCGGGCAGAGTTCTGTGGGTGGATCAGTGTGATGGAGGGGCTGCCGCCCTCTGTGGAGCTTGGCTTAGGTCTTTGGTCCGGGAAGCTGTGTAAGTTCGAGATACTGCTGCTGCCCAAAGACCTGAGGTCACAGGTCAGTTTCCAGAACCTGAAAGGGCAGACAGTGGAAGATCTGCCTGTCATCAGCTTACTGGTCAGGCTCCGAGGTACTTTCAGACTTGCCCAGTCCTGGTGAAGTCGACTTTAGGGGAGACACGAAGAGAAGCTGGCCGATAAGCTGGCTGCACGGATTGAGGAGAGATGCGAACACATGGATGAGAGATGTTCTGCTACAATGGAGAATACTGGCGTGGAGACAGCTGTAGAGGATACCAGGCTTAAAAGACATTCATGAGACATATTGAAACTCACTGATACAGGCAGAAACATACGGAGTGCCAACGTGGACTTGAGGAAGTTCCTCAATTCTCTTCTCCAATAACGGGTCCAAGGTCCCTGACGTCTGAAGGAGAAGAAATGGCAGAGATGATCAAAACGCTCCTGTTCTTGGAAGAGGTCGTGAGAATCCACACGTCCCAAGGGGCATTCCCAAGCCATTCAGACCAAAATTCAACAAGCCCAGGTAAGCCTTTTCCCAGGTTTGGGCCTAGCTAGTGAGCACTTGCCCTTGCCTCCCCTCCACTCAGGCATCCATTTTGAAGGATCAGTACCTGAGCTGCAATGAAGCCATTACGAGAAGAGCAAGCCCCTCCTAGAATCAGAGTTCCTCCAGCTTCACTCTCTGTGAACAACAGTGAACACCTTAAACGTCAAATAGTCTCGGCTGAAATAGATAAAATTGAATACTTAGCTCACACCTAGAAACGATGTCCTTCCGCTAGATTCAGCAAATGTTGTTTTTATGTATTCCCTGGGGTGAAGGGAGTGTGGTAAGTGAGGGGAATCTTTGACTGAACATGAATCTGTATTAGGCTTCAGTTTTTCAAGACAGTGAAGGTAAATAGTACAAGTCAGAAAGTGAACTGAACTGTAAAAGTCGCCAATGACATTAAAGACACAGCTTATTTGGATCGACTTTCACTTGAGTCAACCCCCGGGGGCACTATATCTTGGGGGTGCAGACTTGGTTGCGTTAAATGGCTTTAAACTACAGGATCGGATGATTAAGCGTTCTCAACACTGATAGAAAAACACCTGGTTCTCAATAGACTAGCATAACTGCAGCAGGATTCTCCTAGCTAGAATGCCTCTAGGTGCTTTTGGATTCAAACCTAAATGTATATATTTGGTTTGTTTCCTCTTGTATTTTCCTAGAGAGGGATGTTACCCCTTGAAATGCCAACATTGGCCAGTAGGTGTCATTGGGATACAGGGCACCACATGCACAAGTGTATCCAAGGTTGGGGGTTATTCCATGTTTCCAAAAGTTATTTCATGGTTCCTGTTGGTTTAGGAGGCTTCAACCTTAAAGAGCTGACATGACCCCTTGAACAGTTTGGACTGCTAGTTTGCATTCTATCTGTCTAGCTTTTCCGTAGAGCTGACACAATGTTACCAAAATTGACAAGTCTGGCTTCTAGGTCGATTTAGTGTGTTTCAAAAAATAACTCCATTTTCGTATAACTCCCAAAACATGTAAATGAGTTCTGTTAAACTTCTTAAAGACTGCAAATGGGATATCAACACAATGTCAAAATAGTTGTCTTCGGACAATCCCTCCCACCACGGCTGTATAGAAACAAAGAGCTAAGCAAATATCACATTTCTGTGAAATATATCTGGATAGTGTTGATTCATCAATGCCCAGTTGACAGAGAAGAAGTGCAACCTGCACTCACTCGCTCCCATGTACAGAGCAATGGAAACATCCACTCACCCAGCCCTTAGCATAGGACACTGGCCGAAGAGAGGTCTGTTACTCCCAAAGACAGGATGAGGCCTCAGGACACCTGGAAGCAGGAGAAGGCAAAGCAGGGAATGGAAACCAGTGCAGGTTCGGACCCCTGGTGATGGAGCAACAAGGGTGAAACTCTGTTTAACTTGGACGCACACTCTCAAGCGGACAGGAGACATGGGTTTGAAGGTGATGTGCTGAGATTTACAAGAGTGCACAGCAGATGCTTGGCTGAGAGAACTCAAAGAAACCAGCGCAAAATATCCCCACAGTTAATTCTGAGACCAAGATCCAAGCTGCCAAATTTGAGGTAGCAGAGGCAATGGTCAGTGAGGCATAGAGCTACGGATGATGGCACACGCTGAGTCTCAGGGATCTGGAGTGCGTTGTGGGATGTGGTGGGTCGAATCAAGAGAGCAAACCGAACTGTGTACCAATAATAAATCAACCACACTGGTCGCGCGGTTGCGATTACCGATATGTCCCATGGCCACACCCAGTACATCTGCAGGACCAGGGACCAATTGGGAATTTTGCCAATAGAGCACGTGTGGGGCTGAATCAGAGATATCGTGCATCTGGTCTGAGGGATCCAGGGGGCCTTGAATTTGAAATCAGAATGAAAAGCCTTAGGATATGCTACATTCATAACCTGGGCTGGGATTATGGTTTTGTTTGAGTCACAGGATGTGCAACAACTCTCTGGTTGCCTTCGTGCACCCGTGCCACAAGGATGAGAGGACAAGGAAGAGTGGTCCAAGTCCACAGCGCGAGAAGAGGAAGCATTCCCTTCAGCACTATCTCCCAAAAGCGGATGCTACATTTTGGATGGCACCGGCACGGTACGGCACCTAGGACAACAAGGAAGGTCTGCGGGATCATTCCAGCAGGCCCTGATATGTGACATCCATAGATATGCTTCCACTGGTGTTTCTGTAGACAGAGAAGCTCTGGAAAGAACTGATTTCATTGGGACATTCCCGTGGCAATAAAAAGCAGAAGAGCACTCTCAGTTTGCTGTTTTGGAAACACTCCAAAATGACATAGAGAAGAATGCAGAGCTGAGAACTTTTAGAAGCTTCATTTCCACAAGAGGAAGTGTCCTGTGCACTTTCAGAAGTGTGAGATAAGTATAATCAAAATGAAGTTATGCTAATCGAAGTAGAATGGGTTGTTCATCACAACTAATGCAACACCAGCAATTGGAGATATACCAAACAACACACACAGGTACAGGTTATGGCATCAATGCCTAGGAGAAATTGTCCTCACAGAAATCCCATGGAATTGCGTAGAGACAAGAGTCTAAATTTTTCAATTAACAAAGCCCTAGAAGTCTACATTAGATACCTGATATTACCTGACCAGTAGAGATGAAGAAGAACAGTAAAAGAAACAGGAAGTACCATTTTCAGTTCCAAAGATATTGAAGGCGCAAAAGATAAGCTTTCAAACAACTAGTCTGCAAAACGCTATCCAGAACAAGTGTTGAAAATGAAGGTCAGGAAAACACTGAAGAACACCAGTGTCTCAGAATCACAAAAGGCAGAATACCAGAAAAGGGGAAGACAAAGTCTCAACACGAGCCAAAAATATCAGGAAACTCAATGGTTGTGATAATATCAGGGCTAAAATTCAGTCCTTAGCAGACTAGATAATGCAGAGGGACGCGTGAATGACTGTGAAGACAGGGGAAGAGAAAAACCTCGGTCAGAAGCAGACATAGGAAAGCAAGTGCAAACAAATGAAAACATTGCAGTTGAACCCTGGGTTAAGACAGGGCATGAAAGAATAGAAATCATGAGTCCCAGATGGAAAAGCAAGAGATAAAGAAACAAAAAGTGTCTGAAAATTTATCTGTAGAAAAATCAGACTGAAACTTGCTGAAAGCCAAGAAAGAATCATCTATGCGAATTCAGGAATTACACAGCATCCGAAGGAGGTGGAATCCCAATAGACCTACCAGCAGCTGTATGATTCAAATCAACAAAGTTCACGAATATCCGAGTGATTTAAAATGCACCTGGAGGAAACAACATAGTCACAAGGAAACCTCCAGAGGGGTTTCAGCTGATATCTCGGCAGCAATATTGCAGGACAGGGAGGAGTGCCAGGACACAGACCATATCCTGAATGGCCAAATGCTGCCACCTAGGGTAGCCTATGCCACATGAACACCATTTCAAATAACGGCAGAGCTAGAGAATTCTACAGACCGGCAAATCTTAAAAGAATTCAGCAGTTCAAAAGTTTTTCTAAAAGAAAGGTTGAGAAAACTCCCCTGAATAGAAAAGCAGCAAGATGGAATGGAAAGAAGAAACCATTATTGGAAATGCAAGAAGAGCATGTGTGGCAGAGAAGAAAGAAGAAGAACTTAAGGAGGACATCAAAACCCTAAAGATGGGAGAGGGAAGCAGGAAATCATAGGTGATTGGAAGCACTCTCTTAAGTGAATCAGCTTATTTGACTCTGTCTGAAGCGAAAGGAGAGATGCATGGCCTGACGTGTTTGCAAAACAAGCGAGAAGAAGACCAACAAAGAATCAAACCAACAAACAAGCACCAAAATGGTATGGTTGGCTGACATATACAAAGGGAACCATGATTATTCAAAAGAAAATACTCAAGGTGAGGTCAAGGGTCATTCAGAACGCATCGACCCAGTATCGTGGCTTGCATGTACTCAGCACACTTGTATTCGGAAATCAGAAGCGTGCATTCATATTCGTACATTTTGATTCATAAGAGCATATCGTGACCTAACACTAATGCCGATTTGGAATCAAATGGATTCCTAGTCCGTGATGTAGACTTGTATGTCTTCCAACAGGATGAAGGAATGCCATATTCTAGGCTACGTAGAGAAGAAATGTAAGAAGCCTATAACAAAGGCAAGTAGCTCTGCCAAAGTGTACTAAGTGCAAAAGAGACCGACAGCAAAGTGCACATTGGGGTTGGTTTCATTTCTTGGAATTTCAGCCCCCATGAATCCAATGGATCCATGTCCTGAGAGTGTGGGTGTTTCAGCAGAAATCAGGCGACGCATATGTATTCCGGGTGTACGGATATTATAGGAACATAAGTCTCCTTTAGTGGGTCCCTGTGTACTGTGAACTGTTAGAAAGTTTAAAGACGTGTGAAACCATCAACTGAAAAGGGACACACTTCCCTCCATTGGTACGGTGCATAGAGCTCTGAACAAAAGGAAAGAGGGAAGAAGAAAGGCCCATGGGACGCTAGTGGGTAGAATCACATTTACCTTAGGAACCTCTCGTCGGATGCAGCCCCTCCCCCAACACTGACAAGATGCAGCAGCCATTGGGGATGGCAGTTAGCGGTTGGATTCCAGGTGGAATGTTGGTGTTTACCGCGAGGCTTGTTGTGGCTGTTGGATCCTAGGTAACCGGGCAGAGTTCTGTGGGTGGATCAGTGTGATGGAGGGGCTGCCGCCCTCTGTGGAGCTTGGCTTAGGTCTTTGGTCCGGAAAGCTGTGTAAGTTCGAGATACTGCTGCTGCCCAAAGACCTGAGGTCACAGGTCAGTTTCCAGAACCTGAAAGGGCAGACAGTGGAAGATCTGCCTGTCATCAGCTTACTGGTCAGGCTCCGAGGTACTTTCAGACTTGCCCAGTCCTGGTGAAGTCGACTTTAGGGGAGACACGAAGAGAAGCTGGCCGATAAGCTGGCTGCACGGATTGAGGAGAGATGCGAACACATGGATGAGAGATGTTCTGCTACAATGGAGAATACTGGCGTGGAGACAGCTGTAGAGGATACCAGGCTCAAAAGACATTCATGAGACATATTGAAACTCACTGATACAGGCAGAAACATACGGAGTGCCAACGTGGACTTGAGGAAGTTCCTCAATTCTCTTCTCCAATAACGGGTCCAAGGTCCCTGACGTCTGAAGGAGAAGAAATGGCAGAGATGATCAAAACGCTCCTGTTCTTGGAAGAGGTCGTGAGAATCCACACGTCCCAAGGGGCATTCCCAAGCCATTCAGACCAAAATTCAACAAGCCCAGGTAAGCCTTTTCCCAGGTTTGGGCCTAGCTAGTGAGCACTTGCCCTTGCCTCCCCTCCACTCAGGCATCCATTTTGAAGGATCAGTACCTGAGCTGCAATGAAGCCATTACGAGAAGAGCAAGCCCCTCCTAGAATCAGAGTTCCTCCAGCTTCACTCTCTGTGAACAACAGTGAACACCTTAAAGGTCAAATAGTCTCGGCTGAAATAGATAAAATTGAATACTTAGCTCACACCTAGAAACGATGTCCTTCCGCTAGATTCAGCAAATGTTGTGTTTATGTCTTCCCTGGGGTGAAGGGAGTGTGGTAAGTGAGGGGAATCTTTGACTGAACATGAATCTGTATTAGGCTTCAGTTTTTCAAGACAGTGAAGGTAAATAGTACAAGTCAGAAAGTGAACTGAACTGTAAAAGTCGCCAATGACATTAAAGACACAGCTTATGTGGATGGTCTTTCACTTGAGTCAAGCCCCCGGGGGCACTATATCATGGGGGTGCAGACTTGGTTGCGTTAAATGGCTTTAAACTACAGGATCGGATGATTAAGCGTTCTCAACACTGATAGAAAAACACCTGGTTCTCAATAGACTAGCATAACTGCAGCAGGATTCTCCTAGCTAGAATGCCTCTAGGTGCTTTTGGATTCAAACCTAAATGTATATATTTGGTTTGTTTCCTCTTGTATTTTCCTAGAGAGGGATGTTACCCCTTGAAATGCCAACATTGGCCAGTAGGTGTCATTGGGATACAGGGCACCACATGCACAAGTGTATCCAAGGTTGGGGGTTATTCCATGTTTCCAAAAGTTATTTCATGGTTCCTGTTGGTTTCGGAGGCTTCAACCTTAAAGAGCTGACATGACCCCTTGAACAGTTTGGACTGCTAGTTTGCATTCTATCTGTCTAGCTTTTCCGTAGAGCTGACACAATGTTACCAAAATTGACAAGTCTGGCTTCTAGGTCGATTTAGTGTGTTTCAAAAAATAACTCCATTTTCGTATAACTCCCAAAACATGTAAATGAGTTCTGTTAAACTTCTTAAAGACTGCAAATGGGATATCAACACAATGTCAAAAATAGTTGTCTTAGGACAATCCCTCACACCACGGCTGTATAGAAACAAAGAGCTAAGCAAATATCACATTTCTGTGAAATGTATCTGGATAGTGTTGATTCATCGATGCCCAGTTGGCAGAGAAGAAGTACAACCTGCACTCACTTGCTCCCATGTACAGAGCAATGGAAACATCCACTCACCCAGCCCTTAGCATAGGACACTGGCCAAGAGAGGTCTGTTACTCCCAAAGACAGGATGAGGCCTCAGGACACCTGGAAGCAGGAGAATGCAAAGCAGGGAATGGAAACCAGTGCAGGTTCGGACCCCTGGTGATGGAGCAACAAGGGTGAAACTCTGTTTAACTTGGACGCACACTCTCAAGCGGACAGGAGACATGGGTTTGAAGGTGATGTGCTGAGATTTACAAGAGTGCACAGCAGATGCTTGGCTGAGAGAACTCAAAGAATCCAGCGCAAAATATCCCCACAGTTAATTCTGAGACCAAGATCCAAGCTGCCAAATTTGAGGTAGCAGAGGCAATGGTCAGTGAGGCATAGAGCTACGGATGATGGCACACGCTGAGTCTCAGGGATCTGGAGTGCGTTGTGGGATGTGGTGGGTCGAATCAAGAGAGCAAACCGAACTGTGTACCAATAATAAATCAACCACACTGGTCGCGCGGTTGCGATTACCGATATGTCCCATGGCCACACCCAGTACATCTGCAGGACCAGGGACCAATTGGGAATTTTGCCAATAGAGCACGTGTGGGGCTGAATCAGAGATATCGTGCATCTGGTCTGAGGGATCCAGGGGGCCTTGAATTTGAAATCAGAATGAAAAGCCTTAGGATATGCTACATTCATAACCTGGGCTGGGATTATGGTTTGGTTTGAGTCACAGGATGCGCAACAACTCTGTGGTTGCCTTCGTGCACCCGTGCCACAAGGATGAGAGGACAAGGGAGAGTGGTCCAAGTCCACAGCGTGAGAAGAGGAAGCATTCCCTTCAGCACTATCTCCCAAAAGCGGATGCTACATTTTGGATGGCACCGGCACGGTACGGCACCTAGGACAACAAGGAAGGTCTGCGGGATCATTCCAGCAGGCCCTGATATGTGACATCCATAGATATGCTTCCACTGGTGTTTCTGTAGACAGAGAAGCTCTGGAAAGAACTCATTTCATTGGGACATTCCCGTGGCAATAAAAAGCAGAAGAGCACTCTCAGTTTGCTGTTTTGGAAACACTCCAAAATGACATAGAGAAGAATGCAGAGCTGAGAACTTTTAGAAGCTTCATTTCCACAAGAGGAAGTGTCCTGTGCACTTTCAGAAGTGTGAGATAAGTATAATCAAAATGAAGTTATGCTAATCGAAGTAGTATGGGTTGTTCATCACAACTAATGCAACACCAGCAATTGGAGATATACCAAACAACACACACAGGTACAGGTTATGGCATCAATGCCTAGGAGAAATTGTCCTCACAGAAATCCCATGGAATTGCGTAGAGACAAGAGTCTAAATTTTTCAATTAACAAAGCCCTAGAAGTCTACATTAGATACCTGATATTACCTGACCAGTAGAGATGAAGAAGAACAGTAAAAGAAACAGGAAGTACCATTTTCAGTTCCAAAGATATTGAAGGCGCAAAAGATAAGCTTTCAAACAACTAGTCTGCAAAACGCTATCCAGAACAAGTGTTGAAAATGAAGGTCAGGAAAACACTGAAGAACACCAGTGTCTCAGAATCACAAAAGGCAGAATACCAGAAAAGGGGAAGAGAAAGTCTCAACACGAGCCAAAAATATCAGGAAACTCAATGGTTGTGATAATATCAGGGCTAAAATTCAGTCCTTAGCAGACTAGATAATGCAGAGGGACGCGTGAATGACTGTGAAGACAGGGGAAGAGAAAAACCTCGGTCAGAAGCAGACATAGGAAAGCAAGTGCCAACAAATGAAAACATTGCAGTTGAACCCTGGGTTAAGACAGGGCATGAAAGAATAGAAATCATGAGTCCCAGATGGAAAAGCAAGAGATAAAGAAACAAAAAGTGTCTGAAAATTTATCTGTAGAAAAATCAGACTGAAACTTGCTGAAAGCCAAGAAAGAATCATCTATGCGAATTCAGGAATTACACAGCATCCGAAGGAGGTGGAATCCCAATAGACCTACCAGCAGCTGTATGATTCAAATCAACAAAGTTCACGAATATCCGAGTGATTTAAAATGCACCTGGAGGAAACAACATAGTCACAAGGAAACCTCCAGAGGGGTTTCAGCTGATATCTCGGCAGCAATATTGCAGGACAGGGAGGAGTGCCAGGACACAGACCATATCCTGAATGGCCAAATGCTGCCACCTAGGGTAGCCTATGCCACATGAACACCATTTCAAATAACGGCAGAGCTAGAGAATTCTACAGACCGGCAAATCTTAAAAGAATTCAGCAGTTCAAAAGTTTTTCTAAAAGAAAGGTTGAGAAAACTCCCCTGAATAGAAAAGCAGCAAGATGGAATGGAAAGAAGAAACCATTATTGGAAATGCAAGAAGAGCATGTGTGGCAGAGAAGAAAGAAGAAGAACTTAAGGAGGACATCAAAACCCTAAAGATGGGAGAGGGAAGCAGGAAATCATAGGTGATTGGAAGCACTCTCTTAAGTGAATCAGCTTATTTGACTCTGTCTGAAGCGAAAGGAGAGATGCATGGCCTGACGTGTTTGCAAAACAAGCGAGAAGAAGACCAACAAAAATCAAACCAACAAACAAGCACCAAAATGGTATGGTTGGCTGACATATACAAAGGGAACCATGATTATTCAAAAGAAAATACTCAAGGTGAGGTCAAGGGTCATTCAGAACGCATCGACCCAGTATCGTGGCTTGCATGTACTCAGCACACTTGTATTCGGAAATCAGAAGCGTGCATTCATATTCGTACATTTTGATTCATAAGAGCATATCGTGACCTAACACTAATGCCGATTTGGAATCAAATGGATTCCTAGTCCGTGATGTAGACTTGTATGTCTTCCAACAGGATGAAGGAATGCCATATTCTAGGCTACGTAGAGAAGAAATGTAAGAAGCCTATAACAAAGGCAAGTAGCTCTGCCAAAGTGTACTAAGTGCAAAAGAGACCGACAGCAATGTGCACATTGGGGTTGGTTTCATTTCTTGGAATTTCAGCCCCCATGAATCCAATGGATCCATGTCCTGAGAGTGTGGGTGTTTCAGCAGAAATCAGGCGACGCATATGTATTCCGGGTGTACGGATATTATAGGAACATAAGTCTCCTTTAGTGGGTCCCTGTGTACTGTGAACTGTTAGAAAGTTTAAAGACGTGTGAAACCATCAACTGAAAAGGGACACACTTCCCTCCATTGGTACGGTGCATAGAGCTCTGAACAAAAGGAAAGAGGGAAGAAGAAAGGCCCATGGGACGCTAGTGGGTAGAATCACATTTACCTTAGGAACCTCTCGTCGGATGCAGCCCCTCCCCCAACACTGACAAGATGCAGCAGCCATTGGGGATGGCAGTTAGCGGTTGGATTCCAGGTGGAATGTTGGTGTGTACAGCGAGGCTTGTTGTGGCTGTTGGATCCTAGGTAACCGGGCAGAGTTCTGTGGGTGGATCAGTGTGATGGAGGGGCTGCCGCCCTCTGTGGAGCTTGGCTTAGGTCTTTGGTCCGGGAAGCTGTGTAAGTTCGAGATACTGCTGCTGCCCAAAGACCTGAGGTCACAGGTCAGATTCCAGAAACTGAAAGGGCAGACAGTGGAAGATCTGCCTGTCATCAGCTTACTGGTCAGGCTCCGAGGTACTTTCAGACTTGCCCAGTCCTGGTGAAGTCGACTTTAGGGGAGACACGAAGAGAAGCTGGCCGATAAGCTGGCTGCACGGATTGAGGAGAGATGCGAACACATGGATGAGAGATGTTCTGCTACAATGGAGAATACTGGCGTGGAGACAGCTGTAGAGGATACCAGGCTTAAAAGACATTCATGAGACATATTGAAACTCACTGATACAGGCAGAAACATACGGAGTGCCAACGTGGACTTGAGGAAGTTCCTCAATTCTCTTCTCCAATAACGGGTCCAAGGTCCCTGACGTCTGAAGGAGAAGAAATGGCAGAGATGATCAAAACGCTCCTGTTCTTGGAAGAGGTCGTGAGAATCCACACGTCCCAAGGGGCATTCCCAAGCCATTCAGACCAAAATTCAACAAGCCCAGGTAAGCCTTTTCCCAGGTTTGGGCCTAGCTAGTGAGCACTTGCCCTTGCCTCCCCTCCACTCAGGCATCCATTTTGAAGGATCAGTACCTGAGCTGCAATGAAGCCATTACGAGAAGAGCAAGCCCCTCCTAGAATCAGAGTTCCTCCAGCTTCACTCTCTGTGAACAACAGTGAAAACCTTAAACGTCAAATAGTCTCGGCTGAAATAGATAAAATTGAATACTTAGCTCACACCTAGAAACGATGTCCTTCCGCTAGATTCAGCAAATGTTGTTTTTATGTCTTCCCTGGGGTGAAGGGAGTGTGGTAAGTGAGGGGAATCTTTGACTGAACATGAATCTGTATTAGGCTTCAGTTTTTCAAGACAGTGAAGGTAAATAGTACAAGTCAGAAAGTGAACTGAACTGTAAAAGTCGCCAATGACATTAAAGACACAGCTTATTTGGATCGACTTTCACTTGAGTCAACCCCCGGGGGCACTATATCTTGGGGGTGCAGACTTGGTTGCGTTAAATGGCTTTAAACTACAGGATCGGAAGATTAAGCGTTCTCAACACTGATAGAAAAACACCTGGTTCTCAATAGACTAGCATAACTGCAGCAGGATTCTCCTAGCTAGAATGCCTCTAGGTGCTTTTGGATTCAAACCTAAATGTATATATTTGGTTTGTTTCCTCTTGTATTTTCCTAGAGAGGGATGTTACCCCTTGAAATGCCAACATTGGCCAGTAGGTGTCATTGGGATACAGGGCACCACATGCACAAGTGTATCCAAGGTTGGGGGTTATTCCATGTTTCCAAAAGTTATTTCATGGTTCCTGTTGGTTTAGGAGGCTTCAACCTTAAAGAGCTGACATGACCCCTTGAACAGTTTGGACTGCTAGTTTGCATTCTATCTGTCTAGCTTTTCCGTAGAGCTGACACAATGTTACCAAAATTGACAAGTCTGGCTTCTAGGTCGATTTAGTGTGTTTCAAAAAATAACTCCATTTTCGTATAACTCCCAAAACATGTAAATGAGTTCTGTTAAACTTCTTAAAGACTGCAAATGGGATATCAACACAATGTCAAAATAGTTGTCTTCGGACAATCCCTCCCACCACGGCTGTATAGAAACAAAGAGCTAAGCAAATATCACATTTCTGTGAAATATATCTGGATAGTGTTGATTCATCAATGCCCAGTTGACAGAGAAGAAGTGCAACCTGCACTCACTCGCTCCCATGTACAGAGCAATGGAAACATCCACTCACCCAGCCCTTAGCATAGGACACTGGCCGAAGAGAGGTCTGTTACTCCCAAAGACAGGATGAGGCCTCAGGACACCTGGAAGCAGGAGAAGGCAAAGCAGGGAATGGAAACCAGTGCAGGTTCGGACCCCTGGTGATGGAGCAACAAGGGTGAAACTCTGTTTAACTTGGACGCACACTCTCAAGCGGACAGGAGACATGGGTTTGAAGGTGATGTGCTGAGATTTACAAGAGTGCACAGCAGATGCTTGGCTGAGAGAACTCAAAGAAACCAGCGCAAAATATCCCCACAGTTAATTCTGAGACCAAGATCCAAGCTGCCAAATTTGAGGTAGCAGAGGCAATGGTCAGTGAGGCATAGAGCTACGGATGATGGCACACGCTGAGTCTCAGGGATCTGGAGTGCGTTGTGGGATGTGGTGGGTCGAATCAAGAGAGCAAACCGAACTGTGTACCAATAATAAATCAACCACACTGGTCGCGCGGTTGCGATTACCGATATGTCCCATGGCCACACCCAGTACATCTGCAGGACCAGGGACCAATTGGGAATTTTGCCAATAGAGCACGTGTGGGGCTGAATCAGAGATATCGTGCATCTGGTCTGAGGGATCCAGGGGGCCTTGAATTTGAAATCAGAATGAAAAGCCTTAGGATATGCTACATTCATAACCTGGGCTGGGATTATGGTTTGGTTTGAGTCACAGGATGTGCAACAACTCTCTGGTTGCCTTCGTGCACCCGTGCCACAAGGATGAGAGGACAAGGAAGAGTGGTCCAAGTCCACAGCGCGAGAAGAGGAAGCATTCCCTTCAGCACTATCTCCCAAAAGCGGATGCTACATTTTGGATGGCACCGGCACGGTACGGCACCTAGGACAACAAGGAAGGTCTGCGGGATCATTCCAGCAGGCCCTGATATGTGACATCCATAGATATGCTTCCACTGGTGTTTCTGTAGACAGAGAAGCTCTGGAAAGAACTGATTTCATTGGGACATTCCCGTGGCAATAAAAAGCAGAAGAGCACTCTCAGTTTGCTGTTTTGGAAACACTCCAAAATGACATAGAGAAGAATGCAGAGCTGAGAACTTTTAGAAGCTTCATTTCCACAAGAGGAAGTGTCCTGTGCACTTTCAGAAGTGTGAGATAAGTATAATCAAAATGAAGTTATGCTAATCGAAGTAGTATGGGTTGTTCATCACAACTAATGCAACGCCAGCAATTGGAGATATACCAAACAACACACACAGGTACAGGTTATGGCATCAATGCCTAGGAGAAATTGTCCTCACAGAAATCCCATGGAATTGCGTAGAGACAAGAGTCTAAATTTTTCAATTAACAAAGCCCTAGAAGTCTACATTAGATACCTGATATTACCTGACCAGTAGAGATGAAGAAGAACAGTAAAAGAAACAGGAAGTACCATTTTCAGTTCCAAAGATATTGAAGGCGCAAAGATAAGCTTTCAAACAACTAGTCTGCAAAACGCTATCCAGAACAAGTGTTGAAAATGAAGGTCAGGAAAACACTGAAGAACACCAGTGTCTCAGAATCACAAAAGGCAGAATACCAGAAAAGGGGAAGAGAAAGTCTCAACACGAGCCAAAAATATCAGGAAACTCAATGGTTGTGATAATATCAGGGCTAAAATTCAGTCCTTAGCAGACTAGATAATGCAGAGGGACGCGTGAATGACTGTGAAGACAGGGGAAGAGAAAAACCTCGGTCAGAAGCAGACATAGGAAAGCAAGTGTAAACAAATGAAAACATTGCAGTTGAACCCTGGGTTAAGACAGGGCATGAAAGAATAGAAATCATGAGTCCCAGATGGAAAAGCAAGAGATAAAGAAACAAAAAGTGTCTGAAAATTTATCTGTAGAAAAATCAGACTGAAACTTGCTGAAAGCCAAGAAAGAATCATCTATGCGAATTCAGGAATTACACAGCATCCGAAGGAGGTGGAATCCCAATAGACCTACCAGCAGCTGTATGATTCAAATCAACAAAGTTCACGAATATCCGAGTGATTTAAAATGCACCTGGAGGAAACAACATAGTCACAAGGAAACCTCCAGAGGGGTTTCAGCTGATATCTCGGCAGCAATATTGCAGGACAGGGAGGAGTGCCAGGACACAGACCATATCCTGAATGGCCAAATGCTGCCACCTAGGGTAGCCTATGCCACATGAACACCATTTCAAATAACGGCAGAGCTAGAGAATTCTACAGACCGGCAAATCTTAAAAGAATTCAGCAGTTCAAAAGTTTTTCTAAAAGAAAGGTTGAGAAAACTCCCCTGAATAGAAAAGCAGCAAGATGGAATGGAAAGAAGAAACCATTATTGGAAATGCAAGAAGAGCATGTGTGGCAGAGAAGAAAGAAGAAGAACTTAAGGAGGACATCAAAACCCTAAAGATGGGAGAGGGAAGCAGGAAATCATAGGTGATTGGAAGCACTCTCTTAAGTGAATCAGCTTATTTGACTCTGTTTGAAGCGAAAGGAGAGATGCATGGCCTGACGTGTTTGCAAAACAAGCGAGAAGAAGACCAACAAAGAATCAAACCAACAAACAAGCACCAAAATGGTATGGTTGGCTGACATATACAAAGGGAACCATGATTATTCAAAAGAAAATACTCAAGGTGAGGTCAAGGGTCATTCAGAACGCATCGACCCAGTATCGTGGCTTGCATGTACTCAGCACACTTGTATTCGGAAATCAGAAGCGTGCATTCATATTCGTACATTTTGATTCATAAGAGCATATCGTGACCTAACACTAATGCCGATTTGGAATCAAATGGATTCCTAGTCCGTGATGTAGACTTGTATGTCTTCCAACAGGATGAAGGAATGCCATATTCTAGGCTACGTAGAGAAGAAATGTAAGAAGCCTATAACAAAGGCAAGTAGCTCTGCCAAAGTGTACTAAGTGCAAAAGAGACCGACAGCAAAGTGCACATTGGGGTTGGTTTCATTTCTTGGAATTTCAGCCCCCATGAATCCAATGGATCCATGTCCTGAGAGTGTGGGTGTTTCAGCAGAAATCAGGCGACGCATATGTATTCCGGGTGTACGGATATTATAGGAACATAAGTCTCCTTTAGTGGGTCCCTGTGTACTGTGAACTGTTAGAAAGTTTAAAGACGTGTGAAACCATCAACTGAAAAGGGACACACTTCCCTCCATTGGTACGGTGCATAGAGCTCTGAACAAAAGGAAAGAGGGAAGAAGAAAGGCCCATGGGACGCTAGTGGGTAGAATCACATTTACCTTAGGAACCTCTCGTCGGATGCAGCCCCTCCCCCAACACTGACAAGATGCAGCAGCCATTGGGGATGGCAGTTAGCGGTTGGATTCCAGGTGGAATGTTGGTGTTTACCGCGAGGCTTGTTGTGGCTGTTGGATCCTAGGTAACCGGGCAGAGTTCTGTGGGTGGATCAGTGTGATGGAGGGGCTGCCGCCCTCTGTGGAGCTTGGCTTAGGTCTTTGGTCCGGAAAGCTGTGTAAGTTCGAGATACTGCTGCTGCCCAAAGACCTGAGGTCACAGGTCAGTTTCCAGAACCTGAAAGGGCAGACAGTGGAAGATCTGCCTGTCATCAGCTTACTGGTCAGGCTCCGAGGTACTTTCAGACTTGCCCAGTCCTGGTGAAGTCGACTTTAGGGGAGACACGAAGAGAAGCTGGCCGATAAGCTGGCTGCACGGATTGAGGAGAGATGCGAACACATGGATGAGAGATGTTCTGCTACAATGGAGAATACTGGCGTGGAGACAGCTGTAGAGGATACCAGGCTCAAAAGACATTCATGAGACATATTGAAACTCACTGATACAGGCAGAAACATACGGAGTGCCAACGTGGACTTGAGGAAGTTCCTCAATTCTCTTCTCCAATAACGGGTCCAAGGTCCCTGACGTCTGAAGGAGAAGAAATGGCAGAGATGATCAAAACGCTCCTGTTCTTGGAAGAGGTCGTGAGAATCCACACGTCCCAAGGGGCATTCCCAAGCCATTCAGACCAAAATTCAACAAGCCCAGGTAAGCCTTTTCCCAGGTTTGGGCCTAGCTAGTGAGCACTTGCCCTTGCCTCCCCTCCACTCAGGCATCCATTTTGAAGGATCAGTACCTGAGCTGCAATGAAGCCATTACGAGAAGAGCAAGCCCCTCCTAGAATCAGAGTTCCTCCAGCTTCACTCTCTGTGAACAACAGTGAACACCTTAAAGGTCAAATAGTCTCGGCTGAAATAGATAAAATTGAATACTTAGCTCACACCTAGAAACGATGTCCTTCCGCTAGATTCAGCAAATGTTGTGTTTATGTCTTCCCTGGGGTGAAGGGAGTGTGGTAAGTGAGGGGAATCTTTGACTGAACATGAATCTGTATTAGGCTTCAGTTTTTCAAGACAGTGAAGGTAAATAGTACAAGTCAGAAAGTGAACTGAACTGTAAAAGTCGCCAATGACATTAAAGACACAGCTTATGTGGATGGTCTTTCACTTGAGTCAAGCCCCCGGGGGCACTATATCATGGGGGTGCAGACTTGGTTGCGTTAAATGGCTTTAAACTACAGGATCGGATGATTAAGCGTTCTCAACACTGATAGAAAAACACCTGGTTCTCAATAGACTAGCATAACTGCAGCAGGATTCTCCTAGCTAGAATGCCTCTAGGTGCTTTTGGATTCAAACCTAAATGTATATATTTGGTTTGTTTCCTCTTGTATTTTCCTAGAGAGGGATGTTACCCCTTGAAATGCCAACATTGGCCAGTAGGTGTCATTGGGATACAGGGCACCACATGCACAAGTGTATCCAAGGTTGGGGGTTATTCCATGTTTCCAAAAGTTATTTCATGGTTCCTGTTGGTTTCGGAGGCTTCAACCTTAAAGAGCTGACATGACCCCTTGAACAGTTTGGACTGCTAGTTTGCATTCTATCTGTCTAGCTTTTCCGTAGAGCTGACACAATGTTACCAAAATTGACAAGTCTGGCTTCTAGGTCGATTTAGTGTGTTTCAAAAAATAACTCCATTTTCGTATAACTCCCAAAACATGTAAATGAGTTCTGTTAAACTTCTTAAAGACTGCAAATGGGATATCAACACAATGTCAAAAATAGTTGTCTTCGGACAATCCCTCACACCACGGCTGTATAGAAACAAAGAGCTAAGCAAATATCACATTTCTGTGAAATGTATCTGGATAGTGTTGATTCATCGATGCCCAGTTGGCAGAGAAGAAGTACAACCTGCACTCACTTGCTCCCATGTACAGAGCAATGGAAACATCCACTCACCCAGCCCTTAGCATAGGACACTGGCCAAGAGAGGTCTGTTACTCCCAAAGACAGGATGAGGCCTCAGGACACCTGGAAGCAGGAGAATGCAAAGCAGGGAATGGAAACCAGTGCAGGTTCGGACCCCTGGTGATGGAGCAACAAGGGTGAAACTCTGTTTAACTTGGACGCACACTCTCAAGCGGACAGGAGACATGGGTTTGAAGGTGATGTGCTGAGATTTACAAGAGTGCACAGCAGATGCTTGGCTGAGAGAACTCAAAGAATCCAGCGCAAAATATCCCCACAGTTAATTCTGAGACCAAGATCCAAGCTGCCAAATTTGAGGTAGCAGAGGCAATGGTCAGTGAGGCATAGAGCTACGGATGATGGCACACGCTGAGTCTCAGGGATCTGGAGTGCGTTGTGGGATGTGGTGGGTCGAATCAAGAGAGCAAACCGAACTGTGTACCAATAATAAATCAACCACACTTGTCGCGCGGTTACGATTACCGATATGTCCCATGGCCACACCCAGTACATCTGCAGGACCAGGGACCAATTGGGAATTTTGCCAATAGAGCACGTGTGGGGCTGAATCAGAGATATCGTGCATCTGGTCTGAGGGATCCAGGGGGCCTTGAATTTGAAATCAGAATGAAAAGCCTTAGGATATGCTACATTCATAACCTGGGCTGGGATTATGGTTTGGTTTGAGTCACAGGATGCGCAACAACTCTGTGGTTGCCTTCGTGCACCCGTGCCAAAGGATGAGAGGACAAGGGAGAGTGGTCCAAGTCCACAGCGTGAGAAGAGGAAGCATTCCCTTCAGCACTATCTCCCAAAAGCGGATGCTACATTTTGGATGGCACCGGCACGGTACGGCACCTAGGACAACAAGGAAGGTCTGCGGGATCATTCCAGCAGGCCCTGATATGTGACATCCATAGATATGCTTCCACTGGTGTTTCTGTAGACAGAGAAGCTCTGGAAAGAACTCATTTCATTGGGACATTCCCGTGGCAATAAAAAGCAGAAGAGCACTCTCAGTTTGCTGTTTTGGAAACACTCCAAAATGACATAGAGAAGAATGCAGAGCTGAGAACTTTTAGAAGCTTCATTTCCACAAGAGGAAGTGTCCTGTGCACTTTCAGAAGTGTGAGATAAGTATAATCAAAATGAAGTTATGCTAATCGAAGTAGAATGGGTTGTTCATCACAACTAATGCAACACCAGCAATTGGAGATATACCAAACAACACACACAGGTACAGGTTATGGCATCAATGCCTAGGAGAAATTGTCCTCACAGAAATCCCATGGAATTGCGTAGAGACAAGAGTCTAAATTTTTCAATTAACAAAGCCCTAGAAGTCTACATTAGATACCTGATATTACCTGACCAGTAGAGATGAAGAAGAACAGTAAAAGAAACAGGAAGTACCATTTTCAGTTCCAAAGATATTGAAGGCGCAAAAGATAAGCTTTCAAACAACTAGTCTGCAAAACGCTATCCAGAACAAGTGTTGAAAATGAAGGTCAGGAAAACACTGAAGAACACCAGTGTCTCAGAATCACAAAAGGCAGAATACCAGAAAAGGGGAAGAGAAAGTCTCAACACGAGCCAAAAATATCAGGAAACTCAATGGTTGTGATAATATCAGGGCTAAAATTCAGTCCTTAGCAGACTAGATAATGCAGAGGGACGCGTGAATGACTGTGAAGACAGGGGAAGAGAAAAACCTCGGTCAGAAGCAGACATAGGAAAGCAAGTGCAAACAAATGAAAACATTGCAGTTGAACCCTGGGTTAAGACAGGGCATGAAAGAATAGAAATCATGAGTCCCAGATGGAAAAGCAAGAGATAAAGAAACAAAAAGTGTCTGAAAATTTATCTGTAGAAAAATCAGACTGAAACTTGCTGAAAGCCAAGAAAGAATCATCTATGCGAATTCAGGAATTACACAGCATCCGAAGGAGGTGGAATCCCAATAGACCTACCAGCAGCTGTATGATTCAAATCAACAAAGTTCACGAATATCCGAGTGATTTAAAATGCACCTGGAGGAAACAACATAGTCACAAGGAAACCTCCAGAGGGTTTCAGCTGATATCTCGGCAGCAATATTGCAGGACAGGGAGGAGTGCCAGGACACAGACCATATCCTGAATGGCCAAATGCTGCCACCTAGGGTAGCCTATGCCACATGAACACCATTTCAAATAACAGCAGAGCTAGAGAATTCTACAGACCGGCAAATCTTAAAAGAATTCAGCAGTTCAAAAGATTTTCTAAAAGAAAGGTTGAGAAAACTCCCCTGAATAGAAAAGGAGCAAGATGGAATGGAAAGAAGAAACCATTATTGGAAATGCAAGAAGAGCATGTGTGGCAGAGAAGAAAGAAGAAGAACTTAAGGAGGACATCAAAACCCTAAAGATGGGAGAGGGAAGCAGGAAATCATAGGTGATTGGAAGCACTCTCTTAAGTGAATCAGCTTATTTGACTCTGTCTGAAGCGAAAGGAGAGATGCATGGCCTGACGTGTTTGCAAAACAAGCGAGAAGAAGACCAACAAAGAATCAAACCAACAAACAAGCACCAAAATGGTATGGTTGGCTGACATATACAAAGGGAACCATGATTATTCAAAAGAAAATACTCAAGGTGAGGTCAAGGGTCATTCAGAACGCATCGACCCAGTATCGTGGCTTGCATGTACTCAGCACACTTGTATTCGGAAATCAGAAGCGTGCATTCATATTCGTAAACTTTGATTCATAAGAGCATATCGTGACCTAACACTAATGCCGATTTGGAATCAAATGGATTCCTAGTCCGTGATGTAGACTTGTATGTCTTCCAACAGGATGAAGGAATGCCATATTCTAGGCTACGTAGAGAAGAAATGTAAGAAGCCTATAACAAAGGCAAGTAGCTCTGCCAAAGTGTACTAAGTGCAAAAGAGACCGACAGCAAAGTGCACATTGGGGTTGGTTTCATTTCTTGGAATTTCAGCCCCCATGAATCCAATGGATCCATGTCCTGAGAGTGTGGGTGTTTCAGCAGAAATCAGGCGACGCATATGTATTCCGGGTGTATGGATATTATAGGAACATAAGTCTCCTTTAGTGGGTCCCTGTGTACTGTGAACTGTTAGAAAGTTTAAAGACGTGTGAAACCATCAACTGAAAAGGGACACACTTCCCTCCATTGGTACGGTGCATAGAGCTCTGAACAAAAGGAAAGAGGGAAGAAGAAAGGCCCATGGGACGCTAGTGGGTAGAATCACATTTACCTTAGGAACCTCTCGTCGGATGCAGCCCCTCCCCCAACACTGACAAGATGCAGCAGCCATTGGGGATGGCAGTTAGCGGTTGGATTCCAGGTGGAATGTTGGTGTTTACCGCGAGGCTTGTTGTGGCTGTTGGATCCTAGGTAACCGGGCAGAGTTCTGTGGGTGGATCAGTGTGATGGAGGGGCTGCCGCCCTCTGTGGAGCTTGGCTTAGGTCTTTGGTCCGGAAAGCTGTGTAAGTTCGAGATACTGCTGCTGCCCAAAGACCTGAGGTCACAGGTCAGTTTCCAGAACCTGAAAGGGCAGACAGTGGAAGATCTGCCTGTCATCAGCTTACTGGTCAGGCTCCGAGGTACTTTCAGACTTGCCCAGTCCTGGTGAAGTCGACTTTAGGGGAGACACGAAGAGAAGCTGGCCGGTAAGCTGGCTGCACGGATTGAGGAGAGATGCGAACACATGGATGAGAGATGTTCTGCTACAATGGAGAATACTGGCGTGGAGACAGCTGTAGAGGATACCAGGCTCAAAAGACATTCATGAGACATATTGAAACTCACTGATACAGGCAGAAACATACGGAGTGCCAACGTGGACTTGAGGAAGTTCCTCAATTCTCTTCTCCAATAACGGGTCCAAGGTCCCTGACGTCTGAAGGAGAAGAAATGGCAGAGATGATCAAAACGCTCCTGTTCTTGGAAGAGGTCGTGAGAATCCACACGTCCCAAGGGGCATTCCCAAGCCATTCAGACCAAAATTCAACAAGCCCAGGTAAGCCTTTTCCCAGGTTTGGGCCTAGCTAGTGAGCACTTGCCCTTGCCTCCCCTCCACTCAGGCATCCATTTTGAAGGATCAGTACCTGAGCTGCAATGAAGCCATTACGAGAAGAGCAAGCCCCTCCTAGAATCAGAGTTCCTCCAGCTTCACTCTCTGTGAACAACAGTGAACACCTTAAACGTCAAATAGTCTCGGCTGAAATAGATAAAATTGAATACTTAGCTCACACCTAGAAACGATGTCCTTCCGCTAGATTCAGCAAATGTTGTGTTTATGTCTTCCCTGGGGTGAAGGGAGTGTGGTAAGTGAGGGGAATCTTTGACTGAACATGAATCTGTATTAGGCTTCAGTTTTTCAAGACAGTGAAGGTAAATAGTACAAGTCAGAAAGTGAACTGAACTGTAAAAGTCGCCAATGACATTTAAGACACAGCTTATGTGGATCGTCTTTCACTTGAGTCAAGCCCCCGGGGGCACTATATCATGGGGGTGCAGACTTGGTTGCGTTAAATGGCTTTAAACTACAGGATCGGATGATTAAGCGTTCTCAACACTGATAGAAAAACACCTGGTTCTCAATAGACTAGCATAACTGCAGCAGGATTCTCCTAGCTAGAATGCCTCTAGGTGCTTTTGGATTCAAACCTAAATGTATATATTTGGTTTGTTTCCTCTTGTATTTTCCTAGAGAGGGATGTTACCCCTTGAAATGCCAACATTGGCCAGTAGGTGTCATTGGGATACAGGGCACCACATGCACAAGTGTATCCAAGGTTGGGGGTTATTCCATGTTTCCAAAAGTTATTTCATGGTTCCTGTTGGTTTCGGAGGCTTCAACCTTAAAGAGCTGACATGACCCCTTGAACAGTTTGGACTGCTAGTTTGCATTCTATCTGTCTAGCTTTTCCGTAGAGCTGACACAATGTTACCAAAATTGACAAGTCTGGCTTCTAGGTCGATTTAGTGTGTTTCAAAAAATAACTCCATTTTCGTATAACTCCCAAAACATGTAAATGAGTTCTGTTAAACTTCTTAAAGACTGCAAATGGGATATCAACACAATGTCAAAAATAGTTGTCTTCGGACAATCCCTCACACCACGGCTGTATAGAAACAAAGAGCTAAGCAAATATCACATTTCTGTGAAATGTATCTGGATAGTGTTGATTCATCGATGCCCAGTTGGCAGAGAAGAAGTACAACCTGCACTCACTTGCTCCCATGTACAGAGCAATGGAAACATCCACTCACCCAGCCCTTAGCATAGGACACTGGCCGAAGAGAGGTCTGTTACTCCCAAAGACAAGATGAGGCCTCAGGACACCTGGAAGCAGGAGAATGCAAAGCAGGGAATGGAAACCAGTGCAGGTTCGGACCCCTGGTGATGGAGCAACAAGGGTGAAACTCTGTTTAACTTGGACGCACACTCTCAAGCGGACAGGAGACATGGGTTTGAAGGTGATGTGCTGAGATTTACAAGAGTGCACAGCAGATGCTTGGCTGAGAGAACTCAAAGAAACCAGCGCAAAATATCCCCACATTTAATTCTGAGACCAAGATCCAAGCTGCCAAATTTGAGGTAGCAGAGGCAATGGTCAGTGAGGCATAGAGCTACGGATGATGGCACACGCTGAGTCTCAGGGATCTGGAGTGCGTTGTGGGATGTGGTGGGTCGAATCAAGAGAGCAAACCGAACTGTGTACCAATAATAAATCAACCACACTGGTCGCGCGGTTACGATTACCGATATGTCCCATGGCCACACCCAGTACATCTGCAGGACCAGGGACCAATTGGGAAATTTGCCAATAGAGCACGTGTGGGGCTGAATCAGAGATATCGTGCATCTGGTCTGAGGGATCCAGGGGGCCTTGAATTTGAAATCAGAATGAAAAGCCTTAGGATATGCTACATTCATAACCTGGGCTGGGATTATGGTTTGGTTTGAGTCACAGGATGCGCAACAACTCTGTGGTTGCCTTCGTGCACCCGTGCCACAAGGATGAGAGGACAAGGGAGAGTGGTCCAAGTCCACAGCGTGAGAAGAGGAAGCATTCCCTTCAGCACTATCTCCCAAAAGCGGATGCTACATTTTGGATGGCACCGGCACGGTACGGCACCTAGGACAACAAGGAAGGTCTGCGGGATCATTCCAGCAGGCCCTGATATGTGACATCCATAGATATGCTTCCACTGGTGTTTCTGTAGACAGAGAAGCTCTGGAAAGAACTGATTTCATTGGGACATTCCCGTGGCAATAAAAAGCAGAAGAGCACTCTCAGTTTGCTGTTTTGGAAACACTCCAAAATGACATAGAGAAGAATGCAGAGCTGAGAACTTTTAGAAGCTTCATTTCCACAAGAGGAAGTGTCCTGTGCACTTTCAGAAGTGTGAGATAAGTATAATCAAAATGAAGTTATGCTAATCGAAGTAGAATGGGTTGTTCATCACAACTAATGCAACACCAGCAATTGGAGATATACCAAACAACACACACAGGTACAGGTTATGGCATCAATGCCTAGGAGAAATTGTCCTCACAGAAATCCCATGGAATTGCGTAGAGACAAGAGTCTAAAATTTTCAATTAACAAAGCCCTAGAAGTCTACATTAGATACCTGATATTACCTGACCAGTAGAGATGAAGAAGAACAGTAAAAGAAACAGGAAGTACCATTTTCAGTTCCAAAGATATTGAAGGCGCAAAAGATAAGCTTTCAAACAACTAGTCTGCAAAACGCTATCCAGAACAAGTGTTGAAAATGAAGGTCAGGAAAACACTGAAGAACACCAGTGTCTCAGAATCACAAAAGGCAGAATACCAGAAAAGGGGAAGAGAAAGTCTCAACACGAGCCAAAAATGTCAGGAAACTCAATGGTTGTGATAATATCAGGGCTAAAATTCAGTCCTTAGCAGACTAGATAATGCAGAGGGACGCGTGAATGACTGTGAAGACAGGGGAAGAGAAAAACCTCGGTCAGAAGCAGACATAGGAAAGCAAGTGCAAACAAATGAAAACATTGCAGTTGAACCCTGGGTTAAGACAGGGCATGAAAGAATAGAAATCATGAGTCCCAGATGGAAAAGCAAGAGATAAAGAAACAAAAAGTGTCTGAAAATTTATCTGTAGAAAAATCAGACTGAAACTTGCTGAAAGCCAAGAAAGAATCATCTATGCGAATTCAGGAATTACACAGCATCCGAAGGAGGTGGAATCCCAATAGACCTACCAGCAGCTGTATGATTCAAATCAACAAAGTTCACGAATATCCGAGTGATTTAAAATGCACCTGGAGGAAACAACATAGTCACAAGGAAACCTCCAGAGGGTTTCAGCTGATATCTCGGCAGCAATATTGCAGGACAGAGAGGAGTGCCAGGACACAGACCATATCCTGAATGGCCAAATGCTGCCACCTAGGGTAGCCTATGCCACATGAACAACATTTCAAATAACGGCAGAGCTAGAGAATTCTACAGACCGGCAAATCTTAAAAGAATTCAGCAGTTCAAAAGTTTTTCTAAAAGAAAGGTTGAGAAAACTCCCCTGAATAGAAAAGCAGCAAGATGGAATGGAAAGAAGAAACCATTATTGGAAATGCAAGAAGAGCATGTGTGGCAGAGAAGAAAGAAGAAGAACTTAAGGAGGACATCAAAACCCTAAAGATGGGAGAGGGAAGCAGGAAATCATAGGTGATTGGAAGCACTCTCTTAAGTGAATCAGCTTATTTGACTGTGTCTGAAGCGAAAGGAGAGATGCATGGCCTGACGTGTTTGCAAAACAAGCGAGAAGAAGACCAACAAAGAATCAAACCAACAAACAAGCACCAAAATGGTATGGTTGGCTGACATATACAAAGGGAACCATGATTATTCAAAAGAAAATACTCAAGGTGAGGTCAAGGGTCATTCAGAACGCATCGACCCAGTATCGTGGCTTGCATGTACTCAGCACACTTGTATTCGGAAATCAGAAGCGTGCATTCATATTCGTAAACTTTGATTCATAAGAGCATATCGTGACCTAACACTAATGCCGATTTGGAATCAAATGGATTCCTAGTCCGTGATGTAGACTTGTATGTCTTCCAACAGGATGAAGGAATGCCATATTCTAGGCTACGTAGAGAAGAAATGTAAGAAGCCTATAACAAAGGCAAGTAGCTCTGCCAAAGTGTACTAAGTGCAAAAGAGACCGACAGCAAAGTGCACATTGGGGTTGGTTTCATTTCTTGGAATTTCAGCCCCCATGAATCCAATGGATCCATGTCCTGAGAGTGTGGGTGTTTCAGCAGAAATCAGGCGACGCATATGTATTCCGGGTGTACGGATATTATAGGAACATAAGTCTCCTTTAGTGGGTCCCTGTGTACTGTGAACTGTTAGAAAGTTTAAAGACGTGTGAAACCATCAACTGAAAAGGGACACACTTCCCTCCATTGGTACGGTGCATAGAGCTCTGAACAAAAGGAAAGAGGGAAGAAGAAAGGCCCATGGGACGCTAGTGGGTAGAATCACATTTACCTTAGGAACCTCTCGTCGGATGCAGCCCCTCCCCCAACACTGACAAGATGCAGCAGCCATTGGGGATGGCAGTTAGCGGTTGGATTCCAGGTGGAATGTTGGTGTTTACCGCGAGGCTTGTTGTGGCTGTTGGATCCTAGGTAACCGGGCAGAGTTCTGTGGGTGGATCAGTGTGATGGAGGGGGTGCCGCCCTCTGTGGAGCTTGGCTTAGGTCTTTGGTCCGGGAAGCTGTGTAAGTTCGAGATACTGCTGCTGCCCAAAGACCTGAGGTCACAGGTCAGTTTCCAGAACCTGAAAGGGCAGACAGTGGAAGATCTGCCTGTCATCAGCTTACTGGTCAGGCTCCGAGGTACTTTCAGACTTGCCCAGTCCTGGTGAAGTCGACTTTAGGGGAGACACGAAGAGAAGCTGGCCGATAAGCTGGCTGCACGGATTGAGGAGAGATGCGAACACATGGATGAGAGATGTTCTGCTACAATGGAGAATACTGGCGTGGAGACAGCTGTAGAGGATACCAGGCTCAAAAGACATTCATGAGACATATTGAAACTCACTGATACAGGCAGAAACATACGGAGTGCCAACGTGGACTTGAGGAAGTTCCTCAATTCTCTTCTCCAATAACGGGTCCAAGGTCCCTGACGTCTGAAGGAGAAGAAATGGCAGAGATGATCAAAACGCTCCTGTTCTTGGAAGAGGTCGTGAGAATCCACACGTCCCAAGGGGCATTCCCAAGCCATTCAGACCAAAATTCAACAAGCCCAGGTAAGCCTTTTCCCAGGTTTGGGCCTAGCTAGTGAGCACTTGCCCTTGCCTCCCCTCCACTCAGGCATCCATTTTGAAGGATCAGTACCTGAGCTGCAATGAAGCCATTACGAGAAGAGCAAGCCCCTCCTAGAATCAGAGTTCCTCCAGCTTCACTCTCTGTGAACAACAGTGAACACCTTAAACGTCAAATAGTCTCGGCTGAAATAGATAAAATTGAATACTTAGCTCACACCTAGAAACGATGTCCTTCCGCTAGATTCAGCAAATGTTGTGTTTATGTCTTCCCTGGGGTGAAGGGAGTGTGGTAAGTGAGGGGAATCTTTGACTGAACATGAATCTGTATTAGGCTTCAGTTTTTCAAGACAGTGAAGGTAAATAGTACAAGTCAGAAAGTGAACTGAACTGTAAAAGTCGCCAATGACATTAAAGACACAGCTTATGTGGATGGTCTTTCACTTGAGTCAAGCCCCCGGGGGCACTATATCATGGGGGTGCAGACTTGGTTGCGTTAAATGGCTTTAAACTACAGGATCGGATGATTAAGCGTTCTCAACACTGATAGAAAAACACCTGGTTCTCAATAGACTAGCATAACTGCAGCAGGATTCTCCTAGCTAGAATGCCTCTAGGTGCTTTTGGATTCAAACCTAAATGTATATATTTGGTTTGTTTCCTCTTGTATTTTCCTAGAGAGGGATGTTACCCCTTGAAATGCCAACATTGGCCAGTAGGTGTCATTGGGATACAGGGCACCACATGCACAAGTGTATCCAAGGTTGGGGGTTATTCCATGTTTCCAAAAGTTATTTCATGGTTCCTGTTGGTTTCGGAGGCTTCAACCTTAAAGAGCTGACATGACCCCTTGAACAGTTTGGACTGCTAGTTTGCATTCTATCTGTCTAGCTTTTCCGTAGAGCTGACACAATGTTACCAAAATTGACAAGTCTGGCTTCTAGGTCGATTTAGTGTGTTTCAAAAAATAACTCCATTTTCGTATAACTCCCAAAACATGTAAATGAGTTCTGTTAAACTTCTTAAAGACTGCAAATGGGATATCAACACAATGTCAAAAATAGTTGTCTTCGGACAATCCCTCCCACCACGGCTGTATAGAAACAAAGAGCTAAGCAAATATCACATTTCTGTGAAATGTATCTGGATAGTGTTGATTCATCGATGCCCAGTTGGCAGAGAAGAAGTACAACCTGCACTCACTTGCTCCCATGTACAGAGCAATGGAAACATCCACTCACCCAGCCCTTAGCATAGGACACTGGCCGAAGAGAGGTCTGTTACTCCCAAAGACAGGATGAGGCCTCAGGACACCTGGAAGCAGGAGAATGCAAAGCAGGGAATGGAAACCAGTGCAGGTTCGGACCCCTGGTGATGGAGCAACAAGGGTGAAACTCTGTTTAACTTGGACGCACACTCTCAAGCGGACAGGAGACATGGGTTTGAAGGTGATGTGCTGAGATTTACAAGAGTGCACAGCAGATGCTTGGCTGAGAGAACTCAAAGAACCCAGCGCAAAATATCCCCACATTTAATTCTGAGACCAAGATCCAAGCTGCCAAATTTGAGGTAGCAGAGGCAATGGTCAGTGAGGCATAGAGCTACGGATGATGGCACACGCTGAGTCTCAGGGATCTGGAGTGCGTTGTGGGATGTGGTGGGTCGAATCAAGAGAGCAAACCGAACTGTGTACCAATAATAAATCAACCACACTGGTCGCGCGGTTACGATTACCGATATGTCCCATGGCCACACCCAGTACATCTGCAGGACCAGGGACCAATTGGGAATTTTGCCAATAGAGCACGTGTGGGGCTGAATCAGAGATATCGTGCATCTGGTCTGAGGGATCCAGGGGGCCTTGAATTTGAAATCAGAATGAAAAGCCTTAGGATATGCTACATTCATAACCTGGGCTGAGATTATGGTTTGGTTTGAGTCACAGGATGCGCAACAACTCTGTGGTTGCCTTCGTGCACCCGTGCCACAAGGATGAGAGGACAAGGGAGAGTGGTCCAAGTCCACAGCGTGAGAAGAGGAAGCATTCCCTTCAGCACTATCTCCCAAAAGCGGATGCTACATTTTGGATGGCACCGGCACGGTACGGCACCTAGGACAACAAGGAAGGTCTGCGGGATCATTCCAGCAGGCCCTGATATGTGACATCCATAGATATGCTTCCACTGGTGTTTCTGTAGACAGAGAAGCTCTGGAAAGAACTGATTTCATTGGGACATTCCCGTGGCAATAAAAAGCAGAAGAGCACTCTCAGTTTGCTGTTTTGGAAACACTCCAAAATGACATAGAGAAGAATGCAGAGCTGAGAACTTTTAGAAGCTTCATTTCCACAAGAGGAAGTGTCCTGTGCACTTTCAGAAGTGTGAGATAAGTATAATCAAAATGAAGTTATGCTAATCGAAGTAGAATGGGTTGTTCATCACAACTAATGCAACACCAGCAATTGGAGATATACCAAACAACACACACAGGTACAGGTTATGGCATCAATGCCTAGGAGAAATTGTCCTCACAGAAATCCCATGGAATTGCGTAGAGACAAGAGTCTAAAATTTTCAATTAACAAAGCCCTAGAAGTCTACATTAGATACCTGATATTACCTGACCAGTAGAGATGAAGAAGAACAGTAAAAGAAACAGGAAGTACCATTTTCAGTTCCAAAGATATTGAAGGCGCAAAAGATAAGCTTTCAAACAACTAGTCTGCAAAACGCTATCCAGAACAAGTGTTGAAAATGAAGGTCAGGAAAACACTGAAGAACACCAGTGTCTCAGAATCACAAAAGGCAGAATACCAGAAAAGGGGAAGAGAAAGTCTCAACACGAGTCAAAAATATCAGGAAACTCAATGGTTGTGATAATATCAGGGCTAAAATTCAGTCCTTAGCAGACTAGATAATGCAGAGGGACGCGTGAATGACTGTGAAGACAGGGGAAGAGAAAAACCTCGGTCAGAAGCAGACATAGGAAAGCAAGTGCCAACAAATGAAAACATTGCAGTTGAACCCTGGGTTAAGACAGGGCATGAAAGAATAGAAATCATGAGTCCCAGATGGAAAAGCAAGAGATAAAGAAACAAAAAGTGTCTGAAAATTTATCTGTAGAAAAATCAGACTGAAACTTGCTGAAAGCTAAGAAAGAATCATCTATGCGAATTCAGGAATTACACAGCATCCGAAGGAGGTGGAATCCCAATAGACCTACCAGCAGCTGTATGATTCAAATCAACAAAGTTCACGAATATCCGAGTGATTTAAAATGCACCTGGAGGAAACAACATAGTCACAAGGAAACCTCCAGAGGGTTTCAGCTGATATCTCGGCAGCAATATTGCAGGACAGAGAGGAGTGCCAGGACACAGACCATATCCTGAATGGCCAAATGCTGCCACCTAGGGTAGCCTATGCCACATGAACAACATTTCAAATAACGGCAGAGCTAGAGAATTCTACAGACCGGCAAATCTTAAAAGAATTCAGCAGTTCAAAAGTTTTTCTAAAAGAAAGGTTGAGAAAATTCCCCTGAATAGAAAAGCAGCAAGATGGAATGGAAAGAAGAAACCATTATTGGAAATGCAAGAAGAGCATGTGTGGCAGAGAAGAAAGAAGAAGAACTTAAGGAGGACATCAAAACCCTAAAGATGGGAGAGGGAAGCAGGAAATCATAGGTGATTGGAAGCACTCTCTTAAGTGAATCAGCTTATTTGACTGTGTCTGAAGCGAAAGGAGAGATGCATGGCCTGACGTGTTTGCAAAACAAGCGAGAAGAAGACCAACAAAGAATCAAACCAACAAACAAGCACCAAAATGGTATGGTTGGCTGACATATACAAAGGGAACCATGATTATTCAAAAGAAAATACTCAAGGTGAGGTCAAGGGTCATTCAGAACGCATCGACCCAGTATCGTGGCTTGCATGTACTCAGCACACTTGTATTCGGAAATCAGAAGCGTGCATTCATATTCGTACATTTTGATTCATAAGAGCATATCGTGACCTAACACTAATGCCGATTTGGAATCAAATGGATTCCTAGTCCGTGATGTAGACTTGTATGTCTTCCAACAGGATGAAGGAATGCCATATTCTAGGCTACGTAGAGAAGAAATGTAAGAAGCCTATAACAAAGGCAAGTAGCTCTGCCAAAGTGTACTAAGTGCAAAAGAGACCGACAGCAAAGTGCACATTGGGGTTGGTTTCATTTCTTGGAATTTCAGCCCCCATGAATCCAATGGATCCATGTCCTGAGAGTGTGGGTGTTTCAGCAGAAATCAGGCGACGCATATGTATTCCGGGTGTACGGATATTATAGGAACATAAGTCTCCTTTAGTGGGTCCCTGTGTACTGTGAACTGTTAGAAAGTTTAAAGACGTGTGAAACCATCAACTGAAAAGGGACACACTTCCCTCCATTGGTACGGTGCATAGAGCTCTGAACAAAAGGAAAGAGGGAAGAAGAAAGGCCCATGGGACGCTAGTGGGTAGAATCACATTTACCTTAGGAACCTCTCGTCGGATGCAGCCCCTCCCCCAACACTGACAAGATGCAGCAGCCATTGGGGATGGCAGTTAGCGGTTGGATTCCAGGTGGAATGTTGGTGTTTACCGCGAGGCTTGTTGTGGCTGTTGGATCCTAGGTAACCGGGCAGAGTTCTGTGGGTGGATCAGTGTGATGGAGGGGCTGCCGCCCTCTGTGGAGCTTGGCTTAGGTCTTTGGTCCGGAAAGCTGTGTAAGTTCGAGATACTGCTGCTGCCCAAAGACCTGAGGTCACAGGTCAGTTTCCAGAACCTGAAAGGGCAGACAGTGGAAGATCTGCCTGTCATCAGCTTACTGGTCAGGCTCCGAGGTACTTTCAGACTTGCCCAGTCCTGGTGAAGTCGACTTTAGGGGAGACACGAAGAGAAGCTGGCCGATAAGCTGGCTGCACGGATTGAGGAGAGATGCGAACACATGGATGAGAGATGTTCTGCTACAATGGAGAATACTGGCGTGGAGACAGCTGTAGAGGATACCAGGCTCAAAAGACATTCATGAGACATATTGAAACTCACTGATACAGGCAGAAACATACGGAGTGCCAACGTGGACTTGAGGAAGTTCCTCAATTCTCTTCTCCAATAACGGGTCCAAGGTCCCTGACGTCTGAAGGAGAAGAAATGGCAGAGATGATCAAAACGCTCCTGTTCTTGGAAGAGGTCGTGAGAATCCACACGTCCCAAGGGGCATTCCCAAGCCATTCAGACCAAAATTCAACAAGCCCAGGTAAGCCTTTTCCCAGGTTTGGGCCTAGCTAGTGAGCACTTGCCCTTGCCTCCCCTCCACTCAGGCATCCATTTTGAAGGATCAGTACCTGAGCTGCAATGAAGCCATTACGAGAAGAGCAAGCCCCTCCTAGAATCAGAGTTCCTCCAGCTTCACTCTCTGTGAACAACAGTGAACACCTTAAAGGTCAAATAGTCTCGGCTGAAATAGATAAAATTGAATACTTAGCTCACACCTAGAAACGATGTCCTTCCGCTAGATTCAGCAAATGTTGTGTTTATGTCTTCCCTGGGGTGAAGGGAGTGTGGTAAGTGAGGGGAATCTTTGACTGAACATGAATCTGTATTAGGCTTCAGTTTTTCAAGACAGTGAAGGTAAATAGTACAAGTCAGAAAGTGAACTGAACTGTAAAAGTCGCCAATGACATTTAAGACACAGCTTATGTGGATCGTCTTTCACTTGAGTCAAGCCCCCGGGGGCACTATATCATGGGGGTGCAGACTTGGTTGCGTTAAATGGCTTTAAACTACAGGATCGGATGATTAAGCGTTCTCAACACTGATAGAAAAACACCTGGTTCTCAATAGACTAGCATAACTGCAGCAGGATTCTCCTAGCTAGAATGCCTCTAGGTGCTTTTGGATTCAAACCTAAATGTATATATTTGGTTTGTTTCCTCTTGTATTTTCCTAGAGAGGGATGTTACCCCTTGAAATGCCAACATTGGCCAGTAGGTGTCATTGGGATACAGGGCACCACATGCACAAGTGTATCCAAGGTTGGGGGTTATTCCATGTTTCCAAAAGTTATTTCATGGTTCCTGTTGGTTTCGGAGGCTTCAACCTTAAAGAGCTGACATGACCCCTTGAACAGTTTGGACTGCTAGTTTGCATTCTATCTGTCTAGCTTTTCCGTAGAGCTGACACAATGTTACCAAAATTGACAAGTCTGGCTTCTAGGTCGATTTAGTGTGTTTCAAAAAATAACTCCATTTTCGTATAACTCCCAAAACATGTAAATGAGTTCTGTTAAACTTCTTAAAGACTGCAAATGGGATATCAACACAATGTCAAAAATAGTTGTCTTCGGACAATCCCTCACACCACGGCTGTATAGAAACAAAGAGCTAAGCAAATATCACATTTCTGTGAAATGTATCTGGATAGTGTTGATTCATCGATGCCCAGTTGGCAGAGAAGAAGTACAACCTGCACTCACTTGCTCCCATGTACAGAGCAATGGAAACATCCACTCACCCAGCCCTTAGCATAGGACACTGGCCGAAGAGAGGTCTGTTACTCCCAAAGACAGGATGAGGCCTCAGGACACCTGGAAGCAGGAGAATGCAAAGCAGGGAATGGAAACCAGTGCAGGTTCGGACCCCTGGTGATGGAGCAACAAGGGTGAAACTCTGTTTAACTTGGACGCACACTCTCAAGCGGACAGGAGACATGGGTTTGAAGGTGATGTGCTGAGATTTACAAGAGTGCACAGCAGATGCTTGGCTGAGAGAACTCAAAGAAACCAGCGCAAAATATCCCCACAGTTAATTCTGAGACCAAGATCCCAGCTGCCAAATTTGAGGTAGCAGAGGCAATGGTCAGTGAGGCATAGAGCTACGGATGATGGCACACGCTGAGTCTCAGGGATCTGGAGTGCGTTGTGGGATGTGGTGGGTCGAATCAAGAGAGCAAACCGAACTGTGTACCAATAATAAATCAACCACACTTGTCGCGCGGTTACGATTACCGATATGTCCCATGGCCACACCCAGTACATCTGCAGGACCAGGGACCAATTGGGAATTTTGCCAATAGAGCACGTGTGGGGCTGAATCAGAGATATCGTGCATCTGGTCTGAGGGATCCAGGGGGCCTTGAATTTGAAATCAGAATGAAAAGCCTTAGGATATGCTACATTCATAACCTGGGCTGGGATTATGGTTTGGTTTGAGTCACAGGATGCGCAACAACTCTGTGGTTGCCTTCGTGCACCCGTGCCAAAGGATGAGAGGACAAGGGAGAGTGGTCCAAGTCCACAGCGTGAGAAGAGGAAGCATTCCCTTCAGCACTATCTCCCAAAAGCGGATGCTACATTTTGGATGGCACCGGCACGGTACGGCACCTAGGACAACAAGGAAGGTCTGCGGGATCATTCCAGCAGGCCCTGATATGTGACATCCATAGATATGCTTCCACTGGTGTTTCTGTAGACAGAGAAGCTCTGGAAAGAACTGATTTCATTGGGACATTCCCGTGGCAATAAAAAGCAGAAGAGCACTCTCAGTTTGCTGTTTTGGAAACACTCCAAAATGACATAGAAAAGAATGCAGAGCTGAGAACTTTTAGAAGCTTCATTTCCACAAGAGGAAGTGTCCTGTGCACTTTCAGAAGTGTGAGATAAGTATAATCAAAATGAAGTTATGCTAATCGAAGTAGAATGGGTTGTTCATCACAACTAATGCAACACCAGCAATTGGAGATATACCAAACAACACACACAGGTACAGGTTATGGCATCAATGCCTAGGAGAAATTGTCCTCACAGAAATCCCATGGAATTGCGTAGAGACAAGAGTCTAAAATTTTCAATTAACAAAGCCCTAGAAGTCTACATTAGATACCTGATATTACCTGACCAGTAGAGATGAAGAAGAACAGTAAAAGAAACAGGAAGTACCATTTTCAGTTCCAAAGATATTGAAGGCGCAAAAGATAAGCTTTCAAACAACTAGTCTGCAAAACGCTATCCAGAACAAGTGTTGAAAATGAAGGTCAGGAAAACACTGAAGAACACCAGTGTCTCAGAATCACAAAAGGCAGAATACCAGAAAAGGGGAAGAGAAAGTCTCAACACGAGCCAAAAATGTCAGGAACCTCAATGGTTGTGATAATATCAGGGCTAAAATTCAGTCCTTAGCAGACTAGATAGTGCAGAGGGACGCGTGAATGACTGTGAAGACAGGGGAAGAGAAAAACCTCGGTCAGAAGCAGACATAGGAAAGCAAGTGCAAACAAATGAAAACATTGCAGTTGAACCCTGGGTTAAGACAGGGCATGAAAGAATAGAAATCATGAGTCCCAGATGGAAAAGCAAGAGATAAAGAAACAAAAAGTGTCTGAAAATTTACCTGTAGAAAAACCAGACTGAAACTTGCTGAAAGCCAAGAAAGAATCATCTATGCGAATTCAGGAATTACACAGCATCCGAAGGAGGTGGAATCCCAATAGACCTACCAGCAGCTGTATGATTCAAATCAACAAAGTTCACGAATATCCGAGTGATTTAAAATGCACCTGGAGGAAACAACATAGTCACAAGGAAACCTCCAGAGGGTTTCAGCTGATATCTCGGCAGCAATATTGCAGGACAGGGAGGAGTGCCAGGACACAGACCATATCCTGAATGGCCAAATGCTGCCACCTAGGGTAGCCTATGCCACATGAACACCATTTCAAATAACGGCAGAGCTAGAGAATTCTACAGACCGGCAAATCTTAAAAGAATTCAGCAGTTCAAAAGTTTTTCTAAAAGAAAGGTTGAGAAAACTCCCCTGAATAGAAAAGCAGCAAGATGGAATGGAAAGAAGAAACCATTATTGGAAATGCAAGAAGAGCATGTGTGGCAGAGAAGAAAGAAGAAGAACTTAAGGAGGACATCAAAACCCTAAAGATGGGAGAGGGAAGCAGGAAATCATAGGTGATTGGAAGCACTCTCTTAAGTGAATCAGCTTATTTGACTGTGTCTGAAGCGAAAGGAGAGATGCATGGCCTGACGTGTTTGCAAAACAAGCGAGAAGAAGACCAACAAAGAATCAAACCAACAAACAAGCACCAAAATGGTATGGTTGGCTGACATATACAAAGGGAACCATGATTATTCAAAAGAAAATACTCAAGGTGAGGTCAAGGGTCATTCAGAACGCATCGACCCAGTATCGTGGCTTGCATGTACTCAGCACACTTGTATTCGGAAATCAGAAGCGTGCATTCATATTCGTACATTTTGATTCATAAGAGCATATCGTGACCTAACACTAATGCCGATTTGGAATCAAATGGATTCCTAGTCCGTGATGTAGACTTGTATGTCTTCCAACAGGATGAAGGAATGCCATATTCTAGGCTACGTAGAGAAGAAATGTAAGAAGCCTATAACAAAGGCAAGTAGCTCTGCCAAAGTGTACTAAGTGCAAAAGAGACCGACAGCAAAGTGCACATTGGGGTTGGTTTCATTTCTTGGAATTTCAGCCCCCATGAATCCAATGGATCCATGTCCTGAGAGTGTGGGTGTTTCAGCAGAAATCAGGCGACGCATATGTATTCCGGGTGTACGGATATTATAGGAACATAAGTCTCCTTTAGTGGGTCCCTGTGTACTGTGAACTGTTAGAAAGTTTAAAGACGTGTGAAACCATCAACTGAAAAGGGACACACTTCCCTCCATTGGTACGGTGCATAGAGCTCTGAACAAAAGGAAAGAGGGAAGAAGAAAGGCCCATGGGACGCTAGTGGGTAGAATCACATTTACCTTAGGAACCTCTCGTCGGATGCAGCCCCTCCCCCAACACTGACAAGATGCAGCAGCCATTGGGGATGGCAGTTAGCGGTTGGATTCCAGGTGGAATGTTGGTGTTTACCGCGAGGCTTGTTGTGGCTGTTGGATCCTAGGTAACCGGGCAGAGTTCTGTGGGTGGATCAGTGTGATGGAGGGGCTGCCCCCCTCTGTGGAGCTTGGCTTAGGTCTTTGGTCCGGAAAGCTGTGTAAGTTCGAGATACTGCTGCTGCCCAAAGACCTGAGGTCACAGGTCAGTTTCCAGAACCTGAAAGGACAGACAGTGGAAGATCTGCCTGTCATCAGCTTACTGGTCAGGCTCCGAGGTACTTTCAGACTTGCCCAGTCCTGGTGAAGTCGACTTTAGGGGAGACACGAAGAGAAGCTGGCCGATAAGCTGGCTGCACGGATTGAGGAGAGATGCGAACACATGGATGAGAGATGTTCTGCTACAATGGAGAATACTGGCGTGGAGACAGCTGTAGAGGATACCAGGCTCAAAAGACATTCATGAGACATATTGAAACTCACTGATACAGGCAGAAACATACGGAGTGCCAACGTGGACTTGAGGAAGTTCCTCAATTCTCTTCTCCAATAACGGGTCCAAGGTCCCTGACGTCTGAAGGAGAAGAAATGGCAGAGATGATCAAAACGCTCCTGTTCTTGGAAGAGGTCGTGAGAATCCACACGTCCCAAGGGGCATTCCCAAGCCATTCAGACCAAAATTCAACAAGCCCAGGTAAGCCTTTTCCCAGGTTTGGGCCTAGCTAGTGAGCACTTGCCCTTGCCTCCCCTCCACTCAGGCATCCATTTTGAAGGATCAGTACCTGAGCTGCAATGAAGCCATTACGAGAAGAGCAAGCCCCTCCTAGAATCAGAGTTCCTCCAGCTTCACTCTCTGTGAACAACAGTGAACACCTTAAAGGTCAAATAGTCTCGGCTGAAATAGATAAAATTGAATACTTAGCTCACACCTAGAAACGATGTCCTTCCGCTAGATTCAGCAAATGTTGTGTTTATGTCTTCCCTGGGGTGAAGGGAGTGTGGTAAGTGAGGGGAATCTTTGACTGAACATGAATCTGTATTAGGCTTCAGTTTTTCAAGACAGTGAAGGTAAATAGTACAAGTCAGAAAGTGAACTGAACTGTAAAAGTCGCCAATGACATTTAAGACACAGCTTATGTGGATCGTCTTTCACTTGAGTCAAGCCCCCGGGGGCACTATATCATGGGGGTGCAGACTTGGTTGCGTTAAATGGCTTTAAACTACAGGATCGGATGATTAAGCGTTCTCAACACTGATAGAAAAACACCTGGTTCTCAATAGACTAGCATAACTGCAGCAGGATTCTCCTAGCTAGAATGCCTCTAGGTGCTTTTGGATTCAAACCTAAATGTATATATTTGGTTTGTTTCCTCTTGTATTTTCCTAGAGAGGGATGTTACCCCTTGAAATGCCAACATTGGCCAGTAGGTGTCATTGGGATACAGGGCACCACATGCACAAGTGTATCCAAGGTTGGGGGTTATTCCATGTTTCCAAAAGTTATTTCATGGTTCCTGTTGGTTTCGGAGGCTTCAACCTTAAAGAGCTGACATGACCCCTTGAACAGTTTGGACTGCTAGTTTGCATTCTATCTGTCTAGCTTTTCCGTAGAGCTGACACAATGTTACCAAAATTGACAAGTCTGGCTTCTAGGTCGATTTAGTGTGTTTCAAAAAATAACTCCATTTTCGTATAACTCCCAAAACATGTAAATGAGTTCTGTTAAACTTCTTAAAGACTGCAAATGGGATATCAACACAATGTCAAAAATAGTTGTCTTCGGACAATCCCTCACACCACGGCTGTATAGAAACAAAGAGCTAAGCAAATATCACATTTCTGTGAAATGTATCTGGATAGTGTTGATTCATCGATGCCCAGTTGGCAGAGAAGAAGTACAACCTGCACTCACTTGCTCCCATGTACAGAGCAATGGAAACATCCACTCACCCAGCCCTTAGCATAGGACACTGGCCGAAGAGAGGTCTGTTACTCCCAAAGACAGGATGAGGCCTCAGGACACCTGGAAGCAGGAGAATGCAAAGCAGGGAATGGAAACCAGTGCAGGTTCGGACCCCTGGTGATGGAGCAACAAGGGTGAAACTCTGTTTAACTTGGACGCACACTCTCAAGCGGACAGGAGACATGGGTTTGAAGGTGATGTGCTGAGATTTACAAGAGTGCACAGCAGATGCTTGGCTGAGAGAACTCAAAGAATCCAGCGCAAAATATCCCCACAGTTAATTCTGAGACCAAGATCCCAGCTGCCAAATTTGAGGTAGCAGAGGCAATGGTCAGTGAGGCATAGAGCTACGGATGATGGCACACGCTGAGTCTCAGGGATCTGGAGTGCGTTGTGGGATGTGGTGGGTCGAATCAAGAGAGCAAACCGAACTGTGTACCAATAATAAATCAACCACACTTGTCGCGCGGTTACGATTACCGATATGTCCCATGGCCACACCCAGTACATCTGCAGGACCAGGGACCAATTGGGAATTTTGCCAATAGAGCACGTGTGGGGCTGAATCAGAGATATCGTGCATCTGGTCTGAGGGATCCAGGGGGCCTTGAATTTGAAATCAGAATGAAAAGCCTTAGGATATGCTACATTCATAACCTGGGCTGGGATTATGGTTTGGTTTGAGTCACAGGATGCGCAACAACTCTGTGGTTGCCTTCGTGCACCCGTGCCAAAGGATGAGAGGACAAGGGAGAGTGGTCCAAGTCCACAGCGTGAGAAGAGGAAGCATTCCCTTCAGCACTATCTCCCAAAAGCGGATGCTACATTTTGGATGGCACCGGCACGGTACGGTACCTAGGACAACAAGGAAGGTCTGCGGGATCATTCCAGCAGGCCCTGATATGTGACATCCATAGATATGCTTCCACTGGTGTTTCTGTAGACAGAGAAGCTCTGGAAAGAACTGATTTCATTGGGACATTCCCGTGGCAATAAAAATCAGAAGAGCACTCTCAGTTTGCTGTTTTGGAAACACTCCAAAATGACATAGAGAAGAATGCAGAGCTGAGAACTTTTAGAAGCTTCATTTCCACAAGAGGAAGTGTCCTGTGCACTTTCAGAAGTGTGAGATAAGTATAATCAAAATGAAGTTATGCTAATCGAAGTAGAATGGGTTGTTCATCACAACTAATGCAACACCAGCAATTGGAGATATACCAAACAACACACACAGGTACAGGTTATGGCATCAATGCCTAGGAGAAATTGTCCTCACAGAAATCCCATGGAATTGCGTAGAGACAAGAGTCTAAAATTTTCAATTAACAAAGCCCTAGAAGTCTACATTAGATACCTGATATTACCTGACCAGTAGAGATGAAGAAGAACAGTAAAAGAAACAGGAAGTACCATTTTCAGTTCCAAAGATATTGAAGGCGCAAAAGATAAGCTTTCAAACAACTAGTCTGCAAAACGCTATCCAGAACAAGTGTTGAAAATGAAGGTCAGGAAAACACTGAAGAACACCAGTGTCTCAGAATCACAAAAGGCAGAATACCAGAAAAGGGGAAGAGAAAGTCTCAACACGAGACAAAAATGTCAGGAAACTCAATGGTTGTGATAATATCAGGGCTAAAATTCAGTCCTTAGCAGACTAGATAATGCAGAGGGACGCGTGAATGACTGTGAAGACAGGGGAAGAGAAAAACCTCGGTCAGAAGCAGACATAGGAAAGCAAGTGCCAACAAATGAAAACATTGCAGTTGAACCCTGGGTTAAGACAGGGCATGAAAGAATAGAAATCATGAGTCCCAGATGGAAAAGCAAGAGATAAAGAAACAAAAAGTGTCTGAAAATTTATCTGTAGAAAAATCAGACTGAAACTTGCTGAAAGCCAAGAAAGAATCATCTATGCGAATTCAGGAATTACACAGCATCCGAAGGAGGTGGAATCCCAATAGACCTACCAGCAGCTGTATGATTCAAATCAACAAAGTTCACGAATATCCGAGTGATTTAAAATGCACCTGGAGGAAACAACATAGTCACAAGGAAACCTCCAGAGGGGTTTCAGCTGATATCTCGGCAGCAATTTTGCAGGACAGGGAGGAGTGCCAGGACACAGACCATATCCTGAATGGCCAAATGCTGCCACCTAGGGTAGCCTATGCCACATGAACACCATTTCAAATAACGGCAGAGCTAGAGAATTCTACAGACCGGCAAATCTTAAAAGAATTCAGCAGTTCAAAAGTTTTTCTAAAAGAAAGGTTGAGAAAACTCCCCTGAATAGAAAAGCAGCAAGATGGAATGGAAAGAAGAAACCATTATTGGAAATGCAAGAAGAGCATGTGTGGCAGAGAAGAAAGAAGAAGAACTTAAGGAGGACATCAAAACCCTAAAGATGGGAGAGGGAAGCAGGAAATCATAGGTGATTGGAAGCACTCTCTTAAGTGAATCAGCTTATTTGACTGTGTCTGAAGCGAAAGGAGAGATGCATGGCCTGACGTGTTTGCAAAACAAGCGAGAAGAAGACCAACAAAGAATCAAACCAACAAACAAGCACCAAAATGGTATGGTTGGCTGACATATACAAAGGGAACCATGATTATTCAAAAGAAAATACTCAAGGTGAGGTCAAGGGTCATTCAGAACGCATCGACCCAGTATCGTGGCTTGCATGTACTCAGCACACTTGTATTCGGAAATCAGAAGCGTGCATTCATATTCGTACATTTTGATTCATAAGAGCATATCGTGACCTAACACTAATGCCGATTTGGAATCAAATGGATTCCTAGTCCGTGATGTAGACTTGTATGTCTTCCAACAGGATGAAGGAATGCCATATTCTAGGCTACGTAGAGAAGAAATGTAAGAAGCCTATAACAAAGGCAAGTAGCTCTGCCAAAGTGTACTAAGTGCAAAAGAGACCGACAGCAAAGTGCACATTGGGGTTGGTTTCATTTCTTGGAATTTCAGCCCCCATGAATCCAATGGATCCATGTCCTGAGAGTGTGGGTGTTTCAGCAGAAATCAGGCGACGCATATGTATTCCGGGTGTACGGATATTATAGGAACATAAGTCTCCTTTAGTGGGTCCCTGTGTACTGTGAACTGTTAGAAAGTTTAAAGACGTGTGAAACCATCAACTGAAAAGGGACACACTTCCCTCCATTGGTACGGTGCATAGAGCTCTGAACAAAAGGAAAGAGGGAAGAAGAAAGACCCATGGGACGCTAGTGGGTAGAATCACATTTACCTTAGGAACCTCTCGTCGGATGCAGCCCCTCCCCCAACACTGACAAGATGCAGCAGCCATTGGGGATGGCAGTTAGCGGTTGGATTCCAGGTGGAATGTTGGTGTTTACCGCGAGGCTTGTTGTGGCTGTTGGATCCTAGGTAACCGGGCAGAGTTCTGTGGGTGGATCAGTGTGATGGAGGGGCTGCCGCCCTCTGTGGAGCTTGGCTTAGGTCTTTGGTCCGGAAAGCTGTGTAAGTTCGAGATACTGCTGCTGCCCAAAGACCTGAGGTCACAGGTCAGTTTCCAGAACCTGAAAGGGCAGACAGTGGAAGATCTGCCTGTCATCAGCTTACTGGTCAGGCTCCGAGGTACTTTCAGACTTGCCCAGTCCTGGTGAAGTCGACTTTAGGGGAGACACGAAGAGAAGCTGGCCGATAAGCTGGCTGCACGGATTGAGGAGAGATGCGAACACATGGATGAGAGATGTTCTGCTACAATGGAGAATACTGGCGTGGAGACAGCTGTAGAGGATACCAGGCTCAAAAGACATTCATGAGACATATTGAAACTCACTGATACAGGCAGAAACATACGGAGTGCCAACGTGGACTTGAGGAAGTTCCTCAATTCTCTTCTCCAATAACGGGTCCAAGGTCCCTGACGTCTGAAGGAGAAGAAATGGCAGAGATGATCAAAACGCTCCTGTTCTTGGAAGAGGTCGTGAGAATCCACACGTCCCAAGGGGCATTCCCAAGCCATTCAGACCAAAATTCAACAAGCCCAGGTAAGCCTTTTCCCAGGTTTGGGCCTAGCTAGTGAGCACTTGCCCTTGCCTCCCCTCCACTCAGGCATCCATTTTGAAGGATCAGTACCTGAGCTGCAATGAAGCCATTACGAGAAGAGCAAGCCCCTCCTAGAATCAGAGTTCCTCCAGCTTCACTCTCTGTGAACAACAGTGAACACCTTAAAGGTCAAATAGTCTCGGCTGAAATAGATAAAATTGAATACTTAGCTCACACCTAGAAACGATGTCCTTCCGCTAGATTCAGCAAATGTTGTGTTTATGTCTTCCCTGGGGTGAAGGGAGTGTGGTAAGTGAGGGGAATCTTTGACTGAACATGAATCTGTATTAGGCTTCAGTTTTTCAAGACAGTGAAGGTAAATAGTACAAGTCAGAAAGTGAACTGAACTGTAAAAGTCGCCAATGACATTAAAGACACAGCTTATGTGGATGGTCTTTCACTTGAGTCAAGCCCCCGGGGGCACTATATCATGGGGGTGCAGACTTGGTTGCGTTAAATGGCTTTAAACTACAGGATCGGATGATTAAGCGTTCTCAACACTGATAGAAAAACACCTGGTTCTCAATAGACTAGCATAACTGCAGCAGGATTCTCCTAGCTAGAATGCCTCTAGGTGCTTTTGGATTCAAACCTAAATGTATATATTTGGTTTGTTTCCTCTTGTATTTTCCTAGAGAGGGATGTTACCCCTTGAAATGCCAACATTGGCCAGTAGGTGTCATTGGGATACAGGGCACCACATGCACAAGTGTATCCAAGGTTGGGGGTTATTCCATGTTTCCAAAAGTTATTTCATGGTTCCTGTTGGTTTCGGAGGCTTCAACCTTAAAGAGCTGACATGACCCCTTGAACAGTTTGGACTGCTAGTTTGCATTCTATCTGTCTAGCTTTTCCGTAGAGCTGACACAATGTTACCAAAATTGACAAGTCTGGCTTCTAGGTCGATTTAGTGTGTTTCAAAAAATAACTCCATTTTCGTATAACTCCCAAAACATGTAAATGAGTTCTGTTAAACTTCTTAAAGACTGCAAATGGGATATCAACACAATGTCAAAAATAGTTGTCTTCGGACAATCCCTCCCACCACGGCTGTATAGAAACAAAGAGCTAAGCAAATATCACATTTCTGTGAAATGAATCTGGATAGTGTTGATTCATTGATGCCCAGTTGGCAGAGAAGAAGTACAACCTGCACTCACTTGCTCCCATGTACAGAGCAATGGAAACATCCACTCACCCAGCCCTTAGCATAGGACACTGGCCGAAGAGAGGTCTGTTACTCCCAAAGACAGGATGAGGCCTCAGGACACCTGGAAGCAGGAGAATGCAAAGCAGGGAATGGAAACCAGTGCAGGTTCGGACCCCTGGTGATGGAGCAACAAGGGTGAAACTCTGTTTAACTTGGACGCACACTCTCAAGCGGACAGGAGACATGGGTTTGAAGGTGATGTGCTGAGATTTACAAGAGTGCACAGCAGATGCTTGGCTGAGAGAACTCAAAGAATCCAGCGCAAAATATCCCCACAGTTAATTCTGAGACCAAGATCCCAGCTGCGAAATTTGAGGTAGCAGAGGCAATGGTCAGTGAGGCATAGAGCTACGGATGATGGCACACGCTGAGTCTCAGGGATCTGGAGTGCGTTGTGGGATGTGGTGGGTCGAATCAAGAGAGCAAACCGAACTGTGTACCAATAATAAATCAACCACACTGGTCGCGCGGTTGCCATTACCGATATGTCCCATGGCCACACCCAGTACATCTGCAGGACCAGGGACCAATTGGGAATTTTGCCAATAGAGCACGTGTGGGGCTGAATCAGAGATATCGTGCATCTGGTCTGAGGGATCCAGGGGGCCTTGAATTTGAAATCAGAATGAAAAGCCTTAGGATATGCTACATTCATAACCTGGGCTGGGATTATGGTTTGGTTTGAGTCACAGGATGCGCAACAACTCTGTGGTTGCCTTCGTGCACCCGTGCGACAAGGATGAGAGGACAAGGGAGAGTGGTCCAAGTCCACAGCGCGAGAAGAGGAAGCATTCCCTTCAGCACTATCTCCCAAAAGCGGATGCTACATTTTGGATGGCACCGGCACGGTACGGCACCTAGGACAACAAGGAAGGTCTGCGGGATCATTCCAGCAGGCCCTGATATGTGACATCCATAGATATGCTTCCACTGGTGTTTCTGTAGACAGAGAAGCTCTGGAAAGAACTGATTTCATTGGGACATTCCCGTGGCAATAAAAAGCAGAAGAGCACTCTCAGTTTGCTGTTTTGGAAACACTCCAAAATGACATAGAGAAGAATGCAGAGCTGAGAACTTTTAGAAGCTTCATTTCCACAAGAGGAAGTGTCCTGTGCACTTTCAGAAGTGTGAGATAAGTATAATCAAAATGAAGTTATGCTAATCGAAGTAGAATGGGTTGTTCATCACAACTAATGCAACACCAGCAATTGGAGATATACCAAACAACACACACAGGTACAGGTTATGGCATCAATGCCTAGGAGAAATTGTCCTCACAGAAATCCCATGGAATTGCGTAGAGACAAGAGTCTAAAATTTTCAATTAACAAAGCCCTAGAAGTCTACATTAGATACCTGATATTACCTGACCAGTAGAGATGAAGAAGAACAGTAAAAGAAACAGGAAGTACCATTTTCAGTTCCAAAGATATTGAAGGCGCAAAAGATAAGCTTTCAAACAACTAGTCTGCAAAACGCTATCCAGAACAAGTGTTGAAAATGAAGGTCAGGAAAACACTGAAGAACACCAGTGTCTCAGAATCACAAAAGGCAGAATACCAGAAAAGGGGAAGAGAAAGTCTCAACACGAGCCAAAAATATCAGGAAACTCAATGGTTGTGATAATATCAGGGCTAAAATTCAGTCCTTAGCAGACTAGATAATGCAGAGGGACGCGTGAATGACTGTGAAGACAGGGGAAGAGAAAAACCTCGGTCAGAAGCAGACATAGGAAAGCAAGTGCAAACAAATGAAAACATTGCAGTTGAACCCTGGGTTAAGACAGGGCATGAAAGAATAGAAATCATGAGTCCCAGATGGAAAAGCAAGAGATAAAGAAACAAAAAGTGTCTGAAAATTTATCTGTAGAAAAATCAGACTGAAACTTGCTGAAAGCCAAGAAAGAATCATCTATGCGAATTCAGGAATTACACAGCATCCGAAGGAGGTGGAATCCCAATAGACCTACCAGCAGCTGTATGATTCAAATCAACAAAGTTCACGAATATCCGAGTGATTTAAAATGCACCTGGAGGAAACAACATAGTCACAAGGAAACCTCCAGAGGGGTTTCAGCTGATATCTCGGCAGTAATATTGCAGGACAGGGAGGAGTGCCAGGACACAGACCATATCCTGAATGGCCAAATGCTGCCACCTAGGGTAGCCTATGCCACATGAACACCATTTCAAATAACGGCAGAGCTAGAGAATTCTACAGACCGGCAAATCTTAAAAGAATTCAGCAGTTCAAAAGTTTTTCTAAAAGAAAGGTTGAGAAAACTCCCCTGAATAGAAAAGCAGCAAGATGGAATGGAAAGAAGAAACCATTATTGGAAATGCAAGAAGAGCATGTGTGGCAGAGAAGAAAGAAGAAGAACTTAAGGAGGACATCAAAACCCTAAAGATGGGAGAGGGAAGCAGGAAATCATAGGTGATTGGAAGCACTCTCTTAAGTGAATCAGCTTATTTGACTCTGTTTGAAGCGAAAGGAGAGATGCATGGCCTGACGTGTTTGCAAAACAAGCGAGAAGAAGACCAACAAAGAATCAAACCAACAAACAAGCACCAAAATGGTATGGTTGGCTGACATATACAAAGGGAACCATGATTATTCAAAAGAAAATACTCAAGGTGAGGTCAAGGGTCATTCAGAACGCATCGACCCAGTATCGTGGCTTGCATGTACTCAGCACACTTGTATTCGGAAATCAGAAGCGTGCATTCATATTCGTACATTTTGATTCATAAGAGCATATCGTGACCTAACACTAATGCCGATTTGGAATCAAATGGATTCCTAGTCCGTGATGTAGACTTGTATGTCTTCCAACAGGATGAAGGAATGCCATATTCTAGGCTACGTAGAGAAGAAATGTAAGAAGCCTATAACAAAGGCAAGTAGCTCTGCCAAAGTGTACTAAGTGCAAAAGAGACCGACAGCAAAGTGCACATTGGGGTTGGTTTCATTTCTTGGAATTTCAGCCCCCATGAATCCAATGGATCCATGTCCTGAGAGTGTGGGTGTTTCAGCAGAAATCAGGCGACGCATATGTATTCCGGGTGTACGGATATTATAGGAACATAAGTCTCCTTTAGTGGGTCCCTGTGTACTGTGAACTGTTAGAAAGTTTAAAGACGTGTGAAACCATCAACTGAAAAGGGACACACTTCCCTCCATTGGTACGGTGCATAGAGCTCTGAACAAAAGGAAAGAGGGAAGAAGAAAGGCCCATGGGACGCTAGTGGGTAGAATCACATTTACCTTAGGAACCTCTCGTCGGATGCAGCCCCTCCCCCAACACTGACAAGATGCAGCAGCCATTGGGGATGGCAGTTAGCGGTTGGATTCCAGGTGGAATGTTGTTGTGTACCGCGGGGCTTGTTGTGGCTGTTGGATCCTAGGTAACCGGGCAGAGTTCTGTGGGTGGATCAGTGTGATGGAGGGGCTGCCGCCCTCTGTGGAGCTTGGCTTAGGTCTTTGGTCCGGGAAGCTGTGTAAGTTCGAGATACTGCTGCTGCCCAAAGACCTGAGGTCACAGGTCAGTTTCCAGAACCTGAAAGGGCAGACAGTGGAAGATCTGCCTGTCATCAGCTTACTGGTCAGACTCCGAGGTACTTTCAGACTTGCCCAGTCCTGGTGAAGTCGACTTTAGGGGAGACACGAAGAGAAGCTGGCCGGTAAGCTGGCTGCACGGATTGAGGAGAGATGCGAACACATGGATGAGAGATGTTCTGCTACAATGGAGAATACTGGCGTGGAGACAGCTGTAGAGGATACCAGGCTCAAAAGACATTCATGAGACATATTGAAACTCACTGATACAGGCAGAAACATACGGAGTGCCAACGTGGACTTGAGGAAGTTCCTCAATTCTCTTCTCCAATAACGGGTCCAAGGTCCCTGACGTCTGAAGGAGAAGAAATGGCAGAGATGATCAAAACGCTCCTGTTCTTGGAAGAGGTCGTGAGAATCCACACGTCCCAAGGGGCATTCCCAAGCCATTCAGACCAAAATTCAACAAGCCCAGGTAAGCCTTTTCCCAGGTTTGGGCCTAGCTAGTGAGCACTTGCCCTTGCCTCCCCTCCACTCAGGCATCCATTTTGAAGGATCAGTACCTGAGCTGCAATGAAGCCATTACGAGAAGAGCAAGCCCCTCCTAGAATCAGAGTTCCTCCAGCTTCACTCTCTGTGAACAACAGTGAACACCTTAAACGTCAAATAGTCTCGGCTGAAATAGATAAAATTGAATACTTAGCTCACACCTAGAAACGATGTCCTTCCGCTAGATTCAGCAAATGTTGTGTTTATGTCTTCCCTGGGGTGAAGGGAGTGTGGTAAGTGAGGGGAATCTTTGACTGAACATGAATCTGTATTAGGCTTCAGTTTTTCAAGACAGTGAAGGTAAATAGTACAAGTCAGAAAGTGAACTGAACTGTAAAAGTCGCCAATGACATTAAAGACACAGCTTATGTGGATCGTCTATCACTTGAGTCAAGCCCCCGGGGGCACTATATCATGGGGGTGCAGACTTGGTTGCGTTAAATGGCTTTAAACTACAGGATCGGATGATTAAGCGTTCTCAACACTGATAGAAAAACACCTGGTTCTCAATAGACTAGCATAACTGCAGCAGGATTCTCCTAGCTAGAATGCCTCTAGGTGCTTTTGGATTCAAACCTAAATGTATATATTTGGTTTGTTTCCTCTTGTATTTTCCTAGAGAGGGATGTTACCCCTTGAAATGCCAACATTGGCCAGTAGGTGTCATTGGGATACAGGGCACCACATGCACAAGTGTATCCAAGGTTGGGGGTTATTCCATGTTTCCAAAAGTTATTTCATGGTTCCTGTTGGTTTCGGAGGCTTCAACCTTAAAGAGCTGACATGACCCCTTGAACAGTTTGGACTGCTAGTTTGCATTCTATCTGTCTAGCTTTTCCGTAGAGCTGACAAAATGTTACCAAAATTGACAAGTCTGGCTTCTAGGTCGATTTAGTGTGTTTCAAAAAATAACTCCATTTTCGTATAACTCCCAAAACATGTAAATGAGTTCTGTTAAACTTCTTAAAGACTGCAAATGGGATATCAACACAATGTCAAAAATAGTTGTCTTCGGACAATCCCTCCCACCACGGCTGTATAGAAACAAAGAGCTAAGCAAATATCACATTTCTGTGAAATGTATCTGGATAGTGTTGATTCATCGATGCCCAGTTGGCAGAGAAGAAGTGCAACCTGCACTCACTCGCTCCCATGTACAGAGCTATGGAAACATCCACTCACCCAGCCCTTAGCATAGGACACTGGCCGAAGAGAGGTCTGTTACTCCCAAAGACAAGATGAGGCCTCAGGACACCTGGAAGCAGGAGAATGCAAAGCAGGGAATGGAAACCAGTGCAGGTTCGGACCCCTGGTGATGGAGCAACAAGGGTGAAACTCTGTTTAACTTGGACGCACACTCTCAAGCGGACAGGAGACATGGGTTTGAAGGTGATGTGCTGAGATTTACAAGAGTGCACAGCAGATGCTTGGCTGAGAGAACTCAAAGAAACCAGCGCAAAATATCCCCACAGTTAATTCTGAGACCAAGATCCCAGCTGCCAAATTTGAGGTAGCAGAGGCAATGGTCAGTGAGGCATAGAGCTACGGATGATGGCACACGCTGAGTCTCAGGGATCTGGAGTGCGTTGTGGGATGTGGTGGGTCGAATCAAGAGAGCAAACCGAACTGTGTACCAATAATAAATCAACCACACTGGTCGCGCGGTTGCCATTACCGATATGTCCCATGGCCACACTCAGTACATCTGCAGGACCAGGGACCAATTGGGAATTTTGCCAATAGAGCACGTGTGGGGCTGAATCAGAGATATCGTGCATCTGGTCTGAGGGATCCAGGGGGCCTTGAATTTGAAATCAGAATGAAAAGCCTTAGGATATGCTACATTCATAACCTGGGCTGAGATTATGGTTTGGTTTGAGTCACAGGATGCGCAACAACTCTGTGGTTGCCTTCGTGCACCCGTGCCACAAGGATGAGAGGACAAGGGAGAGTGGTCCAAGTCCACAGCGCGAGAAGAGGAAGCATTCACTTCAGCACTATCTCCCAAAAGCGGATGCTACATTTTGGATGGCACCGGCACGGTACGGCACCTAGGACAACAAGGAAGGTCTGCGGGATCATTCCAGCAGGCCCTGATATGTGACATCCATAGATATGCTTCCACTGGTGTTTCTGTAGACAGAGAAGCTCTGGAAAGAACTGATTTCATTGGGACATTCCCGTGGCAATAAAAAGCAGAAGAGCACTCTCAGTTTGCTGTTTTGGAAACACTCCAAAATGACATAGAGAAGAATGCAGAGCTGAGAACTTTTAGAAGCTTCATTTCCACAAGAGGAAGTGTCCTGTGCACTTTCAGAAGTGTGAGATAAGTATAATCAAAATGAAGTTATGCTAATCGAAGTAGAATGGGTTGTTCATCACAACTAATGCAACACCAGCAATTGGAGATATACCAAACAACACACACAGGTACAGGTTATGGCATCAATGCCTAGGAGAAATTGTCCTCACAGAAATCCCATGGAATTGCGTAGAGACAAGAGTCTAAAATTTTCAATTAACAAAGCCCTAGAAGTCTACATTAGATACCTGATATTACCTGACCAGTAGAGATGAAGAAGAACAGTAAAAGAAACAGGAAGTACCATTTTCAGTTCCAAAGATATTGAAGGCGCAAAAGATAAGCTTTCAAACAACTAGTCTGCAAAACGCTATCCAGAACAAGTGTTGAAAATGAAGGTCAGGAAAACACTGAAGAACACCAGTGTCTCAGAATCACAAAAGGCAGAATACCAGAAAAGGGGAAGAGAAAGTCTCAACACGAGCCAAAAATGTCAGGAAACTCAATGGTTGTGATAATATCAGGGCTAAAATTCAGTCCTTAGCAGACTAGATAATGCAGAGGGACGCGTGAATGACTGTGAAGACAGGGGAAGAGAAAAACCTCGGTCAGAAGCAGACATAGGAAAGCAAGTGCAAACAAATGAAAACATTGCAGTTGAACCCTGGGTTAAGACAGGGCATGAAAGAATAGAAATCATGAGTCCCAGATGGAAAAGCAAGAGATAAAGAAACAAAAAGTGTCTGAAAATTTATCTGTAGAAAAATCAGACTGAAACTTGCTGAAAGCCAAGAAAGAATCATCTATGCGAATTCAGGAATTACACAGCATCCGAAGGAGGTGGAATCCCAATAGACCTACCAGCAGCTGTATGATTCAAATCAACAAAGTTCACGAATATCCGAGTGATTTAAAATGCACCTGGAGGAAACAACATAGTCACAAGGAAACCTCCAGAGGGGTTTCAGCTGATATCTCGGCAGCAATATTGCAGGACAGGGAGGAGTGCCAGGACACAGACCATATCCTGAATGGCCAAATGCTGCCACCTAGGGTAGCCTATGCCACATGAACACCATTTCAAATAACGGCAGAGCTAGAGAATTCTACAGACTGGCAAATCTTAAAAGAATTCAGCAGTTCAAAAGTTTTTCTAAAAGAAAGGTTGAGAAAACTCCCCTGAATAGAAAAGCAGCAAGATGGAATGGAAAGAAGAAACCATTATTGGAAATGCAAGAAGAGCATGTGTGGCAGAGAAGAAAGAAGAAGAACTTAAGGAGGACATCAAAACCCTAAAGATGGGAGAGGGAAGCAGGAAATCATAGGTGATTGGAAGCACTCTCTTAAGTGAATCAGCTTATTTGACTCTGTTTGAAGCGAAAGGAGAGATGCATGGCCTGACGTGTTTGCAAAACAAGCGAGAAGAAGACCAACAAAGAATCAAACCAACAAACAAGCACCAAAATGGTATGGTTGGCTGACATATACAAAGGGAACCATGATTATTCAAAAGAAAATACTCAAGGTGAGGTCAAGGGTCATTCAGAACGCATCGACCCAGTATCGTGGCTTGCATGTACTCAGCACACTTGTATTCGGAAATCAGAAGCGTGCATTCATATTCGTACATTTTGATTCATAAGAGCATATCGTGACCTAACACTAATGCCGATTTGGAATCAAATGGATTCCTAGTCCGTGATGTAGACTTGTATGTCTTCCAACAGGATGAAGGAATGCCATATTCTAGGCTACGTAGAGAAGAAATGTAAGAAGCCTATAACAAAGGCAAGTAGCTCTGCCAAAGTGTACTAAGTGCAAAAGAGACCGACAGCAAAGTGCACATTGGGGTTGGTTTCATTTCTTGGAATTTCAGCCCCCATGAATCCAATGGATCCATGTCCTGAGAGTGTGGGTGTTTCAGCAGAAATCAGGCGACGCATATGTATTCCGGGTGTACGGATATTATAGGAACATAAGTCTCCTTTAGTGGGTCCCTGTGTACTGTGAACTGTTAGAAAGTTTAAAGACGTGTGAAACCATCAACTGAAAAGGGACACACTTCCCTCCATTGGTACGGTGCATAGAGCTCTGAACAAAAGGAAAGAGGGAAGAAGAAAGGCCCATGGGACGCTAGTGGGTAGAATCACATTTCCCTTAGGAACCTCTCGTCGGATGCAGCCCCTCCCCCAACACTGACAAGATGCAGCAGCCATTGGGGATGGCAGTTAGCGGTTGGATTCCAGGTGGAATGTTGGTGTTTACCGCGAGGCTTGTTGTGGCTGTTGGATCCTAGGTAACCGGGCAGAGTTCTGTGGGTGGATCAGTGTGATGGAGGGGCTGCCGCCCTCTGTGGAGCTTGGCTTAGGTCTTTGGTCCGGGAAGCTGTGTAAGTTCGAGATACTGCTGCTGCCCAAAGACCTGAGGTCACAGGTCAGTTTCCAGAACCTGAAAGGGCAGACAGTGGAAGATCTGCTTGTCATCAGCTTACTGGTCAGACTCCGAGGTACTTTCAGACTTGCCCAGTCCTGGTGAAGTCGACTTTAGGGGAGACACGAAGAGAAGCTGGCCGATAAGCTGGTTGCACGGATTGAGGAGAGATGCGAACACATGGATGAGAGATGTTCTGCTACAATGGAGAATACTGGCGTGGAGACAGCTGTAGAGGATACCAGGCTCAAAAGACATTCATGAGACATATTGAAACTCACTGATACAGGCAGAAACATACGGAGTGCCAACGTGGACTTGAGGAAGTTCCTCAATTCTCTTCTCCAATAACGGGTCCAAGGTCCCTGACGTCTGAAGGAGAAGAAATGGCAGAGATGATCAAAACGCTCCTGTTCTTGGAAGAGGTCGTGAGAATCCACACGTCCCAAGGGGCATTCCCAAGCCATTCAGACCAAAATTCAACAAGCCCAGGTAAGCCTTTTCCCAGGTTTGGGCCTAGCTAGTGAGCACTTGCCCTTGCCTCCCCTCCACTCAGGCATCCATTTTGAAGGATCAGTACCTGAGCTGCAATGAAGCCATTACGAGAAGAGCAAGCCCCTCCTAGAATCAGAGTTCCTCCAGCTTCACTCTCTGTGAACAACAGTGAACACCTTAAAGGTCAAATAGTCTCGGCTGAAATAGATAAAATTGAATACTTAGCTCACACCTAGAAACGATGTCCTTCCGCTAGATTCAGCAAATGTTGTGTTTATGTCTTCCCTGGGGTGAAGGGAGTGTGGTAAGTGAGGGGAATCTTTGACTGAACATGAATCTGTATCAGGCTTCAGTTTTTCAAGACAGTGAAGGTAAATAGTACAAGTCAGAAAGTGAACTGAACTGTAAAAGTCGCCAATGACATTAAAGACACAGCTTATGTGGATCGTCTATCACTTGAGTCAAGCCCCCGGGGGCACTATATCATGGGGGTGCAGACTTGGTTGCGTTAAATGGCTTTAAACTACAGGATCGGATGATTAAGCGTTCTCAACACTGATAGAAAAACACCTGGTTCTCAATAGACTAGCATAACTGCAGCAGGATTCTCCTAGCTAGAATGCCTCTAGGTGCTTTTGGATTCAAACCTAAATGTATATATTTGGTTTGTTTCCTCTTGTATTTTCCTAGAGAGGGATGTTACCCCTTGAAATGCCAACATTGGCCAGTAGGTGTCATTGGGATACAGGGCACCACATGCACAAGTGTATCCAAGGTTGGGGGTTATTCCATGTTTCCAAAAGTTATTTCATGGTTCCTGTTGGTTTCGGAGGCTTCAACCTTAAAGAGCTGACATGACCCCTTGAACAGTTTGGACTGCTAGTTTGCATTCTATCTGTCTAGCTTTTCCGTAGAGCTGACACAATGTTACCAAAATTGACAAGTCTGGCTTCTAGGTCGATTTAGTGTGTTTCAAAAAATAACTCCATTTTCGTATAACTCCCAAAACATGTAAATGAGTTCTGTTAAACTTCTTAAAGACTGCAAATGGGATATCAACACAATGTCAAAATAGTTGTCTTCGGACAATCCCTCCCACCACGGCTGTATAGAAACAAAGAGCTAAGCAAATATCACATTTCTGTGAAATGTATCTGGATAGTGTTGATTCATCGATGCCCAGTTGGCAGAGAAGAAGTGCAACCTGCACTCACTCGCTCCCATGTACAGAGCAATGGAAACATCCACTCACCCAGCCCTTAGCATAGGACACTGGCCGAAGAGAGGTCTGTTACTCCCAAAGACAGGATGAGGCCTCAGGACACCTGGAAGCAGGAGAATGCAAAGCAGGGAATGGAAACCAGTGCAGGTTCGGACCCCTGGTGATGGAGAAACAAGGGTGAATCTCTGTTTAACTTGGACGCACACTCTCAAGCGGACAGGAGACATGGGTTTGAAGGTGATGTGCTGAGATTTACAAGAGTGCACAGCAGATGCTTGGCTGAGAGAACTCAAAGAAACCAGCGCAAAATATCCCCACAGTTAATTCTGAGACCAAGATCCCAGCTGCCAAATTTGAGGTAGCAGAGGCAATGGTCAGTGAGGCATAGAGCTACGGATGATGGCACACGCTGAGTCTCAGGGATCTGGAGTGCGTTGTGGGATGTGGTGGGTCGAATCAAGAGAGCAAACCGAACTGTGTACCAATAATAAATCAACCACACTGGTCGCGCGGTTGCGATTACCGATATGTCCCATGGCCACACCCAGTACATCTGCAGGACCAGGGACCAATTGGGAATTTTGCCAATAGAGCACGTGTGGGGCTGAATCAGAGATATCTTGCATCTGGTCTGAGGGATCCAGGGGGCCTTGAATTTGAAATCAGAATGAAAAGCCTTAGGATATGCTACATTCATAACCTGGGCTGGGATTATGGTTTGGTTTGAGTCACAGGATGCGCAACAACTCTGTGGTTGCCTTCGTGCACCCGTGCGACAAGGATGAGAGGACAAGGGAGAGTGGTCCAAGTCCACAGCGTGAGAAGAGGAAGCATTCCCTTCAGCACTATCTCCCAAAAGCGGATGCTACATTTTGGATGGCACCGGCACGGTACGGCACCTAGGACAACAAGGAAGGTCAGCGGGATCATTCCAGCAGGCCCTGATATGTGACATCCATAGATATGCTTCCACTGGTGTTTCTGTAGACAGAGAAGCTCTGGAAAGAACTCATTTCATTGGGACATTCCCGTGGCAATAAAAAGCAGAAGAGCACTCTCAGTTTGCTGTTTTGGAAACACTCCAAAATGACATAGAGAAGAATGCAGAGCTGAGAACTTTTAGAAGCTTCATTTCCACAAGAGGAAGTGTCCTGTGCACTTTCAGAAGTGTGAGATAAGTATAATCAAAATGAAGTTATGCTAATCGAAGTAGAATGGGTTGTTCATCACAACTAATGCAACACCAGCAATTGGAGATATACCAAACAACACACACAGGTACAGGTTATGGCATCAATGCCTAGGAGAAATTGTCCTCACAGAAATCCCATGGAATTGCGTAGAGACAAGAGTCTAAAATTTTCAATTAACAAAGCCCTAGAAGTCTACATTAGATACCTGATATTACCTGACCAGTAGAGATGAAGAAGAACAGTAAAAGAAACAGGAAGTACCATTTTCAGTTCCAAAGATATTGAAGGCGCAAAAGATAAGCTTTCAAACAACTAGTCTGCAAAACGCTATCCAGAACAAGTGTTGAAAATGAAGGTCAGGAAAACACTGAAGAACACCAGTGTCTCAGAATCACAAAAGGCAGAATACCAGAAAAGGGGAAGAGAAAGTCTCAACACGAGCCAAAAATGTCAGGAAACTCAATGGTTGTGATAATATCAGGGCTAAAATTCAGTCCTTAGCAGACTAGATAATGCAGAGGGACGCGTGAATGACTGTGAAGACAGGGGAAGAGAAAAACCTCGGTCAGAAGCAGACATAGGAAAGCAAGTGCAAACAAATGAAAACATTGCAGTTGAACCCTGGGTTAAGACAGGGCATGAAAGAATAGAAATCATGAGTCCCAGATGGAAAAGCAAGAGATAAAGAAACAAAAAGTGTCTGAAAATTTATCTGTAGAAAAATCAGACTGAAACTTGCTGAAAGCCAAGAAAGAATCATCTATGCGAATTCAGGAATTACACAGCATCCGAAGGAGGTGGAATCCCAATAGACCTACCAGCAGCTGTATGATTCAAATCAACAAAGTTCACGAATATCCGAGTGATTTAAAATGCACCTGGAGGAAACAACATAGTCACAAGGAAACCTCCAGAGGGGTTTCAGCTGATATCTCGGCAGCAATATTGCAGGACAGGGAGGAGTGCCAGGACACAGACCATATCCTGAATGGCCAAATGCTGCCACCTAGGGTAGCCTATGCCACATGAACACCATTTCAAATAACGGCAGAGCTAGAGAATTCTACAGACCGGCAAATCTTAAAAGAATTCAGCAGTTCAAAAGTTTTTCTAAAAGAAAGGTTGAGAAAACTCCCCTGAATAGAAAAGCAGCAAGATGGAATGGAAAGAAGAAACCATTATTGGAAATGCAAGAAGAGCATGTGTGGCAGAGAAGAAAGAAGAAGAACTTAAGGAGGACATCAAAACCCTAAAGATGGGAGAGGGAAGCAGGAAATCATAGGTGATTGGAAGCACTCTCTTAAGTGAATCAGCTTATTTGACTGTGTCTGAAGCGAAAGGAGAGATGCATGGCCTGACGTGTTTGCAAAACAAGCGAGAAGAAGACCAACAAAGAATCAAACCAACAAACAAGCACCAAAATGGTATGGTTGGCTGACATATACAAAGGGAACCATGATTATTCAAAAGAAAATACTCAAGGTGAGGTCAAGGGTCATTCAGAACGCATCGACCCAGTATCGTGGCTTGCATGTACTCAGCACACTTGTATTCGGAAATCAGAAGCGTGCATTCATATTCGTACATTTTGATTCATAAGAGCATATCGTGACCTAACACTAATGCCGATTTGGAATCAAATGGATTCCTAGTCCGTGATGTAGACTTGTATGTCTTCCAACAGGATGAAGGAATGCCATATTCTAGGCTACGTAGAGAAGAAATGTAAGAAGCCTATAACAAAGGCAAGTAGCTCTGCCAAAGTGTACTAAGTGCAAAAGAGACCGACAGCAAAGTGCACATTGGGGTTGGTTTCATTTCTTGGAATTTCAGCCCCCATGAATCCAATGGATCCATGTCCTGAGAGTGTGGGTGTTTCAGCAGAAATCAGGCGACGCATATGTATTCCGGGTGTACGGATATTATAGGAACATAAGTCTCCTTTAGTGGGTCCCTGTGTACTGTGAACTGTTAGAAAGTTTAAAGACGTGTGAAACCATCAACTGAAAAGGGACACACTTCCCTCCATTGGTACGGTGCATAGAGCTCTGAACAAAAGGAAAGAGGGAAGAAGAAAGGCCCATGGGACGCTAGTGGGTAGAATCACATTTCCCTTAGGAACCTCTCGTCGGATGCAGCCCCTCCCCCAACACTGACAAGATGCAGCAGCCATTGGGGATGGCAGTTAGCGGTTGGATTCCAGGTGGAATGTTGGTGTTTACCGCGAGGCTTGTTGTGGCTGTTGGATCCTAGGTAACCGGGCAGAGTTCTGTGGGTGGATCAGTGTGATGGAGGGGCTGCCGCCCTCTGTGGAGCTTGGCTTAGGTCTTTGGTCCGGGAAGCTGTGTAAGTTCGAGATACTGCTGCTGCCCAAAGACCTGAGGTCACAGGTCAGTTTCCAGAACCTGAAAGGGCAGACAGTGGAAGATCTGCCTGTCATCAGCTTACTGGTCAGGCTCTGAGGTACTTTCAGACTTGCCCAGTCCTGGTGAAGTCGACTTTAGGGGAGACACGAAGAGAAGCTGGCCGGTAAGCTGGCTGCACGGATTGAGGAGAGATGCGAACACATGGATGAGAGATGTTCTGCTACAATGGAGAATACTGGCGTGGAGACAGCTGTAGAGGATACCAGGCTCAAAAGACATTCATGAGACATATTGAAACTCACTGATACAGGCAGAAACATACGGAGTGCCAACGTGGACTTGAGGAAGTTCCTCAATTCTCTTCTCCAATAACGGGTCCAAGGTCCCTGACGTCTGAAGGAGAAGAAATGGCAGAGATGATCAAAACGCTCCTGTTCTTGGAAGAGGTCGTGAGAATCCACACGTCCCAAGGGGCATTCCCAAGCCATTCAGACCAAAATTCAACAAGCCCAGGTAAGCCTTTTCCCAGGTTTGGGCCTAGCTAGTGAGCACTTGCCCTTGCCTCCCCTCCACTCAGGCATCCATTTTGAAGGATCAGTACCTGAGCTGCAATGAAGCCATTACGAGAAGAGCAAGCCCCTCCTAGAATCAGAGTTCCTCCAGCTTCACTCTCTGTGAACAACAGTGAACACCTTAAAGGTCAAATAGTCTCGGCTGAAATAGATAAAATTGAATACTTAGCTCACACCTAGAAACGATGTCCTTCCGCTAGATTCAGCAAATGTTGTGTTTATGTCTTCCCTGGGGTGAAGGGAGTGTGGTAAGTGAGGGGAATCTTTGACTGAACATGAATCTGTATTAGGCTTCAGTTTTTCAAGACAGTGAAGGTAAATAGTACAAGTCAGAAAGTGAACTGAACTGTAAAAGTCGCCAATGACATTAAAGACACAGCTTATGTGGATCGTCTATCACTTGAGTCAAGCCCCCGGGGGCACTATATCATGGGGGTGCAGACTTGGTTGCGTTAAATGGCTTTAAACTACAGGATCGGATGATTAAGCGTTCTCAACACTGATAGAAAAACACCTGGTTCTCAATAGACTAGCATAACTGCAGCAGGATTCTCCTAGCTAGAATGCCTCTAGGTGCTTTTGGATTCAAACCTAAATGTATATATTTGGTTTGTTTCCTCTTGTATTTTCCTAGAGAGGGATGTTACCCCTTGAAATGCCAACATTGGCCAGTAGGTGTCATTGGGATACAGGGCACCACAAGCACAAGTGTATCCAAGGTTGGGGGTTATTCCATGTTTCCTAAAGTTATTTCATGGTTCCTGTTGGTTTCGGAGGCTTCAACCTTAAAGAGCTGACATGACCCCTTGAACAGTTTGGACTGCTAGTTTGCATTCTATCTGTCTAGCTTTTCCGTAGAGCTGACAAAATGTTACCAAAATTGACAAGTCTGGCTTCTAGGTCGATTTAGTGTGTTTCAAAAAATAACTCCATTTTCGTATAACTCCCAAAACATGTAAATGAGTTCTGTTAAACTTCTTAAAGACTGCAAATGGGATATCAACACAATGTCAAAATAGTTGTCTTCGGACAATCCCTCCCACCACGGCTGTATAGATACAAAGAGCTAAGCAAATATCACATTTCTGTGAAATGTATCTGGATAGTGTTGATTCATCGATGCCCAGTTGGCAGAGAAGAAGTGCAACCTGCACTCACTCGCTCCCATGTACAGAGCAATGGAAACATCCACTCACCCAGCCCTTAGCATAGGACACTGGCCGAAGAGAGGTCTGTTAATCCCAAAGACAGGATGAGGCCTCAGGACACCTGGAAGCAGGAGAATGCAAAGCAGGGAATGGAAACCAGTGCAGGTTCGGACCCCTGGTGATGGAGCAACAAGGGTGAAACTCTGTTTAACTTGGACGCACACTCTCAAGCGGACAGGAGACATGGGTTTGAAGGTGATGTGCTGAGATTTACAAGAGTGCACAGCAGATGCTCGGCTGAGAGAACTCAAAGTAACCAGCGCAAAATATCCCCACAGTTAATTCTGAGACCAAGATCCCAGCTGCCAAATTTGAGGTAGCAGAGGCAATGGTCAGTGAGGCATAGAGCTACGGATGATGGCACACGCTGAGTCTCAGGGATCTGGAGTGCGTTGTGGGATGTGGTGGGTCGAATCAAGAGAGCAAACCGAACTGTGTACCAATAATAAATCAACCACACTGGTCGCGCGGTTGCGATTACCGATATGTCCCATGGCCACACCCAGTACATCTGCAGGACCAGGGACCAATTGGGAATTTTGCCAATAGAGCACGTGTGGGGCTGAATCAGAGATATCGTGCATCTGGTCTGAGGGATCCAGGGGCCTTGAATTTGAAATCAGAATGAAAAGCCTTAGGATATGCTACATTCATAACCTGGGCTGGGATTATGGTTTGGTTTGAGTCACAGGATGCGCAACAACTCTGTGGTTGCCTTCGTGCACCCGTGCGACAAGGATGAGAGGACAAGGAAGAGTGGTCCAAGTCCACAGCGTGAGAAGAGGAAGCATTCCCTTCAGCACTATCTCCCAAAAGCGGATGCTACATTTTGGATGGCACCGGCACGGTACGGCACCTAGGACAACAAGGAAGGTCTGCGGGATCATTCCAGCAGGCCCTGATATGTGACATCCATAGATATGCTTCCACTGGTGTTTCTGTAGACAGAGAAGCTCTGGAAAGAACTCATTTCATTGGGACATTCCCGTGGCAATAAAAAGCAGAAGAGCACTCTCAGTTTGCTGTTTTGGAAACACTCCAAAATGACATAGAGAAGAATGCAGAGCTGAGAACTTTTAGAAGCTTCATTTCCACAAGAGGAAGTGTCCTGTGCACTTTCAGAAGTGTGAGATAAGTATAATCAAAATGAAGTTATGCTAATCGAAGTAGTATGGGTTGTTCATCACAACTAATGCAACACCAGCAATTGGAGATATACCAAACAACACACACAGGTACAGGTTATGGCATCAATGTCTAGGAGAAATTGTCCTCACAGAAATCCCATGGAATTGCGTAGAGACAAGAGTCTAAAATTTTCAATTAACAAAGCCCTAGAAGTCTACATTAGATACCTGATATTACCTGACCAGTAGAGATGAAGAAGAACAGTAAAAGAAACAGGAAGTACCATTTTCAGTTCCAAAGATATTGAAGGCGCAAAAGATAAGCTTTCAAACAACTAGTCTGCAAAACGCTATCCAGAACAAGTGTTGAAAATGAAGGTCAGGAAAACACTGAAGAACACCAGTGTCTCAGAATCACAAAAGGCAGAATACCAGAAAAGGGGAAGAGAAAGTCTCAACACGAGCCAAAAATATCAGGAAACTCAATGGTTGTGATAATATCAGGGCTAAAATTCAGTCCTTAGCAGACTAGATAATGCAGAGGGACGCGTGAATGACTGTGAAGACAGGGGAAGAGAAAAACCTCGGTCAGAAGCAGACATAGGAAAGCAAGTGCAAACAAATGAAAACATTGCAGTTGAACCCTGGGTTAAGACAGGGCATGAAAGAATAGAAATCATGAGTCCCAGATGGAAAAGCAAGAGATAAAGAAACAAAAAGTGTCTGAAAATTTATCTGTAGAAAAATCAGACTGAAACTTGCTGAAAGCCAAGAAAGAATCATCTATGCGAATTCAGGAATTACACAGCATCCGAAGGAGGTGGAATCCCAATAGACCTACCAGCAGCTGTATGATTCAAATCAACAAAGTTCACGAATATCCGAGTGATTTAAAATGCACCTGGAGGAAACAACATAGTCACAAGGAAACCTCCAGAGGGGTTTCAGCTGATATCTCGGCAGCAATATTGCAGGACAGGGAGGAGTGCCAGGACACAGACCATATCCTGAATGGCCAAATGCTGCCACCTAGGGTAGCCTATGCCACATGAACACCATTTCAAATAACGGCAGAGCTAGAGAATTCTACAGACCGGCAAATCTTAAAAGAATTCAGCAGTTCAAAAGTTTTTCTAAAAGAAAGGTTGAGAAAACTCCCCTGAATAGAAAAGCAGCAAGATGGAATGGAAAGAAGAAACCATTATTGGAAATGCAAGAAGAGCATGTGTGGCAGAGAAGAAAGAAGAAGAACTTAAGGAGGACATCAAAACCCTAAAGATGGGAGAGGGAAGCAGGAAATCATAGGTGATTGGAAGCACTCTCTTAAGTGAATCAGCTTATTTGACTCTGTTTGAAGCGAAAGGAGAGATGCATGGCCTGACGTGTTTGCAAAACAAGCGAGAAGAAGACCAACAAAGAATCAAACCAACAAACAAGCACCAAAATGGTATGGTTGGCTGACATATACAAAGGGAACCATGATTATTCAAAAGAAAATACTCAAGGTGAGGTCAAGGGTCATTCAGAACGCATCGACCCAGTATCGTGGCTTGCATGTACTCAGCACACTTGTATTCGGAAATCAGAAGCGTGCATTCATATTCGTACATTTTGATTCATAAGAGCATATCGTGACCTAACACTAATGCCGATTTGGAATCAAATGGATTCCTAGTCCGTGATGTAGACTTGTATGTCTTCCAACAGGATGAAGGAATGCCATATTCTAGGCTACGTAGAGAAGAAATGTAAGAAGCCTATAACAAAGGCAAGTAGCTCTGCCAAAGTGTACTAAGTGCAAAAGAGACCGACAGCAAAGTGCACATTGGGGTTGGTTTCATTTCTTGGAATTTCAGCCCCCATGAATCCAATGGATCCATGTCCTGAGAGTGTGGGTGTTTCAGCAGAAATCAGGCGACGCATATGTATTCCGGGTGTATGGATATTATAGGAACATAAGTCTCCTTTAGTGGGTCCCTGTGTACTGTGAACTGTTAGAAAGTTTAAAGACGTGTGAAACCATCAACTGAAAAGGGACACACTTCCCTCCATTGGTACGGTGCATAGAGCTCTGAACAAAAGGAAAGAGGGAAGAAGAAAGGCCCATGGGACGCTAGTGGGTAGAATCACATTTACCTTAGGAACCTCTCGTCGGATGCAGCCCCTCCCCCAACACTGACAAGATGCAGCAGCCATTGGGGATGGCAGTTAGCGGTTGGATTCCAGGTGGAATGTTGGTGTTTACCGCGAGGCTTGTTGTGGCTGTTGGATCCTAGGTAACCGGGCAGAGTTCTGTGGGTGGATCAGTGTGATGGAGGGGCTGCCGCCCTCTGTGGAGCTTGGCTTAGGTCTTTGGTCCGGGAAGCTGTGTAAGTTCGAGATACTGCTGCTGCCCAAAGACCTGAGGTCACAGGTCAGTTTCCAGAACCTGAAAGGGCAGACAGTGGAAGATCTGCCTGTCATCAGCTTACTGGTCAGACTCCGAGGTACTTTCAGACTTGCCCAGTCCTGGTGAAGTCGACTTTAGGGGAGACACGAAGAGAAGCTGGCCGGTAAGCTGGCTGCACGGATTGAGGAGAGATGCGAACACATGGATGAGAGATGTTCTGCTACAATGGAGAATACTGGCGTGGAGACAGCTGTAGAGGATACCAGGCTCAAAAGACATTCATGAGACATATTGAAACTCACTGATACAGGCAGAAACATACGGAGTGCCAACGTGGACTTGAGGAAGTTCCTCAATTCTCTTCTCCAATAACGGGTCCAAGGTCCCTGACGTCTGAAGGAGAAGAAATGGCAGAGATGATCAAAACGCTCCTGTTCTTGGAAGAGGTCGTGAGAATCCACACGTCCCAAGGGGCATTCCCAAGCCATTCAGACCAAAATTCAACAAGCCCAGGTAAGCCTTTTCCCAGGTTTGGGCCTAGCTAGTGAGCACTTGCCCTTGCCTCCCCTCCACTCAGGCATCCATTTTGAAGGATCAGTACCTGAGCTGCAATGAAGCCATTACGAGAAGAGCAAGCCCCTCCTAGAATCAGAGTTCCTCCAGCTTCACTCTCTGTGAACAACAGTGAACACCTTAAAGGTCAAATAGTCTCGGCTGAAATAGATAAAATTGAATACTTAGCTCACACCTAGAAACGATGTCCTTCCGCTAGAATCAGCAAATGTTGTGTTTATGTCTTCCCTGGGGTGAAGGGAGTGTGGTAAGTGAGGGGAATCTTTGACTGAACATGAATCTGTATTAGGCTTCAGTTTTTCAAGACAGTGAAGGTAAATAGTACAAGTCAGAAAGTGAACTGAACTGTAAAAGTCGCCAATGACATTAAAGACACAGCTTATGTGGATCGTCTATCACTTGAGTCAAGCCCCCGGGGGCACTATATCATGGGGGTGCCGACTTGGTTGCGTTAAATGGCTTTAAACTACAGGATCGGATGATTAAGCGTTCTCAACACTGATAGAAAAACACCTGGTTCTCAATAGACTAGCATAACTGCAGCAGGATTCTCCTAGCTAGAATGCCTCTAGGTGCTTTTGGATTCAAACCTAAATGTATATATTTGGTTTGTTTCCTCTTGTATTTTCCTAGAGAGGGATGTTACCCCTTGAAATGCCAACATTGGCCAGTAGGTGTCATTGGGATACAGGGCACCACAAGCACAAGTGTATCCAAGGTTGGGGGTTATTCCATGTTTCCTAAAGTTATTTCATGGTTCCTGTTGGTTTCGGAGGCTTCAACCTTAAAGAGCTGACATGACCCCTTGAACAGTTTGGACTGCTAGTTTGCATTCTATCTGTCTAGCTTTTCCGTAGAGCTGACAAAATGTTACCAAAATTGACAAGTCTGGCTTCTAGGTCGATTTAGTGTGTTTCAAAAAATAACTCCATTTTCGTATAACTCCCAAAACATGTAAATGAGTTCTGTTAAACTTCTTAAAGACTGCAAATGGGATATCAACACAATGTCAAAATACTTGTCTTCGGACAATCCCTCCCACCACGGCTGTATAGATACAAAGAGCTAAGCAAATATCACATTTCTGTGAAATGTATCTGGATAGTGTTGATTCATCGATGCCCAGTTGGCAGAGAAGAAGTGCAACCTGCACTCACTCGCTCCCATGTACAGAGCAATGGAAACATCCACTCACCCAGCCCTTAGCATAGGACACTGGCCGAAGAGAGGTCTGTTAATCCCAAAGACAGGATGAGGCCTCAGGACACCTGGAAGCAGGAGAATGCAAAGCAGGGAATGGAAACCAGTGCAGGTTCGGACCCCTGGTGATGGAGCAACAAGGGTGAAACTCTGTTTAACTTGGACGCACACTCTCAAGCGGACAGGAGACATGGGTTTGAAGGTGATGTGCTGAGATTTACAAGAGTGCACAGCAGATGCTTGGCTGAGAGAACTCAAAGAAACCAGCGCAAAATATCCCCACAGTTAATTCTGAGACCAAGATCCCAGCTGCCAAATTTGAGGTAGCAGAGGCAATGGTCAGTGAGGCATAGAGCTACGGATGATGGCACACGCTGAGTCTCAGGGATCTGGAGTGCGTTGTGGGATGTGGTGGGTCGAATCAAGAGAGCAAACCGAACTGTGTACCAATAATAAATCAACCACACTGGTCGCGCGGTTGCGATTACCGATATGTCCCATGGCCACACCCAGTACATCTGCAGGACCAGGGACCAATTGGGAATTTTGCCAATAGAGCACGTGTGGGGCTGAATCAGAGATATCGTGCATCTGGTCTGAGGGATCCAGGGGCCTTGAATTTGAAATCAGAATGAAAAGCCTTAGGATATGCTACATTCATAACCTGGGCTGGGATTATGGTTTGGTTTGAGTCACAGGATGCGCAACAACTCTGTGGTTGCCTTCGTGCACCCGTGCGACAAGGATGAGAGGACAAGGGAGAGTGGTCCAAGTCCACAGCGTGAGAAGAGGAAGCATTCACTTCAGCACTATCTCCCAAAAGCGGATGCTACATTTTGGATGGCACCGGCACGGTACGGCACCTAGGACAACAAGGAAGGTCTGCGGGATCATTCCAGCAGGCCCTGATATGTGACATCCATAGATATGCTTCCACTGGTGTTTCTGTAGACAGAGAAGCTCTGGAAAGAACTCATTTCATTGGGACATTCCCGTGGCAATAAAAAGCAGAAGAGCACTCTCAGTTTGCTGTTTTGGAAACACTCCAAAATGACATAGAGAAGAATGCAGAGCTGAGAACTTTTAGAAGCTTCATTTCCACAAGAGGAAGTGTCCTGTGCACTTTCAGAAGTGTGAGATAAGTATAATCAAAATGAAGTTATGCTAATCGAAGTAGTATGGGTTGTTCATCACAACTAATGCAACACCAGCAATTGGAGATATACCAAACAACACACACAGGTACAGGTTATGGCATCAATGTCTAGGAGAAATTGTCCTCACAGAAATCCCATGGAATTGCGTAGAGACAAGAGTCTAAAATTTTCAATTAACAAAGCCCTAGAAGTCTACATTAGATACCTGATATTACCTGACCAGTAGAGATGAAGAAGAACAGTAAAAGAAACAGGAAGTACCATTTTCAGTTCCAAAGATATTGAAGGCGCAAAAGATAAGCTTTCAAACAACTAGTCTGCAAAACGCTATCCAGAACAAGTGTTGAAAATGAAGGTCAGGAAAACACTGAGGAACACCAGTGTCTCAGAATTACAAAAGGCAGAATACCAGAAAAGGGGAAGAGAAAGTCTCAACACGAGCCAAAAATATCAGGAAACTCAATGGTTGTGATAATATCAGGGCTAAAATTCAGTCCTTAGCAGACTAGATAATGCAGAGGGACGCGTGAATGACTGTGAAGACAGGGGAAGAGAAAAACCTCGGTCAGAAGCAGACATAGGAAAGCAAGTGCAAACAAATGAAAACATTGCAGTTGAACCCTGGGTTAAGACAGGGCATGAAAGAATAGAAATCATGAGTCCCAGATGGAAAAGCAAGAGATAAAGAAACAAAAAGTGTCTGAAAATTTATCTGTAGAAAAATCAGACTGAAACTTGCTGAAAGCCAAGAAAGAATCATCTATGCGAATTCAGGAATTACACAGCATCCGAAGGAGGTGGAATCCCAATAGACCTACCAGCAGCTGTATGATTCAAATCAACAAAGTTCACGAATATCCGAGTGATTTAAAATGCACCTGGAGGAAACAACATAGTCACAAGGAAACCTCCAGAGGGGTTTCAGCTGATATCTCGGCAGCAATATTGCAGGACAGGGAGGAGTGCCAGGACACAGACCATATCCTGAATGGCCAAATGCTGCCACCTAGGGTAGCCTATGCCACATGAACACCATTTCAAATAACGGCAGAGCTAGAGAATTCTACAGACTGGCAAATCTTAAAAGAATTCAGCAGTTCAAAAGTTTTTCTAAAAGAAAGGTTGAGAAAACTCCCCTGAATAGAAAAGCAGCAAGATGGAATGGAAAGAAGAAACCATTATTGGAAATGCAAGAAGAGCATGTGTGGCAGAGAAGAAAGAAGAAGAACTTAAGGAGGACATCAAAACCCTAAAGATGGGAGAGGGAAGCAGGAAATCATAGGTGATTGGAAGCACTCTCTTAAGTGAATCAGCTTATTTGACTCTGTTTGAAGCGAAAGGAGAGATGCATGGCCTGACGTGTTTGCAAAACAAGCGAGAAGAAGACCAACAAAGAATCAAACCAACAAACAAGCACCAAAATGGTATGGTTGGCTGACATATACAAAGGGAACCATGATTATTCAAAAGAAAATACTCAAGGTGAGGTCAAGGGTCATTCAGAACGCATCGACCCAGTATCGTGGCTTGCATGTACTCAGCACACTTGTATTCGGAAATCAGAAGCGTGCATTCATATTCGTACATTTTGATTCATAAGAGCATATCGTGACCTAACACTAATGCCGATTTGGAATCAAATGGATTCCTAGTCCGTGATGTAGACTTGTATGTCTTCCAACAGGATGAAGGAATGCCATATTCTAGGCTACGTAGAGAAGAAATGTAAGAAGCCTATAACAAAGGCAAGTAGCTCTGCCAAAGTGTACTAAGTGCAAAAGAGACCGACAGCAAAGTGCACATTGGGGTTGGTTTCATTTCTTGGAATTTCAGCCCCCATGAATCCAATGGATCCATGTCCTGAGAGTGTGGGTGTTTCAGCAGAAATCAGGCGACGCATATGTATTCCGGGTGTATGGATATTATAGGAACATAAGTCTCCTTTAGTGGGTCCCTGTGTACTGTGAACTGTCAGAAAGTTTAAAGACGTGTGAAACCATCAACTGAAAAGGGACACACTTCCCTCCATTGGTACGGTGCATAGAGCTCTGAACAAAAGGAAAGAGGGAAGAAGAAAGGCCCATGGGACGCTAGTGGGTAGAATCACATTTACCTTAGGAACCTCTCGTCGGATGCAGCCCCTCCCCCAACACTGACAAGATGCAGCAGCCATTGGGGATGGCAGTTAGCGGTTGGATTCCAGGTGGAATGTTGGTGTTTACCGCGAGGCTTGTTGTGGCTGTTTGATCCTAGGTAACCGGGCAGAGTTCTGTGGGTGGATCAGTGTGATGGAGGGGCTGCCGCCCTCTGTGGAGCTTGGCTTAGGTCTTTGGTCCGGGAAGCTGTGTAAGTTCGAGATACTGCTGCTGCCCAAAGACCTGAGGTCACAGGTCAGTTTCCAGAACCTGAAAGGGCAGACAGTGGAAGATCTGCCTGTCATCAGCTTACTGGTCAGGCTCCGAGGTACTTTCAGACTTGCCCAGTCCTGGTGAAGTCGACTTTAGGGGAGACACGAAGAGAAGCTGGCCGGTAAGCTGGCTGCACGGATTGAGGAGAGATGCGAACACATGGATGAGAGATGTTCTGCTACAATGGAGAATACTGGCGTGGAGACAGCTGTAGAGGATACCAGGCTCAAAAGACATTCATGAGACATATTGAAACTCACTGATACAGGCAGAAACATACGGAGTGCCAACGTGGACTTGAGGAAGTTCCTCAATTCTCTTCTCCAATAATGGGTCCAAGGTCCCTGACGTCTGAAGGAGAAGAAATGGCAGAGATGATCAAAACGCTCCTGTTCTTGGAAGAGGTCGTGAGAATCCACACGTCCCAAGGGGCATTCCCAAGCCATTCAGACCAAAATTCAACAAGCCCAGGTAAGCCTTTTCCCAGGTTTGGGCCTAGCTAGTGAGCACTTGCCCTTGCCTCCCCTCCACTCAGGCATCCATTTTGAAGGATCAGTACCTGAGCTGCAATGAAGTCATTACGAGAAGAGCAAGCCCCTCCTAGAATCAGAGTTCCTCCAGCTTCACTCTCTGTGAACAACAGTGAACACCTTAAAGGTCAAATAGTCTCGGCTGAAATAGATAAAATTGAATACTTAGCTCACACCTAGAAACGATGTCCTTCCGCTAGAATCAGCAAATGTTGTGTTTATGTCTTCCCTGGGGTGAAGGGAGTGTGGTAAGTGAGGGGAATCTTTGACTGAACATGAATCTGTATTAGGCTTCAGTTTTTCAAGACAGTGAAGGTAAATAGTACAAGTCAGAAAGTGAACTGAACTGTAAAATTCGCCAATGACATTAAAGACACAGCTTATGTGGATCGTCTATCACTTGAGTCAAGCCCCCGGGGGCACTATATCATGGGGGTGCAGACTTGGTTGCGTTAAATGGCTTTAAACTACAGGATCGGATGATTAAGCGTTCTCAACACTGATAGAAAAACACCTGGTTCTCAATAGACTAGCATAACTGCAGCAGGATTCTCCTAGCTAGAATGCCTCTAGGTGCTTTTGGATTCAAACCTAAATGTATATATTTGGTTTGTTTCCTCTTGTATTTTCCTAGAGAGGGATGTTACCCCTTGAAATGCCAACATTGGCCAGTAGGTGTCATTGGGATACAGGGCACCACAAGCACAAGTGTATCCAAGGTTGGGGGTTATTCCATGTTTCCTAAAGTTATTTCATGGTTCCTGTTGGTTTCGGAGGCTTCAACCTTAAAGAGCTGACATGACCCCTTGAACAGTTTCTACTGCTAGTTTGCATTCTATCTGTCTAGCTTTTCCGTAGAGCTGACAAAATGTTACCAAAATTGACAAGTCTGGATTCTAGGTCGATTTAGTGTGTTTCAAAAAATAACTCCATTTTCGTATAACTCCCAAAACATGTAAATGAGTTCTGTTAAACTTCTTAAAGACTGCAAATGGGATATCAACACAATGTCAAAATAGTTGTCTTCGGACAATCCCTCCCACCACGGCTGTATAGAAACAAAGAGCTAAGCAAATATCACATTTCTGTGAAATGTATCTGGATAGTGTTGATTCATCGATGCCCAGTTGGCAGAGAAGAAGTGCAACCTGCACTCACTCGCTCCCATGTACAGAGCAATGGAAACATCCACTCACTCAGCCCTTAGCATAGGACACTGGCCGAAGAGAGGTCTGTTAATCCCAAAGACAGGATGAGGCCTCAGGACACCTGGAAGCAGGAGAATGCAAAGCAGGGAATGGAAACCAGTGCAGGTTCGGACCCCTGGTGATGGAGCAACAAGGGTGAAACTCTGTTTAACTTGGACGCACACTCTCAAGCGGACAGGAGACATGGGTTTGAAGGTGATGTGCTGAGATTTACAAGAGTGCACAGCAGATGCTTGGCTGAGAGAACTCAAAGAAACCAGCGCAAAATATCCCCACAGTTAATTCTGAGACCAAGAACCCAGCTGCCAAATTTGAGGTAGCAGAGGCAATGGTCAGTGAGGCATAGAGCTACGGATGATGGCACACGCTGAGTCTCAGGGATCTGGAGTGCGTTGTGGGATGTGGTGGGTCGAATCAAGAGAGCAAACCGAACTGTACCAATAATAAATCAATCACACTGGTCGCGCGGTTGCCATTACCGATATGTCCCATGGCCACACTCAGTACATCTGCAGGACCAGGGACCAATTGGGAATTTTGCCAATAGAGCACGTGTGGGGCTGAATCAGAGATATCGTGCATCTGGTCTGAGGGATCCAGGGGGCCTTGAATTTGAAATCAGAATGAAAAGCCTTAGGATATGCTACATTCATAACCTGGGCTGGGATTATGGTTTGGTTTGAGTCACAGGATGCGCAACAACTCTGTGGTTGCCTTCGTGCACCCGTGCCACAAGGATGAGAGGACAAGGGAGAGTGGTCCAAGTCCACAGCGCGAGAAGAGGAAGCATTCCCTTCAGCACTATCTCCCAAAAGCGGATGCTACATTTTGGATGGCACCGGCACGGTACGGCACCTAGGACAACAAGGAAGGTCTGCGGGATCATTCCAGCAGACCCTGATATGTGACATCCATAGATATGCTTCCACTGGTGTTTCTGTAGACAGAGAAGCTCTGGAAAGAACTGATTTCATTGGGACATTCCCGTGGCAATAAAAAGCAGAAGAGCACTCTCAGTTTGCTGTTTTGGAAACACTCCAAAATGACATAGAGAAGAATGCAGAGCTGAGAACTTTTAGAAGCTTCATTTCCACAAGAGGAAGTGTCCTGTGCACTTTCAGAAGTGTGAGATAAGTATAATCAAAATGAAGTTATGCTAATCGAAGTAGTATGGGTTGTTCATCACAACTAATGCAACACCAGCAATTGGAGATATACCAAACAACACACACAGGTACAGGTTATGGCATCAATGCCTAGGAGAAATTGTCCTCACAGAAATCCCATGGAATTGCGTAGAGACAAGAGTCTAAATTTTTCAATTAACAAAGCCCTAGAAGTCTACATTAGATACCTGATATTACCTGACCAGTAGAGATGAAGAAGAACAGTAAAAGAAACAGGAAGTACCATTTTCAGTTCCAAAGATATTGAAGGCGCAAAAGATAAGCTTTCAAACAACTAGTCTGCAAAACGCTATCCAGAACAAGTGTTGAAAATGAAGGTCAGGAAAACACTGAAGAACACCAGTGTCTCAGAATCACAAAAGGCAGAATACCAGAAAAGGGGAAGAGAAAGTCTCAACACGAGCCAAAAATATCAGGAAACTCAATGGTTGTGATAATATCAGGGCTAAAATTCAGTCCTTAGCAGACTAGATAATGCAGAGGGACGCGTGAATGACTGTGAAGACAGGGGAAGAGAAAAACCTCGGTCAGAAGCAGACATAGGAAAGCAAGTGCAAACAAATGAAAACATTGCAGTTGAACCCTGGGTTAAGACAGGGCATGAAAGAATAGAAATCATGAGTCCCAGATGGAAAAGCAAGAGATAAAGAAACAAAAAGTGTCTGAAAATTTATCTGTAGAAAAATCAGACTGAAACTTGCTGAAAGCCAAGAAAGAATCATCTATGCGAATTCAGGAATTACACAGCATCCGAAGGAGGTGGAATCCCAATAGACCTACCAGCAGCTGTATGATTCAAATCAACAAAGTTCACGAATATCCGAGTGATTTAAAATGCACCTGGAGGAAACAACATAGTCACAAGGAAACCTCCAGAGGGGTTTCAGCTGATATCTCGGCAGCAATATTGCAGGACAGGGAGGAGTGCCAGGACACAGACCATATCCTGAATGGCCAAATGCTGCCACCTAGGGTAGCCTATGCCACATGAACACCATTTCAAATAACGGCAGAGCTAGAGAATTCTACAGACCGGCAAATCTTAAAAGAATTCAGCAGTTCAAAAGTTTTTCTAAAAGAAAGGTTGAGAAAACTCCCCTGAATAGAAAAGCAGCAAGATGGAATGGAAAGAAGAAACCATTATTGGAAATGCAAGAAGAGCATGTGTGGCAGAGAAGAAAGAAGAAGAACTTAAGGAGGACATCAAAACCCTAAAGATGGGAGACGGAAGCAGGAAATCATAGGTGATTGGAAGCACTCTCTTAAGTGAATCAGCTTATTTGACTCTGTCTGAAGCGAAAGGAGAGATGCATGGCCTGACGTGTTTGCAAAACAAGCGAGAAGAAGACCAACAAAGAATCAAACCAACAAACAAGCACCAAAATGGTATGGTTGGCTGACATATACAAAGGGAACCATGATTATTCAAAAGAAAATACTCAAGGTGAGGTCAAGGGTCATTCAGAACGCATCGACCCAGTATCGTGGCTTGCATGTACTCAGCACACTTGTATTCGGAAATCAGAAGCGTGCATTCATATTCGTAAACTTTGATTCATAAGAGCATATCGTGACCTAACACTAATGCCGATTTGGAATCAAATGGATTCCTAGTCCGTGATGTAGACTTGTATGTCTTCCAACAGGATGAAGGAATGCCATATTCTAGGCTACGTAGAGAAGAAATGTAAGAAGCCTATAACAAAGGCAAGTAGCTCTGCCAAAGTGTACTAAGTGCAAAAGAGACCGACAGCAAAGTGCACATTGGGGTTGGTTTCATTTCTTGGAATTTCAGCCCCCATGAATCCAATGGATCCATGTCCTGAGAGTGTGGGTGTTTCAGCAGAAATCAGGCGACGCATATGTATTCCGGGTGTACGGATATTATAGGAACATAAGTCTCCTTTAGTGGGTCCCTGTGTACTGTGAACTGTTAGAAAGTTTAAAGACGTGTGAAACCATCAACTGAAAAGGGACACACTTCCCTCCATTGGTACGGTGCATAGAGCTCTGAACAAAAGGAAAGAGGGAAGAAGAAAGGCCCATGGGACGCTAGTGGGTAGAATCACATTTCCCTTAGGAACCTCTCGTCGGATGCAGCCCCTCCCCCAACACTGACAAGATGCAGCAGCCATTGGGGATGGCAGTTAGCGGTTGGATTCCAGGTGGAATGTTGGTGTTTACCGCGAGGCTTGTTGTGGCTGTTGGATCCTAGGTAACCGGGCAGAGTTCTGTGGGTGGATCAGTGTGATGGAGGGGCTGCCGCCCTCTGTGGAGCTTGGCTTAGGTCTTTGGTCCGGGAAGCTGTGTAAGTTCGAGATACTGCTGCTGCCCAAAGACCTGAGGTCACAGGTCAGTTTCCAGAACCTGAAAGGGCAGACAGTGGAAGATCTGCCTGTCATCAGCTTACTGGTCAGGCTCCGAGGTACTTTCAGACTTGCCCAGTCCTGGTGAAGTCGACTTTAGGGGAGACACGAAGAGAAGCTGGCCGGTAAGCTGGCTGCACGGATTGAGGAGAGATGCGAACACATGGATGAGAGATGTTCTGCTACAATGGAGAATACTGGCGTGGAGACAGCTGTAGAGGATACCAGGCTCAAAAGACATTCATGAGACATATTGAAACTCACTGATACAGGCAGAAACATACGGAGTGCCAACGTGGACTTGAGGAAGTTCCTCAATTCTCTTCTCCAATAACGGGTCCAAGGTCCCTGACGTCTGAAGGAGAAGAAATGGCAGAGATGATCAAAACGCTCCTGTTCTTGGAAGAGGTCGTGAGAATCCACACGTCCCAAGGGGCATTCCCAAGCCATTCAGACCAAAATTCAACAAGCCCAGGTAAGCCTTTTCCCAGGTTTGGGCCTAGCTAGTGAGCACTTGCCCTTGCCTCCCCTCCACTCAGGCATCCATTTTGAAGGATCAGTACCTGAGCTGCAATGAAGCCATTACGAGAAGAGCAAGCCCCTCCTAGAATCAGAGTTCCTCCAGCTTCACTCTCTGTGAACAACAGTGAACACCTTAAAGGTCAAATAGTCTCGGCTGAAATAGATAAAATTGAATACTTAGCTCACACCTAGAAACGATGTCCTTCCGCTAGATTCAGCAAATGTTGTGTTTATGTCTTCCCTGGGGTGAAGGGAGTATGGTAAGTGAGGGGAATCTTTGACTGAACATGAATCTGTATTAGGCTTCAGTTTTTCAAGACAGTGAAGGTAAATAGTACAAGTCAGAAAGTGAACTGAACTGTAAAAGTCGCCAATGACATTAAAGACACAGCTTATGTGGATCGTCTATCACTTGAGTCAAGCCCCCGGGGGCACTATATCATGGGGGTGCAGACTTGGTTGCGTTAAATGGCTTTAAACTACAGGATCGGATGATTAAGCGTTCTCAACACTGATAGAAAAACACCTGGTTCTCAATAGACTAGCATAACTGCAGCAGGATTCTCCTAGCTAGAATGCCTCTAGGTGCTTTTGGATTCAAACCTAAATGTATATATTTGGTTTGTTTCCTCTTGTATTTTCCTAGAGAGGGATGTTACCCCTTGAAATGCCAACATTGGCCAGTAGGTGTCATTGGGATACAGGGCACCACATGCACAAGTGTATCCAAGGTTGGGGGTTATTCCATGTTTCCAAAAGTTATTTCATGGTTCCTGTTGGTTTCGGAGGCTTCAACCTTAAAGAGCTGACATGACCCCTAGAACAGTTTGGACTGCTAGTTTGCATTCTATCTGTCTAGCTTTTCCGTAGAGCTGACAAAATGTTACCAAAATTGACAAGTCTGGCTTCTAGGTCGATTTAGTGTGTTTCAAAAAATAACTCCATTTTCGTATAACTCCCAAAACATGTAAATGAGTTCTGTTAAACTTCTTAAAGACTGCAAATGGGATATCAACACAATGTCAAAATAGTTGTCTTCGGACAATCCCTCCCACCACGGCTGTATAGAAACAAAGAGCTAAGCAAATATCACATTTCTGTGAAATGTATCTGGATAGTGTTGATTCATCGATGCCCAGTTGGCAGAGAAGAAGTGCAACCTGCACTCACTCGCTCCCATGTACAGAGCAATGGAAACATCCACTCACTCAGCCCTTAGCATAGGACACTGGCCGAAGAGAGGTCTGTTACTCCCAAAGACAGGATGAGGCCTCAGGACACCTGGAAGCAGGAGAATGCAAAGCAGGGAATGGAAACCAGTGCAGGTTCGGACCCCTGGTGATGGAGCAACAAGGGTGAAACTCTGTTTAACTTGGACGCACACTCTCAAGCGGACAGGAGACATGGGTTTGAAGGTGATGTGCTGAGATTTACAAGAGTGCACAGCAGATGCTTGGCTGAGAGAACTCAAAGAAACCAGCGCAAAATATCCCCACAGTTAATTCTGAGACCAAGATCCAAGCTGCCAAATTTGAGGTAGCAGAGGCAATGGTCAGTGAGGCATAGAGCTACGGATGATGGCACACGCTGAGTCTCAGGGATCTGGAGTGCGTTGTGGGATGTGGTGGGTCGAATCAAGAGAGCAAACTGAACTGTGTACCAATAATAAATCAACCACACTGGTCGCGCGGTTGCGATTACCGATATGTCCCATGGCCACACCCAGTACATCTGCAGGACCAGGGACCAATTGGGAATTTTGCCAATAGAGCACGCGTGGGGCTGAATCAGAGATATCGTGCATCTGGTCTGAGGGATCCAGGGGGCCTTGAATTTGAAATCAGAATGAAAAGCCTTAGGATATGCTACATTCATAACCTGGGCTGGGATTATGGTTTGGTTTGAGTCACAGGATGCGCAACAACTCTGTGGTTGCCTTCGTGCACCCGTGCCACAAGGATGAGAGGACAAGGGAGAGTGGTCCAAGTCCACAGCGCGAGAAGAGGAAGCATTCATTTCAGCACTATCTCCCAAAAGCGGATGCTACATTTTGGATGGCACCGGCACGGTACGGCACCTAGGACAACAAGGAAGGTCTGCGGGATCATTCCAGCAGGCCCTGATATGTGACATCCATAGATATGCTTCCACAGGTGTTTCTGTAGACAGAGAAGCTCTGGAAAGAACTGATTTCATTGGGACATTCCCGTGGCAATAAAAAGCAGAAGAGCACTCTCAGTTTGCTGTTTTGGAAACACTCCAAAATGACATAGAGAAGAATGCAGAGCTGAGAACTTTTAGAAGCTTCATTTCCACAAGAGGAAGTGTCCTGTGCACTTTCAGAAGTGTGAGATAAGTATAATCAAAATGAAGTTATGCTAATCGAAGTAGTATGGGTTGTTCATCACAACTAATGCAACACCAGCAATTGGAGATATACCAAACAACACACACAGGTACAGGTTATGGCATCAATGCCTAGGAGAAATTGTCCTCACAGAAATCCCATGGAATTGCGTAGAGACAAGAGTCTAAATTTTTCAATTAACAAAGCCCTAGAAGTCTACATTAGATACCTGATATTACCTGACCAGTAGAGATGAAGAAGAACAGTAAAAGAAACAGGAAGTACCATTTTCAGTTCCAAAGATATTGAAGGCGCAAAAGATAAGCTTTCAAACAACTAGTCTGCAAAACGCTATCCAGAACAAGTGTTGAAAATGAAGGTCAGGAAAACACTGAAGAACACCAGTGTCTCAGAATTACAAAAGGCAGAATACCAGAAAAGGGGAAGAGAAAGTCTCAACACGAGCCAAAAATATCAGGAAACTCAATGGTTGTGATAATATCAGGGCTAAAATTCAGTCCTTAGCAGACTAGATAATGCAGAGGGACGCGTGAATGACTGTGAAGACAGGGGAAGAGAAAAACCTCGGTCAGAAGCAGACATAGGAAAGCAAGTGCAAACAAATGAAAACATTGCAGTTGAACCCTGGGTTAAGACAGGGCATGAAAGAATAGAAATCATGAGTCCCAGATGGAAAAGCAAGAGATAAAGAAACAAAAAGTGTCTGAAAATTTATCTGTAGAAAAATCAGACTGAAACTTGCTGAAAGCCAAGAAAGAATCATCTATGCGAATTCAGGAATTACACAGCATCCGAAGGAGGTGGAATCCCAATAGACCTACCAGCAGCTGTATGATTCAAATCAACAAAGTTCACGAATATCCGAGTGATTTAAAATGCACCTGGAGGAAACAACATAGTCACAAGGAAACCTCCAGAGGGGTTTCAGCTGATATCTCGGCAGCAATATTGCAGGACAGGGAGGAGTGCCAGGACACAGACCATATCCTGAATGGCCAAATGCTGCCACCTAGGGTAGCCTATGCCACATGAACACCATTTCAAATAACGGCAGAGCTAGAGAATTCTACAGACCGGCAAATCTTAAAAGAATTCAGCAGTTCAAAAGTTTTTCTAAAAGAAAGGTTGAGAAAACTCCCCTGAATAGAAAAGCAGCAAGATGGAATGGAAAGAAGAAACCATTATTGGAAATGCAAGAAGAGCATGTGTGGCAGAGAAGAAAGAAGAAGAACTTAAGGAGGACATCAAAACCCTAAAGATGGGAGAGGGAAGCAGGAAATCATAGGTGATTGGAAGCACTCTCTTAAGTGAATCAGCTTATTTGACTCTGTCTGAAGCGAAAGGAGAGATGCATGGCCTGACGTGTTTGCAAAACAAGCGAGAAGAAGACCAACAAAGAATCAAACCAACAAACAAGCACCAAAATGGTATGGTTGGCTGACATATACAAAGGGAACCATGATTATTCAAAAGAAAATACTCAAGGTGAGGTCAAGGGTCATTCAGAACGCATCGACCCAGTATCGTGGCTTGCATGTACTCAGCACACTTGTATTCGGAAATCAGAAGCGTGCATTCATATTCGTAAACTTTGATTCATAAGAGCATATCGTGACCTAACACTAATGCCGATTTGGAATCAAATGGATTCCTAGTCCGTGATGTAGACTTGTATGTCTTCCAACAGGATGAAGGAATGCCATATTCTAGGCTACGTAGAGAAGAAATGTAAGAAGCCTATAACAAAGGCAAGTAGCTCTGCCAAAGTGTACTAAGTGCAAAAGAGACCGACAGCAAAGTGCACATTGGGGTTGGTTTCATTTCTTGGAATTTCAGCCCCCATGAATCCAATGGATCCATGTCCTGAGAGTGTGGGTGTTTCAGCAGAAATCAGGCGACGCATATGTATTCCGGGTGTACGGATATTATAGGAACATAAGTCTCCTTTAGTGGGTCCCTGTGTACTGTGAACTGTTAGAAAGTTTAAAGACGTGTGAAACCATCAACTGAAAAGGGACACACTTCCCTCCATTGGTACGGTGCATAGAGCTCTGAACAAAAGGAAAGAGGGAAGAAGAAAGGCCCATGGGACGCTAGTGGGTAGAATCACATTTACCTTAGGAACCTCTCGTCGGATGCAGCCCCTCCCCCAACACTGACAAGATGCAGCAGCCATTGGGGATGGCAGTTAGCAGTTGGATTCCAGGTGGAATGTTGGTGTGTACGGCGAGGCTTGTTGTGGCTGTTGGATCCTAGGTAACCGGGCAGAGTTCTGTGGGTGGATCAGTGTGATGGAGGGGCTGCCGCCCTCTGTGGAGCTTGGCTTAGGTCTTTGGTCCGGGAAGCTGTGTAAGTTCGAGATACTGCTGCTGCCCAAAGACCTGAGGTCACAGGTCAGTTTCCAGAACCTGAAAGGGCAGACAGTGGAAGATCTGCCTGTCATCAGCTTACTGGTCAGGCTCCGAGGTACTTTCAGACTTGCCCAGTCCTGGTGAAGTCGACTTTAGGGGAGACACGAAGAGAAGCTGGCCGGTAAGGTGGCTGCACGGATTGAGGAGAGATGCGAACACATGGATGAGAGATGTTCTGCTACAATGGAGAATACTGGCGTGGAGACAGCTGTAGAGGATACCAGGCTCAAAAGACATTCATGAGACATATTGAAACTCACTGATACAGGCAGAAACATACGGAGTGCCAACGTGGACTTGAGGAAGTTCCTCAATTCTCTTCTCCAATAACGGGTCCAAGGTCCCTGACGTCTGAAGGAGAAGAAATGGCAGAGATGATCAAAACGCTCCTGTTCTTGGAAGAGGTCGTGAGAATCCACACGTCCCAAGGGGCATTCCCAAGCCATTCAGACCAAAATTCAACAAGCCCAGGTAAGCCTTTTCCCAGGTTTGGGCCTAGCTAGTGAGCACTTGCCCTTGCCTCCCCTCCACTCAGGCATCCATTTTGAAGGATCAGTACCTGAGCTGCAATGAAGCCATTACGAGAAGAGCAAGCCCCTCCTAGAATCAGAGTTCCTCCAGCTTCACTCTCTGTGAACAACAGTGAACACCTTAAAGGTCAAATAGTCTCGGCTGAAATAGATAAAATTGAATACTTAGCTCACACCTAGAAACGATGTCCTTCCGCTAGATTCAGCAAATGTTGTGTTTATGTCTTCCCTGGGGTGAAGGGAGTGTGGTAAGTGAGGGGAATCTTTGACTGAACATGAATCTGTATTAGGCTTCAGTTTTTCAAGACAGTGAAGGTAAATAGTACAAGTCAGAAAGTGAACTGAACTGTAAAAGTCGCCAATGACATTAAAGACACAGCTTATGTGGATCGTCTATCACTTGAGTCAAGCCCCCGGGGGCACTATATCATGGGGGTGCAGACTTGGTTGCGTTAAATGGCTTTAAACTACAGGATCGGATGATTAAGCGTTCTCAACACTGATAGAAAAACACCTGGTTCTCAATAGACTAGCATAACTGCAGCAGGATTCTCCTAGCTAGAATGCCTCTAGGTGCTTTTGGATTCAAACCTAAATGTATATATTTGGTTTGTTTCCTCTTGTATTTTCCTAGAGAGGGATGTTACCCCTTGAAATGCCAACATTGGCCAGTAGGTGTCATTGGGATACAGGGCACCACATGCACAAGTGTATCCAAGGTTGGGGGTTATTCCATGTTTCCAAAAGTTATTTCATGGTTCCTGTTGGTTTCGGAGGCTTCAACCTTAAAGAGCTGACATGACCCCTAGAACAGTTTGGACTGCTAGTTTGCATTCTATCTGTCTAGCTTTTCCGTACAGCTGACAAAATGTTACCAAAATTGACAAGTCTGGCTTCTAGGTCGATTTAGTGTGTTTCAAAAAATAACTCCATTTTCGTATAACTCCCAAAACATGTAAATGAGTTCTGTTAAACTTCTTAAAGACTGCAAATGGGATATCAACACAATGTCAAAATAGTTGTCTTCGGACAATCCCTCCCACCACGGCTGTATAGAAACAAAGAGCTAAGCAAATATCACATTTCTGTGAAATGTATCTGGATAGTGTTGATTCATCGATGCCCAGTTGGCAGAGAAGAAGTGCAACCTGCACTCACTCGCTCCCATGTACAGAGCAATGGAAACATCCACTCACTCAGCCCTTAGCATAGGACACTGGCCGAAGAGAGGTCTGTTACTCCCAAAGACAGGATGAGGCCTCAGGACACCTGGAAGCAGGAGAATGCAAAGCAGGGAATGGAAACCAGTGCAGGTTCGGACCCCTGGTGATGGAGCAACAAGGGTGAAACTCTGTTTAACTTGGACGCACACTCTCAAGCGGACAGGAGACATGGGTTTGAAGGTGATGTGCTGAGATTTACAAGAGTGCACAGCAGATGCTTGGCTGAGAGAACTCAAAGAAACCAGCGCAAAATATCCCCACAGTTAATTCTGAGACCAAGATCCCAGCTGCCAAATTTGAGGTAGCAGAGGCAATGGTCAGTGAGGCATAGAGCTACGGATGATGGCACACGCTGAGTCTCAGGGATCTGGAGTGCGTTGTGGGATGTGGTGGGTCGAATCAAGAGAGCAAACCGAACTGTGTACCAATAATAAATCAACCACACTGGTCGCGCGGTTGCGATTACCGATATGTCCCATGGCCACACCCAGTACATCTGCAGGACCAGGGACCAATTGGGAATTTTGCCAATAGAGCACGCGTGGGGCTGAATCAGAGATATCGTGCATCTGGTCTGAGGGATCCAGGGGGCCTTGAATTTGAAATCAGAATGAAAAGCCTTAGGATATGCTACATTCATAACCTGGGCTGGGATTATGGTTTGGTTTGAGTCACAGGATGCGCAACAACTCTGTGGTTGCCTTCGTGCACCCGTGCCACAAGGATGAGAGGACAAGGGAGAGTGGTCCAAGTCCACAGCGCGAGAAGAGGAAGCATTCATTTCAGCACTATCTCCCAAAAGCGGATGCTACATTTTGGATGGCACCGGCACGGTACGGCACCTAGGACAACAAGGAAGGTCTGCGGGATCATTCCAGCAGGCCCTGATATGTGACATCCATAGATATGCTTCCACTGGTGTTTCTGTAGACAGAGAAGCTCTGGAAAGAACTGATTTCATTGGGACATTCCCGTGGCAATAAAAAGCAGAAGAGCACTCTCAGTTTGCTGTTTTGGAAACACTCCAAAATGACATAGAGAAGAATGCAGAGCTGAGAACTTTTAGAAGCTTCATTTCCACAAGAGGAAGTGTCCTGTGCACTTTCAGAAGTGTGAGATAAGTATAATCAAAATGAAGTTATGCTAATCGAAGTAGTATGGGTTGTTCATCACAACTAATGCAACACCAGCAATTGGAGATATACCAAACAACACACACAGGTACAGGTTATGGCATCAATGCCTAGGAGAAATTGTCCTCACAGAAATCCCATGGAATTGCGTAGAGACAAGAGTCTAAATTTTTCAATTAACAAAGCCCTAGAAGTCTACATTAGATACCTGATATTACCTGACCAGTAGAGATGAAGAAGAACAGTAAAAGAAACAGGAAGTACCATTTTCAGTTCCAAAGATATTGAAGGCGCAAAAGATAAGCTTTCAAACAACTAGTCTGCAAAACGCTATCCAGAACAAGTGTTGAAAATGAAGGTCAGGAAAACACTGAAGAACACCAGTGTCTCAGAATCACAAAAGGCAGAATACCAGAAAAGGGGAAGAGAAAGTCTCAACACGAGCCAAAAATATCAGGAAACTCAATGGTTGTGATAATATCAGGGCTAAAATTCAGTCCTTAGCAGACTAGATAATGCAGAGGGACGCGTGAATGACTGTGAAGACAGGGGAAGAGAAAAACCTCGGTCAGAAGCAGACATAGGAAAGCAAGTGCAAACAAATGAAAACATTGCAGTTGAACCCTGGGTTAAGACAGGGCATGAAAGAATAGAAATCATGAGTCCCAGATGGAAAAGCAAGAGATAAAGAAACAAAAAGTGTCTGAAAATTTATCTGTAGAAAAATCAGACTGAAACTTGCTGAAAGCCAAGAAAGAATCATCTATGCGAATTCAGGAATTACACAGCATCCGAAGGAGGTGGAATCCCAATAGACCTACCAGCAGCTGTATGATTCAAATCAACAAAGTTCACGAATATCCGAGTGATTTAAAATGCACCTGGAGGAAACAACATAGTCACAAGGAAACCTCCAGAGGGGTTTCAGCTGATATCTCGGCAGCAATATTGCAGGACAGGGAGGAGTGCCAGGACACAGACCATATCCTGAATGGCCAAATGCTGCCACCTAGGGTAGCCTATGCCACATGAACACCATTTCAAATAACGGCAGAGCTAGAGAATTCTACAGACCGGCAAATCTTAAAAGAATTCAGCAGTTCAAAAGTTTTTCTAAAAGAAAGGTTGAGAAAACTCCCCTGAATAGAAAAGCAGCAAGATGGAATGGAAAGAAGAAACCATTATTGGAAATGCAAGAAGAGCATGTGTGGCAGAGAAGAAAGAAGAAGAACTTAAGGAGGACATCAAAACCCTAAAGATGGGAGAGGGAAGCAGGAAATCATAGGTGATTGGAAGCACTCTCTTAAGTGAATCAGCTTATTTGACTCTGTTTGAAGCGAAAGGAGAGATGCATGGCCTGACGTGTTTGCAAAACAAGCGAGAAGAAGACCAACAAAGAATCAAACCAACAAACAAGCACCAAAATGGTATGGTTGGCTGACATATACAAAGGGAACCATGATTATTCAAAAGAAAATACTCAAGGTGAGGTCAAGGGTCATTCAGAACGCATCGACCCAGTATCGTGGCTTGCATGTACTCAGCACACTTGTATTCGGAAATCAGAAGCGTGCATTCATATTCGTAAATTTTGATTCATAAGAGCATATCGTGACCTAACACTAATGCCGATTTGGAATCAAATGGATTCCTAGTCTGTGATGTAGACTTGTATGTCTTCCAACAGGATGAAGGAATGCCATATTCTAGGCTACGTAGAGAAGAAATGTAAGAAGCCTATAACAAAGGCAAGTAGCTCTGCCAAAGTGTACTAAGTGCAAAAGAGACCGACAGCAAAGTGCACATTGGGGTTGGTTTCATTTCTTGGAATTTCAGCCCCCATGAATCCAATGGATCCATGTCCTGAGAGTGTGGGTGTTTCAGCAGAAATCAGGCGACGCATATGTATTCCGGGTGTACGGATATTATAGGAACATAAGTCTCCTTTAGTGGGTCCCTGTGTACTGTGAACTGTTAGAAAGTTTAAAGACGTGTGAAACCATCAACTGAAAAGGGACACACTTCCCTCCATTGGTACGGTGCATAGAGCTCTGAACAAAAGGAAAGAGGGAAGAAGAAAGGCCCATGGGACGCTAGTGGGTAGAATCACATTTCCCTTAGGAACCTCTCGTCGGATGCAGCCCCTCCCCCAACACTGACAAGATGCAGCAGCCATTGGGGATGGCAGTTAGCGGTTGGATTCCAGGTGGAATGTTGGTGTTTACCGCGAGGCTTGTTGTGGCTGTTGGATCCTAGGTAACCGGGCAGAGTTCTGTGGGTGGATCAGTGTGATGGAGGGGCTGCCGCCCTCTGTGGAGCTTGGCTTAGGTCTTTGGTCCGGGAAGCTGTGTAAGTTCGAGATACTGCTGCTGCCCAAAGACCTGAGGTCACAGGTCAGTTTCCAGAACCTGAAAGGGCAGACAGTGGAAGATCTGCCTGTCATCAGCTTACTGGTCAGGCTCCGAGGTACTTTCAGACTTGCCCAGTCCTGGTGAAGTCGACTTTAGGGGAGACACGAAGAGAAGCTGGCCGGTAAGCTGGCTGCACGGATTGAGGAGAGATGCGAACACATGGATGAGAGATGTTCTGCTACAATGGAGAATACTGGCGTGGAGACAGCTGTAGAGGATACCAGGCTCAAAAGACATTCATGAGACATATTGAAACTCACTGATACAGGCAGAAACATACGGAGTGCCAACGTGGACTTGAGGAAGTTCCTCAATTCTCTTCTCCAATAACGGGTCCAAGGTCCCTGACGTCTGAAGGAGAAGAAATGGCAGAGATGATCAAAACGCTCCTGTTCTTGGAAGAGGTCGTGAGAATCCACACGTCCCAAGGGGCATTCCCAAGCCATTCAGACCAAAATTCAACAAGCCCAGGTAAGCCTTTTCCCAGGTTTGGGCCTAGCTAGTGAGCACTTGCCCTTGCCTCCCCTCCACTCAGGCATCCATTTTGAAGGATCAGTACCTGAGCTGCAATGAAGCCATTACGAGAAGAGCAAGCCCCTCCTAGAATCAGAGTTCCTCCAGCTTCACTCTCTGTGAACAACAGTGAACACCTTAAAGGTCAAATAGTCTCGGCTGAAATAGATAAAATTGAATACTTAGCTCACACCTAGAAACGATGTCCTTCCGCTAGATTCAGCAAATGTTGTGTTTATGTCTTCCCTGGGGTGAAGGGAGTATGGTAAGTGAGGGGAATCTTTGACTGAACATGAATCTGTATTAGGCTTCAGTTTTTCAAGACAGTGAAGGTAAATAGTACAAGTCAGAAAGTGAACTGAACTGTAAAAGTCGCCAATGACATTAAAGACACAGCTTATGTGGATCGTCTATCACTTGAGTCAAGCCCCCGGGGGCACTATATCATGGGGGTGCAGACTTGGTTGCGTTAAATGGCTTTAAACTACAGGATCGGATGATTAAGCGTTCTCAACACTGATAGAAAAACACCTGGTTCTCAATAGACTAGCATAACTGCAGCAGGATTCTCCTAGCTAGAATGCCTCTAGGTGCTTTTGGATTCAAACCTAAATGTATATATTTGGTTTGTTTCCTCTTGTATTTTCCTAGAGAGGGATGTTACCCCTTGAAATGCCAACATTGGCCAGTAGGTGTCATTGGGATACAGGGCACCACATGCACAAGTGTATCCAAGGTTGGGGGTTATTCCATGTTTCCAAAAGTTATTTCATGGTTCCTGTTGGTTTCGGAGGCTTCAACCTTAAAGAGCTGACATGACCCCTAGAACAGTTTGGACTGCTAGTTTGCATTCTATCTGTCTAGCTTTTCCGTACAGCTGACAAAATGTTACCAAAATTGACAAGTCTGGCTTCTAGGTCGATTTAGTGTGTTTCAAAAAATAACTCCATTTTCGTATAACTCCCAAAACATGTAAATGAGTTCTGTTAAACTTCTTAAAGACTGCAAATGGGATATCAACACAATGTCAAAATAGTTGTCTTCGGACAATCCCTCCCACCACGGCTGTATAGAAACAAAGAGCTAAGCAAATATCACATTTCTGTGAAATGTATCTGGATAGTGTTGATTCATCGATGCCCAGTTGGCAGAGAAGAAGTGCAACCTGCACTCACTCGCTCCCATGTACAGAGCAATGGAAACATCCACTCACTCAGCCCTTAGCATAGGACACTGGCCGAAGAGAGGTCTGTTACTCCCAAAGACAGGATGAGGCCTCAGGACACCTGGAAGCAGGAGAATGCAAAGCAGGGAATGGAAACCAGTGCAGGTTCGGACCCCTGGTGATGGAGCAACAAAGGTGAAACTCTGTTTAACTTGGACGCACACTCTCAAGCGGACAGGAGACATGGGTTTGAAGGTGATGTGCTGAGATTTACAAGAGTGCACAGCAGATGCTTGGCTGAGAGAACTCAAAGAAACCAGCGCAAAATATCCCCACAGTTAATTCTGAGACCAAGATCCCAGCTGCCAAATTTGAGGTAGCAGAGGCAATGGTCAGTGAGGCATAGAGCTACGGATGATGGCACACGCTGAGTCTCAGGGATCTGGAGTGCGTTGTGGGATGTGGTGGGTCGAATCAAGAGAGCAAACCGAACTGTGTACCAATAATAAATCAACCACACTGGTCGCGCGGTTGCGATTACCGATATGTCCCATGGCCACACCCAGTACATCTGCAGGACCAGGGACCAATTGGGAATTTTGCCAATAGAGCACGCGTGGGGCTGAATCAGAGATATCGTGCATCTGGTCTGAGGGATCCAGGGGGCCTTGAATTTGAAATCAGAATGAAAAGCCTTAGGATATGCTACATTCATAACCTGGGCTGGGATTATGGTTTGGTTTGAGTCACAGGATGCGCAACAACTCTGTGGTTGCCTTCGTGCACCCGTGCCACAAGGATGAGAGGACAAGGGAGAGTGGTCCAAGTCCACAGCGCGAGAAGAGGAAGCATTCATTTCAGCACTATCTCCCAAAAGCGGATGCTACATTTTGGATGGCACCGGCACGGTACGGCACCTAGGACAACAAGGAAGGTCTGCGGGATCATTCCAGCAGGCCCTGATATGTGACATCCATAGATATGCTTCCACTGGTGTTTCTGTAGACAGAGAAGCTCTGGAAAGAACTGATTTCATTGGGACATTCCCGTGGCAATAAAAAGCAGAAGAGCACTCTCAGTTTGCTGTTTTGGAAACACTCCAAAATGACATAGAGAAGAATGCAGAGCTGAGAACTTTTAGAAGCTTCATTTCCACAAGAGGAAGTGTCCTGTGCACTTTCAGAAGTGTGAGATAAGTATAATCAAAATGAAGTTATGCTAATCGAAGTAGAATGGGTTGTTCATCACAACTAATGCAACACCAGCAATTGGAGATATACCAAACAACACACACAGGTACAGGTTATGGCATCAATGCCTAGGAGAAATTGTCCTCACAGAAATCCCGTGGAATTGCGTAGAGACAAGAGTCTAAAATTTTCAATTAACAAAGCCCTAGAAGTCTACATTAGATACCTGATATTACCTGACCAGTAGAGATGAAGAAGAACAGTAAAAGAAACAGGAAGTACCATTTTCAGTTCCAAAGATATTGAAGGCGCAAAAGATAAGCTTTCAAACAACTAGTCTGCAAAACGCTATCCAGAACAAGTGTTGAAAATGAAGGTCAGGAAAACACTGAAGAACACCAGTGTCTCAGAATCACAAAAGGCAGAATACCAGAAAAGGGGAAGACAAAGTCTCAACACGAGCCAAAAATATCAGGAAACTCAATGGTTGTGATAATATCAGGGCTAAAATTCAGTCCTTAGCAGACTAGATAATGCAGAGGGACGCGTGAATGACTGTGAAGACAGGGGAAGAGAAAAACCTCGGTCAGAAGCAGACATAGGAAAGCAAGTGCAAACAAATGAAAACATTGCAGTTGAACCCTGGGTTAAGACAGGGCATGAAAGAATAGAAATCATGAGTCCCAGATGGAAAAGCAAGAGATAAAGAAACAAAAAGTGTCTGAAAATTTATCTGTAGAAAAATCAGACTGAAACTTGCTGAAAGCCAAGAAAGAATCATCTATGCGAATTCAGGAATTACACAGCATCCGAAGGAGGTGGAATCCCAATAGACCTACCAGCAGCTGTATGATTCAAATCAACAAAGTTCACGAATATCCGAGTGATTTAAAATGCACCTGGAGGAAACAACATAGTCACAAGGAAACCTCCAGAGGGGTTTCAGCTGATATCTCGGCAGCAATATTGCAGGACAGGGAGGAGTGCCAGGACACAGACCATATCCTGAATGGCCAAATGCTGCCACCTAGGGTAGCCTATGCCACATGAACACCATTTCAAATAACGGCAGAGCTAGAGAATTCTACAGACCGGCAAATCTTAAAAGAATTCAGCAGTTCAAAAGTTTTTCTAAAAGAAAGGTTGAGAAAACTCCCCTGAATAGAAAAGCAGCAAGATGGAATGGAAAGAAGAAACCATTATTGGAAATGCAAGAAGAGCATGTGTGGCAGAGAAGAAAGAAGAAGAACTTAAGGAGGACATCAAAACCCTAAAGATGGGAGAGGGAAGCAGGAAATCATAGGTGATTGGAAGCACTCTCTTAAGTGAATCAGCTTATTTGACTCTGTTTGAAGCGAAAGGAGAGATGCATGGCCTGACGTGTTTGCAAAACAAGCGAGAAGAAGACCAACAAAGAATCAAACCAACAAACAAGCACCAAAATGGTATGGTTGGCTGACATATACAAAGGGAACCATGATTATTCAAAAGAAAATACTCAAGGTGAGGTCAAGGGTCATTCAGAACGCATCGACCCAGTATCGTGGCTTGCATGTACTCAGCACACTTGTATTCGGAAATCAGAAGCGTGCATTCATATTCGTAAATTTTGATTCATAAGAGCATATCGTGACCTAACACTAATGCCGATTTGGAATCAAATGGATTCCTAGTCCGTGATGTAGACTTGTATGTCTTCCAACAGGATGAAGGAATGCCATATTCTAGGCTACGTAGAGAAGAAATGTAAGAAGCCTATAACAAAGGCAAGTAGCTCTGCCAAAGTGTACTAAGTGCAAAAGAGACCGACAGCAAAGTGCACATTGGGGTTGGTTTCATTTCTTGGAATTTCAGCCCCCATGAATCCAATGGATCCATGTCCTGAGAGTGTGGGTGTTTCAGCAGAAATCAGGCGACGCATATGTATTCCGGGTGTACGGATATTATAGGAACATAAGTCTCCTTTAGTGGGTCCCTGTGTACTGTGAACTGTTAGAAAGTTTAAAGACGTGTGAAACCATCAACTGAAAAGGGACACACTTCCCTCCATTGGTACGGTGCATAGAGCTCTGAACAAAAGGAAAGAGGGAAGAAGAAAGGCCCATGGGACGCTAGTGGGTAGAATCACATTTCCCTTAGGAACCTCTCGTCGGATGCAGCCCCTCCCCCAACACTGACAAGATGCAGCAGCCATTGGGGATGGCAGTTAGCGGTTGGATTCCAGGTGGAATGTTGGTGTTTACCGCGAGGCTTGTTGTGGCTGTTGGATCCTAGGTAACCGGGCAGAGTTCTGTGGGTGGATCAGTGTGATGGAGGGGCTGCCGCCCTCTGTGGAGCTTGGCTTAGGTCTTTGGTCCGGGAAGCTGTGTAAGTTCGAGATACTGCTGCTGCCCAAAGACCTGAGGTCACAGGTCAGTTTCCAGAACCTGAAAGGGCAGACAGTGGAAGATCTGCCTGTCATCAGCTTACTGGTCAGGCTCCGAGGTACTTTCAGACTTGCCCAGTCCTGGTGAAGTCGACTTTAGGGGAGACACGAAGAGAAGCTGGCCGGTAAGCTGGCTGCACGGATTGAGGAGAGATGCGAACACATGGATGAGAGATGTTCTGCTACAATGGAGAATACTGGCGTGGAGACAGCTGTAGAGGATACCAGGCTCAAAAGACATTCATGAGACATATTGAAACTCACTGATACAGGCAGAAACATACGGAGTGCCAACGTGGACTTGAGGAAGTTCCTCAATTCTCTTCTCCAATAACGGGTCCAAGGTCCCTGACGTCTGAAGGAGAAGAAATGGCAGAGATGATCAAAACGCTCCTGTTCTTGGAAGAGGTCGTGAGAATCCACACGTCCCAAGGGGCATTCCCAAGCCATTCAGACCAAAATTCAACAAGCCCAGGTAAGCCTTTTCCCAGGTTTGGGCCTAGCTAGTGAGCACTTGCCCTTGCCTCCCCTCCACTCAGGCATCCATTTTGAAGGATCAGTACCTGAGCTGCAATGAAGCCATTACGAGAAGAGCAAGCCCCTCCTAGAATCAGAGTTCCTCCAGCTTCACTCTCTGTGAACAACAGTGAACACCTTAAAGGTCAAATAGTCTCGGCTGAAATAGATAAAATTGAATACTTAGCTCACACCTAGAAACGATGTCCTTCCGCTAGATTCAGCAAATGTTGTGTTTATGTCTTCCCTGGGGTGAAGGGAGTATGGTAAGTGAGGGGAATCTTTGACTGAACATGAATCTGTATTAGGCTTCAGTTTTTCAAGACAGTGAAGGTAAATAGTACAAGTCAGAAAGTGAACTGAACTGTAAAAGTCGCCAATGACATTAAAGACACAGCTTATGTGGATCGTCTATCACTTGAGTCAAGCCCCCGGGGGCACTATATCATGGGGGTGCAGACTTGGTTGCGTTAAATGGCTTTAAACTACAGGATCGGATGATTAAGCGTTCTCAACACTGATAGAAAAACACCTGGTTCTCAATAGACTAGCATAACTGCAGCAGGATTCTCCTAGCTAGAATGCCTCTAGGTGCTTTTGGATTCAAACCTAAATGTATATATTTGGTTTGTTTCCTCTTGTATTTTCCTAGAGAGGGATGTTACCCCTTGAAATGCCAACATTGGCCAGTAGGTGTCATTGGGATACAGGGCACCACATGCACAAGTGTATCCAAGGTTGGGGGTTATTCCATGTTTCCAAAAGTTATTTCATGGTTCCTGTTGGTTTCGGAGGCTTCAACCTTAAAGAGCTGACATGACCCCTAGAACAGTTTGGACTGCTAGTTTGCATTCTATCTGTCTAGCTTTTCCGTAGAGCTGACACAATGTTACCAAAATTGACAAGTCTGGCTTCTAGGTCGATTTAGTGTGTTTCAAAAAATAACTCCATTTTCGTATAACTCCCAAAACATGTAAATGAGTTCTGTTAAACTTCTTAAAGACTGCAAATGGGATATCAACACAATGTCAAAATAGTTGTCTTCGGACAATCCCTCCCACCACGGCTGTATAGAAACAAAGAGCTAAGCAAATATCACATTTCTGTGAAATGTATCTGGATAGTGTTGATTCATCGATGCCCAGTTGGCAGAGAAGAAGTGCAACCTGCACTCACTCGCTCCCATGTACAGAGCAATGGAAACATCCACTCACTCAGCCCTTAGCATAGGACACTGGCCGAAGAGAGGTCTGTTACTCCCAAAGACAGGATGAGGCCTCAGGACACCTGGAAGCAGGAGAATGCAAAGCAGGGAATGGAAACCAGTGCAGGTTCGGACCCCTGGTGATGGAGCAACAAGGGTGAAACTCTGTTTAACTTGGACGCACACTCTCAAGCGGACAGGAGACATGGGTTTGAAGGTGATGTGCTGAGATTTACAAGAGTGCACAGCAGATGCTTGGCTGAGAGAACTCAAAGAAACCAGCGCAAAATATCCCCACAGTTAATTCTGAGACCAAGATCCCAGCTGCCAAATTTGAGGTAGCAGAGGCAATGGTCAGTGAGGCATAGAGCTACGGATGATGGCACACGCTGAGTCTCAGGGATCTGGAGTGCGTTGTGGGATGTGGTGGGTCGAATCAAGAGAGCAAACCGAACTGTGTACCAATAATAAATCAACCACACTGGTCGCGCGGTTGCGATTACCGATATGTCCCATGGCCACACCCAGTACATCTGCAGGACCAGGGACCAATTGGGAATTTTGCCAATAGAGCACGCGTGGGGCTGAATCAGAGATATCGTGCATCTGGTCTGAGGGATCCAGGGGGCCTTGAATTTGAAATCAGAATGAAAAGCCTTAGGATATGCTACATTCATAACCTGGGCTGGGATTATGGTTTGGTTTGAGTCACAGGATGCGCAACAACTCTGTGGTTGCCTTCGTGCACCCGTGCCACAAGGATGAGAGGACAAGGGAGAGTGGTCCAAGTCCACAGCGCGAGAAGAGGAAGCATTCATTTCAGCACTATCTCCCAAAAGCGGATGCTACATTTTGGATGGCACCGGCACGGTACGGCACCTAGGACAACAAGGAAGGTCTGCGGGATCATTCCAGCAGGCCCTGATATGTGACATCCATAGATATGCTTCCACAGGTGTTTCTGTAGACAGAGAAGCTCTGGAAAGAACTGATTTCATTGGGACATTCCCGTGGCAATAAAAAGCAGAAGAGCACTCTCAGTTTGCTGTTTTGGAAACACTCCAAAATGACATAGAGAAGAATGCAGAGCTGAGAACTTTTAGAAGCTTCATTTCCACAAGAGGAAGTGTCCTGTGCACTTTCAGAAGTGTGAGATAAGTATAATCAAAATGAAGTTATGCTAATCGAAGTAGTATGGGTTGTTCATCACAACTAATGCAACACCAGCAATTGGAGATATACCAAACAACACACACAGGTACAGGTTATGGCATCAATGCCTAGGAGAAATTGTCCTCACAGAAATCCCATGGAATTGCGTAGAGACAAGAGTCTAAATTTTTCAATTAACAAAGCCCTAGAAGTCTACATTAGATACCTGATATTACCTGACCAGTAGAGATGAAGAAGAACAGTAAAAGAAACAGGAAGTACCATTTTCAGTTCCAAAGATATTGAAGGCGCAAAAGATAAGCTTTCAAACAACTAGTCTGCAAAACGCTATCCAGAACAAGTGTTGAAAATGAAGGTCAGGAAAACACTGAAGAACACCAGTGTCTCAGAATCACAAAAGGCAGAATACCAGAAAAGGGGAAGAGAAAGTCTCAACACGAGCCAAAAATATCAGGAAACTCAATGGTTGTGATAATATCAGGGCTAAAATTCAGTCCTTAGCAGACTAGATAATGCAGAGGGACGCGTGAATGACTGTGAAGACAGGGGAAGAGAAAAACCTCGGTCAGAAGCAGACATAGGAAAGCAAGTGCAAACAAATGAAAACATTGCAGTTGAACCCTGGGTTAAGACAGGGCATGAAAGAATAGAAATCATGAGTCCCAGATGGAAAAGCAAGAGATAAAGAAACAAAAAGTGTCTGAAAATTTATCTGTAGAAAAATCAGACTGAAACTTGCTGAAAGCCAAGAAAGAATCATCTATGCGAATTCAGGAATTACACAGCATCCGAAGGAGGTGGAATCCCAATAGACCTACCAGCAGCTGTATGATTCAAATCAACAAAGTTCACGAATATCCGAGTGATTTAAAATGCACCTGGAGGAAACAACATAGTCACAAGGAAACCTCCAGAGGGGTTTCAGCTGATATCTCGGCAGCAATATTGCAGGACAGGGAGGAGTGCCAGGACACAGACCATATCCTGAATGGCCAAATGCTGCCACCTAGGGTAGCCTATGCCACATGAACACCATTTCAAATAACGGCAGAGCTAGAGAATTCTACAGACCGGCAAATCTTAAAAGAATTCAGCAGTTCAAAAGTTTTTCTAAAAGAAAGGTTGAGAAAACTCCCCTGAATAGAAAAGCAGCAAGATGGAATGGAAAGAAGAAACCATTATTGGAAATGCAAGAAGAGCATGTGTGGCAGAGAAGAAAGAAGAAGAACTTAAGGAGGACATCAAAACCCTAAAGATGGGAGAGGGAAGCAGGAAATCATAGGTGATTGGAAGCACTCTCTTAAGTGAATCAGCTTATTTGACTCTGTTTGAAGCGAAAGGAGAGATGCATGGCCTGACGTGTTTGCAAAACAAGCGAGAAGAAGACCAACAAAGAATCAAACCAACAAACAAGCACCAAAATGGTATGGTTGGCTGACATATACAAAGGGAACCATGATTATTCAAAAGAAAATACTCAAGGTGAGGTCAAGGGTCATTCAGAACGCATCGACCCAGTATCGTGGCTTGCATGTACTCAGCACACTTGTATTCGGAAATCAGAAGCGTGCATTCATATTCGTAAATTTTGATTCATAAGAGCATATCGTGACCTAACACTAATGCCGATTTGGAATCAAATGGATTCCTAGTCCGTGATGTAGACTTGTATGTCTTCCAACAGGATGAAGGAATGCCATATTCTAGGCTACGTAGAGAAGAAATGTAAGAAGCCTATAACAAAGGCAAGTAGCTCTGCCAAAGTGTACTAAGTGCAAAAGAGACCGACAGCAAAGTGCACATTGGGGTTGGTTTCATTTCTTGGAATTTCAGCCCCCATGAATCCAATGGATCCATGTCCTGAGAGTGTGGGTGTTTCAGCAGAAATCAGGCGACGCATATGTATTCCGGGTGTACGGATATTATAGGAACATAAGTCTCCTTTAGTGGGTCCCTGTGTACTGTGAACTGTTAGAAAGTTTAAAGACGTGTGAAACCATCAACTGAAAAGGGACACACTTCCCTCCATTGGTACGGTGCATAGAGCTCTGAACAAAAGGAAAGAGGGAAGAAGAAAGGCCCATGGGACGCTAGTGGGTAGAATCACATTTCCCTTAGGAACCTCTCGTCGGATGCAGCCCCTCCCCCAACACTGACAAGATGCAGCAGCCATTGGGGATGGCAGTTAGCGGTTGGATTCCAGGTGGAATGTTGGTGTTTACCGCGAGGCTTGTTGTGGCTGTTGGATCCTAGGTAACCGGGCAGAGTTCTGTGGGTGGATCAGTGTGATGGAGGGGCTGCCGCCCTCTGTGGAGCTTGGCTTAGGTCTTTGGTCCGGGAAGCTGTGTAAGTTCGAGATACTGCTGCTGCCCAAAGACCTGAGGTCACAGGTCAGTTTCCAGAACCTGAAAGGGCAGACAGTGGAAGATCTGCCTGTCATCAGCTTACTGGTCAGGCTCCGAGGTACTTTCAGACTTGCCCAGTCCTGGTGAAGTCGACTTTAGGGGAGACACGAAGAGAAGCTGGCCGGTAAGCTGGCTGCACGGATTGAGGAGAGATGCGAACACATGGATGAGAGATGTTCTGCTACAATGGAGAATACTGGCGTGGAGACAGCTGTAGAGGATACCAGGCTCAAAAGACATTCATGAGACATATTGAAACTCACTGATACAGGCAGAAACATACGGAGTGCCAACGTGGACTTGAGGAAGTTCCTCAATTCTCTTCTCCAATAACGGGTCCAAGGTCCCTGACGTCTGAAGGAGAAGAAATGGCAGAGATGATCAAAACGCTCCTGTTCTTGGAAGAGGTCGTGAGAATCCACACGTCCCAAGGGGCATTCCCAAGCCATTCAGACCAAAATTCAACAAGCCCAGGTAAGCCTTTTCCCAGGTTTGGGCCTAGCTAGTGAGCACTTGCCCTTGCCTCCCCTCCACTCAGGCATCCATTTTGAAGGATCAGTACCTGAGCTGCAATGAAGCCATTACGAGAAGAGCAAGCCCCTCCTAGAATCAGAGTTCCTCCAGCTTCACTCTCTGTGAACAACAGTGAACACCTTAAAGGTCAAATAGTCTCGGCTGAAATAGATAAAATTGAATACTTAGCTCACACCTAGAAACGATGTCCTTCCGCTAGATTCAGCAAATGTTGTGTTTATGTCTTCCCTGGGGTGAAGGGAGTGTGGTAAGTGAGGGGAATCTTTGACTGAACATGAATCTGTATTAGGCTTCAGTTTTTCAAGACAGTGAAGGTAAATAGTACAAGTCAGAAAGTGAACTGAACTGTAAAAGTCGCCAATGACATTAAAGACACAGCTTATGTGGATCGTCTATCACTTGAGTCAAGCCCCCGGGGGCACTATATCATGGGGGTGCAGACTTGGTTGCGTTAAATGGCTTTAAACTACAGGATCGGATGATTAAGCGTTCTCAACACTGATAGAAAAACACCTGGTTCTCAATAGACTAGCATAACTGCAGCAGGATTCTCCTAGCTAGAATGCCTCTAGGTGCTTTTGGATTCAAACCTAAATGTATATATTTGGTTTGTTTCCTCTTGTATTTTCCTAGAGAGGGATGTTACCCCTTGAAATGCCAACATTGGCCAGTAGGTGTCATTGGGATACAGGGCACCACATGCACAAGTGTATCCAAGGTTGGGGGTTATTCCATGTTTCCAAAAGTTATTTCATGGTTCCTGTTGGTTTCGGAGGCTTCAACCTTAAAGAGCTGACATGACCCCTTGAACAGTTTGGACTGCTAGTTTGCATTCTATCTGTCTAGCTTTTCCGTAGAGCTGACAAAATGTTACCAAAATTGACAAGTCTGGCTTCTAGGTCGATTTAGTGTGTTTCAAAAAATAACTCCATTTTCGTATAACTCCCAAAACATGTAAATGAGTTCTGTTAAACTTCTTAAAGACTGCAAATGGGATATCAACACAATGTCAAAATAGTTGTCTTCAGACAATCCCTCCCACCACGGCTGTATAGAAACAAAGAGCTAAGCAAATATCACATTTCTGTGAAATGTATCTGGATAGTGTTGATTCATCGATGCCCAGTTGGCAGAGAAGAAGTGCAACCTGCACTCACTCGCTCCCATGTACAGAGCAATGGAAACATCCACTCACTCAGCCCTTAGCATAGGACACTGGCCGAAGAGAGGTCTGTTACTCCCAAAGACAGGATGAGGCCTCAGGACACCTGGAAGCAGGAGAATGCAAAGCAGGGAATGGAAACCAGTGCAGGTTCGGACCCCTGGTGATGGAGCAACAAGGGTGAAACTCTGTTTAACTTGGACGCACACTCTCAAGCAGACAGGAGACATGGGTTTGAAGGTGATGTGCTGAGATTTACAAGAGTGCACAGCAGATGCTTGGCTGAGAGAACTCAAAGAAACCAGCGCAAAATATCCCCACAGTTAATTCTGAGACCAAGATCCCAGCTGCCAAATTTGAGGTAGCAGAGGCAATGGTCAGTGAGGCATAGAGCTACGGATGATGGCACACGCTGAGTCTCAGGGATCTGGAGTGCGTTGTGGGATGTGGTGGGTCGAATCAAGAGAGCAAACCGAACTGTGTACCAATAATAAATCAACCACACTGGTCGCGCGGTTGCGATTACCGATATGTCCCATGGCCACACCCAGTACATCTGCAGGACCAGGGACCAATTGGGAATTTTGCCAATAGAGCACGCGTGGGGCTGAATCAGAGATATCGTGCATCTGGTCTGAGGGATCCAGGGGGCCTTGAATTTGAAATCAGAATGAAAAGCCTTAGGATATGCTACATTCATAACCTGGGCTGGGATTATGGTTTGGTTTGAGTCACAGGATGCGCAACAACTCTGTGGTTGCCTTCGTGCACCCGTGCCACAAGGATGAGAGGACAAGGGAGAGTGGTCCAAGTCCACAGCGCGAGAAGAGGAAGCATTCATTTCAGCACTATCTCCCAAAAGCGGATGCTACATTTTGGATGGCACCGGCACGGTACGGCACCTAGGACAACAAGGAAGGTCTGCGGGATCATTCCAGCAGGCCCTGATATGTGACATCCATAGATATGCTTCCACAGGTGTTTCTGTAGACAGAGAAGCTCTGGAAAGAACTGATTTCATTGGGACATTCCCGTGGCAATAAAAAGCAGAAGAGCACTCTCAGTTTGCTGTTTTGGAAACACTCCAAAATGACATAGAGAAGAATGCAGAGCTGAGAACTTTTAGAAGCTTCATTTCCACAAGAGGAAGTGTCCTGTGCACTTTCAGAAGTGTGAGATAAGTATAATCAAAATGAAGTTATGCTAATCGAAGTAGTATGGGTTGTTCATCACAACTAATGCAACACCAGCAATTGGAGATATACCAAACAACACACACAGGTACAGGTTATGGCATCAATGCCTAGGAGAAATTGTCCTCACAGAAATCCCATGGAATTGCGTAGAGACAAGAGTCTAAATTTTTCAATTAACAAAGCCCTAGAAGTCTACATTAGATACCTGATATTACCTGACCAGTAGAGATGAAGAAGAACAGTAAAAGAAACAGGAAGTACCATTTTCAGTTCCAAAGATATTGAAGGCGCAAAAGATAAGCTTTCAAACAACTAGTCTGCAAAACGCTATCCAGAACAAGTGTTGAAAATGAAGGTCAGGAAAACACTGAAGAACACCAGTGTCTCAGAATCACAAAAGGCAGAATACCAGAAAAGGGGAAGAGAAAGTCTCAACACGAGCCAAAAATATCAGGAAACTCAATGGTTGTGATAATATCAGGGCTAAAATTCAGTCCTTAGCAGACTAGATAATGCAGAGGGACGCGTGAATGACTGTGAAGACAGGGGAAGAGAAAAACCTCGGTCAGAAGCAGACATAGGAAAGCAAGTGCAAACAAATGAAAACATTGCAGTTGAACCCTGGGTTAAGACAGGGCATGAAAGAATAGAAATCATGAGTCCCAGATGGAAAAGCAAGAGATAAAGAAACAAAAAGTGTCTGAAAATTTATCTGTAGAAAAATCAGACTGAAACTTGCTGAAAGCCAAGAAAGAATCATCTATGCGAATTCAGGAATTACACAGCATCCGAAGGAGGTGGAATCCCAATAGACCTACCAGCAGCTGTATGATTCAAATCAACAAAGTTCACGAATATCCGAGTGATTTAAAATGCACCTGGAGGAAACAACATAGTCACAAGGAAACCTCCAGAGGGGTTTCAGCTGATATCTCGGCAGCAATATTGCAGGACAGGGAGGAGTGCCAGGACACAGACCATATCCTGAATGGCCAAATGCTGCCACCTAGGGTAGCCTATGCCACATGAACACCATTTCAAATAACGGCAGAGCTAGAGAATTCTACAGACCGGCAAATCTTAAAAGAATTCAGCAGTTCAAAAGTTTTTCTAAAAGAAAGGTTGAGAAAACTCCCCTGAATAGAAAAGCAGCAAGATGGAATGGAAAGAAGAAACCATTATTGGAAATGCAAGAAGAGCATGTGTGGCAGAGAAGAAAGAAGAAGAACTTAAGGAGGACATCAAAACCCTAAAGATGGGAGACGGAAGCAGGAAATCATAGGTGATTGGAAGCACTCTCTTAAGTGAATCAGCTTATTTGACTCTGTCTGAAGCGAAAGGAGAGATGCATGGCCTGACGTGTTTGCAAAACAAGCGAGAAGAAGACCAACAAAGAATCAAACCAACAAACAAGCACCAAAATGGTATGGTTGGCTGACATATACAAAGGGAACCATGATTATTCAAAAGAAAATACTCAAGGTGAGGTCAAGGGTCATTCAGAACGCATCGACCCAGTATCGTGGCTTGCATGTACTCAGCACACTTGTATTCGGAAATCAGAAGCGTGCATTCATATTCGTAAACTTTGATTCATAAGAGCATATCGTGACCTAACACTAATGCCGATTTGGAATCAAATGGATTCCTAGTCCGTGATGTAGACTTGTATGTCTTCCAACAGGATGAAGGAATGCCATATTCTAGGCTACGTAGAGAAGAAATGTAAGAAGCCTATAACAAAGGCAAGTAGCTCTGCCAAAGTGTACTAAGTGCAAAAGAGACCGACAGCAAAGTGCACATTGGGGTTGGTTTCATTTCTTGGAATTTCAGCCCCCATGAATCCAATGGATCCATGTCCTGAGAGTGTGGGTGTTTCAGCAGAAATCAGGCGACGCATATGTATTCCGGGTGTACGGATATTATAGGAACATAAGTCTCCTTTAGTGGGTCCCTGTGTACTGTGAACTGTTAGAAAGTTTAAAGACGTGTGAAACCATCAACTGAAAAGGGACACACTTCCCTCCATTGGTACGGTGCATAGAGCTCTGAACAAAAGGAAAGAGGGAAGAAGAAAGGCCCATGGGACGCTAGTGGGTAGAATCACATTTCCCTTAGGAACCTCTCGTCGGATGCAGCCCCTCCCCCAACACTGACAAGATGCAGCAGCCATTGGGGATGGCAGTTAGCGGTTGGATTCCAGGTGGAATGTTGGTGTTTACCGCGAGGCTTGTTGTGGCTGTTGGATCCTAGGTAACCGGGCAGAGTTCTGTGGGTGGATCAGTGTGATGGAGGGGCTGCCGCCCTCTGTGGAGCTTGGCTTAGGTCTTTGGTCCGGGAAGCTGTGTAAGTTCGAGATACTGCTGCTGCCCAAAGACCTGAGGTCACAGGTCAGTTTCCAGAACCTGAAAGGGCAGACAGTGGAAGATCTGCCTGTCATCAGCTTACTGGTCAGGCTCCGAGGTACTTTCAGACTTGCCCAGTCCTGGTGAAGTCGACTTTAGGGGAGACACGAAGAGAAGCTGGCCGGTAAGCTGGCTGCACGGATTGAGGAGAGATGCGAACACATGGATGAGAGATGTTCTGCTACAATGGAGAATACTGGCGTGGAGACAGCTGTAGAGGATACCAGGCTCAAAAGACATTCATGAGACATATTGAAACTCACTGATACAGGCAGAAACATACGGAGTGCCAACGTGGACTTGAGGAAGTTCCTCAATTCTCTTCTCCAATAACGGGTCCAAGGTCCCTGACGTCTGAAGGAGAAGAAATGGCAGAGATGATCAAAACGCTCCTGTTCTTGGAAGAGGTCGTGAGAATCCACACGTCCCAAGGGGCATTCCCAAGCCATTCAGACCAAAATTCAACAAGCCCAGGTAAGCCTTTTCCCAGGTTTGGGCCTAGCTAGTGAGCACTTGCCCTTGCCTCCCCTCCACTCAGGCATCCATTTTGAAGGATCAGTACCTGAGCTGCAATGAAGCCATTACGAGAAGAGCAAGCCCCTCCTAGAATCAGAGTTCCTCCAGCTTCACTCTCTGTGAACAACAGTGAACACCTTAAAGGTCAAATAGTCTCGGCTGAAATAGATAAAATTGAATACTTAGCTCACACCTAGAAACGATGTCCTTCCGCTAGATTCAGCAAATGTTGTGTTTATGTCTTCCCTGGGGTGAAGGGAGTGTGGTAAGTGAGGGGAATCTTTGACTGAACATGAATCTGTATTAGGCTTCAGTTTTTCAAGACAGTGAAGGTAAATAGTACAAGTCAGAAAGTGAACTGAACTGTAAAAGTCGCCAATGACATTAAAGACACAGCTTATGTGGATCGTCTATCACTTGAGTCAAGCCCCCGGGGGCACTATATCATGGGGGTGCAGACTTGGTTGCGTTAAATGGCTTTAAACTACAGGATCGGATGATTAAGCGTTCTCAACACTGATAGAAAAACACCTGGTTCTCAATAGACTAGCATAACTGCAGCAGGATTCTCCTAGCTAGAATGCCTCTAGGTGCTTTTGGATTCAAACCTAAATGTATATATTTGGTTTGTTTCCTCTTGTATTTTCCTAGAGAGGGATGTTACCCCTTGAAATGCCAACATTGGCCAGTAGGTGTCATTGGGATACAGGGCACCACATGCACAAGTGTATCCAAGGTTGGGGGTTATTCCATGTTTCCAAAAGTTATTTCATGGTTCCTGTTGGTTTCGGAGGCTTCAACCTTAAAGAGCTGACATGACCCCTTGAACAGTTTGGACTGCTAGTTTGCATTCTATCTGTCTAGCTTTTCCGTAGAGCTGACAAAATGTTACCAAAATTGACAAGTCTGGCTTCTAGGTCGATTTAGTGTGTTTCAAAAAATAACTCCATTTTCGTATAACTCCCAAAACATGTAAATGAGTTCTGTTAAACTTCTTAAAGACTGCAAATGGGATATCAACACAATGTCAAAATAGTTGTCTTCAGACAATCCCTCCCACCACGGCTGTATAGAAACAAAGAGCTAAGCAAATATCACATTTCTGTGAAATGTATCTGGATAGTGTTGATTCATCGATGCCCAGTTGGCAGAGAAGAAGTGCAACCTGCACTCACTCGCTCCCATGTACAGAGCAATGGAAACATCCACTCACTCAGCCCTTAGCATAGGACACTGGCCGAAGAGAGGTCTGTTACTCCCAAAGACAGGATGAGGCCTCAGGACACCTGGAAGCAGGAGAATGCAAAGCAGGGAATGGAAACCAGTGCAGGTTCGGACCCCTGGTGATGGAGCAACAAGGGTGAAACTCTGTTTAACTTGGACGCACACTCTCAAGCGGACAGGAGACATGGGTTTGAAGGTGATGTGCTGAGATTTACAAGAGTGCACAGCAGATGCTTGGCTGAGAGAACTCAAAGAAACCAGCGCAAAATATCCCCACAGTTAATTCTGAGACCAAGATCCCAGCTGCCAAATTTGAGGTAGCAGAGGCAATGGTCAGTGAGGCATAGAGCTACGGATGATGGCACACGCTGAGTCTCAGGGATCTGGAGTGCGTTGTGGGATGTGGTGGGTCGAATCAAGAGAGCAAACCGAACTGTGTACCAATAATAAATCAACCACACTGGTCGCGCGGTTGCGATTACCGATATGTCCCATGGCCACACCCAGTACATCTGCAGGACCAGGGACCAATTGGGAATTTTGCCAATAGAGCACGCGTGGGGCTGAATCAGAGATATCGTGCATCTGGTCTGAGGGATCCAGGGGGCCTTGAATTTGAAATCAGAATGAAAAGCCTTAGGATATGCTACATTCATAACCTGGGCTGGGATTATGGTTTGGTTTGAGTCACAGGATGCGCAACAACTCTGTGGTTGCCTTCGTGCACCCGTGCCACAAGGATGAGAGGACAAGGGAGAGTGGTCCAAGTCCACAGCGCGAGAAGAGGAAGCATTCATTTCAGCACTATCTCCCAAAAGCGGATGCTACATTTTGGATGGCACCGGCACGGTACGGCACCTAGGACAACAAGGAAGGTCTGCGGGATCATTCCAGCAGGCCCTGATATGTGACATCCATAGATATGCTTCCACAGGTGTTTCTGTAGACAGAGAAGCTCTGGAAAGAACTGATTTCATTGGGACATTCCCGTGGCAATAAAAAGCAGAAGAGCACTCTCAGTTTGCTGTTTTGGAAACACTCCAAAATGACATAGAGAAGAATGCAGAGCTGAGAACTTTTAGAAGCTTCATTTCCACAAGAGGAAGTGTCCTGTGCACTTTCAGAAGTGTGAGATAAGTATAATCAAAATGAAGTTATGCTAATCGAAGTAGTATGGGTTGTTCATCACAACTAATGCAACACCAGCAATTGGAGATATACCAAACAACACACACAGGTACAGGTTATGGCATCAATGCCTAGGAGAAATTGTCCTCACAGAAATCCCATGGAATTGCGTAGAGACAAGAGTCTAAATTTTTCAATTAACAAAGCCCTAGAAGTCTACATTAGATACCTGATATTACCTGACCAGTAGAGATGAAGAAGAACAGTAAAAGAAACAGGAAGTACCATTTTCAGTTCCAAAGATATTGAAGGCGCAAAAGATAAGCTTTCAAACAACTAGTCTGCAAAACGCTATCCAGAACAAGTGTTGAAAATGAAGGTCAGGAAAACACTGAAGAACACCAGTGTCTCAGAATCACAAAAGGCAGAATACCAGAAAAGGGGAAGAGAAAGTCTCAACACGAGCCAAAAATATCAGGAAACTCAATGGTTGTGATAATATCAGGGCTAAAATTCAGTCCTTAGCAGACTAGATAATGCAGAGGGACGCGTGAATGACTGTGAAGACAGGGGAAGAGAAAAACCTCGGTCAGAAGCAGACATAGGAAAGCAAGTGCAAACAAATGAAAACATTGCAGTTGAACCCTGGGTTAAGACAGGGCATGAAAGAATAGAAATCATGAGTCCCAGATGGAAAAGCAAGAGATAAAGAAACAAAAAGTGTCTGAAAATTTATCTGTAGAAAAATCAGACTGAAACTTGCTGAAAGCCAAGAAAGAATCATCTATGCGAATTCAGGAATTACACAGCATCCGAAGGAGGTGGAATCCCAATAGACCTACCAGCAGCTGTATGATTCAAATCAACAAAGTTCACGAATATCCGAGTGATTTAAAATGCACCTGGAGGAAACAACATAGTCACAAGGAAACCTCCAGAGGGGTTTCAGCTGATATCTCGGCAGCAATATTGCAGGACAGGGAGGAGTGCCAGGACACAGACCATATCCTGAATGGCCAAATGCTGCCACCTAGGGTAGCCTATGCCACATGAACACCATTTCAAATAACGGCAGAGCTAGAGAATTCTACAGACCGGCAAATCTTAAAAGAATTCAGCAGTTCAAAAGTTTTTCTAAAAGAAAGGTTGAGAAAACTCCCCTGAATAGAAAAGCAGCAAGATGGAATGGAAAGAAGAAACCATTATTGGAAATGCAAGAAGAGCATGTGTGGCAGAGAAGAAAGAAGAAGAACTTAAGGAGGACATCAAAACCCTAAAGATGGGAGACGGAAGCAGGAAATCATAGGTGATTGGAAGCACTCTCTTAAGTGAATCAGCTTATTTGACTCTGTCTGAAGCGAAAGGAGAGATGCATGGCCTGACGTGTTTGCAAAACAAGCGAGAAGAAGACCAACAAAGAATCAAACCAACAAACAAGCACCAAAATGGTATGGTTGGCTGACATATACAAAGGGAACCATGATTATTCAAAAGAAAATACTCAAGGTGAGGTCAAGGGTCATTCAGAACGCATCGACCCAGTATCGTGGCTTGCATGTACTCAGCACACTTGTATTCGGAAATCAGAAGCGTGCATTCATATTCGTAAACTTTGATTCATAAGAGCATATCGTGACCTAACACTAATGCCGATTTGGAATCAAATGGATTCCTAGTCCGTGATGTAGACTTGTATGTCTTCCAACAGGATGAAGGAATGCCATATTCTAGGCTACGTAGAGAAGAAATGTAAGAAGCCTATAACAAAGGCAAGTAGCTCTGCCAAAGTGTACTAAGTGCAAAAGAGACCGACAGCAAAGTGCACATTGGGGTTGGTTTCATTTCTTGGAATTTCAGCCCCCATGAATCCAATGGATCCATGTCCTGAGAGTGTGGGTGTTTCAGCAGAAATCAGGCGACGCATATGTATTCCGGGTGTACGGATATTATAGGAACATAAGTCTCCTTTAGTGGGTCCCTGTGTACTGTGAACTGTTAGAAAGTTTAAAGACGTGTGAAACCATCAACTGAAAAGGGACACACTTCCCTCCATTGGTACGGTGCATAGAGCTCTGAACAAAAGGAAAGAGGGAAGAAGAAAGGCCCATGGGACGCTAGTGGGTAGAATCACATTTCCCTTAGGAACCTCTCGTCGGATGCAGCCCCTCCCCCAACACTGACAAGATGCAGCAGCCATTGGGGATGGCAGTTAGCGGTTGGATTCCAGGTGGAATGTTGGTGTTTACCGCGAGGCTTGTTGTGGCTGTTGGATCCTAGGTAACCGGGCAGAGTTCTGTGGGTGGATCAGTGTGATGGAGGGGCTGCCGCCCTCTGTGGAGCTTGGCTTAGGTCTTTGGTCCGGGAAGCTGTGTAAGTTCGAGATACTGCTGCTGCCCAAAGACCTGAGGTCACAGGTCAGTTTCCAGAACCTGAAAGGGCAGACAGTGGAAGATCTGCCTGTCATCAGCTTACTGGTCAGGCTCCGAGGTACTTTCAGACTTGCCCAGTCCTGGTGAAGTCGACTTTAGGGGAGACACGAAGAGAAGCTGGCCGGTAAGCTGGCTGCACGGATTGAGGAGAGATGCGAACACATGGATGAGAGATGTTCTGCTACAATGGAGAATACTGGCGTGGAGACAGCTGTAGAGGATACCAGGCTCAAAAGACATTCATGAGACATATTGAAACTCACTGATACAGGCAGAAACATACGGAGTGCCAACGTGGACTTGAGGAAGTTCCTCAATTCTCTTCTCCAATAACGGGTCCAAGGTCCCTGACGTCTGAAGGAGAAGAAATGGCAGAGATGATCAAAACGCTCCTGTTCTTGGAAGAGGTCGTGAGAATCCACACGTCCCAAGGGGCATTCCCAAGCCATTCAGACCAAAATTCAACAAGCCCAGGTAAGCCTTTTCCCAGGTTTGGGCCTAGCTAGTGAGCACTTGCCCTTGCCTCCCCTCCACTCAGGCATCCATTTTGAAGGATCAGTACCTGAGCTGCAATGAAGCCATTACGAGAAGAGCAAGCCCCTCCTAGAATCAGAGTTCCTCCAGCTTCACTCTCTGTGAACAACAGTGAACACCTTAAAGGTCAAATAGTCTCGGCTGAAATAGATAAAATTGAATACTTAGCTCACACCTAGAAACGATGTCCTTCCGCTAGATTCAGCAAATGTTGTGTTTATGTCTTCCCTGGGGTGAAGGGAGTATGGTAAGTGAGGGGAATCTTTGACTGAACATGAATCTGTATTAGGCTTCAGTTTTTCAAGACAGTGAAGGTAAATAGTACAAGTCAGAAAGTGAACTGAACTGTAAAAGTCGCCAATGACATTAAAGACACAGCTTATGTGGATCGTCTATCACTTGAGTCAAGCCCCCGGGGGCACTATATCATGGGGGTGCAGACTTGGTTGCGTTAAATGGCTTTAAACTACAGGATCGGATGATTAAGCGTTCTCAACACTGATAGAAAAACACCTGGTTCTCAATAGACTAGCATAACTGCAGCAGGATTCTCCTAGCTAGAATGCCTCTAGGTGCTTTTGGATTCAAACCTAAATGTATATATTTGGTTTGTTTCCTCTTGTATTTTCCTAGAGAGGGATGTTACCCCTTGAAATGCCAACATTGGCCAGTAGGTGTCATTGGGATACAGGGCACCACATGCACAAGTGTATCCAAGGTTGGGGGTTATTCCATGTTTCCAAAAGTTATTTCATGGTTCCTGTTGGTTTCGGAGGCTTCAACCTTAAAGAGCTGACATGACCCCTAGAACAGTTTGGACTGCTAGTTTGCATTCTATCTGTCTAGCTTTTCCGTAGAGCTGACACAATGTTACCAAAATTGACAAGTCTGGCTTCTAGGTCGATTTAGTGTGTTTCAAAAAATAACTCCATTTTCGTATAACTCCCAAAACATGTAAATGAGTTCTGTTAAACTTCTTAAAGACTGCAAATGGGATATCAACACAATGTCAAAATAGTTGTCTTCGGACAATCCCTCCCACCACGGCTGTATAGAAACAAAGAGCTAAGCAAATATCACATTTCTGTGAAATGTATCTGGATAGTGTTGATTCATCGATGCCCAGTTGGCAGAGAAGAAGTGCAACCTGCACTCACTCGCTCCCATGTACAGAGCAATGGAAACATCCACTCACTCAGCCCTTAGCATAGGACACTGGCCGAAGAGAGGTCTGTTACTCCCAAAGACAGGATGAGGCCTCAGGACACCTGGAAGCAGGAGAATGCAAAGCAGGGAATGGAAACCAGTGCAGGTTCGGACCCCTGGTGATGGAGCAACAAGGGTGAAACTCTGTTTAACTTGGACGCACACTCTCAAGCGGACAGGAGACATGGGTTTGAAGGTGATGTGCTGAGATTTACAAGAGTGCACAGCAGATGCTTGGCTGAGAGAACTCAAAGAAACCAGCGCAAAATATCCCCACAGTTAATTCTGAGACCAAGATCCCAGCTGCCAAATTTGAGGTAGCAGAGGCAATGGTCAGTGAGGCATAGAGCTACGGATGATGGCACACGCTGAGTCTCAGGGATCTGGAGTGCGTTGTGGGATGTGGTGGGTCGAATCAAGAGAGCAAACCGAACTGTGTACCAATAATAAATCAACCACACTGGTCGCGCGGTTGCGATTACCGATATGTCCCATGGCCACACCCAGTACATCTGCAGGACCAGGGACCAATTGGGAATTTTGCCAATAGAGCACGCGTGGGGCTGAATCAGAGATATCGTGCATCTGGTCTGAGGGATCCAGGGGGCCTTGAATTTGAAATCAGAATGAAAAGCCTTAGGATATGCTACATTCATAACCTGGGCTGGGATTATGGTTTGGTTTGAGTCACAGGATGCGCAACAACTCTGTGGTTGCCTTCGTGCACCCGTGCCACAAGGATGAGAGGACAAGGGAGAGTGGTCCAAGTCCACAGCGCGAGAAGAGGAAGCATTCATTTCAGCACTATCTCCCAAAAGCGGATGCTACATTTTGGATGGCACCGGCACGGTACGGCACCTAGGACAACAAGGAAGGTCTGCGGGATCATTCCAGCAGGCCCTGATATGTGACATCCATAGATATGCTTCCACAGGTGTTTCTGTAGACAGAGAAGCTCTGGAAAGAACTGATTTCATTGGGACATTCCCGTGGCAATAAAAAGCAGAAGAGCACTCTCAGTTTGCTGTTTTGGAAACACTCCAAAATGACATAGAGAAGAATGCAGAGCTGAGAACTTTTAGAAGCTTCATTTCCACAAGAGGAAGTGTCCTGTGCACTTTCAGAAGTGTGAGATAAGTATAATCAAAATGAAGTTATGCTAATCGAAGTAGTATGGGTTGTTCATCACAACTAATGCAACACCAGCAATTGGAGATATACCAAACAACACACACAGGTACAGGTTATGGCATCAATGCCTAGGAGAAATTGTCCTCACAGAAATCCCATGGAATTGCGTAGAGACAAGAGTCTAAATTTTTCAATTAACAAAGCCCTAGAAGTCTACATTAGATACCTGATATTACCTGACCAGTAGAGATGAAGAAGAACAGTAAAAGAAACAGGAAGTACCATTTTCAGTTCCAAAGATATTGAAGGCGCAAAAGATAAGCTTTCAAACAACTAGTCTGCAAAACGCTATCCAGAACAAGTGTTGAAAATGAAGGTCAGGAAAACACTGAAGAACACCAGTGTCTCAGAATCACAAAAGGCAGAATACCAGAAAAGGGGAAGAGAAAGTCTCAACACGAGCCAAAAATATCAGGAAACTCAATGGTTGTGATAATATCAGGGCTAAAATTCAGTCCTTAGCAGACTAGATAATGCAGAGGGACGCGTGAATGACTGTGAAGACAGGGGAAGAGAAAAACCTCGGTCAGAAGCAGACATAGGAAAGCAAGTGCAAACAAATGAAAACATTGCAGTTGAACCCTGGGTTAAGACAGGGCATGAAAGAATAGAAATCATGAGTCCCAGATGGAAAAGCAAGAGATAAAGAAACAAAAAGTGTCTGAAAATTTATCTGTAGAAAAATCAGACTGAAACTTGCTGAAAGCCAAGAAAGAATCATCTATGCGAATTCAGGAATTACACAGCATCCGAAGGAGGTGGAATCCCAATAGACCTACCAGCAGCTGTATGATTCAAATCAACAAAGTTCACGAATATCCGAGTGATTTAAAATGCACCTGGAGGAAACAACATAGTCACAAGGAAACCTCCAGAGGGGTTTCAGCTGATATCTCGGCAGCAATATTGCAGGACAGGGAGGAGTGCCAGGACACAGACCATATCCTGAATGGCCAAATGCTGCCACCTAGGGTAGCCTATGCCACATGAACACCATTTCAAATAACGGCAGAGCTAGAGAATTCTACAGACCGGCAAATCTTAAAAGAATTCAGCAGTTCAAAAGTTTTTCTAAAAGAAAGGTTGAGAAAACTCCCCTGAATAGAAAAGCAGCAAGATGGAATGGAAAGAAGAAACCATTATTGGAAATGCAAGAAGAGCATGTGTGGCAGAGAAGAAAGAAGAAGAACTTAAGGAGGACATCAAAACCCTAAAGATGGGAGAGGGAAGCAGGAAATCATAGGTGATTGGAAGCACTCTCTTAAGTGAATCAGCTTATTTGACTCTGTTTGAAGCGAAAGGAGAGATGCATGGCCTGACGTGTTTGCAAAACAAGCGAGAAGAAGACCAACAAAGAATCAAACCAACAAACAAGCACCAAAATGGTATGGTTGGCTGACATATACAAAGGGAACCATGATTATTCAAAAGAAAATACTCAAGGTGAGGTCAAGGGTCATTCAGAACGCATCGACCCAGTATCGTGGCTTGCATGTACTCAGCACACTTGTATTCGGAAATCAGAAGCGTGCATTCATATTCGTAAATTTTGATTCATAAGAGCATATCGTGACCTAACACTAATGCCGATTTGGAATCAAATGGATTCCTAGTCCGTGATGTAGACTTGTATGTCTTCCAACAGGATGAAGGAATGCCATATTCTAGGCTACGTAGAGAAGAAATGTAAGAAGCCTATAACAAAGGCAAGTAGCTCTGCCAAAGTGTACTAAGTGCAAAAGAGACCGACAGCAAAGTGCACATTGGGGTTGGTTTCATTTCTTGGAATTTCAGCCCCCATGAATCCAATGGATCCATGTCCTGAGAGTGTGGGTGTTTCAGCAGAAATCAGGCGACGCATATGTATTCCGGGTGTACGGATATTATAGGAACATAAGTCTCCTTTAGTGGGTCCCTGTGTACTGTGAACTGTTAGAAAGTTTAAAGACGTGTGAAACCATCAACTGAAAAGGGACACACTTCCCTCCATTGGTACGGTGCATAGAGCTCTGAACAAAAGGAAAGAGGGAAGAAGAAAGGCCCATGGGACGCTAGTGGGTAGAATCACATTTCCCTTAGGAACCTCTCGTCGGATGCAGCCCCTCCCCCAACACTGACAAGATGCAGCAGCCATTGGGGATGGCAGTTAGCGGTTGGATTCCAGGTGGAATGTTGGTGTTTACCGCGAGGCTTGTTGTGGCTGTTGGATCCTAGGTAACCGGGCAGAGTTCTGTGGGTGGATCAGTGTGATGGAGGGGCTGCCGCCCTCTGTGGAGCTTGGCTTAGGTCTTTGGTCCGGGAAGCTGTGTAAGTTCGAGATACTGCTGCTGCCCAAAGACCTGAGGTCACAGGTCAGTTTCCAGAACCTGAAAGGGCAGACAGTGGAAGATCTGCCTGTCATCAGCTTACTGGTCAGGCTCCGAGGTACTTTCAGACTTGCCCAGTCCTGGTGAAGTCGACTTTAGGGGAGACACGAAGAGAAGCTGGCCGGTAAGCTGGCTGCACGGATTGAGGAGAGATGCGAACACATGGATGAGAGATGTTCTGCTACAATGGAGAATACTGGCGTGGAGACAGCTGTAGAGGATACCAGGCTCAAAAGACATTCATGAGACATATTGAAACTCACTGATACAGGCAGAAACATACGGAGTGCCAACGTGGACTTGAGGAAGTTCCTCAATTCTCTTCTCCAATAACGGGTCCAAGGTCCCTGACGTCTGAAGGAGAAGAAATGGCAGAGATGATCAAAACGCTCCTGTTCTTGGAAGAGGTCGTGAGAATCCACACGTCCCAAGGGGCATTCCCAAGCCATTCAGACCAAAATTCAACAAGCCCAGGTAAGCCTTTTCCCAGGTTTGGGCCTAGCTAGTGAGCACTTGCCCTTGCCTCCCCTCCACTCAGGCATCCATTTTGAAGGATCAGTACCTGAGCTGCAATGAAGCCATTACGAGAAGAGCAAGCCCCTCCTAGAATCAGAGTTCCTCCAGCTTCACTCTCTGTGAACAACAGTGAACACCTTAAAGGTCAAATAGTCTCGGCTGAAATAGATAAAATTGAATACTTAGCTCACACCTAGAAACGATGTCCTTCCGCTAGATTCAGCAAATGTTGTGTTTATGTCTTCCCTGGGGTGAAGGGAGTGTGGTAAGTGAGGGGAATCTTTGACTGAACATGAATCTGTATTAGGCTTCAGTTTTTCAAGACAGTGAAGGTAAATAGTACAAGTCAGAAAGTGAACTGAACTGTAAAAGTCGCCAATGACATTAAAGACACAGCTTATGTGGATCGTCTATCACTTGAGTCAAGCCCCCGGGGGCACTATATCATGGGGGTGCAGACTTGGTTGCGTTAAATGGCTTTAAACTACAGGATCGGATGATTAAGCGTTCTCAACACTGATAGAAAAACACCTGGTTCTCAATAGACTAGCATAACTGCAGCAGGATTCTCCTAGCTAGAATGCCTCTAGGTGCTTTTGGATTCAAACCTAAATGTATATATTTGGTTTGTTTCCTCTTGTATTTTCCTAGAGAGGGATGTTACCCCTTGAAATGCCAACATTGGCCAGTAGGTGTCATTGGGATACAGGGCACCACATGCACAAGTGTATCCAAGGTTGGGGGTTATTCCATGTTTCCAAAAGTTATTTCATGGTTCCTGTTGGTTTCGGAGGCTTCAACCTTAAAGAGCTGACATGACCCCTTGAACAGTTTGGACTGCTAGTTTGCATTCTATCTGTCTAGCTTTTCCGTAGAGCTGACAAAATGTTACCAAAATTGACAAGTCTGGCTTCTAGGTCGATTTAGTGTGTTTCAAAAAATAACTCCATTTTCGTATAACTCCCAAAACATGTAAATGAGTTCTGTTAAACTTCTTAAAGACTGCAAATGGGATATCAACACAATGTCAAAATAGTTGTCTTCAGACAATCCCTCCCACCACGGCTGTATAGAAACAAAGAGCTAAGCAAATATCACATTTCTGTGAAATGTATCTGGATAGTGTTGATTCATCGATGCCCAGTTGGCAGAGAAGAAGTGCAACCTGCACTCACTCGCTCCCATGTACAGAGCAATGGAAACATCCACTCACTCAGCCCTTAGCATAGGACACTGGCCGAAGAGAGGTCTGTTACTCCCAAAGACAGGATGAGGCCTCAGGACACCTGGAAGCAGGAGAATGCAAAGCAGGGAATGGAAACCAGTGCAGGTTCGGACCCCTGGTGATGGAGCAACAAGGGTGAAACTCTGTTTAACTTGGACGCACACTCTCAAGCGGACAGGAGACATGGGTTTGAAGGTGATGTGCTGAGATTTACAAGAGTGCACAGCAGATGCTTGGCTGAGAGAACTCAAAGAAACCAGCGCAAAATATCCCCACAGTTAATTCTGAGACCAAGATCCCAGCTGCCAAATTTGAGGTAGCAGAGGCAATGGTCAGTGAGGCATAGAGCTACGGATGATGGCACACGCTGAGTCTCAGGGATCTGGAGTGCGTTGTGGGATGTGGTGGGTCGAATCAAGAGAGCAAACCGAACTGTGTACCAATAATAAATCAACCACACTGGTCGCGCGGTTGCGATTACCGATATGTCCCATGGCCACACCCAGTACATCTGCAGGACCAGGGACCAATTGGGAATTTTGCCAATAGAGCACGCGTGGGGCTGAATCAGAGATATCGTGCATCTGGTCTGAGGGATCCAGGGGGCCTTGAATTTGAAATCAGAATGAAAAGCCTTAGGATATGCTACATTCATAACCTGGGCTGGGATTATGGTTTGGTTTGAGTCACAGGATGCGCAACAACTCTGTGGTTGCCTTCGTGCACCCGTGCCACAAGGATGAGAGGACAAGGGAGAGTGGTCCAAGTCCACAGCGCGAGAAGAGGAAGCATTCATTTCAGCACTATCTCCCAAAAGCGGATGCTACATTTTGGATGGCACCGGCACGGTACGGCACCTAGGACAACAAGGAAGGTCTGCGGGATCATTCCAGCAGGCCCTGATATGTGACATCCATAGATATGCTTCCACAGGTGTTTCTGTAGACAGAGAAGCTCTGGAAAGAACTGATTTCATTGGGACATTCCCGTGGCAATAAAAAGCAGAAGAGCACTCTCAGTTTGCTGTTTTGGAAACACTCCAAAATGACATAGAGAAGAATGCAGAGCTGAGAACTTTTAGAAGCTTCATTTCCACAAGAGGAAGTGTCCTGTGCACTTTCAGAAGTGTGAGATAAGTATAATCAAAATGAAGTTATGCTAATCGAAGTAGTATGGGTTGTTCATCACAACTAATGCAACACCAGCAATTGGAGATATACCAAACAACACACACAGGTACAGGTTATGGCATCAATGCCTAGGAGAAATTGTCCTCACAGAAATCCCATGGAATTGCGTAGAGACAAGAGTCTAAATTTTTCAATTAACAAAGCCCTAGAAGTCTACATTAGATACCTGATATTACCTGACCAGTAGAGATGAAGAAGAACAGTAAAAGAAACAGGAAGTACCATTTTCAGTTCCAAAGATATTGAAGGCGCAAAAGATAAGCTTTCAAACAACTAGTCTGCAAAACGCTATCCAGAACAAGTGTTGAAAATGAAGGTCAGGAAAACACTGAAGAACACCAGTGTCTCAGAATCACAAAAGGCAGAATACCAGAAAAGGGGAAGAGAAAGTCTCAACACGAGCCAAAAATATCAGGAAACTCAATGGTTGTGATAATATCAGGGCTAAAATTCAGTCCTTAGCAGACTAGATAATGCAGAGGGACGCGTGAATGACTGTGAAGACAGGGGAAGAGAAAAACCTCGGTCAGAAGCAGACATAGGAAAGCAAGTGCAAACAAATGAAAACATTGCAGTTGAACCCTGGGTTAAGACAGGGCATGAAAGAATAGAAATCATGAGTCCCAGATGGAAAAGCAAGAGATAAAGAAACAAAAAGTGTCTGAAAATTTATCTGTAGAAAAATCAGACTGAAACTTGCTGAAAGCCAAGAAAGAATCATCTATGCGAATTCAGGAATTACACAGCATCCGAAGGAGGTGGAATCCCAATAGACCTACCAGCAGCTGTATGATTCAAATCAACAAAGTTCACGAATATCCGAGTGATTTAAAATGCACCTGGAGGAAACAACATAGTCACAAGGAAACCTCCAGAGGGGTTTCAGCTGATATCTCGGCAGCAATATTGCAGGACAGGGAGGAGTGCCAGGACACAGACCATATCCTGAATGGCCAAATGCTGCCACCTAGGGTAGCCTATGCCACATGAACACCATTTCAAATAACGGCAGAGCTAGAGAATTCTACAGACCGGCAAATCTTAAAAGAATTCAGCAGTTCAAAAGTTTTTCTAAAAGAAAGGTTGAGAAAACTCCCCTGAATAGAAAAGCAGCAAGATGGAATGGAAAGAAGAAACCATTATTGGAAATGCAAGAAGAGCATGTGTGGCAGAGAAGAAAGAAGAAGAACTTAAGGAGGACATCAAAACCCTAAAGATGGGAGAGGGAAGCAGGAAATCATAGGTGATTGGAAGCACTCTCTTAAGTGAATCAGCTTATTTGACTCTGTTTGAAGCGAAAGGAGAGATGCATGGCCTGACGTGTTTGCAAAACAAGCGAGAAGAAGACCAACAAAGAATCAAACCAACAAACAAGCACCAAAATGGTATGGTTGGCTGACATATACAAAGGGAACCATGATTATTCAAAAGAAAATACTCAAGGTGAGGTCAAGGGTCATTCAGAACGCATCGACCCAGTATCGTGGCTTGCATGTACTCAGCACACTTGTATTCGGAAATCAGAAGCGTGCATTCATATTCGTAAATTTTGATTCATAAGAGCATATCGTGACCTAACACTAATGCCGATTTGGAATCAAATGGATTCCTAGTCCGTGATGTAGACTTGTATGTCTTCCAACAGGATGAAGGAATGCCATATTCTAGGCTACGTAGAGAAGAAATGTAAGAAGCCTATAACAAAGGCAAGTAGCTCTGCCAAAGTGTACTAAGTGCAAAAGAGACCGACAGCAAAGTGCACATTGGGGTTGGTTTCATTTCTTGGAATTTCAGCCCCCATGAATCCAATGGATCCATGTCCTGAGAGTGTGGGTGTTTCAGCAGAAATCAGGCGACGCATATGTATTCCGGGTGTACGGATATTATAGGAACATAAGTCTCCTTTAGTGGGTCCCTGTGTACTGTGAACTGTTAGAAAGTTTAAAGACGTGTGAAACCATCAACTGAAAAGGGACACACTTCCCTCCATTGGTACGGTGCATAGAGCTCTGAACAAAAGGAAAGAGGGAAGAAGAAAGGCCCATGGGACGCTAGTGGGTAGAATCACATTTCCCTTAGGAACCTCTCGTCGGATGCAGCCCCTCCCCCAACACTGACAAGATGCAGCAGCCATTGGGGATGGCAGTTAGCGGTTGGATTCCAGGTGGAATGTTGGTGTTTACCGCGAGGCTTGTTGTGGCTGTTGGATCCTAGGTAACCGGGCAGAGTTCTGTGGGTGGATCAGTGTGATGGAGGGGCTGCCGCCCTCTGTGGAGCTTGGCTTAGGTCTTTGGTCCGGGAAGCTGTGTAAGTTCGAGATACTGCTGCTGCCCAAAGACCTGAGGTCACAGGTCAGTTTCCAGAACCTGAAAGGGCAGACAGTGGAAGATCTGCCTGTCATCAGCTTACTGGTCAGGCTCCGAGGTACTTTCAGACTTGCCCAGTCCTGGTGAAGTCGACTTTAGGGGAGACACGAAGAGAAGCTGGCCGGTAAGCTGGCTGCACGGATTGAGGAGAGATGCGAACACATGGATGAGAGATGTTCTGCTACAATGGAGAATACTGGCGTGGAGACAGCTGTAGAGGATACCAGGCTCAAAAGACATTCATGAGACATATTGAAACTCACTGATACAGGCAGAAACATACGGAGTGCCAACGTGGACTTGAGGAAGTTCCTCAATTCTCTTCTCCAATAACGGGTCCAAGGTCCCTGACGTCTGAAGGAGAAGAAATGGCAGAGATGATCAAAACGCTCCTGTTCTTGGAAGAGGTCGTGAGAATCCACACGTCCCAAGGGGCATTCCCAAGCCATTCAGACCAAAATTCAACAAGCCCAGGTAAGCCTTTTCCCAGGTTTGGGCCTAGCTAGTGAGCACTTGCCCTTGCCTCCCCTCCACTCAGGCATCCATTTTGAAGGATCAGTACCTGAGCTGCAATGAAGCCATTACGAGAAGAGCAAGCCCCTCCTAGAATCAGAGTTCCTCCAGCTTCACTCTCTGTGAACAACAGTGAACACCTTAAAGGTCAAATAGTCTCGGCTGAAATAGATAAAATTGAATACTTAGCTCACACCTAGAAACGATGTCCTTCCGCTAGATTCAGCAAATGTTGTGTTTATGTCTTCCCTGGGGTGAAGGGAGTGTGGTAAGTGAGGGGAATCTTTGACTGAACATGAATCTGTATTAGGCTTCAGTTTTTCAAGACAGTGAAGGTAAATAGTACAAGTCAGAAAGTGAACTGAACTGTAAAAGTCGCCAATGACATTAAAGACACAGCTTATGTGGATCGTCTATCACTTGAGTCAAGCCCCCGGGGGCACTATATCATGGGGGTGCAGACTTGGTTGCGTTAAATGGCTTTAAACTACAGGATCGGATGATTAAGCGTTCTCAACACTGATAGAAAAACACCTGGTTCTCAATAGACTAGCATAACTGCAGCAGGATTCTCCTAGCTAGAATGCCTCTAGGTGCTTTTGGATTCAAACCTAAATGTATATATTTGGTTTGTTTCCTCTTGTATTTTCCTAGAGAGGGATGTTACCCCTTGAAATGCCAACATTGGCCAGTAGGTGTCATTGGGATACAGGGCACCACATGCACAAGTGTATCCAAGGTTGGGGGTTATTCCATGTTTCCAAAAGTTATTTCATGGTTCCTGTTGGTTTCGGAGGCTTCAACCTTAAAGAGCTGACATGACCCCTTGAACAGTTTGGACTGCTAGTTTGCATTCTATCTGTCTAGCTTTTCCGTAGAGCTGACAAAATGTTACCAAAATTGACAAGTCTGGCTTCTAGGTCGATTTAGTGTGTTTCAAAAAATAACTCCATTTTCGTATAACTCCCAAAACATGTAAATGAGTTCTGTTAAACTTCTTAAAGACTGCAAATGGGATATCAACACAATGTCAAAATAGTTGTCTTCAGACAATCCCTCCCACCACGGCTGTATAGAAACAAAGAGCTAAGCAAATATCACATTTCTGTGAAATGTATCTGGATAGTGTTGATTCATCGATGCCCAGTTGGCAGAGAAGAAGTGCAACCTGCACTCACTCGCTCCCATGTACAGAGCAATGGAAACATCCACTCACTCAGCCCTTAGCATAGGACACTGGCCGAAGAGAGGTCTGTTACTCCCAAAGACAGGATGAGGCCTCAGGACACCTGGAAGCAGGAGAATGCAAAGCAGGGAATGGAAACCAGTGCAGGTTCGGACCCCTGGTGATGGAGCAACAAGGGTGAAACTCTGTTTAACTTGGACGCACACTCTCAAGCGGACAGGAGACATGGGTTTGAAGGTGATGTGCTGAGATTTACAAGAGTGCACAGCAGATGCTTGGCTGAGAGAACTCAAAGAAACCAGCGCAAAATATCCCCACAGTTAATTCTGAGACCAAGATCCCAGCTGCCAAATTTGAGGTAGCAGAGGCAATGGTCAGTGAGGCATAGAGCTACGGATGATGGCACACGCTGAGTCTCAGGGATCTGGAGTGCGTTGTGGGATGTGGTGGGTCGAATCAAGAGAGCAAACCGAACTGTGTACCAATAATAAATCAACCACACTGGTCGCGCGGTTGCGATTACCGATATGTCCCATGGCCACACCCAGTACATCTGCAGGACCAGGGACCAATTGGGAATTTTGCCAATAGAGCACGCGTGGGGCTGAATCAGAGATATCGTGCATCTGGTCTGAGGGATCCAGGGGGCCTTGAATTTGAAATCAGAATGAAAAGCCTTAGGATATGCTACATTCATAACCTGGGCTGGGATTATGGTTTGGTTTGAGTCACAGGATGCGCAACAACTCTGTGGTTGCCTTCGTGCACCCGTGCCACAAGGATGAGAGGACAAGGGAGAGTGGTCCAAGTCCACAGCGCGAGAAGAGGAAGCATTCATTTCAGCACTATCTCCCAAAAGCGGATGCTACATTTTGGATGGCACCGGCACGGTACGGCACCTAGGACAACAAGGAAGGTCTGCGGGATCATTCCAGCAGGCCCTGATATGTGACATCCATAGATATGCTTCCACAGGTGTTTCTGTAGACAGAGAAGCTCTGGAAAGAACTGATTTCATTGGGACATTCCCGTGGCAATAAAAAGCAGAAGAGCACTCTCAGTTTGCTGTTTTGGAAACACTCCAAAATGACATAGAGAAGAATGCAGAGCTGAGAACTTTTAGAAGCTTCATTTCCACAAGAGGAAGTGTCCTGTGCACTTTCAGAAGTGTGAGATAAGTATAATCAAAATGAAGTTATGCTAATCGAAGTAGTATGGGTTGTTCATCACAACTAATGCAACACCAGCAATTGGAGATATACCAAACAACACACACAGGTACAGGTTATGGCATCAATGCCTAGGAGAAATTGTCCTCACAGAAATCCCATGGAATTGCGTAGAGACAAGAGTCTAAATTTTTCAATTAACAAAGCCCTAGAAGTCTACATTAGATACCTGATATTACCTGACCAGTAGAGATGAAGAAGAACAGTAAAAGAAACAGGAAGTACCATTTTCAGTTCCAAAGATATTGAAGGCGCAAAAGATAAGCTTTCAAACAACTAGTCTGCAAAACGCTATCCAGAACAAGTGTTGAAAATGAAGGTCAGGAAAACACTGAAGAACACCAGTGTCTCAGAATCACAAAAGGCAGAATACCAGAAAAGGGGAAGAGAAAGTCTCAACACGAGCCAAAAATATCAGGAAACTCAATGGTTGTGATAATATCAGGGCTAAAATTCAGTCCTTAGCAGACTAGATAATGCAGAGGGACGCGTGAATGACTGTGAAGACAGGGGAAGAGAAAAACCTCGGTCAGAAGCAGACATAGGAAAGCAAGTGCAAACAAATGAAAACATTGCAGTTGAACCCTGGGTTAAGACAGGGCATGAAAGAATAGAAATCATGAGTCCCAGATGGAAAAGCAAGAGATAAAGAAACAAAAAGTGTCTGAAAATTTATCTGTAGAAAAATCAGACTGAAACTTGCTGAAAGCCAAGAAAGAATCATCTATGCGAATTCAGGAATTACACAGCATCCGAAGGAGGTGGAATCCCAATAGACCTACCAGCAGCTGTATGATTCAAATCAACAAAGTTCACGAATATCCGAGTGATTTAAAATGCACCTGGAGGAAACAACATAGTCACAAGGAAACCTCCAGAGGGGTTTCAGCTGATATCTCGGCAGCAATATTGCAGGACAGGGAGGAGTGCCAGGACACAGACCATATCCTGAATGGCCAAATGCTGCCACCTAGGGTAGCCTATGCCACATGAACACCATTTCAAATAACGGCAGAGCTAGAGAATTCTACAGACCGGCAAATCTTAAAAGAATTCAGCAGTTCAAAAGTTTTTCTAAAAGAAAGGTTGAGAAAACTCCCCTGAATAGAAAAGCAGCAAGATGGAATGGAAAGAAGAAACCATTATTGGAAATGCAAGAAGAGCATGTGTGGCAGAGAAGAAAGAAGAAGAACTTAAGGAGGACATCAAAACCCTAAAGATGGGAGACGGAAGCAGGAAATCATAGGTGATTGGAAGCACTCTCTTAAGTGAATCAGCTTATTTGACTCTGTCTGAAGCGAAAGGAGAGATGCATGGCCTGACGTGTTTGCAAAACAAGCGAGAAGAAGACCAACAAAGAATCAAACCAACAAACAAGCACCAAAATGGTATGGTTGGCTGACATATACAAAGGGAACCATGATTATTCAAAAGAAAATACTCAAGGTGAGGTCAAGGGTCATTCAGAACGCATCGACCCAGTATCGTGGCTTGCATGTACTCAGCACACTTGTATTCGGAAATCAGAAGCGTGCATTCATATTCGTAAACTTTGATTCATAAGAGCATATCGTGACCTAACACTAATGCCGATTTGGAATCAAATGGATTCCTAGTCCGTGATGTAGACTTGTATGTCTTCCAACAGGATGAAGGAATGCCATATTCTAGGCTACGTAGAGAAGAAATGTAAGAAGCCTATAACAAAGGCAAGTAGCTCTGCCAAAGTGTACTAAGTGCAAAAGAGACCGACAGCAAAGTGCACATTGGGGTTGGTTTCATTTCTTGGAATTTCAGCCCCCATGAATCCAATGGATCCATGTCCTGAGAGTGTGGGTGTTTCAGCAGAAATCAGGCGACGCATATGTATTCCGGGTGTACGGATATTATAGGAACATAAGTCTCCTTTAGTGGGTCCCTGTGTACTGTGAACTGTTAGAAAGTTTAAAGACGTGTGAAACCATCAACTGAAAAGGGACACACTTCCCTCCATTGGTACGGTGCATAGAGCTCTGAACAAAAGGAAAGAGGGAAGAAGAAAGGCCCATGGGACGCTAGTGGGTAGAATCACATTTCCCTTAGGAACCTCTCGTCGGATGCAGCCCCTCCCCCAACACTGACAAGATGCAGCAGCCATTGGGGATGGCAGTTAGCGGTTGGATTCCAGGTGGAATGTTGGTGTTTACCGCGAGGCTTGTTGTGGCTGTTGGATCCTAGGTAACCGGGCAGAGTTCTGTGGGTGGATCAGTGTGATGGAGGGGCTGCCGCCCTCTGTGGAGCTTGGCTTAGGTCTTTGGTCCGGGAAGCTGTGTAAGTTCGAGATACTGCTGCTGCCCAAAGACCTGAGGTCACAGGTCAGTTTCCAGAACCTGAAAGGGCAGACAGTGGAAGATCTGCCTGTCATCAGCTTACTGGTCAGGCTCCGAGGTACTTTCAGACTTGCCCAGTCCTGGTGAAGTCGACTTTAGGGGAGACACGAAGAGAAGCTGGCCGGTAAGCTGGCTGCACGGATTGAGGAGAGATGCGAACACATGGATGAGAGATGTTCTGCTACAATGGAGAATACTGGCGTGGAGACAGCTGTAGAGGATACCAGGCTCAAAAGACATTCATGAGACATATTGAAACTCACTGATACAGGCAGAAACATACGGAGTGCCAACGTGGACTTGAGGAAGTTCCTCAATTCTCTTCTCCAATAACGGGTCCAAGGTCCCTGACGTCTGAAGGAGAAGAAATGGCAGAGATGATCAAAACGCTCCTGTTCTTGGAAGAGGTCGTGAGAATCCACACGTCCCAAGGGGCATTCCCAAGCCATTCAGACCAAAATTCAACAAGCCCAGGTAAGCCTTTTCCCAGGTTTGGGCCTAGCTAGTGAGCACTTGCCCTTGCCTCCCCTCCACTCAGGCATCCATTTTGAAGGATCAGTACCTGAGCTGCAATGAAGCCATTACGAGAAGAGCAAGCCCCTCCTAGAATCAGAGTTCCTCCAGCTTCACTCTCTGTGAACAACAGTGAACACCTTAAAGGTCAAATAGTCTCGGCTGAAATAGATAAAATTGAATACTTAGCTCACACCTAGAAACGATGTCCTTCCGCTAGATTCAGCAAATGTTGTGTTTATGTCTTCCCTGGGGTGAAGGGAGTATGGTAAGTGAGGGGAATCTTTGACTGAACATGAATCTGTATTAGGCTTCAGTTTTTCAAGACAGTGAAGGTAAATAGTACAAGTCAGAAAGTGAACTGAACTGTAAAAGTCGCCAATGACATTAAAGACACAGCTTATGTGGATCGTCTATCACTTGAGTCAAGCCCCCGGGGGCACTATATCATGGGGGTGCAGACTTGGTTGCGTTAAATGGCTTTAAACTACAGGATCGGATGATTAAGCGTTCTCAACACTGATAGAAAAACACCTGGTTCTCAATAGACTAGCATAACTGCAGCAGGATTCTCCTAGCTAGAATGCCTCTAGGTGCTTTTGGATTCAAACCTAAATGTATATATTTGGTTTGTTTCCTCTTGTATTTTCCTAGAGAGGGATGTTACCCCTTGAAATGCCAACATTGGCCAGTAGGTGTCATTGGGATACAGGGCACCACATGCACAAGTGTATCCAAGGTTGGGGGTTATTCCATGTTTCCAAAAGTTATTTCATGGTTCCTGTTGGTTTCGGAGGCTTCAACCTTAAAGAGCTGACATGACCCCTAGAACAGTTTGGACTGCTAGTTTGCATTCTATCTGTCTAGCTTTTCCGTAGAGCTGACACAATGTTACCAAAATTGACAAGTCTGGCTTCTAGGTCGATTTAGTGTGTTTCAAAAAATAACTCCATTTTCGTATAACTCCCAAAACATGTAAATGAGTTCTGTTAAACTTCTTAAAGACTGCAAATGGGATATCAACACAATGTCAAAATAGTTGTCTTCGGACAATCCCTCCCACCACGGCTGTATAGAAACAAAGAGCTAAGCAAATATCACATTTCTGTGAAATGTATCTGGATAGTGTTGATTCATCGATGCCCAGTTGGCAGAGAAGAAGTGCAACCTGCACTCACTCGCTCCCATGTACAGAGCAATGGAAACATCCACTCACTCAGCCCTTAGCATAGGACACTGGCCGAAGAGAGGTCTGTTACTCCCAAAGACAGGATGAGGCCTCAGGACACCTGGAAGCAGGAGAATGCAAAGCAGGGAATGGAAACCAGTGCAGGTTCGGACCCCTGGTGATGGAGCAACAAGGGTGAAACTCTGTTTAACTTGGACGCACACTCTCAAGCGGACAGGAGACATGGGTTTGAAGGTGATGTGCTGAGATTTACAAGAGTGCACAGCAGATGCTTGGCTGAGAGAACTCAAAGAAACCAGCGCAAAATATCCCCACAGTTAATTCTGAGACCAAGATCCCAGCTGCCAAATTTGAGGTAGCAGAGGCAATGGTCAGTGAGGCATAGAGCTACGGATGATGGCACACGCTGAGTCTCAGGGATCTGGAGTGCGTTGTGGGATGTGGTGGGTCGAATCAAGAGAGCAAACCGAACTGTGTACCAATAATAAATCAACCACACTGGTCGCGCGGTTGCGATTACCGATATGTCCCATGGCCACACCCAGTACATCTGCAGGACCAGGGACCAATTGGGAATTTTGCCAATAGAGCACGCGTGGGGCTGAATCAGAGATATCGTGCATCTGGTCTGAGGGATCCAGGGGGCCTTGAATTTGAAATCAGAATGAAAAGCCTTAGGATATGCTACATTCATAACCTGGGCTGGGATTATGGTTTGGTTTGAGTCACAGGATGCGCAACAACTCTGTGGTTGCCTTCGTGCACCCGTGCCACAAGGATGAGAGGACAAGGGAGAGTGGTCCAAGTCCACAGCGCGAGAAGAGGAAGCATTCATTTCAGCACTATCTCCCAAAAGCGGATGCTACATTTTGGATGGCACCGGCACGGTACGGCACCTAGGACAACAAGGAAGGTCTGCGGGATCATTCCAGCAGGCCCTGATATGTGACATCCATAGATATGCTTCCACAGGTGTTTCTGTAGACAGAGAAGCTCTGGAAAGAACTGATTTCATTGGGACATTCCCGTGGCAATAAAAAGCAGAAGAGCACTCTCAGTTTGCTGTTTTGGAAACACTCCAAAATGACATAGAGAAGAATGCAGAGCTGAGAACTTTTAGAAGCTTCATTTCCACAAGAGGAAGTGTCCTGTGCACTTTCAGAAGTGTGAGATAAGTATAATCAAAATGAAGTTATGCTAATCGAAGTAGTATGGGTTGTTCATCACAACTAATGCAACACCAGCAATTGGAGATATACCAAACAACACACACAGGTACAGGTTATGGCATCAATGCCTAGGAGAAATTGTCCTCACAGAAATCCCATGGAATTGCGTAGAGACAAGAGTCTAAATTTTTCAATTAACAAAGCCCTAGAAGTCTACATTAGATACCTGATATTACCTGACCAGTAGAGATGAAGAAGAACAGTAAAAGAAACAGGAAGTACCATTTTCAGTTCCAAAGATATTGAAGGCGCAAAAGATAAGCTTTCAAACAACTAGTCTGCAAAACGCTATCCAGAACAAGTGTTGAAAATGAAGGTCAGGAAAACACTGAAGAACACCAGTGTCTCAGAATCACAAAAGGCAGAATACCAGAAAAGGGGAAGAGAAAGTCTCAACACGAGCCAAAAATATCAGGAAACTCAATGGTTGTGATAATATCAGGGCTAAAATTCAGTCCTTAGCAGACTAGATAATGCAGAGGGACGCGTGAATGACTGTGAAGACAGGGGAAGAGAAAAACCTCGGTCAGAAGCAGACATAGGAAAGCAAGTGCAAACAAATGAAAACATTGCAGTTGAACCCTGGGTTAAGACAGGGCATGAAAGAATAGAAATCATGAGTCCCAGATGGAAAAGCAAGAGATAAAGAAACAAAAAGTGTCTGAAAATTTATCTGTAGAAAAATCAGACTGAAACTTGCTGAAAGCCAAGAAAGAATCATCTATGCGAATTCAGGAATTACACAGCATCCGAAGGAGGTGGAATCCCAATAGACCTACCAGCAGCTGTATGATTCAAATCAACAAAGTTCACGAATATCCGAGTGATTTAAAATGCACCTGGAGGAAACAACATAGTCACAAGGAAACCTCCAGAGGGGTTTCAGCTGATATCTCGGCAGCAATATTGCAGGACAGGGAGGAGTGCCAGGACACAGACCATATCCTGAATGGCCAAATGCTGCCACCTAGGGTAGCCTATGCCACATGAACACCATTTCAAATAACGGCAGAGCTAGAGAATTCTACAGACCGGCAAATCTTAAAAGAATTCAGCAGTTCAAAAGTTTTTCTAAAAGAAAGGTTGAGAAAACTCCCCTGAATAGAAAAGCAGCAAGATGGAATGGAAAGAAGAAACCATTATTGGAAATGCAAGAAGAGCATGTGTGGCAGAGAAGAAAGAAGAAGAACTTAAGGAGGACATCAAAACCCTAAAGATGGGAGAGGGAAGCAGGAAATCATAGGTGATTGGAAGCACTCTCTTAAGTGAATCAGCTTATTTGACTCTGTTTGAAGCGAAAGGAGAGATGCATGGCCTGACGTGTTTGCAAAACAAGCGAGAAGAAGACCAACAAAGAATCAAACCAACAAACAAGCACCAAAATGGTATGGTTGGCTGACATATACAAAGGGAACCATGATTATTCAAAAGAAAATACTCAAGGTGAGGTCAAGGGTCATTCAGAACGCATCGACCCAGTATCGTGGCTTGCATGTACTCAGCACACTTGTATTCGGAAATCAGAAGCGTGCATTCATATTCGTAAATTTTGATTCATAAGAGCATATCGTGACCTAACACTAATGCCGATTTGGAATCAAATGGATTCCTAGTCCGTGATGTAGACTTGTATGTCTTCCAACAGGATGAAGGAATGCCATATTCTAGGCTACGTAGAGAAGAAATGTAAGAAGCCTATAACAAAGGCAAGTAGCTCTGCCAAAGTGTACTAAGTGCAAAAGAGACCGACAGCAAAGTGCACATTGGGGTTGGTTTCATTTCTTGGAATTTCAGCCCCCATGAATCCAATGGATCCATGTCCTGAGAGTGTGGGTGTTTCAGCAGAAATCAGGCGACGCATATGTATTCCGGGTGTACGGATATTATAGGAACATAAGTCTCCTTTAGTGGGTCCCTGTGTACTGTGAACTGTTAGAAAGTTTAAAGACGTGTGAAACCATCAACTGAAAAGGGACACACTTCCCTCCATTGGTACGGTGCATAGAGCTCTGAACAAAAGGAAAGAGGGAAGAAGAAAGGCCCATGGGACGCTAGTGGGTAGAATCACATTTACCTTAGGAACCTCTCGTCGGATGCAGCCCCTCCCCCAACACTGACAAGATGCAGCAGCCATTGGGGATGGCAGTTAGCAGTTGGATTCCAGGTGGAATGTTGGTGTGTACGGCGAGGCTTGTTGTGGCTGTTGGATCCTAGGTAACCGGGCAGAGTTCTGTGGGTGGATCAGTGTGATGGAGGGGCTGCCGCCCTCTGTGGAGCTTGGCTTAGGTCTTTGGTCCGGGAAGCTGTGTAAGTTCGAGATACTGCTGCTGCCCAAAGACCTGAGGTCACAGGTCAGTTTCCAGAACCTGAAAGGGCAGACAGTGGAAGATCTGCCTGTCATCAGCTTACTGGTCAGGCTCCGAGGTACTTTCAGACTTGCCCAGTCCTGGTGAAGTCGACTTTAGGGGAGACACGAAGAGAAGCTGGCCGGTAAGCTGGCTGCACGGATTGAGGAGAGATGCGAACACATGGATGAGAGATGTTCTGCTACAATGGAGAATACTGGCGTGGAGACAGCTGTAGAGGATACCAGGCTCAAAAGACATTCATGAGACATATTGAAACTCACTGATACAGGCAGAAACATACGGAGTGCCAACGTGGACTTGAGGAAGTTCCTCAATTCTCTTCTCCAATAACGGGTCCAAGGTCCCTGACGTCTGAAGGAGAAGAAATGGCAGAGATGATCAAAACGCTCCTGTTCTTGGAAGAGGTCGTGAGAATCCACACGTCCCAAGGGGCATTCCCAAGCCATTCAGACCAAAATTCAACAAGCCCAGGTAAGCCTTTTCCCAGGTTTGGGCCTAGCTAGTGAGCACTTGCCCTTGCCTCCCCTCCACTCAGGCATCCATTTTGAAGGATCAGTACCTGAGCTGCAATGAAGCCATTACGAGAAGAGCAAGCCCCTCCTAGAATCAGAGTTCCTCCAGCTTCACTCTCTGTGAACAACAGTGAACACCTTAAAGGTCAAATAGTCTCGGCTGAAATAGATAAAATTGAATACTTAGCTCACACCTAGAAACGATGTCCTTCCGCTAGATTCAGCAAATGTTGTGTTTATGTCTTCCCTGGGGTGAAGGGAGTGTGGTAAGTGAGGGGAATCTTTGACTGAACATGAATCTGTATTAGGCTTCAGTTTTTCAAGACAGTGAAGGTAAATAGTACAAGTCAGAAAGTGAACTGAACTGTAAAAGTCGCCAATGACATTAAAGACACAGCTTATGTGGATCGTCTATCACTTGAGTCAAGCCCCCGGGGGCACTATATCATGGGGGTGCAGACTTGGTTGCGTTAAATGGCTTTAAACTACAGGATCGGATGATTAAGCGTTCTCAACACTGATAGAAAAACACCTGGTTCTCAATAGACTAGCATAACTGCAGCAGGATTCTCCTAGCTAGAATGCCTCTAGGTGCTTTTGGATTCAAACCTAAATGTATATATTTGGTTTGTTTCCTCTTGTATTTTCCTAGAGAGGGATGTTACCCCTTGAAATGCCAACATTGGCCAGTAGGTGTCATTGGGATACAGGGCACCACATGCACAAGTGTATCCAAGGTTGGGGGTTATTCCATGTTTCCAAAAGTTATTTCATGGTTCCTGTTGGTTTCGGAGGCTTCAACCTTAAAGAGCTGACATGACCCCTTGAACAGTTTGGACTGCTAGTTTGCATTCTATCTGTCTAGCTTTTCCGTAGAGCTGACAAAATGTTACCAAAATTGACAAGTCTGGCTTCTAGGTCGATTTAGTGTGTTTCAAAAAATAACTCCATTTTCGTATAACTCCCAAAACATGTAAATGAGTTCTGTTAAACTTCTTAAAGACTGCAAATGGGATATCAACACAATGTCAAAATAGTTGTCTTCAGACAATCCCTCCCACCACGGCTGTATAGAAACAAAGAGCTAAGCAAATATCACATTTCTGTGAAATGTATCTGGATAGTGTTGATTCATCGATGCCCAGTTGGCAGAGAAGAAGTGCAACCTGCACTCACTCGCTCCCATGTACAGAGCAATGGAAACATCCACTCACTCAGCCCTTAGCATAGGACACTGGCCGAAGAGAGGTCTGTTACTCCCAAAGACAGGATGAGGCCTCAGGACACCTGGAAGCAGGAGAATGCAAAGCAGGGAATGGAAACCAGTGCAGGTTCGGACCCCTGGTGATGGAGCAACAAGGGTGAAACTCTGTTTAACTTGGACGCACACTCTCAAGCGGACAGGAGACATGGGTTTGAAGGTGATGTGCTGAGATTTACAAGAGTGCACAGCAGATGCTTGGCTGAGAGAACTCAAAGAAACCAGCGCAAAATATCCCCACAGTTAATTCTGAGACCAAGATCCCAGCTGCCAAATTTGAGGTAGCAGAGGCAATGGTCAGTGAGGCATAGAGCTACGGATGATGGCACACGCTGAGTCTCAGGGATCTGGAGTGCGTTGTGGGATGTGGTGGGTCGAATCAAGAGAGCAAACCGAACTGTGTACCAATAATAAATCAACCACACTGGTCGCGCGGTTGCGATTACCGATATGTCCCATGGCCACACCCAGTACATCTGCAGGACCAGGGACCAATTGGGAATTTTGCCAATAGAGCACGCGTGGGGCTGAATCAGAGATATCGTGCATCTGGTCTGAGGGATCCAGGGGGCCTTGAATTTGAAATCAGAATGAAAAGCCTTAGGATATGCTACATTCATAACCTGGGCTGGGATTATGGTTTGGTTTGAGTCACAGGATGCGCAACAACTCTGTGGTTGCCTTCGTGCACCCGTGCCACAAGGATGAGAGGACAAGGGAGAGTGGTCCAAGTCCACAGCGCGAGAAGAGGAAGCATTCATTTCAGCACTATCTCCCAAAAGCGGATGCTACATTTTGGATGGCACCGGCACGGTACGGCACCTAGGACAACAAGGAAGGTCTGCGGGATCATTCCAGCAGGCCCTGATATGTGACATCCATAGATATGCTTCCACAGGTGTTTCTGTAGACAGAGAAGCTCTGGAAAGAACTGATTTCATTGGGACATTCCCGTGGCAATAAAAAGCAGAAGAGCACTCTCAGTTTGCTGTTTTGGAAACACTCCAAAATGACATAGAGAAGAATGCAGAGCTGAGAACTTTTAGAAGCTTCATTTCCACAAGAGGAAGTGTCCTGTGCACTTTCAGAAGTGTGAGATAAGTATAATCAAAATGAAGTTATGCTAATCGAAGTAGTATGGGTTGTTCATCACAACTAATGCAACACCAGCAATTGGAGATATACCAAACAACACACACAGGTACAGGTTATGGCATCAATGCCTAGGAGAAATTGTCCTCACAGAAATCCCATGGAATTGCGTAGAGACAAGAGTCTAAATTTTTCAATTAACAAAGCCCTAGAAGTCTACATTAGATACCTGATATTACCTGACCAGTAGAGATGAAGAAGAACAGTAAAAGAAACAGGAAGTACCATTTTCAGTTCCAAAGATATTGAAGGCGCAAAAGATAAGCTTTCAAACAACTAGTCTGCAAAACGCTATCCAGAACAAGTGTTGAAAATGAAGGTCAGGAAAACACTGAAGAACACCAGTGTCTCAGAATCACAAAAGGCAGAATACCAGAAAAGGGGAAGAGAAAGTCTCAACACGAGCCAAAAATATCAGGAAACTCAATGGTTGTGATAATATCAGGGCTAAAATTCAGTCCTTAGCAGACTAGATAATGCAGAGGGACGCGTGAATGACTGTGAAGACAGGGGAAGAGAAAAACCTCGGTCAGAAGCAGACATAGGAAAGCAAGTGCAAACAAATGAAAACATTGCAGTTGAACCCTGGGTTAAGACAGGGCATGAAAGAATAGAAATCATGAGTCCCAGATGGAAAAGCAAGAGATAAAGAAACAAAAAGTGTCTGAAAATTTATCTGTAGAAAAATCAGACTGAAACTTGCTGAAAGCCAAGAAAGAATCATCTATGCGAATTCAGGAATTACACAGCATCCGAAGGAGGTGGAATCCCAATAGACCTACCAGCAGCTGTATGATTCAAATCAACAAAGTTCACGAATATCCGAGTGATTTAAAATGCACCTGGAGGAAACAACATAGTCACAAGGAAACCTCCAGAGGGGTTTCAGCTGATATCTCGGCAGCAATATTGCAGGACAGGGAGGAGTGCCAGGACACAGACCATATCCTGAATGGCCAAATGCTGCCACCTAGGGTAGCCTATGCCACATGAACACCATTTCAAATAACGGCAGAGCTAGAGAATTCTACAGACCGGCAAATCTTAAAAGAATTCAGCAGTTCAAAAGTTTTTCTAAAAGAAAGGTTGAGAAAACTCCCCTGAATAGAAAAGCAGCAAGATGGAATGGAAAGAAGAAACCATTATTGGAAATGCAAGAAGAGCATGTGTGGCAGAGAAGAAAGAAGAAGAACTTAAGGAGGACATCAAAACCCTAAAGATGGGAGAGGGAAGCAGGAAATCATAGGTGATTGGAAGCACTCTCTTAAGTGAATCAGCTTATTTGACTCTGTTTGAAGCGAAAGGAGAGATGCATGGCCTGACGTGTTTGCAAAACAAGCGAGAAGAAGACCAACAAAGAATCAAACCAACAAACAAGCACCAAAATGGTATGGTTGGCTGACATATACAAAGGGAACCATGATTATTCAAAAGAAAATACTCAAGGTGAGGTCAAGGGTCATTCAGAACGCATCGACCCAGTATCGTGGCTTGCATGTACTCAGCACACTTGTATTCGGAAATCAGAAGCGTGCATTCATATTCGTACATTTTGATTCATAAGAGCATATCGTGACCTAACACTAATGCCGATTTGGAATCAAATGGATTCCTAGTCCGTGATGTAGACTTGTATGTCTTCCAACAGGATGAAGGAATGCCATATTCTAGGCTACGTAGAGAAGAAATGTAAGAAGCCTATAACAAAGGCAAGTAGCTCTGCCAAAGTGTACTAAGTGCAAAAGAGACCGACAGCAAAGTGCACATTGGGGTTGGTTTCATTTCTTGGAATTTCAGCCCCCATGAATCCAATGGATCCATGTCCTGAGAGTGTGGGTGTTTCAGCAGAAATCAGGCGACGCATATGTATTCCGGGTGTACGGATATTATAGGAACATAAGTCTCCTTTAGTGGGTCCCTGTGTACTGTGAACTGTTAGAAAGTTTAAAGACGTGTGAAACCATCAACTGAAAAGGGACACACTTCCCTCCATTGGTACGGTGCATAGAGCTCTGAACAAAAGGAAAGAGGGAAGAAGAAAGGCCCATGGGACGCTAGTGGGTAGAATCACATTTCCCTTAGGAACCTCTCGTCGGATGCAGCCCCTCCCCCAACACTGACAAGATGCAGCAGCCATTGGGGATGGCAGTTAGCGGTTGGATTCCAGGTGGAATGTTGGTGTTTACCGCGAGGCTTGTTGTGGCTGTTGGATCCTAGGTAACCGGGCAGAGTTCTGTGGGTGGATCAGTGTGATGGAGGGGCTGCCGCCCTCTGTGGAGCTTGGCTTAGGTCTTTGGTCCGGGAAGCTGTGTAAGTTCGAGATACTGCTGCTGCCCAAAGACCTGAGGTCACAGGTCAGTTTCCAGAACCTGAAAGGGCAGACAGTGGAAGATCTGCCTGTCATCAGCTTACTGGTCAGGCTCCGAGGTACTTTCAGACTTGCCCAGTCCTGGTGAAGTCGACTTTAGGGGAGACACGAAGAGAAGCTGGCCGGTAAGCTGGCTGCACGGATTGAGGAGAGATGCGAACACATGGATGAGAGATGTTCTGCTACAATGGAGAATACTGGCGTGGAGACAGCTGTAGAGGATACCAGGCTCAAAAGACATTCATGAGACATATTGAAACTCACTGATACAGGCAGAAACATACGGAGTGCCAACGTGGACTTGAGGAAGTTCCTCAATTCTCTTCTCCAATAACGGGTCCAAGGTCCCTGACGTCTGAAGGAGAAGAAATGGCAGAGATGATCAAAACGCTCCTGTTCTTGGAAGAGGTCGTGAGAATCCACACGTCCCAAGGGGCATTCCCAAGCCATTCAGACCAAAATTCAACAAGCCCAGGTAAGCCTTTTCCCAGGTTTGGGCCTAGCTAGTGAGCACTTGCCCTTGCCTCCCCTCCACTCAGGCATCCATTTTGAAGGATCAGTACCTGAGCTGCAATGAAGCCATTACGAGAAGAGCAAGCCCCTCCTAGAATCAGAGTTCCTCCAGCTTCACTCTCTGTGAACAACAGTGAACACCTTAAAGGTCAAATAGTCTCGGCTGAAATAGATAAAATTGAATACTTAGCTCACACCTAGAAACGATGTCCTTCCGCTAGATTCAGCAAATGTTGTGTTTATGTCTTCCCTGGGGTGAAGGGAGTGTGGTAAGTGAGGGGAATCTTTGACTGAACATGAATCTGTATTAGGCTTCAGTTTTTCAAGACAGTGAAGGTAAATAGTACAAGTCAGAAAGTGAACTGAACTGTAAAAGTCGCCAATGACATTAAAGACACAGCTTATGTGGATCGTCTATCACTTGAGTCAAGCCCCCGGGGGCACTATATCATGGGGGTGCAGACTTGGTTGCGTTAAATGGCTTTAAACTACAGGATCGGATGATTAAGCGTTCTCAACACTGATAGAAAAACACCTGGTTCTCAATAGACTAGCATAACTGCAGCAGGATTCTCCTAGCTAGAATGCCTCTAGGTGCTTTTGGATTCAAACCTAAATGTATATATTTGGTTTGTTTCCTCTTGTATTTTCCTAGAGAGGGATGTTACCCCTTGAAATGCCAACATTGGCCAGTAGGTGTCATTGGGATACAGGGCACCACATGCACAAGTGTATCAAAGGTTGGGGGTTATTCCATGTTTCCAAAAGTTATTTCATGGTTCCTGTTGGTTTCGGAGGCTTCAACCTTAAAGAGCTGACATGACCCCTTGAACAGTTTGGACTGCTAGTTTGCATTCTATCTGTCTAGCTTTTCCGTAGAGCTGACAAAATGTTACCAAAATTGACAAGTCTGGCTTCTAGGTCGATTTAGTGTGTTTCAAAAAATAACTCCATTTTCGTATAACTCCCAAAACATGTAAATGAGTTCTATTAAACTTCTTAAAGACTGCAAATGGGATATCAACACAATGTCAAAATAGTTGTCTTCGGACAATCCCTCCCACCACGGCTGTATAGAAACAAAGAGCTAAGCAAATATCACATTTCTGTGAAATGTATCTGGATAGTGTTGATTCATCGATGCCCAGTTGGCAGAGAAGAAGTGCAACCTGCACTCACTCGCTCCCATGTACAGAGCAATGGAAACATCCACTCACCCAGCCCTTAGCATAGGACACTGGCCGAAGAGAGGTCTGTTACTCCCAAAGACAGGATGAGGCCTCAGGACACCTGGAAGCAGGAGAATGCAAAGCAGGGAATGGAAACCAGTGCAGGTTCGGACCCCTGGTGATGGAGCAACAAGGGTGAAACTCTGTTTAACTTGGACGCACACTCTCAAGCGGACAGGAGACATGGGTTTGAAGGTGATGTGCTGAGATTTACAAGAGTGCACAGCAGATGCTTGGCTGAGAGAACTCAAAGAAACCAGCGCAAAATATCCCCACAGTTAATTCTGAGACCAAGATCCAAGCTGCCAAATTTGAGGTAGCAGAGGCAATGGTCAGTGAGGCATAGAGCTACGGATGATGGCACACGCTGAGTCTCAGGGATCTGGAGTGCGTTGTGGGATGTGGTGGGTCGAATCAAGAGAGCAAACCGAACTGTGTACCAATAATAAATCAACCACACTGGTCGCGCGGTTGCGATTATCGATATGTCCCATGGCCACACCCAGTACATCTGCAGGACCAGGGACCAATTGGGAATTTTGCCAATAGAGCACGTGTGGGGCTGAATCAGAGATATCGTGCATCTGGTCTGAGGGATCCAGGGGGCCTTGAATTTGAAATCAGAATGAAAAGCCTTAGGATATGCTACATTCATAACCTGGGCTGGGATTATGGTTTGGTTTGAGTCACAGGATGCGCAACAACTCTGTGGTTGCCTTCGTGCACCCGTGCCACAAGGATGAGAGGACAAGGAAGAGTGGTCCAAGTCCACAGCGCGAGAAGAGGAAGCATTCCCTTCAGCACTATCTCCCAAAAGCGGATGCTACATTTTGGATGGCACCGGCACGGTACGGCACCTAGGACAACAAGGAAGGTCTGCGGGATCATTCCAGCAGGCCCTGATATGTGACATCCATAGATATGCTTCCACTGGTGTTTCTGTAGACAGAGAAGCTCTGGAAAGAACTCATTTCATTGGGACATTCCCGTGGCAATAAAAAGCAGAAGAGCACTCTCAGTTTGCTGTTTTGGAAACACTCCAAAATGACATAGAGAAGAATGCAGAGCTGAGAACTTTTAGAAGCTTCATTTCCACAAGAGGAAGTGTCCTGTGCACTTTCAGAAGTGTGAGATAAGTATAATCAAAATGAAGTTATGCTAATCGAAGTAGAATGGGTTGTTCATCACAACTAATGCAACACCAGCAATTGGAGATATACCAAACAACACACACAGGTACAGGTTATGGCATCAATGCCTAGGAGAAATTGTCCTCACAGAAATCCCATGGAATTGCGTAGAGACAAGAGTCTAAAATTTTCAATTAACAAAGCCCTAGAAGTCTACATTAGATACCTGATATTACCTGACCAGTAGAGATGAAGAAGAACAGTAAAAGAAACAGGAAGTACCATTTTCAGTTCCAAAGATATTGAAGGCGCAAAAGATAAGCTTTCAAACAACTAGTCTGCAAAACGCTATCCAGAACAAGTGTTGAAAATGAAGGTCAGGAAAACACTGAAGAACACCAGTGTCTCAGAATCACAAAAGGCAGAATACCAGAAAAGGGGAAGAGAAAGTCTCAACACGAGCCAAAAATATCAGGAAACTCAATGGTTGTGATAATATCAGGGCTAAAATTCAGTCCTTAGCAGACTAGATAATGCAGAGGGACGCGTGAATGACTGTGAAGACAGGGGAAGAGAAAAACCTCGGTCAGAAGCAGACATAGGAAAGCAAGTGCAAACAAATGAAAACATTGCAGTTGAACCCTGGGTTAAGACAGGGCATGAAAGAATAGAAATCATGAGTCCCAGATGGAAAAGCAAGAGATAAAGTAACAAAAAGTGTCTGAAAATTTATCTGTAGAAAAATCAGACTGAAACTTGCTGAAAGCCAAGAAAGAATCATCTATGCGAATTCAGGAATTACACAGCATCCGAAGGAGGTGGAATCCCAATAGACCTACCAGCAGCTGTATGATTCAAATCAACAAAGTTCACGAATATCCGAGTGATTTAAAATGCACCTGGAGGAAACAACATAGTCACAAGGAAACCTCCAGAGGGGTTTCAGCTGATATCTCGGCAGCAATATTGCAGGACAGGGAGGAGTGCCAGGACACAGACCATATCCTGAATGGCCAAATGCTGCCACCTAGGGTAGCCTATGCCACATGAACACCATTTCAAATAACGGCAGAGCTAGAGAATTCTACAGACCGGCAAATCTTAAAAGAATTCAGCAGTTCAAAAGTTTTTCTAAAAGAAAGGTTGAGAAAACTCCCCTGAATAGAAAAGCAGCAAGATGGAATGGAAAGAAGAAACCATTATTGGAAATGCAAGAAGAGCATGTGTGGCAGAGAAGAAAGAAGAAGAACTTAAGGAGGACATCAAAACCCTAAAGATGGGAGAGGGAAGCAGGAAATCATAGGTGATTGGAAGCACTCTCTTAAGTGAATCAGCTTATTTGACTCTGTTTGAAGCGAAAGGAGAGATGCATGGCCTGACGTGTTTGCAAAACAAGCGAGAAGAAGACCAACAAAGAATCAAACCAACAAACAAGCACCAAAATGGTATGGTTGGCTGACATATACAAAGGGAACCATGATTATTCAAAAGAAAATACTCAAGGTGAGGTCAAGGGTCATTCAGAACGCATCGACCCAGTATCGTGGCTTGCATGTACTCAGCACACTTGTATTCGGAAATCAGAAGCGTGCATTCATATTCGTACATTTTGATTCATAAGAGCATATCGTGACCTAACACTAATGCCGATTTGGAATCAAATGGATTCCTAGTCCGTGATGTAGACTTGTATGTCTTCCAACAGGATGAAGGAATGCCATATTCTAGGCTACGTAGAGAAGAAATGTAAGAAGCCTATAACAAAGGCAAGTAGCTCTGCCAAAGTGTACTAAGTGCAAAAGAGACCGACAGCAAAGTGCACATTGGGGTTGGTTTCATTTCTTGGAATTTCAGCCCCCATGAATCCAATGGATCCATGTCCTGAGAGTGTGGGTGTTTCAGCAGAAATCAGGCGACGCATATGTATTCCGGGTGTACGGATATTATAGGAACATAAGTCTCCTTTAGTGGGTCCCTGTGTACTGTGAACTGTTAGAAAGTTTAAAGACGTGTGAAACCATCAACTGAAAAGGGACACACTTCCCTCCATTGGTACGGTGCATAGAGCTCTGAACAAAAGGAAAGAGGGAAGAAGAAAGGCCCATGGGACGCTAGTGGGTAGAATCACATTTACCTTAGGAACCTCTCGTCGGATGCAGCCCCTCCCCCAACACTGACAAGATGCAGCAGCCATTGGGGATGGCAGTTAGCGGTTGGATTCCAGGTGGAATGTTGGTGTTTACCGCGAGGCTTGTTGTGGCTGTTGGATCCTAGGTAACCGGGCAGAGTTCTGTGGGTGGATCAGTGTGATGGAGGGGCTGCCGACCTCTGTGGAGCTTGGCTTAGGTCTTTGGTCCGGGAAGCTGTGTAAGTTCGAGATACTGCTGCTGCCCAAAGACCTGAGGTCACAGGTCAGTTTCCAGAACCTGAAAGGGCAGACAGTGGAAGATCTGCCTGTCATCAGCTTACTGGTCAGGCTCCGAGGTACTTTCAGACTTGCCCAGTCCTGGTGAAGTCGACTTTAGGGGAGACACGAAGAGAAGCTGGCCGGTAAGCTGGCTGCACGGATTGAGGAGAGATGCGAACACATGGATGAGAGATGTTCTGCTACAATGGAGAATACTGGCGTGGAGACAGCTGTAGAGGATACCAGGCTCAAAAGACATTCATGAGACATATTGAAACTCACTGATACAGGCAGAAACATACGGAGTGCCAACGTGGACTTGAGGAAGTTCCTCAATTCTCTTCTCCAATAACGGGTCCAAGGTCCCTGACGTCTGAAGGAGAAGAAATGGCAGAGATGATCAAAACGCTCCTGTTCTTGGAAGAGGTCGTGAGAATCCACACGTCCCAAGGGGCATTCCCAAGCCATTCAGACCAAAATTCAACAAGCCCAGGTAAGCCTTTTCCCAGGTTTGGGCCTAGCTAGTGAGCACTTGCCCTTGCCTCCCCTCCACTCAGGCATCCATTTTGAAGGATCAGTACCTGAGCTGCAATGAAGCCATTACGAGAAGAGCAAGCCCCTCCTAGAATCAGAGTTCCTCCAGCTTCACTCTCTGTGAACAACAGTGAACACCTTAAAGGTCAAATAGTCTCGGCTGAAATAGATAAAATTGAATACTTAGCTCACACCTAGAAACGATGTCCTTCCGCTAGATTCAGCAAATGTTGTGTTTATGTCTTCCCTGGGGTGAAGGGAGTGTGGTAAGTGAGGGGAATCTTTGACTGAACATGAATCTGTATTAGGCTTCAGTTTTTCAACACAGTGAAGGTAAATAGTACAAGTCAGAAAGTGAACTGAACTGTAAAAGTCGCCAATGACATTAAAGAAACAGCTTATGTGGATCGTCTTTCCCTTGAGTCAAGCCCCCGGGGGCACTATATCATGGGGGTGTAGACTTGGTTGCGTTAAATGGCTTTAAACTACAGGATCGGATGATTAAGCGTTCTCAACACTGATAGAAAAACACCTGGTTCTCAATAGACTAGCATAACTGCAGCAGGATTCTCCTAGCTAGAATGCCTCTAGGTGCTTTTGGATTCAAACCTAAATGTATATATTTGGTTTGTTTCCTCTTGTATTTTCCTAGAGAGGGATGTTACCCCTTGAAATGCCAACATTGGCCAGTAGGTGTCATTGGGATACAGGGCACCACATGCACAAGTGTATCCAAGGTTGGGGGTTATTCCATGTTTCCAAAAGTTATTTCATGGTTCCTGTTGGTTTCGGAGGCTTCAACCTTAAAGAGCTGACATGACCCCTTGAACAGTTTGGACTGCTAGTTTGCATTCTATCTGTCTAGCTTTTCCGTAGAGCTGACAAAATGTTACCAAAATTGACAAGTCTGGCTTCTAGGTCGATTTAGTGTGTTTCAAAAAATAACTCCATTTTCGTATAACTCCCAAAACATGTAAATGAGTTCTGTTAAACTTCTTAAAGACTGCAAATGGGATATCAACACAATGTCAAAATAGTTGTCTTCGGACAATCCCTCCCACCACGGCTGTATAGAAACAAAGAGCTAAGCAAATATCACATTTCTGTGAAATGTATCTGGATAGTGTTGATTCATCGATGCCCAGTTGGCAGAGAAGAAGTGCAACCTGCACTCACTCGCTCCCATGTACAGAGCAATGGAAACATCCACTCACCCAGCCCTTAGCATAGGACACTGGCCGAAGAGAGGTCTGTTACTCCCAAAGACAGGATGAGGCCTCAGGACACCTGGAAGCAGGAGAATGCAAAGCAGGGAATGGAAACCAGTGCAGGTTCGGACCCCTGGTGATGGAGCAACAAGGGTGAAACTCTGTTTAACTTGGACGCACACTCTCAAGCGGACAGGAGACATGGGTTTGAAGGTGATGTGCTGAGATTTACAAGAGTGCACAGCAGATGCTTGGCTGAGAGAACTCAAAGAAACCAGCGCAAAATATCCCCACAGTTAATTCTGAGACCAAGATCCCAGCTGCCAAATTTGAGGTAGCAGAGGCAATGGTCAGTGAGGCATAGAGCTACGGATGATGGCACACGCTGAGTCTCAGGGATCTGGAGTGCGTTGTGGGATGTGGTGGGTCGAATCAAGAGAGCAAACCGAACTGTGTACCAATAATAAATCAACCACACTGGTCGCGCGGTTGCGATTACCGATATGTCCCATGGCCACACCCAGTACATCTGCAGGACCAGGGACCAATTGGGAATTTTGCCAATAGAGCACGCGTGGGGCTGAATCAGAGATATCGTGCATCTGGTCTGAGGGATCCAGGGGGCCTTGAATTTGAAATCAGAATGAAAAGCCTTAGGATATGCTACATTCATAACCTGGGCTGGGATTATGGTTTGGTTTGAGTCACAGGATGCGCAACAACTCTGTGGTTGCCTTCGTGCACCCGTGCCACAAGGATGAGAGGACAAGGGAGAGTGGTCCAAGTCCACAGCGCGAGAAGAGGAAGCATTCATTTCAGCACTATCTCCCAAAAGCGGATGCTACATTTTGGATGGCACCGGCACGGTACGGCACCTAGGACAACAAGGAAGGTCTGCGGGATCATTCCAGCAGGCCCTGATATGTGACATCCATAGATATGCTTCCACAGGTGTTTCTGTAGACAGAGAAGCTCTGGAAAGAACTCATTTCATTGGGACATTCCCGTGGCAATAAAAAGCAGAAGAGCACTCTCAGTTTGCTGTTTTGGAAACACTCCAAAATGACATAGAGAAGAATGCAGAGCTGAGAACTTTTAGAAGCTTCATTTCCACAAGAGGAAGTGTCCTGTGCACTTTCAGAAGTGTGAGATAAGTATAATCAAAATGAAGTTATGCTAATCGAAGTAGAATGGGTTGTTCATCACAACTAATGCAACACCAGCAATTGGAGATATACCAAACAACACACACAGGTACAGGTTATGGCATCAATGCCTAGGAGAAATTGTCCTCACAGAAATCCCATGGAATTGCGTAGAGACAAGAGTCTAAATTTTTCAATTAACAAAGCCCTAGAAGTCTACATTAGATACCTGATATTACCTGACCAGTAGAGATGAAGAAGAACAGTAAAAGAAACAGGAAGTACCATTTTCAGTTCCAAAGATATTGAAGGCGCAAAAGATAAGCTTTCAAACAACTAGTCTGCAAAACGCTATCCAGAACAAGTGTTGAAAATGAAGGTCAGGAAAACACTGAAGAACACCAGTGTCTCAGAATCACAAAAGGCAGAATACCAGAAAAGGGGAAGAGAAAGTCTCAACACGAGCCAAAAATATCAGGAAACTCAATGGTTGTGATAATATCAGGGCTAAAATTCAGTCCTTAGCAGACTAGATAATGCAGAGGGACGCGTGAATGACTGTGAAGACAGGGGAAGAGAAAAACCTCGGTCAGAAGCAGACATAGGAAAGCAAGTGCAAACAAATGAAAACATTGCAGTTGAACCCTGGGTTAAGACAGGGCATGAAAGAATAGAAATCATGAGTCCCAGATGGAAAAGCAAGAGATAAAGAAACAAAAAGTGTCTGAAAATTTATCTGTAGAAAAATCAGACTGAAACTTGCTGAAAGCCAAGAAAGAATCATCTATGCGAATTCAGGAATTACACAGCATCCGAAGGAGGTGGAATCCCAATAGACCTACCAGCAGCTGTATGATTCAAATCAACAAAGTTCACGAATATCCGAGTGATTTAAAATGCACCTGGAGGAAACAACATAGTCACAAGGAAACCTCCAGAGGGGTTTCAGCTGATATCTCGGCAGCAATATTGCAGGACAGGGAGGAGTGCCAGGACACAGACCATATCCTGAATGGCCAAATGCTGCCACCTAGGGTAGCCTATGCCACATGAACACCATTTCAAATAACGGCAGAGCTAGAGAATTCTACAGACCGGCAAATCTTAAAAGAATTCAGCAGTTCAAAAGTTTTTCTAAAAGAAAGGTTGAGAAAACTCCCCTGAATAGAAAAGCAGCAAGATGGAATGGAAAGAAGAAACCATTATTGGAAATGCAAGAAGAGCATGTGTGGCAGAGAAGAAAGAAGAAGAACTTAAGGAGGACATCAAAACCCTAAAGATGGGAGAGGGAAGCAGGAAATCATAGGTGATTGGAAGCACTCTCTTAAGTGAATCAGCTTATTTGACTCTGTTTGAAGCGAAAGGAGAGATGCATGGCCTGACGTGTTTGCAAAACAAGCGAGAAGAAGACCAACAAAGAATCAAACCAACAAACAAGCACCAAAATGGTATGGTTGGCTGACATATACAAAGGGAACCATGATTATTCAAAAGAAAATACTCAAGGTGAGGTCAAGGGTCATTCAGAACGCATTGACCCAGTATCGTGGCTTGCATGTACTCAGCACACTTGTATTCGGAAATCAGAAGCGTGCATTCATATTCGTACATTTTGATTCATAAGAGCATATCGTGACCTAACACTAATGCCGATTTGGAATCAAATGGATTCCTAGTCCGTGATGTAGACTTGTATGTCTTCCAACAGGATGAAGGAATGCCATATTCTAGGCTACGTAGAGAAGAAATGTAAGAAGCCTATAACAAAGGCAAGTAGCTCTGCCAAAGTGTACTAAGTGCAAAAGAGACCGACAGCAAAGTGCACATTGGGGTTGGTTTCATTTCTTGGAATTTCAGCCCCCATGAATCCAATGGATCCATGTCCTGAGAGTGTGGGTGTTTCAGCAGAAATCAGGCGACGCATATGTATTCCGGGTGTACGGATATTATAGGAACATAAGTCTCCTTTAGTGGGTCCCTGTGTACTGTGAACTGTTAGAAAGTTTAAAGACGTGTGAAACCATCAACTGAAAAGGGACACACTTCCCTCCATTGGTACGGTGCATAGAGCTCTGAACAAAAGGAAAGAGGGAAGAAGAAAGGCCCATGGGACGCTAGTGGGTAGAATCACATTTCCCTTAGGAACCTCTCGTCGGATGCAGCCCCTCCCCCAACACTGACAAGATGCAGCAGCCATTGGGGATGGCAGTTAGCGGTTGGATTCCAGGTGGAATGTTGGTGTTTACCGCGAGGCTTGTTGTGGCTGTTGGATCCTAGGTAACCAGGCAGAGTTCTGTGGGTGGATCAGTGTGATGGAGGGGCTGCCGCCCTCTGTGGAGCTTGGCTTAGGTCTTTGGTCCGGGAAGCTGTGTAAGTTCGAGATACTGCTGCTGCCCAAAGACCTGAGGTCACAGGTCAGTTTCCAGAACCTGAAAGGGCAGACAGTGGAAGATCTGCTTGTCATCAGCTTACTGGTCAGGCTCCGAGGTACTTTCAGACTTGCCCAGTCCTGGTGAAGTCGACTTTAGGGGAGACACGAAGAGAAGCTGGCCGATAAGCTGGCTGCACGGATTGAGGAGAGATGCGAACACATGGATGAGAGATGTTCTGCTACAATGGAGAATACTGGCGTGGAGACAGCTGTAGAGGATACCAGGCTCAAAAGACATTCATGAGACATATTGAAACTCACTGATACAGGCAGAAACATACGGAGTGCCAACGTGGACTTGAGGAAGTTCCTCAATTCTCTTCTCCAATAACGGGTCCAAGGTCCCTGACGTCTGAAGGAGAAGAAATGGCAGAGATGATCAAAACGCTCCTGTTCTTGGAAGAGGTCGTGAGAATCCACACGTCCCAAGGGGCATTCCCAAGCCATTCAGACCAAAATTCAACAAGCCCAGGTAAGCCTTTTCCCAGGTTTGGGCCTAGCTAGTGAGCACTTGCCCTTGCCTCCCCTCCACTCAGGCATCCATTTTGAAGGATCAGTACCTGAGCTGCAATGAAGCCATTACGAGAAGAGCAAGCCCCTCCTAGAATCAGAGTTCCTCCAGCTTCACTCTCTGTGAACAACAGTGAACACCTTAAAGGTCAAATAGTCTCGGCTGAAATAGATAAAATTGAATACTTAGCTCACACCTAGAAACGATGTCCTTCCGCTAGATTCAGCAAATGTTGTGTTTATGTCTTCCCTGGGGTGAAGGGAGTGTGGTAAGTGAGGGGAATCTTTGACTGAACATGAATCTGTATTAGGCTTCAGTTTTTCAAGACAGTGAAGGTAAATAGTACAAGTCAGAAAGTGAACTGAACTGTAAAAGTCGCCAATGACATTAAAGACACAGCTTATGTGGATCGTCTATCACTTGAGTCAAGCCCCCGGGGGCACTATATCATGGGGGTGCAGACTTGGTTGCGTTAAATGGCTTTAAACTACAGGATCGGATGATTAAGCGTTCTCAACACTGATAGAAAAACACCTGGTTCTCAATAGACTAGCATAACTGCAGCAGGATTCTCCTAGCTAGAATGCCTCTAGGTGCTTTTGGATTCAAACCTAAATGTATATATTTGGTTTGTTTCCTCTTGTATTTTCCTAGAGAGGGATGTTACCCCTTGAAATGCCAACATTGGCCAGTAGGTGTCATTGGGATACAGGGCACCACATGCACAAGTGTATCCAAGGTTGGGGGTTATTCCATGTTTCCAAAAGTTATTTCATGGTTCCTGTTGGTTTCGGAGGCTTCAACCTTAAAGAGCTGACATGACCCCTTGAACAGTTTGGACTGCTAGTTTGCATTCTATCTGTCTAGCTTTTCCGTAGAGCTGACACAATGTTACCAAAATTGACAAGTCTGGCTTCTAGGTCGATTTAGTGTGTTTCAAAAAATAACTCCATTTTCGTATAACTCCCAAAACATGTAAATGAGTTCTGTTAAACTTCTTAAAGACTGCAAATGGGATATCAACACAATGTCAAAATAGTTGTCTTCGGACAATCCCTCCCACCACGGCTGTATAGAAACAAAGAGCTAAGCAAATATCACATTTCTGTGAAATGTATCTGGATAGTGTTGATTCATCGATGCCCAGTTGGCAGAGAAGAAGTGCAACCTGCACTCACTCGCTCCCATGTACAGAGCAATGGAAACATCCACTCACCCAGCCCTTAGCATAGGACACTGGCCGAAGAGAGGTCTGTTACTCCCAAAGACAGGATGAGGCCTCAGGACACCTGGAAGCAGGAGAATGCAAAGCAGGGAATGGAAACCAGTGCAGGTTCGGACCCCTGGTGATGGAGCAACAAGGGTGAATCTCTGTTTAACTTGGACGCACACTCTCAAGCGGACAGGAGACATGGGTTTGAAGGTGATGTGCTGAGATTTACAAGAGTGCACAGCAGATGCTTGGCTGAGAGAACTCAAAGAAACCAGCGCAAAATATCCCCACAGTTAATTCTGAGACCAAGATCCCAGCTGCCAAATTTGAGGTAGCAGAGGCAATGGTCAGTGAGGCATAGAGCTACGGATGATGGCACACGCTGAGTCTCAGGGATCTGGAGTGCGTTGTGGGATGTGGTGGGTCGAATCAAGAGAGCAAACCGAACTGTGTACCAATAATAAATCAACCACACTGGTCGCGCGGTTGCGATTACCGATATGTCCCATGGCCACACCCAGTACATCTGCAGGACCAGGGACCAATTGGGAATTTTGCCAATAGAGCACGTGTGGGGCTGAATCAGAGATATCGTGCATCTGGTCTGAGGGATCCAGGGGGCCTTGAATTTGAAATCAGAATGAAAAGCCTTAGGATATGCTACATTCATAACCTGGGCTGGGATTATGGTTTGGTTTGAGTCACAGGATGCGCAACAACTCTGTGGTTGCCTTCGTGCACCCGTGCGACAAGGATGAGAGGACAAGGGAGAGTGGTCCAAGTCCACAGCGCGAGAAGAGGAAGCATTCCCTTCAGCACTATCTCCCAAAAGCGGATGCTACATTTTGGATGGCACCGGCACGGTACGGCACCTAGGACAACAAGGAAGGTCTGCGGGATCATTCCAGCAGGCCCTGATATGTGACATCCATAGATATGCTTCCACTGGTGTTTCTGTAGACAGAGAAGCTCTGGAAAGAACTGATTTCATTGGGACATTCCCGTGGCAATAAAAAGCAGAAGAGCACTCTCAGTTTGCTGTTTTGGAAACACTCCAAAATGACATAGAGAAGAATGCAGAGCTGAGAACTTTTAGAAGCTTCATTTCCACAAGAGGAAGTGTCCTGTGCACTTTCAGAAGTGTGAGATAAGTATAATCAAAATGAAGTTATGCTAATCGAAGTAGAATGGGTTGTTCATCACAACTAATGCAACACCAGCAATTGGAGATATACCAAACAACACACACAGGTACAGGTTATGGCATCAATGCCTAGGAGAAATTGTCCTCACAGAAATCCCATGGAATTGCGTAGAGACAAGAGTCTAAAATTTTCAATTAACAAAGCCCTAGAAGTCTACATTAGATACCTGATATTACCTGACCAGTAGAGATGAAGAAGAACAGTAAAAGAAACAGGAAGTACCATTTTCAGTTCCAAAGATATTGAAGGCGCAAAAGATAAGCTTTCAAACAACTAGTCTGCAAAACGCTATCCAGAACAAGTGTTGAAAATGAAGGTCAGGAAAACACTGAAGAACACCAGTGTCTCAGAATCACAAAAGGCAGAATACCAGAAAAGGGGAAGAGAAAGTCTCAACACGAGCCAAAAATATCAGGAAACTCAATGGTTGTGATAATATCAGGGCTAAAATTCAGTCCTTAGCAGACTAGATAATGCAGAGGGACGCGTGAATGACTGTGAAGACAGGGGAAGAGAAAAACCTCGGTCAGAAGCAGACATAGGAAAGCAAGTGCAAACAAATGAAAACATTGCAGTTGAACCCTGGGTTAAGACAGGGCATGAAAGAATAGAAATCATGAGTCCCAGATGGAAAAGCAAGAGATAAAGAAACAAAAAGTGTCTGAAAATTTATCTGTAGAAAAATCAGACTGAAACTTGCTGAAAGCCAAGAAAGAATCATCTATGCGAATTCAGGAATTACACAGCATCCGAAGGAGGTGGAATCCCAATAGACCTACCAGCAGCTGTATGATTCAAATCAACAAAGTTCACGAATATCCGAGTGATTTAAAATGCACCTGGAGGAAACAACATAGTCACAAGGAAACCTCCAGAGGGGTTTCAGCTGATATCTCGGCAGTAATATTGCAGGACAGGGAGGAGTGCCAGGACACAGACCATATCCTGAATGGCCAAATGCTGCCACCTAGGGTAGCCTATGCCACATGAACACCATTTCAAATAACGGCAGAGCTAGAGAATTCTACAGACCGGCAAATCTTAAAAGAATTCAGCAGTTCAAAAGTTTTTCTAAAAGAAAGGTTGAGAAAACTCCCCTGAATAGAAAAGCAGCAAGATGGAATGGAAAGAAGAAACCATTATTGGAAATGCAAGAAGAGCATGTGTGGCAGAGAAGAAAGAAGAAGAACTTAAGGAGGACATCAAAACCCTAAAGATGGGAGAGGGAAGCAGGAAATCATAGGTGATTGGAAGCACTCTCTTAAGTGAATCAGCTTATTTGACTCTGTTTGAAGCGAAAGGAGAGATGCATGGCCTGACGTGTTTGCAAAACAAGCGAGAAGAAGACCAACAAAGAATCAAACCAACAAACAAGCACCAAACTGGTATGGTTGGCTGACATATACAAAGGGAACCATGATTATTCAAAAGAAAATACTCAAGGTGAGGTCAAGGGTCATTCAGAACGCATCGACCCAGTATCGTGGCTTGCATGTACTCAGCACACTTGTATTCGGAAATCAGAAGCGTGCATTCATATTCGTACATTTTGATTCATAAGAGCATATCGTGACCTAACACTAATGCCGATTTGGAATCAAATGGATTCCTAGTCCGTGATGTAGACTTGTATGTCTTCCAACAGGATGAAGGAATGCCATATTCTAGGCTACGTAGAGAAGAAATGTAAGAAGCCTATAACAAAGGCAAGTAGCTCTGCCAAAGTGTACTAAGTGCAAAAGAGACCGACAGCAAAGTGCACATTGGGGTTGGTTTCATTTCTTGGAATTTCAGCCCCCATGAATCCAATGGATCCATGTCCTGAGAGTGTGGGTGTTTCAGCAGAAATCAGGCGACGCATATGTATTCCGGGTGTACGGATATTATAGGAACATAAGTCTCCTTTAGTGGGTCCCTGTGTACTGTGAACTGTTAGAAAGTTTAAAGACGTGTGAAACCATCAACTGAAAAGGGACACACTTCCCTCCATTGGTACGGTGCATAGAGCTCTGAACAAAAGGAAAGAGGGAAGAAGAAAGGCCCATGGGACGCTAGTGGGTAGAATCACATTTCCCTTAGGAACCTCTCGTCGGATGCAGCCCCTCCCCCAACACTGACAAGATGCAGCAGCCATTGGGGATGGCAGTTAGCGGTTGGATTCCAGGTGGAATGTTGGTGTGTACCGCGGGGCTTGTTGTGGCTGTTGGATCCTAGGTAACCGGGCAGAGTTCTGTGGGTGGATCAGTGTGATGGAGGGGCTGCCGCCCTCTGTGGAGCTTGGCTTAGGTCTTTGGTCCGGGAAGCTGTGTAAGTTCGAGATACTGCTGCTGCCCAAAGACCTGAGGTCACAGGTCAGTTTCCAGAACCTGAAAGGGCAGACAGTGGAAGATCTGCCTGTCATCAGCTTACTGGTCAGACTCCGAGGTACTTTCAGACTTGCCCAGTCCTGGTGAAGTCGACTTTAGGGGAGACACGAAGAGAAGCTGGCCGGTAAGCTGGCTGCACGGATTGAGGAGAGATGCGAACACATGGATGAGAGATGTTCTGCTACAATGGAGAATACTGGCGTGGAGACAGCTGTAGAGGATACCAGGCTCAAAAGACATTCATGAGACATATTGAAACTCACTGATACAGGCAGAAACATACGGAGTGCCAACGTGGACTTGAGGAAGTTCCTCAATTCTCTTCTCCAATAACGGGTCCAAGGTCCCTGACGTCTGAAGGAGAAGAAATGGCAGAGATGATCAAAACGCTCCTGTTCTTGGAAGAGGTCGTGAGAATCCACACGTCCCAAGGGGCATTCCCAAGCCATTCAGACCAAAATTCAACAAGCCCAGGTAAGCCTTTTCCCAGGTTTGGGCCTAGCTAGTGAGCACTTGCCCTTGCCTCCCCTCCACTCAGGCATCCATTTTGAAGGATCAGTACCTGAGCTGCAATGAAGCCATTACGAGAAGAGCAAGCCCCTCCTAGAATCAGAGTTCCTCCAGCTTCACTCTCTGTGAACAACAGTGAACACCTTAAAGGTCAAATAGTCTCGGCTGAAATAGATAAAATTGAATACTTAGCTCACACCTAGAAACGATGTCCTTCCGCTAGATTCAGCAAATGTTGTGTTTATGTCTTCCCTGGGGTGAAGGGAGTGTGGTAAGTGAGGGGAATCTTTGACTGAACATGAATCTGTATTAGGCTTCAGTTTTTCAACACAGTGAAGGTAAATAGTACAAGTCAGAAAGTGAACTGAACTGTAAAAGTCGCCAATGACATTAAAGAAACAGCTTATGTGGATCGTCTTTCACTTGAGTCAAGCCCCCGGGGGCACTATATCATGGGGGTGTAGACTTGGTTGCGTTAAATGGCTTTAAACTACAGGATCGGATGATTAAGCGTTCTCAACACTGATAGAAAAACACCTGGTTCTCAATAGACTAGCATAACTGCAGCAGGATTCTCCTAGCTAGAATGCCTCTAGGTGCTTTTGGATTCAAACCTAAATGTATATATTTGGTTTGTTTCCTCTTGTATTTTCCTAGAGAGGGATGTTACCCCTTGAAATGCCAACATTGGCCAGTAGGTGTCATTGGGATACAGGGCACCACATGCACAAGTGTATCCAAGGTTGGGGGTTATTCCATGTTTCCAAAAGTTATTTCATGGTTCCTGTTGGTTTCGGAGGCTTCAACCTTAAAGAGCTGACATGACCCCTTGAACAGTTTGGACTGCTAGTTTGCATTCTATCTGTCTAGCTTTTCCGTAGAGCTGACAAAATGTTACCAAAATTGACAAGTCTGGCTTCTAGGTCGATTTAGTGTGTTTCAAAAAATAACTCCATTTTCGTATAACTCCCAAAACATGTAAATGAGTTCTGTTAAACTTCTTAAAGACTGCAAATGGGATATCAACACAATGTCAAAATAGTTGTCTTCGGACAATCCCTCCCACCACGGCTGTATAGAAACAAAGAGCTAAGCAAATATCACATTTCTGTGAAATGTATCTGGATAGTGTTGATTCATCGATGCCCAGTTGGCAGAGAAGAAGTGCAACCTGCACTCACTCGCTCCCATGTACAGAGCAATGGAAACATCCACTCACCCAGCCCTTAGCATAGGACACTGGCCGAAGAGAGGTCTGTTACTCCCAAAGACAGGATGAGGCCTCAGGACACCTGGAAGCAGGAGAATGCAAAGCAGGGAATGGAAACCAGTGCAGGTTCGGACCCCTGGTGATGGAGCAACAAGGGTGAAACTCTGTTTAACTTGGACGCACACTCTCAAGCGGACAGGAGACATGGGTTTGAAGGTGATGTGCTGAGATTTACAAGAGTGCACAGCAGATGCTTGGCTGAGAGAACTCAAAGAAACCAGCGCAAAATATCCCCACAGTTAATTCTGAGACCAAGATCCCAGCTGCCAAATTTGAGGTAGCAGAGGCAATGGTCAGTGAGGCATAGAGCTACGGATGATGGCACACGCTGAGTCTCAGGGATCTGGAGTGCGTTGTGGGATGTGGTGGGTCGAATCAAGAGAGCAAACCGAACTGTGTACCAATAATAAATCAACCACACTGGTCGCGCGGTTGCGATTACCGATATGTCCCATGGCCACACCCAGTACATCTGCAGGACCAGGGACCAATTGGGAATTTTGCCAATAGAGCACGCGTGGGGCTGAATCAGAGATATCGTGCATCTGGTCTGAGGGATCCAGGGGGCCTTGAATTTGAAATCAGAATGAAAAGCCTTAGGATATGCTACATTCATAACCTGGGCTGGGATTATGGTTTGGTTTGAGTCACAGGATGCGCAACAACTCTGTGGTTGCCTTCGTGCACCCGTGCCACAAGGATGAGAGGACAAGGGAGAGTGGTCCAAGTCCACAGCGCGAGAAGAGGAAGCATTCATTTCAGCACTATCTCCCAAAAGCGGATGCTACATTTTGGATGGCACCGGCACGGTACGGCACCTAGGACAACAAGGAAGGTCTGCGGGATCATTCCAGCAGGCCCTGATATGTGACATCCATAGATATGCTTCCACAGGTGTTTCTGTAGACAGAGAAGCTCTGGAAAGAACTCATTTCATTGGGACATTCCCGTGGCAATAAAAAGCAGAAGAGCACTCTCAGTTTGCTGTTTTGGAAACACTCCAAAATGACATAGAGAAGAATGCAGAGCTGAGAACTTTTAGAAGCTTCATTTCCACAAGAGGAAGTGTCCTGTGCACTTTCAGAAGTGTGAGATAAGTATAATCAAAATGAAGTTATGCTAATCGAAGTAGAATGGGTTGTTCATCACAACTAATGCAACACCAGCAATTGGAGATATACCAAACAACACACACAGGTACAGGTTATGGCATCAATGCCTAGGAGAAATTGTCCTCACAGAAATCCCATGGAATTGCGTAGAGACAAGAGTCTAAATTTTTCAATTAACAAAGCCCTAGAAGTCTACATTAGATACCTGATATTACCTGACCAGTAGAGATGAAGAAGAACAGTAAAAGAAACAGGAAGTACCATTTTCAGTTCCAAAGATATTGAAGGCGCAAAAGATAAGCTTTCAAACAACTAGTCTGCAAAACGCTATCCAGAACAAGTGTTGAAAATGAAGGTCAGGAAAACACTGAAGAACACCAGTGTCTCAGAATCACAAAAGGCAGAATACCAGAAAAGGGGAAGAGAAAGTCTCAACACGAGCCAAAAATATCAGGAAACTCAATGGTTGTGATAATATCAGGGCTAAAATTCAGTCCTTAGCAGACTAGATAATGCAGAGGGACGCGTGAATGACTGTGAAGACAGGGGAAGAGAAAAACCTCGGTCAGAAGCAGACATAGGAAAGCAAGTGCAAACAAATGAAAACATTGCAGTTGAACCCTGGGTTAAGACAGGGCATGAAAGAATAGAAATCATGAGTCCCAGATGGAAAAGCAAGAGATAAAGAAACAAAAAGTGTCTGAAAATTTATCTGTAGAAAAATCAGACTGAAACTTGCTGAAAGCCAAGAAAGAATCATCTATGCGAATTCAGGAATTACACAGCATCCGAAGGAGGTGGAATCCCAATAGACCTACCAGCAGCTGTATGATTCAAATCAACAAAGTTCACGAATATCCGAGTGATTTAAAATGCACCTGGAGGAAACAACATAGTCACAAGGAAACCTCCAGAGGGGTTTCAGCTGATATCTCGGCAGCAATATTGCAGGACAGGGAGGAGTGCCAGGACACAGACCATATCCTGAATGGCCAAATGCTGCCACCTAGGGTAGCCTATGCCACATGAACACCATTTCAAATAACGGCAGAGCTAGAGAATTCTACAGACCGGCAAATCTTAAAAGAATTCAGCAGTTCAAAAGTTTTTCTAAAAGAAAGGTTGAGAAAACTCCCCTGAATAGAAAAGCAGCAAGATGGAATGGAAAGAAGAAACCATTATTGGAAATGCAAGAAGAGCATGTGTGGCAGAGAAGAAAGAAGAAGAACTTAAGGAGGACATCAAAACCCTAAAGATGGGAGAGGGAAGCAGGAAATCATAGGTGATTGGAAGCACTCTCTTAAGTGAATCAGCTTATTTGACTCTGTTTGAAGCGAAAGGAGAGATGCATGGCCTGACGTGTTTGCAAAACAAGCGAGAAGAAGACCAACAAAGAATCAAACCAACAAACAAGCACCAAAATGGTATGGTTGGCTGACATATACAAAGGGAACCATGATTATTCAAAAGAAAATACTCAAGGTGAGGTCAAGGGTCATTCAGAACGCATCGACCCAGTATCGTGGCTTGCATGTACTCAGCACACTTGTATTCGGAAATCAGAAGCGTGCATTCATATTCGTACATTTTGATTCATAAGAGCATATCGTGACCTAACACTAATGCCGATTTGGAATCAAATGGATTCCTAGTCCGTGATGTAGACTTGTATGTCTTCCAACAGGATGAAGGAATGCCATATTCTAGGCTACGTAGAGAAGAAATGTAAGAAGCCTATAACAAAGGCAAGTAGCTCTGCCAAAGTGTACTAAGTGCAAAAGAGACCGACAGCAAAGTGCACATTGGGGTTGGTTTCATTTCTTGGAATTTCAGCCCCCATGAATCCAATGGATCCATGTCCTGAGAGTGTGGGTGTTTCAGCAGAAATCAGGCGACGCATATGTATTCCGGGTGTACGGATATTATAGGAACATAAGTCTCCTTTAGTGGGTCCCTGTGTACTGTGAACTGTTAGAAAGTTTAAAGACGTGTGAAACCATCAACTGAAAAGGGACACACTTCCCTCCATTGGTACGGTGCATAGAGCTCTGAACAAAAGGAAAGAGGGAAGAAGAAAGGCCCATGGGACGCTAGTGGGTAGAATCACATTTACCTTAGGAACCTCTCGTCGGATGCAGCCCCTCCCCCAACACTGACAAGATGCAGCAGCCATTGGGGATGGCAGTTAGCGGTTGGATTCCAGGTGGAATGTTGGTGTTTACCGCGAGGCTTGTTGTGGCTGTTGGATCCTAGGTAACCAGGCAGAGTTCTGTGGGTGGATCAGTGTGATGGAGGGGCTGCCGCCCTCTGTGGAGCTTGGCTTAGGTCTTTGGTCCGGGAAGCTGTGTAAGTTCGAGATACTGCTGCTGCCCAAAGACCTGAGGTCACAGGTCAGTTTCCAGAACCTGAAAGGGCAGACAGTGGAAGATCTGCTTGTCATCAGCTTACTGGTCAGGCTCCGAGGTACTTTCAGACTTGCCCAGTCCTGGTGAAGTCGACTTTAGGGGAGACACGAAGAGAAGCTGGCCGATAAGCTGGCTGCACGGATTGAGGAGAGATGCGAACACATGGATGAGAGATGTTCTGCTACAATGGAGAATACTGGCGTGGAGACAGCTGTAGAGGATACCAGGCTCAAAAGACATTCATGAGACATATTGAAACTCACTGATACAGGCAGAAACATACGGAGTGCCAACGTGGACTTGAGGAAGTTCCTCAATTCTCTTCTCCAATAACGGGTCCAAGGTCCCTGACGTCTGAAGGAGAAGAAATGGCAGAGATGATCAAAACGCTCCTGTTCTTGGAAGAGGTCGTGAGAATCCACACGTCCCAAGGGGCATTCCCAAGCCATTCAGACCAAAATTCAACAAGCCCAGGTAAGCCTTTTCCCAGGTTTGGGCCTAGCTAGTGAGCACTTGCCCTTGCCTCCCCTCCACTCAGGCATCCATTTTGAAGGATCAGTACCTGAGCTGCAATGAAGCCATTACGAGAAGAGCAAGCCCCTCCTAGAATCAGAGTTCCTCCAGCTTCACTCTCTGTGAACAACAGTGAACACCTTAAAGGTCAAATAGTCTCGGCTGAAATAGATAAAATTGAATACTTAGCTCACACCTAGAAACGATGTCCTTCCGCTAGATTCAGCAAATGTTGTGTTTATGTCTTCCCTGGGGTGAAGGGAGTGTGGTAAGTGAGGGGAATCTTTGACTGAACATGAATCTGTATTAGGCTTCAGTTTTTCAAGACAGTGAAGGTAAATAGTACAAGTCAGAAAGTGAACTGAACTGTAAAAGTCGCCAATGACATTAAAGACACAGCTTATGTGGATCGTCTATCACTTGAGTCAAGCCCCCGGGGGCACTATATCATGGGGGTGCAGACTTGGTTGCGTTAAATGGCTTTAAACTACAGGATCGGATGATTAAGCGTTCTCAACACTGATAGAAAAACACCTGGTTCTCAATAGACTAGCATAACTGCAGCAGGATTCTCCTAGCTAGAATGCCTCTAGGTGCTTTTGGATTCAAACCTAAATGTATATATTTGGTTTGTTTCCTCTTGTATTTTCCTAGAGAGGGATGTTACCCCTTGAAATGCCAACATTGGCCAGTAGGTGTCATTGGGATACAGGGCACCACATGCACAAGTGTATCCAAGGTTGGGGGTTATTCCATGTTTCCAAAAGTTATTTCATGGTTCCTGTTGGTTTCGGAGGCTTCAACCTTAAAGAGCTGACATGACCCCTTGAACAGTTTGGACTGCTAGTTTGCATTCTATCTGTCTAGCTTTTCCGTAGAGCTGACACAATGTTACCAAAATTGACAAGTCTGGCTTCTAGGTCGATTTAGTGTGTTTCAAAAAATAACTCCATTTTCGTATAACTCCCAAAACATGTAAATGAGTTCTGTTAAACTTCTTAAAGACTGCAAATGGGATATCAACACAATGTCAAAATAGTTGTCTTCGGACAATCCCTCCCACCACGGCTGTATAGAAACAAAGAGCTAAGCAAATATCACATTTCTGTGAAATGTATCTGGATAGTGTTGATTCATCGATGCCCAGTTGGCAGAGAAGAAGTGCAACCTGCACTCACTCGCTCCCATGTACAGAGCAATGGAAACATCCACTCACCCAGCCCTTAGCATAGGACACTGGCCGAAGAGAGGTCTGTTACTCCCAAAGACAGGATGAGGCCTCAGGACACCTGGAAGCAGGAGAATGCAAAGCAGGGAATGGAAACCAGTGCAGGTTCGGACCCCTGGTGATGGAGCAACAAGGGTGAATCTCTGTTTAACTTGGACGCACACTCTCAAGCGGACAGGAGACATGGGTTTGAAGGTGATGTGCTGAGATTTACAAGAGTGCACAGCAGATGCTTGGCTGAGAGAACTCAAAGAAACCAGCGCAAAATATCCCCACAGTTAATTCTGAGACCAAGATCCCAGCTGCCAAATTTGAGGTAGCAGAGGCAATGGTCAGTGAGGCATAGAGCTACGGATGATGGCACACGCTGAGTCTCAGGGATCTGGAGTGCGTTGTGGGATGTGGTGGGTCGAATCAAGAGAGCAAACCGAACTGTGTACCAATAATAAATCAACCACACTGGTCGCGCGGTTGCGATTACCGATATGTCCCATGGCCACACCCAGTACATCTGCAGGACCAGGGACCAATTGGGAATTTTGCCAATAGAGCACGTGTGGGGCTGAATCAGAGATATCGTGCATCTGGTCTGAGGGATCCAGGGGGCCTTGAATTTGAAATCAGAATGAAAAGCCTTAGGATATGCTACATTCATAACCTGGGCTGGGATTATGGTTTGGTTTGAGTCACAGGATGCGCAACAACTCTGTGGTTGCCTTCGTGCACCCGTGCGACAAGGATGAGAGGACAAGGGAGAGTGGTCCAAGTCCACAGCGCGAGAAGAGGAAGCATTCCCTTCAGCACTATCTCCCAAAAGCGGATGCTACATTTTGGATGGCACCGGCACGGTACGGCACCTAGGACAACAAGGAAGGTCTGCGGGATCATTCCAGCAGGCCCTGATATGTGACATCCATAGATATGCTTCCACTGGTGTTTCTGTAGACAGAGAAGCTCTGGAAAGAACTCATTTCATTGGGACATTCCCGTGGCAATAAAAAGCAGAAGAGCACTCTCAGTTTGCTGTTTTGGAAACACTCCAAAATGACATAGAGAAGAATGCAGAGCTGAGAACTTTTAGAAGCTTCATTTCCACAAGAGGAAGTGTCCTGTGCACTTTCAGAAGTGTGAGATAAGTATAATCAAAATGAAGTTATGCTAATCGAAGTAGAATGGGTTGTTCATCACAACTAATGCAACACCAGCAATTGGAGATATACCAAACAACACACACAGGTACAGGTTATGGCATCAATGCCTAGGAGAAATTGTCCTCACAGAAATCCCATGGAATTGCGTAGAGACAAGAGTCTAAAATTTTCAATTAACAAAGCCCTAGAAGTCTACATTAGATACCTGATATTACCTGACCAGTAGAGATGAAGAAGAACAGTAAAAGAAACAGGAAGTACCATTTTCAGTTCCAAAGATATTGAAGGCACAAAAGATAAGCTTTCAAACAACTAGTCTGCAAAACGCTATCCAGAACAAGTGTTGAAAATGAAGGTCAGGAAAACACTGAAGAACACCAGTGTCTCAGAATCACAAAAGGCAGAATACCAGAAAAGGGGAAGAGAAAGTCTCAACACGAGCCAAAAATATCAGGAAACTCAATGGTTGTGATAATATCAGGGCTAAAATTCAGTCCTTAGCAGACTAGATAATGCAGAGGGACGCGTGAATGACTGTGAAGACAGGGGAAGAGAAAAACCTCGGTCAGAAGCAGACATAGGAAAGCAAGTGCAAACAAATGAAAACATTGCAGTTGAACCCTGGGTTAAGACAGGGCATGAAAGAATAGAAATCATGAGTCCCAGATGGAAAAGCAAGAGATAAAGAAACAAAAAGTGTCTGAAAATTTATCTGTAGAAAAATCAGACTGAAACTTGCTGAAAGCCAAGAAAGAATCATCTATGCGAATTCAGGAACTACACAGCATCCGAAGGAGGTGGAATCCCAATAGACCTACCAGCAGCTGTATGATTCAAATCAACAAAGTTCACGAATATCCGAGTGATTTAAAATGCACCTGGAGGAAACAACATAGTCACAAGGAAACCTCCAGAGGGGTTTCAGCTGATATCTCGGCAGCAATATTGCAGGACAGGGAGGAGTGCCAGGACACAGACCATATCCTGAATGGCCAAATGCTGCCACCTAGGGTAGCCTATGCCACATGAACACCATTTCAAATAACGGCAGAGCTAGAGAATTCTACAGACCGGCAAATCTTAAAAGAATTCAGCAGTTCAAAAGTTTTTCTAAAAGAAAGGTTGAGAAAACTCCCCTGAATAGAAAAGCAGCAAGATGGAATGGAAAGAAGAAACCATTATTGGAAATGCAAGAAGAGCATGTGTGGCAGAGAAGAAAGAAGAAGAACTTAAGGAGGACATCAAAACCCTAAAGATGGGAGAGGGAAGCAGGAAATCATAGGTGATTGGAAGCACTCTCTTAAGTGAATCAGCTTATTTGACTCTGTTTGAAGCGAAAGGAGAGATGCATGGCCTGACGTGTTTGCAAAACAAGCGAGAAGAAGACCAACAAAGAATCAAACCAACAAACAAGCACCAAAATGGTATGGTTGGCTGACATATACAAAGGGAACCATGATTATTCAAAAGAAAATACTCAAGGTGAGGTCAAGGGTCATTCAGAACGCATCGACCCAGTATCGTGGCTTGCATGTACTCAGCACACTTGTATTCGGAAATCAGAAGCGTGCATTCATATTCGTACATTTTGATTCATAAGAGCATATCGTGACCTAACACTAATGCCGATTTGGAATCAAATGGATTCCTAGTCCGTGATGTAGACTTGTATGTCTTCCAACAGGATGAAGGAATGCCATATTCTAGGCTACGTAGAGAAGAAATGTAAGAAGCCTATAACAAAGGCAAGTAGCTCTGCCAAAGTGTACTAAGTGCAAAAGAGACCGACAGCAAAGTGCACATTGGGGTTGGTTTCATTTCTTGGAATTTCAGCCCCCATGAATCCAATGGATCCATGTCCTGAGAGTGTGGGTGTTTCAGCAGAAATCAGGCGACGCATATGTATTCCGGGTGTACGGATATTATAGGAACATAAGTCTCCTTTAGTGGGTCCCTGTGTACTGTGAACTGTTAGAAAGTTTAAAGACGTGTGAAACCATCAACTGAAAAGGGACACACTTCCCTCCATTGGTACGGTGCATAGAGCTCTGAACAAAAGGAAAGAGGGAAGAAGAAAGGCCCATGGGACGCTAGTGGGTAGAATCACATTTCCCTTAGGAACCTCTCGTCGGATGCAGCCCCTCCCCCAACACTGACAAGATGCAGCAGCCATTGGGGATGGCAGTTAGCGGTTGGATTCCAGGTGGAATGTTGGTGTTTACCGCGAGGCTTGTTGTGGCTGTTGGATCCTAGGTAACCGGGCAGAGTTCTGTGGGTGGATCAGTGTGATGGAGGGGCTGCCGCCCTCTGTGGAGCTTGGCTTAGGTCTTTGGTCCGGGAAGCTGTGTAAGTTCGAGATACTGCTGCTGCCCAAAGACCTGAGGTCACAGGTCAGTTTCCAGAACCTGAAAGGGCAGACAGTGGAAGATCTGCCTGTCATCAGCTTACTGGTCAGGCTCCGAGGTACTTTCAGACTTGCCCAGTCCTGGTGAAGTCGACTTTAGGGGAGACACGAAGAGAAGCTGGCCGGTAAGCTGGCTGCACGGATTGAGGAGAGATGCGAACACATGGATGAGAGATGTTCTGCTACAATGGAGAATACTGGCGTGGAGACAGCTGTAGAGGATACCAGGCTCAAAAGACATTCATGAGACATATTGAAACTCACTGATACAGGCAGAAACATACGGAGTGCCAACGTGGACTTGAGGAAGTTCCTCAATTCTCTTCTCCAATAACGGGTCCAAGGTCCCTGACGTCTGAAGGAGAAGAAATGGCAGAGATGATCAAAACGCTCCTGTTCTTGGAAGAGGTCGTGAGAATCCACACGTCCCAAGGGGCATTCCCAAGCCATTCAGACCAAAATTCAACAAGCCCAGGTAAGCCTTTTCCCAGGTTTGGGCCTAGCTAGTGAGCACTTGCCCTTGCCTCCCCTCCACTCAGGCATCCATTTTGAAGGATCAGTACCTGAGCTGCAATGAAGCCATTACGAGAAGAGCAAGCCCCTCCTAGAATCAGAGTTCCTCCAGCTTCACTCTCTGTGAACAACAGTGAACACCTTAAAGGTCAAATAGTCTCGGCTGAAATAGATAAAATTGAATACTTAGCTCACACCTAGAAACGATGTCCTTCCGCTAGATTCAGCAAATGTTGTGTTTATGTCTTCCCTGGGGTGAAGGGAGTGTGGTAAGTGAGGGGAATCTTTGACTGAACATGAATCTGTATTAGGCTTCAGTTTTTCAAGACAGTGAAGGTAAATAGTACAAGTCAGAAAGTGAACTGAACTGTAAAAGTCGCCAATGACATTAAAGACACAGCTTATGTGGATCGTCTATCACTTGAGTCAAGCCCCCGGGGGCACTATATCATGGGGGTGCAGACTTGGTTGCGTTAAATGGCTTTAAACTACAGGATCGGATGATTAAGCGTTCTCAACACTGATAGAAAAACACCTGGTTCTCAATAGACTAGCATAACTGCAGCAGGATTCTCCTAGCTAGAATGCCTCTAGGTGCTTTTGGATTCAAACCTAAATGTATATATTTGGTTTGTTTCCTCTTGTATTTTCCTAGAGAGGGATGTTACCCCTTGAAATGCCAACATTGGCCAGTAGGTGTCATTGGGATACAGGGCACCACATGCACAAGTGTATCCAAGGTTGGGGGTTATTCCATGTTTCCAAAAGTTATTTCATGGTTCCTGTTGGTTTCGGAGGCTTCAACCTTAAAGAGCTGACATGACCCCTTGAACAGTTTGGACTGCTAGTTTGCATTCTATCTGTCTAGCTTTTCCGTAGAGCTGACAAAATGTTACCAAAATTGACAAGTCTGGCTTCTAGGTCGATTTAGTGTGTTTCAAAAAATAACTCCATTTTCGTATAACTCCCAAAACATGTAAATGAGTTCTGTTAAACTTCTTAAAGACTGCAAATGGGATATCAACACAATGTCAAAATAGTTGTCTTCGGACAATCCCTCCCACCACGGCTGTATAGAAACAAAGAGCTAAGCAAATATCACATTTCTGTGAAATGTATCTGGATAGTGTTGATTCATCGATGCCCAGTTGGCAGAGAAGAAGTGCAACCTGCACTCACTCGCTCCCATGTACAGAGCAATGGAAACATCCACTCACTCAGCCCTTAGCATAGGACACTGGCCGAAGAGAGGTCTGTTACTCCCAAAGACAGGATGAGGCCTCAGGACACCTGGAAGCAGGAGAATGCAAAGCAGGGAATGGAAACCAGTGCAGGTTCGGACCCCTGGTGATGGAGCAACAAGGGTGAAACTCTGTTTAACTTGGACGCACACTCTCAAGCGGACAGGAGACATGGGTTTGAAGGTGATGTGCTGAGATTTACAAGAGTGCACAGCAGATGCTTGGCTGAGAGAACTCAAAGAAACCAGCGCAAAATATCCCCACAGTTAATTCTGAGACCAAGATCCCAGCTGCCAAATTTGAGGTAGCAGAGGCAATGGTCAGTGAGGCATAGAGCTACGGATGATGGCACACGCTGAGTCTCAGGGATCTGGAGTGCGTTGTGGGATGTGGTGGGTCGAATCAAGAGAGCAAACCGAACTGTGTACCAATAATAAATCAACCACACTGGTCGCGCGGTTGCCATTACCGATATGTCCCATGGCCACACCCAGTACATCTGCAGGACCAGGGACCAATTGGGAATTTTGCCAATAGAGCACGCGTGGGGCTGAATCAGAGATATCGTGCATCTGGTCTGAGGGATCCAGGGGGCCTTGAATTTGAAATCAGAATGAAAAGCCTTAGGATATGCTACATTCATAACCTGGGCTGGGATTATGGTTTGGTTTGAGTCACAGGATGCGCAACAACTCTGTGGTTGCCTTCGTGCACCCGTGCCACAAGGATGAGAGGACAAGGGAGAGTGGTCCAAGTCCACAGCGCGAGAAGAGGAAGCATTCATTTCAGCACTATCTCCCAAAAGCGGATGCTACATTTTGGATGGCACCGGCACGGTACGGCACCTAGGACAACAAGGAAGGTCTGCGGGATCATTCCAGCAGGCCCTGATATGTGACATCCATAGATATGCTTCCACAGGTGTTTCTGTAGACAGAGAAGCTCTGGAAAGAACTCATTTCATTGGGACATTCCCGTGGCAATAAAAAGCAGAAGAGCACTCTCAGTTTGCTGTTTTGGAAACACTCCAAAATGACATAGAGAAGAATGCAGAGCTGAGAACTTTTAGAAGCTTCATTTCCACAAGAGGAAGTGTCCTGTGCACTTTCAGAAGTGTGAGATAAGTATAATCAAAATGAAGTTATGCTAATCGAAGTAGAATGGGTTGTTCATCACAACTAATGCAACACCAGCAATTGGAGATATACCAAACAACACACACAGGTACAGGTTATGGCATCAATGCCTAGGAGAAATTGTCCTCACAGAAATCCCATGGAATTGCGTAGAGACAAGAGTCTAAATTTTTCAATTAACAAAGCCCTAGAAGTCTACATTAGATACCTGATATTACCTGACCAGTAGAGATGAAGAAGAACAGTAAAAGAAACAGGAAGTACCATTTTCAGTTCCAAAGATATTGAAGGCGCAAAAGATAAGCTTTCAAACAACTAGTCTGCAAAACGCTATCCAGAACAAGTGTTGAAAATGAAGGTCAGGAAAACACTGAAGAACACCAGTGTCTCAGAATCACAAAAGGCAGAATACCAGAAAAGGGGAAGAGAAAGTCTCAACACGAGCCAAAAATATCAGGAAACTCAATGGTTGTGATAATATCAGGGCTAAAATTCAGTCCTTAGCAGACTAGATAATGCAGAGGGACGCGTGAATGACTGTGAAGACAGGGGAAGAGAAAAACCTCGGTCAGAAGCAGACATAGGAAAGCAAGTGCAAACAAATGAAAACATTGCAGTTGAACCCTGGGTTAAGACAGGGCATGAAAGAATAGAAATCATGAGTCCCAGATGGAAAAGCAAGAGATAAAGAAACAAAAAGTGTCTGAAAATTTATCTGTAGAAAAATCAGACTGAAACTTGCTGAAAGCCAAGAAAGAATCATCTATGCGAATTCAGGAATTACACAGCATCCGAAGGAGGTGGAATCCCAATAGACCTACCAGCAGCTGTATGATTCAAATCAACAAAGTTCACGAATATCCGAGTGATTTAAAATGCACCTGGAGGAAACAACATAGTCACAAGGAAACCTCCAGAGGGGTTTCAGCTGATATCTCGGCAGCAATATTGCAGGACAGGGAGGAGTGCCAGGACACAGACCATATCCTGAATGGCCAAATGCTGCCACCTAGGGTAGCCTATGCCACATGAACACCATTTCAAATAACGGCAGAGCTAGAGAATTCTACAGACCGGCAAATCTTAAAAGAATTCAGCAGTTCAAAAGTTTTTCTAAAAGAAAGGTTGAGAAAACTCCCCTGAATAGAAAAGCAGCAAGATGGAATGGAAAGAAGAAACCATTATTGGAAATGCAAGAAGAGCATGTGTGGCAGAGAAGAAAGAAGAAGAACTTAAGGAGGACATCAAAACCCTAAAGATGGGAGAGGGAAGCAGGAAATCATAGGTGATTGGAAGCACTCTCTTAAGTGAATCAGCTTATTTGACTCTGTTTGAAGCGAAAGGAGAGATGCATGGCCTGACGTGTTTGCAAAACAAGCGAGAAGAAGACCAACAAAGAATCAAACCAACAAACAAGCACCAAAATGGTATGGTTGGCTGACATATACAAAGGGAACCATGATTATTCAAAAGAAAATACTCAAGGTGAGGTCAAGGGTCATTCAGAACGCATCGACCCAGTATCGTGGCTTGCATGTACTCAGCACACTTGTATTCGGAAATCAGAAGCGTGCATTCATATTCGTACATTTTGATTCATAAGAGCATATCGTGACCTAACACTAATGCCGATTTGGAATCAAATGGATTCCTAGTCCGTGATGTAGACTTGTATGTCTTCCAACAGGATGAAGGAATGCCATATTCTAGGCTACGTAGAGAAGAAATGTAAGAAGCCTATAACAAAGGCAAGTAGCTCTGCCAAAGTGTACTAAGTGCAAAAGAGACCGACAGCAAAGTGCACATTGGGGTTGGTTTCATTTCTTGGAATTTCAGCCCCCATGAATCCAATGGATCCATGTCCTGAGAGTGTGGGTGTTTCAGCAGAAATCACGCGACGCATATGTATTCCGGGTGTACGGATATTATAGGAACATAAGTCTCCTTTAGTGGGTCCCTGTGTACTGTGAACTGTTAGAAAGTTTAAAGACGTGTGAAACCATCAACTGAAAAGGGACACACTTCCCTCCATTGGTACGGTGCATAGAGCTCTGAACAAAAGGAAAGAGGGAAGAAGAAAGGCCCATGGGACGCTAGTGGGTAGAATCACATTTACCTTAGGAACCTCTCGTCGGATGCAGCCCCTCCCCCAACACTGACAAGATGCAGCAGCCATTGGGGATGGCAGTTAGCGGTTGGATTCCAGGTGGAATGTTGGTGTTTACCGCGAGGCTTGTTGTGGCTGTTGGATCCTAGGTAACCGGGCAGAGTTCTGTGGGTGGATCAGTGTGATGGAGGGGCTGCCGCCCTCTGTGGAGCTTGGCTTAGGTCTTTGGTCCGGGAAGCTGTGTAAGTTCGAGATACTGCTGCTGCCCAAAGACCTGAGGTCACAGGTCAGTTTCCAGAACCTGAAAGGGCAGACAGTGGAAGATCTGCCTGTCATCAGCTTACTGGTCAGGCTCCGAGGTACTTTCAGACTTGCCCAGTCCTGGTGAAGTCGACTTTAGGGGAGACACGAAGAGAAGCTGGCCGGTAAGCTGGCTGCACGGATTGAGGAGAGATGCGAACACATGGATGAGAGATGTTCTGCTACAATGGAGAATACTGGCGTGGAGACAGCTGTAGAGGATACCAGGCTCAAAAGACATTCATGAGACATATTGAAACTCACTGATACAGGCAGAAACATACGGAGTGCCAACGTGGACTTGAGGAAGTTCCTCAATTCTCTTCTCCAATAACGGGTCCAAGGTCCCTGACGTCTGAAGGAGAAGAAATGGCAGAGATGATCAAAACGCTCCTGTTCTTGGAAGAGGTCGTGAGAATCCACACGTCCCAAGGGGCATTCCCAAGCCATTCAGACCAAAATTCAACAAGCCCAGGTAAGCCTTTTCCCAGGTTTGGGCCTAGCTAGTGAGCACTTGCCCTTGCCTCCCCTCCACTCAGGCATCCATTTTGAAGGATCAGTACCTGAGCTGCAATGAAGCCATTACGAGAAGAGCAAGCCCCTCCTAGAATCAGAGTTCCTCCAGCTTCACTCTCTGTGAACAACAGTGAACACCTTAAAGGTCAAATAGTCTCGGCTGAAATAGATAAAATTGAATACTTAGCTCACACCTAGAAACGATGTCCTTCCGCTAGATTCAGCAAATGTTGTGTTTATGTCTTCCCTGGGGTGAAGGGAGTGTGGTAAGTGAGGGGAATCTTTGACTGAACATGAATCTGTATTAGGCTTCAGTTTTTCAAGACAGTGAAGGTAAATAGTACAAGTCAGAAAGTGAACTGAACTGTAAAAGTCGCCAATGACATTAAAGACACAGCTTATGTGGATCGTCTATCACTTGAGTCAAGCCCCCGGGGGCACTATATCATGGGGGTGCAGACTTGGTTGCGTTAAATGGCTTTAAACTACAGGATCGGATGATTAAGCGTTCTCAACACTGATAGAAAAACACCTGGTTCTCAATAGACTAGCATAACTGCAGCAGGATTCTCCTAGCTAGAATGCCTCTAGGTGCTTTTGGATTCAAACCTAAATGTATATATTTGGTTTGTTTCCTCTTGTATTTTCCTAGAGAGGGATGTTACCCCTTGAAATGCCAACATTGGCCAGTAGGTGTCATTGGGATACAGGGCACCACATGCACAAGTGTATCCAAGGTTGGGGGTTATTCCATGTTTCCAAAAGTTATTTCATGGTTCCTGTTGGTTTCGGAGGCTTCAACCTTAAAGAGCTGACATGACCCCTTGAACAGTTTGGACTGCTAGTTTGCATTCTATCTGTCTAGCTTTTCCGTAGAGCTGACACAATGTTACCAAAATTGACAAGTCTGGCTTCTAGGTCGATTTAGTGTGTTTCAAAAAATAACTCCATTTTCGTATAACTCCCAAAACATGTAAATGAGTTCTGTTAAACTTCTTAAAGACTGCAAATGGGATATCAACACAATGTCAAAATAGTTGTCTTCGGACAATCCCTCCCACCACGGCTGTATAGAAACAAAGAGCTAAGCAAATATCACATTTCTGTGAAATGTATCTGGATAGTGTTGATTCATCGATGCCCAGTTGGCAGAGAAGAAGTGCAACCTGCACTCACTCGCTCCCATGTACAGAGCAATGGAAACATCCACTCACTCAGCCCTTAGCATAGGACACTGGCCGAAGAGAGGTCTGTTACTCCCAAAGACAGGATGAGGCCTCAGGACACCTGGAAGCAGGAGAATGCAAAGCAGGGAATGGAAACCAGTGCAGGTTCGGACCCCTGGTGATGGAGCAACAAGGGTGAAACTCTGTTTAACTTGGACGCACACTCTCAAGCGGACAGGAGACATGGGTTTGAAGGTGATGTGCTGAGATTTACAAGAGTGCACAGCAGATGCTTGGCTGAGAGAACTCAAAGAAACCAGCGCAAAATATCCCCACAGTTAATTCTGAGACCAAGATCCCAGCTGCCAAATTTGAGGTAGCAGAGGCAATGGTCAGTGAGGCATAGAGCTACGGATGATGGCACACGCTGAGTCTCAGGGATCTGGAGTGCGTTGTGGGATGTGGTGGGTCGAATCAAGAGAGCAAACCGAACTGTGTACCAATAATAAATCAACCACACTGGTCGCGCGGTTGCCATTACCGATATGTCCCATGGCCACACCCAGTACATCTGCAGGACCAGGGACCAATTGGGAATTTTGCCAATAGAGCACGCGTGGGGCTGAATCAGAGATATCGTGCATCTGGTCTGAGGGATCCAGGGGGCCTTGAATTTGAAATCAGAATGAAAAGCCTTAGGATATGCTACATTCATAACCTGGGCTGGGATTATGGTTTGGTTTGAGTCACAGGATGCGCAACAACTCTGTGGTTGCCTTCGTGCACCCGTGCCACAAGGATGAGAGGACAAGGGAGAGTGGTCCAAGTCCACAGCGCGAGAAGAGGAAGCATTCATTTCAGCACTATCTCCCAAAAGCGGATGCTACATTTTGGATGGCACCGGCACGGTACGGCACCTAGGACAACAAGGAAGGTCTGCGGGATCATTCCAGCAGGCCCTGATATGTGACATCCATAGATATGCTTCCACAGGTGTTTCTGTAGACAGAGAAGCTCTGGAAAGAACTGATTTCATTGGGACATTCCCGTGGCAATAAAAAGCAGAAGAGCACTCTCAGTTTGCTGTTTTGGAAACACTCCAAAATGACATAGAGAAGAATGCAGAGCTGAGAACTTTTAGAAGCTTCATTTCCACAAGAGGAAGTGTCCTGTGCACTTTCAGAAGTGTGAGATAAGTATAATCAAAATGAAGTTATGCTAATCGAAGTAGAATGGGTTGTTCATCACAACTAATGCAACACCAGCAATTGGAGATATACCAAACAACACACACAGGTACAGGTTATGGCATCAATGCCTAGGAGAAATTGTCCTCACAGAAATCCCATGGAATTGCGTAGAGACAAGAGTCTAAATTTTTCAATTAACAAAGCCCTAGAAGTCTACATTAGATACCTGATATTACCTGACCAGTAGAGATGAAGAAGAACAGTAAAAGAAACAGGAAGTACCATTTTCAGTTCCAAAGATATTGAAGGCGCAAAAGATAAGCTTTCAAACAACTAGTCTGCAAAACGCTATCCAGAACAAGTGTTGAAAATGAAGGTCAGGAAAACACTGAAGAACACCAGTGTCTCAGAATCACAAAAGGCAGAATACCAGAAAAGGGGAAGAGAAAGTCTCAACACGAGCCAAAAATATCAGGAAACTCAATGGTTGTGATAATATCAGGGCTAAAATTCAGTCCTTAGCAGACTAGATAATGCAGAGGGACGCGTGAATGACTGTGAAGACAGGGGAAGAGAAAAACCTCGGTCAGAAGCAGACATAGGAAAGCAAGTGCAAACAAATGAAAACATTGCAGTTGAACCCTGGGTTAAGACAGGGCATGAAAGAATAGAAATCATGAGTCCCAGATGGAAAAGCAAGAGATAAAGAAACAAAAAGTGTCTGAAAATTTATCTGTAGAAAAATCAGACTGAAACTTGCTGAAAGCCAAGAAAGAATCATCTATGCGAATTCAGGAATTACACAGCATCCGAAGGAGGTGGAATCCCAATAGACCTACCAGCAGCTGTATGATTCAAATCAACAAAGTTCACGAATATCCGAGTGATTTAAAATGCACCTGGAGGAAACAACATAGTCACAAGGAAACCTCCAGAGGGGTTTCAGCTGATATCTCGGCAGCAATATTGCAGGACAGGGAGGAGTGCCAGGACACAGACCATATCCTGAATGGCCAAATGCTGCCACCTAGGGTAGCCTATGCCACATGAACACCATTTCAAATAACGGCAGAGCTAGAGAATTCTACAGACCGGCAAATCTTAAAAGAATTCAGCAGTTCAAAAGTTTTTCTAAAAGAAAGGTTGAGAAAACTCCCCTGAATAGAAAAGCAGCAAGATGGAATGGAAAGAAGAAACCATTATTGGAAATGCAAGAAGAGCATGTGTGGCAGAGAAGAAAGAAGAAGAACTTAAGGAGGACATCAAAACCCTAAAGATGGGAGAGGGAAGCAGGAAATCATAGGTGATTGGAAGCACTCTCTTAAGTGAATCAGCTTATTTGACTCTGTTTGAAGCGAAAGGAGAGATGCATGGCCTGACGTGTTTGCAAAACAAGCGAGAAGAAGACCAACAAAGAATCAAACCAACAAACAAGCACCAAAATGGTATGGTTGGCTGACATATACAAAGGGAACCATGATTATTCAAAAGAAAATACTCAAGGTGAGGTCAAGGGTCATTCAGAACGCATCGACCCAGTATCGTGGCTTGCATGTACTCAGCACACTTGTATTCGGAAATCAGAAGCGTGCATTCATATTCGTACATTTTGATTCATAAGAGCATATCGTGACCTAACACTAATGCCGATTTGGAATCAAATGGATTCCTAGTCCGTGATGTAGACTTGTATGTCTTCCAACAGGATGAAGGAATGCCATATTCTAGGCTACGTAGAGAAGAAATGTAAGAAGCCTATAACAAAGGCAAGTAGCTCTGCCAAAGTGTACTAAGTGCAAAAGAGACCGACAGCAAAGTGCACATTGGGGTTGGTTTCATTTCTTGGAATTTCAGCCCCCATGAATCCAATGGATCCATGTCCTGAGAGTGTGGGTGTTTCAGCAGAAATCAGGCGACGCATATGTATTCCGGGTGTACGGATATTATAGGAACATAAGTCTCCTTTAGTGGGTCCCTGTGTACTGTGAACTGTTAGAAAGTTTAAAGACGTGTGAAACCATCAACTGAAAAGGGACACACTTCCCTCCATTGGTACGGTGCATAGAGCTCTGAACAAAAGGAAAGAGGGAAGAAGAAAGGCCCATGGGACGCTAGTGGGTAGAATCACATTTACCTTAGGAACCTCTCGTCGGATGCAGCCCCTCCCCCAACACTGACAAGATGCAGCAGCCATTGGGGATGGCAGTTAGCGGTTGGATTCCAGGTGGAATGTTGGTGTTTACCGCGAGGCTTGTTGTGGCTGTTGGATCCTAGGTAACCGGGCAGAGTTCTGTGGGTGGATCAGTGTGATGGAGGGGCTGCCGCCCTCTGTGGAGCTTGGCTTAGGTCTTTGGTCCGGGAAGCTGTGTAAGTTCGAGATACTGCTGCTGCCCAAAGACCTGAGGTCACAGGTCAGTTTCCAGAACCTGAAAGGGCAGACAGTGGAAGATCTGCCTGTCATCAGCTTACTGGTCAGGCTCCGAGGTACTTTCAGACTTGCCCAGTCCTGGTGAAGTCGACTTTAGGGGAGACACGAAGAGAAGCTGGCCGGTAAGCTGGCTGCACGGATTGAGGAGAGATGCGAACACATGGATGAGAGATGTTCTGCTACAATGGAGAATACTGGCGTGGAGACAGCTGTAGAGGATACCAGGCTCAAAAGACATTCATGAGACATATTGAAACTCACTGATACAGGCAGAAACATACGGAGTGCCAACGTGGACTTGAGGAAGTTCCTCAATTCTCTTCTCCAATAACGGGTCCAAGGTCCCTGACGTCTGAAGGAGAAGAAATGGCAGAGATGATCAAAACGCTCCTGTTCTTGGAAGAGGTCGTGAGAATCCACACGTCCCAAGGGGCATTCCCAAGCCATTCAGACCAAAATTCAACAAGCCCAGGTAAGCCTTTTCCCAGGTTTGGGCCTAGCTAGTGAGCACTTGCCCTTGCCTCCCCTCCACTCAGGCATCCATTTTGAAGGATCAGTACCTGAGCTGCAATGAAGCCATTACGAGAAGAGCAAGCCCCTCCTAGAATCAGAGTTCCTCCAGCTTCACTCTCTGTGAACAACAGTGAACACCTTAAAGGTCAAATAGTCTCGGCTGAAATAGATAAAATTGAATACTTAGCTCACACCTAGAAACGATGTCCTTCCGCTAGATTCAGCAAATGTTGTGTTTATGTCTTCCCTGGGGTGAAGGGAGTGTGGTAAGTGAGGGGAATCTTTGACTGAACATGAATCTGTATTAGGCTTCAGTTTTTCAAGACAGTGAAGGTAAATAGTACAAGTCAGAAAGTGAACTGAACTGTAAAAGTCGCCAATGACATTAAAGACACAGCTTATGTGGATCGTCTATCACTTGAGTCAAGCCCCCGGGGGCACTATATCATGGGGGTGCAGACTTGGTTGCGTTAAATGGCTTTAAACTACAGGATCGGATGATTAAGCGTTCTCAACACTGATAGAAAAACACCTGGTTCTCAATAGACTAGCATAACTGCAGCAGGATTCTCCTAGCTAGAATGCCTCTAGGTGCTTTTGGATTCAAACCTAAATGTATATATTTGGTTTGTTTCCTCTTGTATTTTCCTAGAGAGGGATGTTACCCCTTGAAATGCCAACATTGGCCAGTAGGTGTCATTGGGATACAGGGCACCACATGCACAAGTGTATCCAAGGTTGGGGGTTATTCCATGTTTCCAAAAGTTATTTCATGGTTCCTGTTGGTTTCGGAGGCTTCAACCTTAAAGAGCTGACATGACCCCTTGAACAGTTTGGACTGCTAGTTTGCATTCTATCTGTCTAGCTTTTCCGTAGAGCTGACACAATGTTACCAAAATTGACAAGTCTGGCTTCTAGGTCGATTTAGTGTGTTTCAAAAAATAACTCCATTTTCGTATAACTCCCAAAACATGTAAATGAGTTCTGTTAAACTTCTTAAAGACTGCAAATTGGATATCAACACAATGTCAAAATAGTTGTCTTCGGACAATCCCTCCCACCACGGCTGTATAGAAACAAAGAGCTAAGCAAATATCACATTTCTGTGAAATGTATCTGGATAGTGTTGATTCATCAATGCCCAGTTGGCAGAGAAGAAGTGCAACCTGCACTCACTCGCTCCCATGTACAGAGCAATGGAAACATCCACTCACCCAGCCCTTAGCATAGGACACTGGCCGAAGAGAGGTCTGTTACTCCCAAAGACAGGATGAGGCCTCAGGACACCTGGAAGCAGGAGAATGCAAAGCAGGGAATGGAAACCAGTGCAGGTTCGGACCCCTGGTGATGGAGCAACAAGGGTGAAACTCTGTTTAACTTGGACGCACACTCTCAAGCGGACAGGAGACATGGGTTTGAAGGTGATGTGCTGAGATTTACAAGAGTGCACAGCAGATGCTTGGCTGAGAGAACTCAAAGAAACCAGCGCAAAATATCCCCACAGTTAATTCTGAGACCAAGATCCCAGCTGCCAAATTTGAGGTAGCAGAGGCAATGGTCAGTGAGGCATAGAGCTACGGATGATGGCACACGCTGAGTCTCAGGGATCTGGAGTGCGTTGTGGGATGTGGTGGGTCGAATCAAGAGAGCAAACCGAACTGTGTACCAATAATAAATCAACCACACTGGTCGCGCGGTTGCCATTACCGATATGTCCCATGGCCACACCCAGTACATCTGCAGGACCAGGGACCAATTGGGAATTTTGCCAATAGAGCACGTGTGGGGCTGAATCAGAGATATCGTGCATCTGGTCTGAGGGATCCAGGGGGCCTTGAATTTGAAATCAGAATGAAAAGCCTTAGGATATGCTACATTCATAACCTGGGCTGGGATTATGGTTTGGTTTGAGTCACAGGATGTGCAACAACTCTGTGGTTGCATTCGTGCACCCGTGCGACAAGGATGAGAGGACAAGTGAGAGTGGTCCAAGTCCACAGCGCGAGAAGAGGAAGCATTCATTTCAGCACTATCTCCCAAAAGCGGATGCTACATTTTGGATGGCACCGGCACGGTACGGCACCTAGGACAACAAGGAAGGTCTGCGGGATCATTCCAGCAGGCCCTGATATGTGACATCCATAGATATGCTTCCACTGGTGTTTCTGTAGAAGGAGAAGCTCTGGAAAGAACTCATTTCATTGGGACATTCCCGTGGCAATAAAAAGCAGAAGAGCACTCTCAGTTTGCTGTTTTGGAAACACTCCAAAATGACATAGAGAAGAATGCAGAGCTGAGAACTTTTAGAAGCTTCATTTCCACAAGAGGAAGTGTCCTGTGCACTTTCAGAAGTGTGAGATAAGTATAATCAAAATGAAGTTATGCTAATCGAAGTAGAATGGGTTGTTCATCACAACTAATGCAACACCAGCAATTGGAGATATACCAAACAACACACACAGGTACAGGTTATGGCATCAATGCCTAGGAGAAATTGTCCTCACAGAAATCCCATGGAATTGTGTAGAGACAAGAGTCTAAATTTTTCAATTAACAAAGCCCTAGAAGTCTACATTAGATACCTGATATTACCTGACCAGTAGAGATGAAGAAGAACAGTAAAAGAAACAGGAAGTACCATTTTCAGTTCCAAAGATATTGAAGGCACAAAAGATAAGCTTTCAAACAACTAGTCTGCAAAACGCTATCCAGAACAAGTGTTGAAAATGAAGGTCAGGAAAACACTGAAGAACACCAGTGTCTCAGAATCACAAAAGGCAGAATACCAGAAAAGGGGAAGAGAAAGTCTCAACACGAGCCAAAAATATCAGGAAACTCAATGGTTGTGATAATATCAGGGCTAAAATTCAGTCCTTAGCAGACTAGATAATGCAGAGGGACGCGTGAATGACTGTGAAGACAGGGGAAGAGAAAAACCTCGGTCAGAAGCAGACATAGGAAAGCAAGTGCAAACAAATGAAAACATTGCAGTTGAACCCTGGGTTAAGACAGGGCATGAAAGAATAGAAATCATGAGTCCCAGATGGAAAAGCAAGAGATAAAGAAACAAAAAGTGTCTGAAAATTTATCTGTAGAAAAATCAGACTGAAACTTGCTGAAAGCCAAGAAAGAATCATCTATGCGAATTCAGGAATTACACAGCATCCGAAGGAGGTGGAATCCCAATAGACCTACCAGCAGCTGTATGATTCAAATCAACAAAGTTCACGAATATCCGAGTGATTTAAAATGCACCTGGAGGAAACAACATAGTCACAAGGAAACCTCCAGAGGGGTTTCAGCTGATATCTCGGCAGCAATATTGCAGGACAGGGAGGAGTGCCAGGACACAGACCATATCCTGAATGGCCAAATGCTGCCACCTAGGGTAGCCTATGCCACATGAACACCATTTCAAATAACGGCAGAGCTAGAGAATTCTACAGACCGGCAAATCTTAAAAGAATTCAGCAGTTCAAAAGTTTTTCTAAAAGAAAGGTTGAGAAAACTCCCCTGAATAGAAAAGCAGCAAGATGGAATGGAAAGAAGAAACCATTATTGGAAATGCAAGAAGAGCATGTGTGGCAGAGAAGAAAGAAGAAGAACTTAAGGAGGACATCAAAACCCTAAAGATGGGAGAGGGAAGCAGGAAATCATAGGTGATTGGAAGCACTCTCTTAAGTGAATCAGCTTATTTGACTCTGTTTGAAGCGAAAGGAGAGATGCATGGCCTGACGTGTTTGCAAAACAAGCGAGAAGAAGACCAACAAAGAATCAAACCAACAAACAAGCACCAAAATGGTATGGTTGGCTGACATATACAAAGGGAACCATGATTATTCAAAAGAAAATACTCAAGGTGAGGTCAAGGGTCATTCAGAACGCATCGACCCAGTATCGTGGCTTGCATGTACTCAGCACACTTGTATTCGGAAATCAGAAGCGTGCATTCATATTCGTACATTTTGATTCATAAGAGCATATCGTGACCTAACACTAATGCCGATTTGGAATCAAATGGATTCCTAGTCCGTGATGTAGACTTGTATGTCTTCCAACAGGATGAAGGAATGCCATATTCTAGGCTACGTAGAGAAGAAATGTAAGAAGCCTATAACAAAGGCAAGTAGCTCTGCCAAAGTGTACTAAGTGCAAAAGAGACCGACAGCAAAGTGCACATTGGGGTTGGTTTCATTTCTTGGAATTTCAGCCCCCATGAATCCAATGGATCCATGTCCTGAGAGTGTGGGTGTTTCAGCAGAAATCAGGCGACGCATATGTATTCCGGGTGTACGGATATTATAGGAACATAAGTCTCCTTTAGTGGGTCCCTGTGTACTGTGAACTGTTAGAAAGTTTAAAGACGTGTGAAACCATCAACTGAAAAGGGACACACTTCCCTCCATTGGTACGGTGCATAGAGCTCTGAACAAAAGGAAAGAGGGAAGAAGAAAGGCCCATGGGACGCTAGTGGGTAGAATCACATTTACCTTAGGAACCTCTCGTCGGATGCAGCCCCTCCCCCAACACTGACAAGATGCAGCAGCCATTGGGGATGGCAGTTAGCGGTTGGATTCCAGGTGGAATGTTGGTGTTTACCGCGAGGCTTGTTGTGGCTGTTGGATCCTAGGTAACCGGGCAGAGTTCTGTGGGTGGATCAGTGTGATGGAGGGGCTGCCGCCCTCTGTGGAGCTTGGCTTAGGTCTTTGGTCCGGGAAGCTGTGTAAGTTCGAGATACTGCTGCTGCCCAAAGACCTGAGGTCACAGGTCAGTTTCCAGAACCTGAAAGGGCAGACAGTGGAAGATCTGCCTGTCATCAGCTTACTGGTCAGGCTCCGAGGTACTTTCAGACTTGCCCAGTCCTGGTGAAGTCGACTTTAGGGGAGACACGAAGAGAAGCTGGCCGGTAAGCTGGCTGCACGGATTGAGGAGAGATGCGAACACATGGATGAGAGATGTTCTGCTACAATGGAGAATACTGGCGTGGAGACAGCTGTAGAGGATACCAGGCTCAAAAGACATTCATGAGACATATTGAAACTCACTGATACAGGCAGAAACATACGGAGTGCCAACGTGGACTTGAGGAAGTTCCTCAATTCTCTTCTCCAATAACGGGTCCAAGGTCCCTGACGTCTGAAGGAGAAGAAATGGCAGAGATGATCAAAACGCTCCTGTTCTTGGAAGAGGTCGTGAGAATCCACACGTCCCAAGGGGCATTCCCAAGCCATTCAGACCAAAATTCAACAAGCCCAGGTAAGCCTTTTCCCAGGTTTGGGCCTAGCTAGTGAGCACTTGCCCTTGCCTCCCCTCCACTCAGGCATCCATTTTGAAGGATCAGTACCTGAGCTGCAATGAAGCCATTACGAGAAGAGCAAGCCCCTCCTAGAATCAGAGTTCCTCCAGCTTCACTCTCTGTGAACAACAGTGAACACCTTAAAGGTCAAATAGTCTCGGCTGAAATAGATAAAATTGAATACTTAGCTCACACCTAGAAACGATGTCCTTCCGCTAGATTCAGCAAATGTTGTGTTTATGTCTTCCCTGGGGTGAAGGGAGTGTGGTAAGTGAGGGGAATCTTTGACTGAACATGAATCTGTATTAGGCTTCAGTTTTTCAAGACAGTGAAGGTAAATAGTACAAGTCAGAAAGTGAACTGAACTGTAAAAGTCGCCAATGACATTAAAGACACAGCTTATGTGGATCGTCTTTCACTTGAGTCAAGCCCCCGGGGGCACTATATCATGGGGGTGCAGACTTGGTTGCGTTAAATGGCTTTAAACTACAGGATCGGATGATTAAGCGTTCTCAACACTGATAGAAAAACACCTGGTTCTCAATAGACTAGCATAACTGCAGCAGGATTCTCCTAGCTAGAATGCCTCTAGGTGCTTTTGGATTCAAACCTAAATGTATATATTTGGTTTGTTTCCTCTTGTATTTTCCTAGAGAGGGATGTTACCCCTTGAAATGCCAACATTGGCCAGTAGGTGTCATTGGGATACAGGGCACCACATGCACAAGTGTATCCAAGGTTGGGGGTTATTCCATGTTTCCAAAAGTTATTTCATGGTTCCTGTTGGTTTCGGAGGCTTCAACCTTAAAGAGCTGACATGACCCCTTGAACAGTTTGGACTGCTAGTTTGCATTCTATCTGTCTAGCTTTTCCGTAGAGCTGACAAAATGTTACCAAAATTGACAAGTCTGGCTTCTAGGTTGATTTAGTGTGTTTCAAAAAATAACTCCATTTTCGTATAACTCCCAAAACATGTAAATGAGTTCTGTTAAACTTCTTAAAGACTGCAAATTGGATATCAACACAATGTCAAAATAGTTGTCTTCGGACAATCCCTCCCACCACGGCTGTATAGAAACAAAGAGCTAAGCAAATATCACATTTCTGTGAAATGTATCTGGATAGTGTTGATTCATCGATGCCCAGTTGGCAGAGAAGAAGTGCAACCTACACTCACTCGCTCCCATGTACAGAGCAATGGAAACATCCACTCACCCAGCCCTTAGCATAGGACACTGGCCGAAGAGAGGTCTGTTACTCCCAAAGACAGGATGAGGCCTCAGGACACCTGGAAGCAGGAGAATGCAAAGCAGGGAATGGAAACCAGTGCAGGTTCGGACCCCTGGTGATGGAGCAACAAGGGTGAAACTCTGTTTAACTTGGACGCACACTCTCAAGCGGACAGGAGACATGGGTTTGAAGGTGATGTGCTGAGATTTACAAGAGTGCACAGCAGATGCTTGGCTGAGAGAACTCAAAGAAACCAGCGCAAAATATCCCCACAGTTAATTCTGAGACCAAGATCCAAGCTGCCAAATTTGAGGTAGCAGAGGCAATGGTCAGTGAGGCATAGAGCTACGGATGATGGCACACGCTGAGTCTCAGGGATCTGGAGTGCGTTGTGGGATGTGGTGGGTCGAATCAAGAGAGCAAACCGAACTGTGTACCAATAATAAATCAACCACACTGGTCGCGCGGTTGCGATTACCGATATGTCCCATGGCCACACCCAGTACATCTGCAGGACCAGGGACCAATTGGGAATTTTGCCAATAGAGCACGTGTGGGGCTGAATCAGAGATATCGTGCATCTGGTCTGAGGGATCCAGGGGGCCTTGAATTTGAAATCAGAATGAAAAGCCTTAGGATATGCTACATTCATAACCTGGGCTGGGATTATGGTTTGGTTTGAGTCACAGGATGCGCAACAACTCTGTGGTTGCCTTCGTGCACCCGTGCGACAAGGATGAGAGGACAAGGGAGAGTGGTCCAAGTCCACAGCGCGAGAAGAGGAAGCATTCCCTTCAGCACTATCTCCCAAAAGCGGATGCTACATTTTGGATGGCACCGGCACGGTACGGCACCTAGGACAACAAGGAAGGTCTGCGGGATCATTCCAGCAGGCCCTGATATGTGACATCCATAGATATGCTTCCACTGGTGTTTCTGTAGACAGAGAAGCTCTGGAAAGAACTCATTTCATTGGGACATTCCCGTGGCAATAAAAAGCAGAAGAGCACTCTCAGTTTGCTGTTTTGGAAACACTCCAAAATGACATAGAGAAGAATGCAGAGCTGAGAACTTTTAGAAGCTTCATTTCCACAAGAGGAAGTGTCCTGTGCACTTTCAGAAGTGTGAGATAAGTATAATCAAAATGAAGTTATGCTAATCGAAGTAGTATGGGTTGTTCATCACAACTAATGCAACACCAGCAATTGGAGATATACCAAACAACACACACAGGTACAGGTTATGGCATCAATGCCTAGGAGAAATTGTCCTCACAGAAATCCCATGGAATTGCGTAGAGACAAGAGTCTAAATTTTTCAATTAACAAAGCCCTAGAAGTCTACATTAGATACCTGATATTACCTGACCAGTAGAGATGAAGAACAGTAAAAGAAACAGGAAGTACCATTTTCAGTTCCAAAGATATTGAAGGCGCAAAAGATAAGCTTTCAAACAACTAGTCTGCAAAATGCTATCCAGAACAAGTGTTGAAAATGAAGGTCAGGAAAACACTGAAGAACACCAGTGTCTCAGAATCACAAAAGGCAGAATACCAGAAAAGGGGAAGAGAAAGTCTCAACACGAGCCAAAAATATCAGGAAACTCAATGGTTGTGATAATATCAGGGCTAAAATTCAGTCCTTAGCAGACTAGATAATGCAGAGGGACACGTGAATGACTGTGAAGACAGGGGAAGAGAAAAACCTCGGTCAGAAGCAGACATAGGAAAGCAAGTGCAAACAAATGAAAACATTGCAGTTGAACCCTGGGTTAAGACAGGGCATGAAAGAATAGAAATCATGAGTCCCAGATGGAAAAGCAAGAGATAAAGAAACAAAAAGTGTCTGAAAATTTATCTGTAGAAAAATCAGACTGAAACTTGCTGAAAGCCAAGAAAGAATCATCTATGCGAATTCAGGAACTACACAGCATCCGAAGGAGGTGGAATCCCAATAGACCTACCAGCAGCTGTATGATTCAAATCAACAAAGTTCACGAATATCCGAGTGATTTAAAATGCACCTGGAGGAAACAACATAGTCACAAGGAAACCTCCAGAGGGGTTTCAGCTGATATCTCGGCAGCAATATTGCAGGACAGGGAGGAGTGCCAGGACACAGACCATATCCTGAATGGCCAAATGCTGCCACCTAGGGTAGCCTATGCCACATGAACACCATTTCAAATAACGGCAGAGCTAGAGAATTCTACAGACCGGCAAATCTTAAAAGAATTCAGCAGTTCAAAAGTTTTTCTAAAAGAAAGGTTGAGAAAACTCCCCTGAATAGAAAAGCAGCAAGATGGAATGGAAAGAAGAAACCATTATTGGAAATGCAAGAAGAGCATGTGTGGCAGAGAAGAAAGAAGAAGAACTTAAGGAGGACATCAAAACCCTAAAGATGGGAGAGGGAAGCAGGAAATCATAGGTGATTGGAAGCACTCTCTTAAGTGAATCAGCTTATTTGACTCTGTTTGAAGCGAAAGGAGAGATGCATGGCCTGACGTGTTTGCAAAACAAGCGAGAAGAAGACCAACAAAGAATCAAACCAACAAACAAGCACCAAAATGGTATGGTTGGCTGACATATACAAAGGGAACCATGATTATTCAAAAGAAAATACTCAAGGTGAGGTCAAGGGTCATTCAGAACGCATCGACCCAGTATCGTGGCTTGCATGTACTCAGCACACTTGTATTCGGAAATCAGAAGCGTGCATTCATATTCGTACATTTTGATTCATAAGAGCATATCGTGACCTAACACTAATGCCGATTTGGAATCAAATGGATTCCTAGTCCGTGATGTAGACTTGTATGTCTTCCAACAGGATGAAGGAATGCCATATTCTAGGCTACGTAGAGAAGAAATGTAAGAAGCCTATAACAAAGGCAAGTAGCTCTGCCAAAGTGTACTAAGTGCAAAAGAGACCGACAGCAAAGTGCACATTGGGGTTGGTTTCATTTCTTGGAATTTCAGCCCCCATGAATCCAATGGATCCATGTCCTGAGAGTGTGGGTGTTTCAGCAGAAATCAGGCGACGCATATGTATTCCGGGTGTACGGATATTATAGGAACATAAGTCTCCTTTAGTGGGTCCCTGTGTACTGTGAACTGTTAGAAAGTTTAAAGACGTGTGAAACCATCAACTGAAAAGGGACACACTTCCCTCCATTGGTACGGTGCATAGAGCTCTGAACAAAAGGAAAGAGGGAAGAAGAAAGGCCCATGGGACGCTAGTGGGTAGAATCACATTTACCTTAGGAACCTCTCGTCGGATGCAGCCCCTCCCCCAACACTGACAAGATGCAGCAGCCATTGGGGATGGCAGTTAGCGGTTGGATTCCAGGTGGAATGTTGGTGTTTACCGCGAGGCTTGTTGTGGCTGTTGGATCCTAGGTAACCGGGCAGAGTTCTGTGGGTGGATCAGTGTGATGGAGGGGCTGCCGCCCTCTGTGGAGCTTGGCTTAGGTCTTTGGTCCGGGAAGCTGTGTAAGTTCGAGATACTGCTGCTGCCCAAAGACCTGAGGTCACAGGTCAGTTTCCAGAACCTGAAAGGGCAGACAGTGGAAGATCTGCCTGTCATCAGCTTACTGGTCAGGCTCCGAGGTACTTTCAGACTTGCCCAGTCCTGGTGAAGTCGACTTTAGGGGAGACACGAAGAGAAGCTGGCCGGTAAGCTGGCTGCACGGATTGAGGAGAGATGCGAACACATGGATGAGAGATGTTCTGCTACAATGGAGAATACTGGCGTGGAGACAGCTGTAGAGGATACCAGGCTCAAAAGACATTCATGAGACATATTGAAACTCACTGATACAGGCAGAAACATACGGAGTGCCAACGTGGACTTGAGGAAGTTCCTCAATTCTCTTCTCCAATAACGGGTCCAAGGTCCCTGACGTCTGAAGGAGAAGAAATGGCAGAGATGATCAAAATGCTCCTGTTCTTGGTCGTGAGAATCCACACGTCAAAATGGGCCTTCCCAAGCCACTCTGACCAGAATTCACCAAGCCCAGGTAAGCCTTTTCCCAGGTTTGGGCCTTGCTAGCAAGCACTTGCCCTTCCCTCCCCTCCACTCAGGCATCCATTTTGAAGGATCAGTACCTGAGCTGCAATGAAGCCGTTATGAGAGGAGCACGCCCCTCCTTGAATCAGATTTCCTCCCGCTTCACACTCTGTGAAAAACAGTGATCTCCTTAAAGTCAAATAGTCTCGGCTGAACTAGATAGGAATTGAATACTTAGCTCACACCTAGAAACGATGTCCTTCCGCTAGATTCAGCAAATGTTGTGTTTATGTCTTCCCTGGGGTGAAGGGAGTGTGGTAAGAGAGGGGAATCTTTGACTGAACTTGAATCTGTATTAGGCCTCACTTTTTCCAGACAGTATAGGTAAATAGTACAAGTCAGAAAGTGAACTGTACTGTAAAAGTCGCCAATTATATTAAAGACACAGCTTATGTGGATCGTCTTTCACTTGAGTCAAGCCCCCGGGGGCAATATATCATGCGGGTGCAGACTTGGTTGCGTTAAATGGCTTTACCCAACATGATCGGATGATTAAGCGTTCTCATCACTGATAGAAGAACACCTGGTTCTCAATAGACTAGCATAACTGCAGCAGGGTTCTCCTAGCTATAATGCCTCTAGGTCCTTTTGGATTCAAACCTAAATGTATATATTTGGTTTCTTTCCTCTTGTATTTTCCTAGAGAGGGATGTTACCCCTTGAAATGCCAACATTGGCCAGTAGGTGTCATTGGGAGTAAAGGGCACCACATGTACAAGTTTATTCAAGGTTGGGGTTATTTCATATTTCCAATAGTTATTTCATTGTTCCTGTTGGGTTCAGAGGCTTCAACCGTAAAGAGCTGACATGACCCCTTGAACAGTTTGGACTGCTAGTTTGCATTCTATCTGTCTAGCTTTTCCGTAGAGCTGACACAATGTTACCAAAATTGACAAGTCTGGCTTCTAGGTCGATTTAGTGTGTTTCAAAAAATAACTCCATTTTCGTATAACTCCCAAAACATGTAAATGAGTTCTGTTAAACTTCTTAAAGACTGCAAATGGGATATCAACACAATGTCAAAAATAGTTGTCTTCGGACAATCCCTCACACCACGGCTGTATAGAAACAAAGAGCTAAGCAAATATCACATTTCTGTGAAATGTATCTGGATAGTGTTGATTCATCGATGCCCAGTTGGCAGAGAATAAGTGCAACCTGCACTCACTCGCTCCCATGAACAGAACAATGGAAACAACCACTCACACAGCCCTTGGCAAAGGACACTTGCCGAAGAGAGGTCTGTTACTTCCAAAGATAGGATGAGGCCTCAGAACCCCTAAAGCAGGAGAAGGCAAAGCAGGGAATGGAAACCAGTGCAGGGTCTGACCCCTGGAGATGGAGCAACAAGGGTGAAACTCTGTTTAACTTGGACGCACACTCTCAAGCGGACAGGAGACATGGGATAGAAGGTGATGTGCTGAGATTTACAAGAGTGCACAGCAGATGCTTGGCTGAGAGAACTCAAAGAAACCAGCGCAAAATATCACCACAGTTGATTCTGAGAATAAGATCCCAGCTGCAAAATTTGAGGTAGCAGAGGCAACGGTCAGTGAGGGATAGGGATACGGATGATGGCACATGCTGAGTCTCAGGGATCTGGAGTGCATTGTGGGATGTGGTGGGTCGAATCAAGAGAGCAAACCGAACTGTGTACCAATGATAAAGCAACCACACTTGTCGCGCGGTTGAGATTACTGATATGTCCCATGGCCACACCCAGTGCATCTGCAGGACCTGGGACCAATTGGGCATTTTGCCAATAGAGCACGTGTGGGGCTGAATCAGAGCTATCGTGCATCTGTTCTGAAGTATCCAGGGGGCCTTGTATTTGAAGTCAAAATGAAAAGCCTTAGGATATGCTACATTCATAACCTGGGCTGGGATTATGGTTTGGTTTGAGGCACAGGATGCGCAACAGCTCTGTGCTGGCCTTCGTGCACCCGTGCCACAAGGATGAGAGGACAACTAAAAGTGGTCCAAGTCCACAGCATGAGAAGAGGAAGCATTTCCTTCAGCACTATCTCCCAAAAGCGGATGCTACATTTTGGATGCCACCGGCACGGTACGGCACCGAGGACACCAAGGTCCGTCTGCGGGATCATTCCAGCAGGCCCTGATGTGTGACATCCATGGTTGTGCTTCCACTGGTGTTTCAGTAGACAGAGAAGCTCTGAGACGAACTGCTTTCTTTGGAACATTCCCGTGGCACTACAAAGCACAAGCGCACTCTCAGTTTGCTCTTTTGGAAACACTCCAAAATGACATAGAGCAGAATGCAGAGCTGAGATCCTTTAGAAGCCTCATTTCCACAAGAGGAAGTGTCCTGCGCACTTCCAGAATTGTGAGATAAGTGTAATCAAATTGAAGTTATGCTAATTGAAATAGTATGGGTTTTTCATCACAACAAATGCAACACCAGCAATAGGAGATATACCAGACAACACACACAGGAACACGATATGGCATCAATGTCTAGGAGAAATTGTCCTCACAGAAATCCCATGGAATTGTGTAGAGCCAAGAGTCTAAAATTTTCACTTAACAAAGCCCTGGATTTTACATTAGATACCTGATATTACCTGAGCAGAATATTTGAAGAAGTACAGTAAAAGATACAGGAAGTTCCATTTTCACTTCCAAAGATATTGAAGGCCCAAGAGTTAAGCTTTCAAACAACTAGACTGCAAAATGCTTTCCAGACCAAGTGTTGAAAATGGAGGTTAGGAAATCCCTGAAGTACAACATTGTATCAGAATCACAAAAGGCAGAATACCAGAAAAGGGGAAGAGAAAGTCTAAAGACAAGCCAAAAAATGTCAGAAAACTCAATGGATGTGATAATATCTGGGCAAAATTCAGTCCTTAGCAGACTTGATAATGCAGAGGGACGCGTGAATGACTGTGAAAACAGGGGAACAGAAATCCTTCGGTCAGAAGCGGACATAGCAATGCAAGTGCAAAGCAATGAAAACATTGCTGTTGAATACTGGGTTAAGACAGGGCATGAAAGACTAGAATTCATAAGAGTCCCAGAAGGAAAAGCAAGAGATAAAGAAAAAAAATGTCTGAAAATTTATCTGTAGAAAAATCAGACTGAAAATTGCTGAAAGCCAGGAAAGAATCATCTATACGAATTCAGGAATTACACAGCATCCAAATTAGGAGGAATCCCAATAGACCTACCAGCAGCTGTATGATTCAAATCAACAAAGTTCACGAATATCCGAGTGATTTAAAATGCACCTGGAGGAAACAACATAGTCACAAGGAAACCTCCAGAGGGGTTTCAGCTGATATCTCGGCAGCAATATTGCAGGACAAGGAGGAGTGCCAGGACACAGACCATATCCTGAATAGCCAAATGCTGCCACCTAGGGTAGCCTATGCCCCATGACCACCATTTCTAATAACGGCAGTGCTAGAGAATTCCACAAACCGGCAAATCTGAAAAGAATTCAGGAGTTCAAAACTTCTTCTAAAAGGATGGTTGAGAATACTCCCCTGAATAGAAAAGCAGCAAGATGAAATGGAAAGAAGAGAACCATAATTGCAAATGCAAAAAGAGCATGAGTGGCAAAGAAGAAACAAGAAGAAGGCAAGGATGACATCAAAACCCTAAAGATGGGAGAGGGAAGCAGGAAATCATAGGTGATTGGAAGCACCCTCTTAAGTGAATCAGCTTATTTGACTCTCTGTTTAAGCGAAAGGATAGATGCATGTCCTGATGTGTTTGCAAAACTAATGGGATGTAGACCAACAAAGAATCAAACCAACAAACAAGCACCAACAGTGTATGGTTGGCTGACATATAAAAAGTGAACCATGATTATTCAAAAGTAAATACTCAAGGTGATATCAAGGATCATTCAGCACGCATTGACCCAGTATCGCGGCTTGCATGTACTCAGCACACTTGTATTCGGAAATCAGACGTGTGCATTCATATTCGTAAATTTTGATTCATAAGAGCATATCGTGACCTAACCCAAATGCCGATTTGGAAGAAAATGGAGTCCTTGTCCGTGATATAGAGTTGCAAGTCTTCCAATAGGATGAATGATTGCCATATTCTACCCTACGTAGATAAGAAATGGTATAAGCCTATAACAAAGACAAGTAGCTCTGCAATAGTGTACTAAGAGCAAAAGAGACAGACAGTAAAGTGCACATTGGGGTTGGTTTCATTTCTTGGAATTTCAGCCCCCATTAAACAAAAGGATCCATGTCCTGAGAGTGCGGGTGTTTCAGCAGAAATCAGGCGACGCATATGTATTCCGGATGTACGGATATTACAGGAACATACGTTTCCTTTATTGGGTCTCTGTGTGGTGTGAACTTTTAGAAAGTTTAAAGACGTGTGAAAACATCAACTGAAAATGGACACACTTCCCTCCGTTGCTACAGTGCATACAGATCTGAACAAAAGGAAAGAGGGAAGAACAAAGGCCCATGGGACGCTAGTGGGTAGAATCACATTTACCTTAGGAACCTCTCGTCGGATGCAGCCCCTCCCCCAACACTGACAAGATGCAGCAGCCATTGGGGATGGCAGTTAGCGGTTGGATTCCAGGTGGAATGTTGTTGTGTACCGCGAGGCTTGTTGTGGCTGGTGGATCCTAGGTAACCGGGCAGAGTTCTGTGGGTGGATCAGTGTGATGGAGGGGCTGCCGCCCTCTGTGGAGCTTGGCTTAGGTCTTTGGTCCGGGAAGCTGTGTAAGTTCGAGATACTGCTGCTGCCCAAAGACCTGAGGTCACAGGTCAGTTTCCAGAACCTGAAAGGGCAGACAGTGGAAGATCTGCCTGTCATCAGCTTACTGGTCAGGCTCCGAGGTACTTTCAGACTTGCCCAGTCCTGGTGAAGTCGACTTTAGGGGAGACACGAAGAGAAGCTGGACGATAAGCTGGCTGCACGGATTGAGGAGAGATGCGAACACATTGATGAGAGATGTTCTGCTACAATAGAGAATACTGGCCTGGAGACAGCTGTAGAGGATAGCAGGCTCGAAAGGCATTCATGAGACATATTGAACCTCGCTGATACTAGTAGAAACCTACGGAGGGCCACCGTGGACTGGAGGAATTTCCTCAATTCTCTGCTCCAAGAACGGGTCCGAGATCCCTGACGTCTAAAGAGAAGAGATGGCAGAGATGATAAAAACGCTCATGTTCTTGAAAGAGGTCAGATAATCCACACGACCCAAGGGGCAATTCCAAGCCATTCAGATCAAAGTGCACCAAGCCCAGGTAAGCCTTTTCCCACTTTTGGGCCTAGCTATCAAGCACTTGCTCTTCCCTCCCCTCCACTCAGGCATCCATTTTGAGGGATCAGTACCTGAGCTGCAATGAAGCCAGTAAGAGAAGAGCAAGCCCCTCCTAGAATCAGAGTTCCTCTAGCTTCATCCTCTGTGAACAACAGGGAACCCCATAAAGGTCAAATACTCTCGTATGAAATAGATAGGAATTGAATACTTAGCTCCCACAAAGAAACGATGGCCTTCCGCTAGATTCAGCAAATGCTGGGTTTATGTCTTCTCTGGGGTGAAGGGAGTGTGGTAAGTGAGTGGATTCTTTGCCTGAATTTGAATATTTATTTATCCTCAGTTTTTCAAAACAGTATTTGTAACTATTATAATTCTGTTATTGAAATGAAGTGTAATTGTTGGCATAGATATGTAGTGACACATTTTTTGTGGACCATTTTTCCCTTCAGGCATGTACCGGGTGCAAATATGTGGTTGCCATATTTGTCAGGTTTAATTATGTTTCTCAACATAATTGGATGTTTAAACATTCTCATCTTTCATAGAAGAGCACATGATTCTCAATAGCCTAGCAAAACTTTTGCAGTGTTCTCGTATCTATAATGTCTCTAAGTGCTATTGAAACCAAGCCTATATAAAAATACATTGTTTGGGTTTCTTTGTGCTTTCCTAAATAGTAATGTTGCCCCTTGAATCGCCAACATTGACCAGTATGTGCCATTATTAGGAAAGGGCACCACATGAACAATGGAAACCCATGGTTGTGGTTGTTAATGATTCTAAGAATTATTTCATTGTTTTTCTTAGTGTTGGAAGCACCAAGAGAAAAGTGTTGACCTGCCTCCTTCATGAATTTTGGCTGCTAACTAATATTTTCTGTGTATTTTTCTTATTTGGGTATTTCAAGCTGATACCTAAATATGGCAACTCTGTCTTGTAGTTAGATTTAGTATATTTCTAAAACTATCTTTATTTTGATACACTTCCCATAGTATGTAATTCAATTCTGTTAACTATTTGAAAGTCTGCAATGGAGGTATGTACACATTGTCAGACCTGGAGTCTTCGATCACATCCTTCCACCACTGATATAGAGAAATATTGCTAAATAAGGATCAAGTGTCTGTGAGTTATGTCTAAATTGTGTTAATTTATCCATGCCAAACTGGCAGAGTACCAGTGCAAACTTCGCTCACTCTCTCCCATGTATACAGCAAGATAAACATCCACTCTCCCGGCCCTTGGCTCAGGATCCCTGCTGAATAATGGCCAAACATCTCTTACTTCAAAAGTCAGAAAGAATTCTCACATAACCTGGAAAGAGTAGAAGGCAAAGTAGAGAATGGAAATCAGTGCAGGACCTGACCTTTGGTGAAGGAGCAGTAAAGGGAAACTGTGTTTTACTGGGATGCACACTCTAAAGTGGACAGGTCATTTAAGATGGAAGACGATGCGCTGAGGGTTAAAAGAGTGCATAGTGGACGTTTGATTGACATAACTGAAGGCAATAATCACAAAATTTCTCTGCAATTGATTCCCAGACCAATACTCCATCTGCCAATTTTGAGCTAGGAGTGCCTGTGGAATCTGTGTGTTAAGGGTGTGGCTGATGGCACAAATTTATTCCCAGGGGTTTGGAGATTGTTTTGGGCTGTGGTTGGTACTATCTAGAGAACAGATCTGCCTGGGTCCTCTCTTAATATTAAATCTGCTGGCATATGTGTTGTGGATTAGCTTAGTAACCCAGGGCCTTAGTCACAGCATTTTCACATCCACAGTATAATTGCTCATTTTCTCCATAAAGGAGAAATGGTCTCAATCAGAGCCATCTTTATCTGGTTTCTAGAATCCAGGGCAATTTAGTGTTGAAATAAGATTCTATAGCCAAAAGATCTGCAACTTTCATAGGCAGGATTGAAATTTCTTATTGTCTAGTGCAGAGGTTTTTGAAATGCTCCATGCTTGCCTTTGAGTTCCCATGCCTTATTGACAAGAGTTCTTGGAGCAGAGATCTGATGAAAAATAGGAGAATTTGAAGCTTTTCCATCAACCTTGCCTACCACATGCTAATGCAACTATAGTTGTGGTGCTGACCCAGTACTACACTTAGGACCCAATTGTGGCACTGCAGGATTGTTTCAGCAGTTTCTAATGTGTGACATCATTAAATTTGTTTCCACTTTTGTCTTTGTTTGCAGAGAACCTGAGGGAACCCATTATAAAATTTTGACTTTTCCGTGGCAAGAGTGAGGACGAATGCACTTTCATGAGTGTGTATTGGAACAATTCCCTCTCCACATATCCAGCCTGCAGCCCAGAAATCATTTGGAAACCTCTATTCCAGCAAAAATTAGTAGTCCCAGCACTGTCAGAGCTATGATAAACATTTAACCAAAATGACACTCTGCTAACTTTACTAGAATAGGTTATATTCACCACAACAAAAACTGCAGTAGCAATCATAGATATAACAGGAAACAGACACAGAAGGAATGCATGGCATCATTACATACCAAAAACAATCCTCACAGCATTAAAACTAAATGTGCACAGAAATGATTTCACTTACAAAAGCCGTTCAACTCTATAATAGATAACTGATAATCCTTAACCCATAGCGATAGAGAGATATAATAAAGTTAAAAGAACTATTCCAAATTTTCAAAAGACAGGAGTCTCCTGAAAGAACATCCAATGTATTAGACCCCCAAAATTTACTAGAACATGACTTGAAAAGGGAGGACATAAAACACTGAAGGAAATCTTGAGTCTATGAATACAAATGCAGGCTAGTATAAATGGAAAGAGAAACACTTTAGATGAGCCAAATATAATCAGAAAACTCAATGGTGAGAATAGCTAAGCTAAAGACAGTCCAAATCGGACTAGATAATGCACAGGAACAAATAAATGACTTAGAAAACAGGATAATCACAATCACTCAGTCAGAACACGACATAGAAAAGCTAGTGAAAAGCAATGCAAGCAATGCAACTGAAACCTGGGATAAGAGAAAACATACCAGTGTATGACTCATAGGGATCCCACATGGAAAAGAATAAAGACAAATGATTTGAAAAGGTATTTGAAGAAATCAGACTGAAATTTTCTTAAACCAAAGATAGAACCGGCTATCTCAACACAGCAAGCACAGAGCGTCCAAGCATAATGAACCCCAGTAGGCCTAGAACAATATGTATTCTAATTTAAATGGCCAAAATTGATAATAAGGAAATGATTCTAAATGCACCAAAATAGAAACAAGTGCATTGCAAGAGAACTTTTTAATGTCTTCAGCTGATATCTCAACAGATAGATTGGTATTTTTTTCTTCCCTCTTTCCTTTTGTGTTGATCTCTATTCCAAGAACTGATGAAAGGCAGATTCCTTCAGTCTAAACAAGATGAATGGGCAGAGATTCTAAAAGTGTTCAAGTTCTTGGAAGAGGTCATCAGAATCAACACATCTCAAGGGTCTTTTTCAGAGAATACAAGAGACCATGCACCAAGCCCTGTTTATCCTTTTCCCAGGAGTGGGCCAATGTATTAAGACTTGCTGTTCCTTCACACTCAACCAGCCATGCAGGTATAACCTCAGTCTGCTACTGCAGGAGAATTAGAGCCAGGTCCAATTTTACCAATACTGTAGGGAGAACCTGAGCCTGCTACTGCAGGAGACACAGCACTGTGTCCCATTTCACCAATCTTTCAAGGAGACCCTAAGCCTACTCCTGCTGGAGACTCAGAGCCGAATCACATTCCACCAGCTGTGTAGGAAGACCATCATGCCTTCACTTGCAATGGATCCAGGAATGTGTCCAATTACATTAGCCTTGTAGGGAGACCTTGAGCCTGTTCCTGCAGGAGAAACAGATCTCTGTCGTATTCCACCATCCCTCCAGGAAGATGCAGGGCCTCCTCCTGCAGGAGACTCAGGAATTGGTCCAATTTCACCAGTCCTGCAGGAAGACTCTGAGCCAATTCCTGCAGGAGACCCAGGACTGGGTCCCATTCCATCAATCATGCACTAAGACCTTGAAGTGGGTCCAATTCCACTAGCCTTGCTGGGTGACCCACAAGCCTGATCCTGCAGGAAAATTAGAGATATGTCATATTCCAGAAGCCCTGCAGGAAGACTGAAAGCCTGCTTCTGCAGGAGACCCAGGAATAGGTCCAAATACGCCAGCCTTGCTGGGAGAGCACAAACCTTATCCTGCAGGTGATACACAGTGAGGTACAATTCCAACAGCCCTGCAGGGATATCGTGAGGCCACTTCAGCAGGAAACACATGACTGGGTCACATTCCAATACCCCAGAAGGGAGACCGTGAGCCTGCTACTCCAGGAAACCCAGAACTTCGTCCCATTCCACCAAACCTGCAGTCAAACACTAAGACTGTATCTGCAGAAAACACAGTGCGGGTCACATAACACCAGCCCTGTAGTGAGACTACAAACCTGCTCCTGGGGGAGACCAAGCCATTCACAGAGAATATGAGCCAGCTCCTGCAGAAGAACAAGAGTTGTGTGACATTCTACCAGCTCTGCAGGTAATCCATAGGCTTGCTCCTGCAGGAGACAGACATCCCAGTCCAATTCCATCAGCCTCTCCAGGGAGAACCCCAGCCTCCTCCTGCAGGAGAGCCAGAACTAGATCCCATTCCACCAACCCTGCATGGAAACACTGAGCTTGCTCCTGCAGCATACCCACAGCCAAGTCATATTCAACAAACCCTCCAGGGAGACACTGAGCCTGCAATTGTAAGAGACCCAGGACTGGGACCAATTCCAACAGCTCTCCAGGGAATCCCTCACCTGCTCCCATAGGAGACTAAGAGCCATCAGTTCTGGTGGGGTCCCTGAGCCTGCATCTGCAAAAGAACCACAGGGTGGAGTCACATTCCACCAGCCCTGCAAAGAGAACAGAACCTGCTACTGCAGGAGACACAGGACTATGTCCCATCCCACCAACTTTGCAGGGATACCCTGAGCCTTGGACCAAGGAATGGGACAAATTCTGCTAACCTTCTAGGGAGACCATGAGCTTCTCCTGCAAGAGAACCAGAGATGGGTCATATTACAGTATTCTTCCAGGAAGAACCAAGGCCTGCTCCTGCAGGAGATGCAAGAACAGGCCCAATTCCACCAGCCTGAAGGCAGAGTCCAAATCTGTTCTGGCAGGTGACCTAGAGAAGGGGCCCATTCCACCAGCCCTGCAGGGAGACTCTGAGCCTACTACTACAGGAGACCCAGGAATGGGTCCCACTAAACCAACCCTGAAGGGAGACACAGAATCTACACTTGCAGGAACCACAGAGCCAGGACACATTTCATCAGCCCTGTAGTGACCCCTGAGCTGGGTCCAATTACACTATCCTTGCAAGGAGACTCTGTGCCTACTCCTGAAGCAGAACCAGTGATGGGTCATGTTCCAACAGCCCTGCAGGAAGACCTGGAGCTGCTTCTGCAGAAGACTCAGGACAGGGTATGATTCCACCATCCCAGCAGTGAGAAAACTAGCCTGCTCCTGCAAGTGACCAAGGTCTGAGTCATATTCAACTAGCCATGCAGGAAGGACATAAGCCTGCTGTTGCAGGAAACTCAGAACCATGTGCCATTCCAGCAACACTGCAAGGAGACTCTGAGCCTGCCCCTGCAGGAAACAGAAACCCAGTCACATTCCACAAGCCCTACAGGGATACCAGAGCCTGTACATGTAGGAGACCCAGGCCTGGGACCAATTCTACCAACCCTGTGGAAAGACCCTGAATCAGCTCTAGCATTAGACTAAGAGCCATGTCACATTCCACCAGCCCTACAGGTAATTTATCAGCCTGCAACCTACACCTTCAAAAGACCCAAGAATTGGACCAATTCCAATGGCACTGCAGGGAGACCATGAGCCATGTCCAATTCCACTAGCCCTTCAGGAAGGCCCCAAGCCTACTCCTGCAGGAGAACCTGAGATTGGTCATGTTGCAACATGAGCCTGCTCCTCCAGGAGACCCAGGACTATGTCCCATCCACCAGCCCTGCAGGGAAACCCTGAGACTGTCCCTTCAGGAGAACCACAACTGGGTCACATTTCACTAGCAATGCAGGGAGACTTAGAGCCTACACCTTCAAGACACCCAAGAATTGGAACAATTCCAGCAGCACTGCAGGGACACCATTAGCCAGGTCCAATTCCACTAGCCCTGCATGTAGACCCCGAGCATGCTCCTGTAAGAGACTCAGCAATGGGTCTCATTCCACAAGTCTTGCAGGGAGAAACTCTTCCTGTTTCTGCAAGAGACCAACAGCTGAGTCACATTTCACCAGCCCTGAAGGGAGACCCCAGTCCTGCACCTGCAAAGGACCTAAGACTGGAACAAAATCGACTAGCCCTGTAGGGGGACCCTGAGCCTGCTTCTGAAAGAGAATCAGAGATGGGTCATATTCCAACAACCCAGCAGGGACAGTCCAAGCCTGCTCCTGCAGGAGTTATAGAGCAGGGTGAAATTGCAAAACCTTGCAGGGACACCCTGAATCTGCTGCTGCAGGAGAAAAATGATGGGGTCTCATTCCACAAGCATTACAAGGATACCCTGAGCCTGGTCTTGCATGAGATCCTGAGCTGGCTCCTTCAGGAGACCCAGGACTGTGTCCCATTCTAACAACCCTGCTGGGGAACCCGAGCCTGCACCTGCAAAACACACAGGACCGTGTCACATCCCACCAGCTTTGCAGACTGTAAGACTAGCCCTACAGGAGACCTAGAACCAGGTTACATTACCAGTCCTGCAGGGAGACCCTGAGCCTGATTTTGTAGCTCCCCCTGCACCTACACACATACTTCTATGAGACCCAGAGCCAATTCAGGCATCACCACCCCTACGGGCTGAGATGTCTCTGCAACCACCAACACTGTCATCTAATTCTAAGAATCAACCCACTCTCAGACCCGAACTTTACTTCCCTTCTCCTGGCATCATTTTTGTTTCTTTTTTCTGTCATTTCCTTGTTTTCTTTCATGTCATTTAGAGTACCATCTATTTTTATGTCTTAAGTTTACCATAATAAAATTTAGATGTTTTTCCATTTTAAATTGTGCAATTCAGGAGCATTAAGTGCATTCACAATGCTGTGTAACCATCATCACTGTCTAGTTTCAGACTGTTTCTTTCCTCAAAATAAAACCCCGTATCCAAAGCACACATTCTCTTTTCTCCCTCCCCCAACCCCTGACAAGCCCTAATCCTCTTTCTCTCTGTGTGTCTTTCCCTACACTGGATGTTCCCTATCAATGAAATCATACAAAAGATGGCTGTTTGTGTCTGCTCTCATATTTTAACAAGGGATTGGTGTTTTTTTTTTTACTTGAAGTAGCATTTTGGTTATTTCAAAGGGAAATCCAGGTGGATTAAATATGAGATATACAAAATGAATATTTTTAGAAACTATGTGCATAATCTCGAGATAGGCACTGCTATTCTATGTGTGAAACCAGAGCCAGGAGGGAGATGCTTAGCTCTTCCTGTGGCAAAACATAACCTAACAAAATAAAAAAAAATAATAATCAAAATCCATGAAAGACAAACCACAACATGGAAATATCATTTTTCATAACCTAAAGTCAGAGAAAGGTTTCACATCCCTGTGGTCCAAAAATATCTTGAAACACTGTGTTCTAAACAGAAACAGAACAAACACATGCAATTCCAACAAGAGGCAATGCAGGTGGCCAGTGTATATTAGAGATGCTCGACCTCTCAAGTGAGAATGCAAGATGTTCACACTTCGGAGACAGCATTGGTCAACATCACACTGGCAGGCCTTTAGCCTGGTGACAACCAGCTCTAGTGACAACATGAGGAGACAGAGGCCACAGTAGATCCCCTGGAGGGAAGAGTGAGCAGACTCTCCTCTCTGGGAGAACAGTATGCAGGATGCATCACAGTTCCACAAGTGCACCACTTTTCGAGCAGTGCTAATGCTTACCGTTGATCATACTAAAATTCTTGCACAATTGTTCAAAGATGTCTTTTCAAGGATGTTCATCACAGTCCTGTTTAAACTACTAGGGAAATGGAAGCAACACTAATGTTCATGGAGAGGGGGTGGGATTCATCAGTTCTGGTTCAGATGGAGGAATGATTGTTGTGCAGCTGGAAAAATGAGTGCTAGGTCTTTACCTGATGTCAAGGAAGCCCTCAGTTTGGATGCCTGTTAATCCATCATCTACATCCAAGATGCCATCTCTATGACCACATATGTGTCAAATCATCATAGATGTAAATGAATCTTGTGGTGTGTGAGAGACAGAGGCAGAGAGAATGAGAGAGATAGAGACTGAGAGATGTTCACCAAACCATTAATGACGGTCACTTCTGGGAGTGGGATTTGCAAATCTCTGCACTTTTCCTTTAGGCAACATTTCAAGCGTTTATAATGTATCTATATTGCTTTACTAATTCTAAGGTATTAAAAGCATATGTTACTTGAGATTCATTCATATTTCATCTATAGAATAAAGTTTATTATTTTTATTTTAAAATATTTGTTACAAGTACAATCAGCATTTATGAGAGTAAAATGATAAATTCTAAAGAATTAAGAATCAGATAAAGAACAAAACTTTTTGGTGACTCAGACACAGGCCAGCTATTTGGCAGTAAATGGCAGGGTGGGACAGGTTTCTCCAGAAGGTTGTGTATGTTCTGAATCAGCATCCAATAGAGGCAAGGAAAAATTACAAGACATGTACGCTGAAAACTACAACAGCTTGTTAAGAGTAATTAAGAAAGACCTAGCCCTATTTTAAAATTTGAAGGAGCCAAAATGGCAGAGTAGACAGACTCACAGCTTGACCTCTCCCACAAATACGCAAAGAATTACATCTACAAAAACATTGAATTGCACAGAAACCTCCTGAACTCTGATAGAGTGTCTTTTATTTTGAAATACAGGAAGATTCTCACAAAATATGGTAAGGAATAAAAAGAGAAAAGAAAAATTCAGTGCAGAACTGATCCTGCAGGGAAAGAGTAGCATAGGAAGAAAGGCACACTCACACTGGGACACAACCTCTGTAGCTGGGAGATCAGCTAGGAAAGAAGCAGAGCTTCCAAGGTTTGGAGGAGACAGTGGCAACTGCATGGCAGGCAGAACTGGAGAAAACTGACACAGAGGGTCCCTGTGATGACCAGCCCTAGACATGAGCTAGAAGGGATGAGCCAGAACTGGCTACTGGAGTCAGTGAAGAGCCCAGGCAGAGGGCTGGGTCACACTGCAGACAGGCAGCCTCAGGAAACTAGAGGGCAGTGTGAGCTCTGGCTGTGTGTGTGTGTGTGGAACAGAACAGACTGAAACTCTCATAAAAAAGCACCGATGTTGGTATAATGGGGGAGGAATGAAACACAGCTGTGCCAAAGTCACTTTCTCCACTTGGCTCCATTGTTGGTGTGTTCTCATGAGAAGAGAAATGGGGCTTGGTGATAGGCAACACTTCTGCACAAAGGCAGAGCTGAATGTTGACTCCATACCCTGTGCCATTGCAACTTCACAGGCAGGAATGAGATTTGTTTACAGCCCCAGGCAGAGAGGGTGGATTTGCTGTATCTGGTCACTTTGTGGATCCACACCTCTGAGACTTACAGGCAGTGAGTGGAGTTCTGACTCAAGAAGGGTGGCCAGTGAGGGTATTTACAACAGGGTGGTGTATGGTTCCATATGTGGGTGCGGGATTAGGGTTTGAGCTGAACCTGTAGTGGACCACAAATTCATGTGTGTGACTGCACACTTGCTAAGGCAGGTCCAAGGGACTGACACTGCTGGATCTGCACTGATGTTTCCTGGGGCTCAGAACCTGAGGGGAACCAGAGTAGGTGGCTGACATTCCCATAGCTAAGGCAGGGATAAAGCCAACATCAACAAATAGTACTTTGTAAGTCTGCATAACAAGTGACAGGCAACACCACAGAGAGAACTCCCCAGTGAACATCTTCTGCCTATTCTTCTTCACAACTGAATTGCTCCAACCCTGCCTACTACATATCACAGCTCAGAAACGGGTCTAAAAGAAATGCATAGAGCCAGAGAAATATAAGTAAAATAAAGAAGCCGAGGAACCACTTTCAATTAAAAGAACAAGAGAAATCCCCTGAAAGAACAATCAGTAAAATAGACTTTGATAGTCTACTAGACTTCAAAAAGGAAATGATCAACTCACTGAAAGAAATAAAAGAGACTATCAATAGAGACAGAAAACTTTAAAAAGAAAATTTAAACTATAAAGAAGAGCTAGTTAAAAATAGAAAATTCAACTACAGGCAATCAAAAGAAGACTAGATAATGCAGAGGAATGAATAAATGGCTTAGGAGACAAGATAAAAGAAATAACCCAAAAAGAACAGCAGACAGAAAAGTCAATAAAAACCAATTAAAGCAAGATAATATAAAGTGTGCCAGCCTATGCATAATGGTGAGTCCCAGAAGGAGAAGAAAGTGAAAGGGGGATTGAAAAGTTAGTTAAAGAAATCATGACTGAAAACTTTCCAAACCTTAAGAAGGAAAGAATTATCTAACTACAGGAGGCACACAGGGTCCCAAACAAGGAGAAACCAAACAGACCTACACCAAGACATATTATAGTTAAAATGGTTAAAGTAAAATAAAATATTCTAAAGGCAGTGAGAGAAAAACAAAGTGTTTGTTACAAGGGAGTGCCATAAGCATTCAGCAGATTTCACTACCTAAAATCTTCTGGCCAGAAGGGAGTGGCAAGATGTATTCAAAGTCCTGAATAAGAAAAAGGTTGCAAACTAGGATATTCTATCTAGAAAGACTATCCTTTAGAACAGAAAGAGAGAAAGATTTTCACAGACAAGCAAAAACTAAAAGAATTCAGCAGTACTAAATCTATGCTAAAAAACAATTTGAAAGTTCTAATCTAAATAAAAAATAAACAGGAAGCTATAGAAATTAAGAAACCATAATTGGAAATGCGATAAATACAGTGAGTTGCAAGGGAAAACATGAGGATATAAATAAGTCAGTAAGTCAATAAAGAAAACAAGAAGGCAAACAAGAAAGAGAGAATAGCAAAATCATGAAAGGTGGAAGAGGAGAGCAAGAGAATATATATTTTTTTCTCTTTTTTTTCTTTTTTCTCTTTGTCTTCTTTCTTATTAGGATGCACTTGAGCCCACATGACTATCAACTAAAACCAAACAGATGAAGTAAGGGGTTACCATACTTGAATGACAAGATAACCACAAATCAGAAGTATATAATAGAGTCATAAAACCCAAAAGGAAACCAAGCTAATAGAAAAGGAATTTATCAAACCACAAAAATAAAAATAATTAAAAGAAAGAAACAAATAATTACCAAAATCAACTGGAAAACAAATTTCAAAATAGCAACAAACCCACATCTATAAAATAGCTACTATAAATGTCAATGGACTAAATGTTCCAATCAAAAGAAAAAGAGTGAAGGAGGAGGAAAGATGGTGGAGTAAAAAGGATGCTCAGAGCTCACCCTCTCCCACAAATTCACCAAGAGTGACATCAACAGACACACCCACCACCCAGAACACCTGCTGAACTTTGACAGAATATTGGCTTCTTCAAAAGATAAAATTTTCCACAAATCTGGTAGGAGAACAGGAGAAAAGGAGAAAAAGGAAAATAGTTCTGGACCATTCCAATGGGGAGGGAGCTGCAAAGGAGGAATAGCATTAATACACTGGGTCTCTCCAACTCCAATGGCCAGTTCAGCAGGATGGAGATGGAACCTCAGAGGCTCAGATCTGTATAGAATAGACTTTGACTGACAGAACTAAGTTAATGGGGCACAAAGGGTCCCAACAATCCCCAGCCCTAGATGCGAACCAGCAGGTGTGGGATGGGACAGCCTGCCTGAGTTGAGCAGAGGACTCGGGCTGACTCTACAGAGGAAACCTTGGGGGACTGCAATGTTCTGTGTGCCATGGCTGGGAGAGTATACAGAACAGCCTGGGTCCCCCATAAAATAAAAAAAAAGGCAGAAAACACTGCTGGTGTGCCCTGGGGGGAAGGGTAGCCATAGCCTTTGTGTCCGCAGACCCACAGTGCCATTATTGGAGACTTCTTGGGAGAAGAGAGTCAAGGCTCAGCCATAGCCACTATATTTTCTGGTGCATGGTTCCCAGATAGAGGAGGGGTCAAAACCCAAATCCCTACCTAGGGGCTCCACAACCTCATAGGTGGGAATGAGATTTGTTTACAGTCCCAAGAAGAAGGGACCATTACACACCGATGCCTCTCTGAGTTGGCTCTTCTAAGACAAATGCACAAGAAGCAGTGTTCTGGAACAGAGCAGGGGTGAGGGCTAGTGCAGCTGTTTCCTCTGAGTCCACCTACAAAGCATGGACCTAATGCGGCAGGGGAGCTACCTGCCAACTACCTTGCACAAGTGTGGTCCTGGGACCAGGCATCTGGTGGGGGGTGCAGACCAACCATTTACAGATGCTGGAACACAGACCAGGGGCACGACTAGACGGCCTCTGGAACCAGCAAGTGGAGTTTTCACAGCAGGATATGGGCAGGAGTGTGACAACCACAGGAAAAAAAGGAGCTCCTGCTCAATAGCCAGGGCAGATTCAGGCCACCAGAACACCAGCCACACCACCAACAAAGGGGATAACAGGCAAAAGGCGTGGAAGGAAGACTTGGCAACCACCCATAGTTAAAAATAACCTTATGACAAAATTATTAAGAGTGTATATTCTTGCAGAAAGGCCAAGATAGTGGAGTAGAAGGATGCTTGTATCTTATCCTCTCCAATAAATTCACCAAGACTGACATTCACAGACACACCCATCCACTCAGGACATCTGCTGAACTTTGATAAAACATTGCCATCTTCAAAAGACAAAATGTGCCACCAATCTGGTAGGAGAAAAGGAAAAAAGAAGGAAGAAAATGCAAAATGGCTTGGGTTGGTCCTTTGAAGAGGGAGCAGCAAAGGAGGGATAGTGCTGGTTGACTGGGTCTCCCTCTTTCCAATGGAGAGGTCAGCAGGATGGACAGGGAACCTCTGAGGCCCAGATGTGTACAGAACCACCCTTGACTGACAGAATTAAGTTAAATGGGCACAAAGTGTGACAACAACCCCCAAACCTAGAAGTGAATCAGGGATGGGAAGGGACAGGCTGCTGGATCCAGGCAGACTCTGGATGACTGTACATAGGTAACCCTGGGGGACTGCAGTGTGCTGTGGACATCTGCTTGGATTGTATACAGGTCAGAACAGCCTGGGCCTCCCATAAAATAAGAAAAAAAATAAAGCAAAGCAATATTGCTGGCTTGCCTGGGGGAAGGGGTGTTTCGTCCTTTGTTTCTGCTGACTCATGGCAACATAACTGGTGATTTCTCAGAATAAGAGAGATGAGGCTCAGCCACAGCCATCATACCCACCCAGGCAGACATGGAGTTGAAACCTGAATATGTACCTGGCAGTTCTGCAACCTCATAGGTGAGACTGAGACTTGTTTACATCCCCAGACATATAGGAAGTTTCTGTCCTGGTGCCTCTACGAACTCACACCTCTAAGACAAATGAACAAGGAGCAAAGTTCTGGCAAAGAGCAGGGACTAGGGCTGGTGTGGCCATTTGCCTCAAGCCCACCCACAGAGTGTGGAACAGATGTGGAGTGGGGAGTTGCACTGAATATGGGAGCAACCAACCCAACTATTGTGGAGGACTGCTGCACCTGGACACGGCATTGGGAAGGGGCACAACCTGCCCACCTACCATGCAGGAGTGCAGCACCAAGATGCAGCACTGGGAGGAGATGTGACATGTCTACCTACAGGCACTGGGAGCAGCACAGACCAAGGGTGTGACCAGAGGGTCTCTGGAAACAACGAGCTGAGTTCATGAAGCAAGGCAAGGGCAGGAGCTGTGACAACCACAAAACAAAGAGGAGTCCCCATTCAATAGCCAGGGTAGGCTCTGGTTAACAGGTTAATGGCCACATCATTAACCAAAGGGATAACAGACAAAAGGCACAGAAGTAAGACTTGGTAACCACGCATATTTAAGAAGGACCTCTTGATAAAATTACTAAGGGCACACAATCTCCATGGGAACATACTCTTTTCTTTTTCTGTTCCATTTTCTTTTACTTTTTAAATGTTACTTCTTAAATAATTTTTATATTTCTATTTTTAATCCCTTTTAAAATTTTCTTTTAAAATACTTTTATTATTATCTTTCAATTTGTCTAATTTCATTTTTATCCTTGTTTTTTTTCTTCTGTTGTGATTATACTCTGTTGTCAAATATTTTTTCTTCCTTTAATATTTTAAAAATTCATCCCAACTCAATTGTTATCTTGTTTCAATATGTTCTTCTGTTATTGATTATACTGCTTTTAAAACTAATTTCTTTGTGCTTAGTTTTATTTCTGCATCCATTTTATATAAATAAGTAAACTCTTAAAAGACCACAGTAGATAATTGATACTCCATAAGCCATAGTGCCAGAGAGATATAAGCAAGATAAAAAAGCAGAGCAACCTGTCTCAATTAAAAGAACAAGATAAACCCCCTGAAAGAACAATCAATGAAATAGACATTGATAGTCTACTAGATGATTTCAAAAAAGGAGTGATCAAAGTACTGAAGAAACTAAAAGAGATTGTGTATAGAGACAGAGAATATGTCAAATAACGAAATTGAAACTCTAAAGAGGAGCCAGTGAAAATTGGAAAACTCATTTGCTGAGATGAGAGTTGAGGTAAAGGATGTAAAATGTAGGCTGGATAATTGAGAGGAATGAATATGTGACTTAGAAGACAGGACAACAAAACAGCTGAGAGACAACAAATAAAAACCAATGAAAGCAATATAAGGGACCTATGGAATAACATAAAGCATGCCAAACTACTCATAATGGGGGTCTCAGAAGGAGAAGAAAGAACAAAGGAGATTGAAAAGATATTTGAAGGAATCATGACTGAAAACTTCCCAAACCTAAAGAAGGAATCAGATATCCAAGTACAGGAAACACAGAGCGTCCCAAACAAGGAGGACCCAAACAGACCCACACCAAGACATATTACAATCAGGATGACCAGGGTTGAGAATGGGAAATGATTCTAAAGGCAGCAAGAGAAAAACAAAGAATGAGATACAAGGGAACCCCCATAAGACTTTCAGCTGATTTCTCTACAAAAACAGTAAAGGCCAGAAGGGAGAAGCAAGGTATATTCAAAGTCCTGAATGAAAAAATGATGCAGCCTAGGATACTTTATCCAGCAAGGGTATCCTTTAGAATAGAAGGAGAGATAAAGAACTTCACAGACAAGCAAAAACTAAAAGAAGTTAGCAACACTAAACCTATGCTAAAGGAAATATTGAAAGACCTACTCTAAATAGAAAAGAAGCAGGATGCTACAAAAAGGAGAAAACCATAATTGGAAAGGTGATTGCTACAATGAATTACAACAGAATAAACATGAAATCATAAAAGAGGGCATCTAAATCATTAAGGGTGGGAGAGGCGAGCAAGAAAATATACAGGTTTCTCTCTCTCTCTCTTTCTCTCTGTCTCTCTCTCTTTTTTGTTCTTGGTAGGATGGGTTTGAGCTTATATTACTATCTGTTTAAAACAAACAGATATAGTAATGGGTTAATATATGTACAAAGTAGGTTAACCACAAGCCAAAAAGTTACAATAGAGTCACAAAACTAAAAAGACACCAAGATAATAAAAAGGAAAATTATCAAACCACAAAAAGAAAAAGTAAGGAACAAAGAGGAAATACAAAATGAACTGCAAAACAAAGTTCAAAGTGTAATAAACACATTTCTATCAATAATTAATATAAATGTCAGTGGACTAAATGCTTTAATCAAAGGACATAGAGTGCAGAGTGGATAATAAAGCAAGTATCTACAATACGCTGTATAGAAGAAACCCACGTTAGGGAGAAGGACACACATAGATTGAAAGTGAGAGGATTGAAAAAGATATTCCACACAAATGGAAATGACCAGAAAGCAGGAATATCAACAGTGATTTCAAATAAAATAGACTTTAAAACAAAGATTATAAAGAAAGATTAAGAAGGATATTTTATAATGATTACAGGAGTCATAGATGAAGATATTTCACTCATTAACATATATGAACACAACATAGGAGCACCTAAATACATAACAGATAACAAGAAAATACTAACAGATAAAAAGGGAAAATTTGATCGGAACACAATCACAGTAGAAGACTTTAACAATCCATTAACATCACTGGACAGATATTCCATACATAAAATTAATAAGACAACATAGAAATTAAATGATACAATAGAACAATTTGTCTTGGGTAATATTTTCAGAACATTATATTTCCCTAAAATAGAACATACATTCTTCTCAAGTGCACATACCACATTTTCTAGGATAGATCATATACTTTGTCACAAAAGAAGTATTAACAATTTGAAGAAGATAGAAAATATTTGAAGCAACTTTTTCTGACCACAATACCATGAAACTAGAAATGAACTACAGAAAAATAAAGGAGAAATAAATGACAGTATGGAGGTTAAACAACATACTACTTTAAAAAAAATGGGTGGATGATGAAATCAAAGAAGAAATAAAAAACACATTCAGACAAATGATGATGAAAACACAACCATACAGAACCTATGGGATCCAGAAAAGGCAGTGCTTAGAGGGAAGTTTATAGCGAGAGAATCAGGTCTACCTCAAAAACGAGGAACAACTGCAATAAACAATCAAACTTACCACCTAAAAGAATTAGAAAAAGAAGAGCAAAAATAACAAAAGTAAGCAGAAGGAAGGAAATAATAAAGATCAGGGAGGAAATAAATAAAATAGAGATATAAGAAACATTTGAAAAAATCAAGCCAAGAGATGGTTTCTTGAAAGAGTAAACACAATTGACAAAATTATGTTCTATGCTGGAAATTGACACAACAATGCAAACTGACTATAACTCAATAAAATAAAAATTAAAAAAATAAATATATTAACAAAAGAAAAAAGAAAAGGTAGTTTCTACTCACCAGACTGGAGGAGGGGACTGCAACCCATGCGGGGTCACACCCCATGGGAAAGCCTGGGGTCAGGATCGGAGGAGCAGGGTGCTGTGGACATGATCTGTCACAGGGTTTCTGCAGGAGGGGAGTGTGAGGCATGTGAGCAGGCTGAGGACTGGCCATTTGAGTAAGTTCATGGGCTCTGTGGTGGAGGGGCTCCCCCAAGTTTCTGGACTTGACTCTGGGTGAGTTGGGCAGGTGGACAGTGGCTCAGTGTGAGTCCAAGTCCAGTGGAGGAGGTAGTGAGTTAGATCTAGAAGGACTCCTTCTGGGGTGGGAGGGCCCACAAGGGAGGCAGGAGGCCAAGTCCAGGTGACTGAGAACAGGGTGTGTCCTGCACAGGGCTGCAGGGCAGATGAAAGCATCCAGTCTACAGAAGGTGGAAACACGGTCCATACAAGGGCTCAGCTCAGATGTCACCTCCTCAGAGGAGCCTTCTCTGCCTGCACAGTCTACAGGGACAGCCTCCTCCAAGCACATCTCCCCAGCAGACACCTGCTCCATTTCCTGCATAGCATTCAGGACACGGGCCCCTGCTCCGTACCCAGCCATGGTTCCGCTGCCCTGAGGAAAAGCCCTCACAGGAGCCATAAAGCCCTACACGACCTGGGCCCCACCTCTCTGTCTCCTCTGGCACCACTGTCTCCACCTGGCCCTCTTCTCCTCCACTCCTGCACTCCTGACTTCCCCCAGCCTTATGTGCTCTCCAGAGCACAGGTCCCTCCTAACATGCTGTGTGTGCTCACTGTGTCTAATCCACTGCATGCCTCCCACCCAGGTCAGTAACCAGCACACAGTAGGGCTCAGTAAGTAGAGTATGAATGACTCTTACCATGACTGCTGGGAAGGCTTTTGTCTGTGGCCTACAGTGATCACACACCCGTCACACAATCTCTGAGGTCCTACTGTGTTGGGTGGGTTCCAGATACCGGGCACAGCAGGTAGTGAAGCAGTCAGGTCTCCATCCACATGCAGCAGACAGCCTGGTGGGGGACACAGAGAAAATTAAGTAAAATATATACAATGTCCGGAGGTGATATGTTCCATGGAGAAAAATAAGGTCAGGGAGGACATTTGAGCAGATTCCTGGAGGTGTTTAAGAAGCAGGGGGAGAGAGAGCCTGGCTGAAAGAGCAGCCATCCCAAAGGCCCTAAGGGCAAAGTGGGATGTATGTGGAGGGTCTTAGTTATCCGTGTGAGTTCTTAGTCCTGCCTTGAGTATGTATGTTGCTTTCATTTGTAAACCTTGATTTCACCTTTATAGCAAATTAACCCGCATCATCAGTCTGCATAATTTAGTCAACTCTGTTTCAGGTGTTGTGGGCACAATGGCAGGCTAATTACTTGGGTTGGTAAAGAATTACCAGCGTCTGAGAAGGGTTTAGGAAAGTTCAATAGGGACACTGCTATAGGCAACATCAGGCCACACAGGCAAGAGGTGCCTACACGAGAGCCAATGTTGAGTGTGTGGGGTCTGTTATTGGGGGGGGTGCTGTGCACACAAGGAGGAGGGGGCTGCATGATCAATTCATGCACAGGTACCTTGTTGGTTGTGAGATCTGTCAGGGGCTTCTCTGAACAAAAGGCTTTACCAATTTAATAAGGGAAGGATGTGAGTTCTCTCTTCCTGGGGCAATGAGGTTTCATAGGGTAAACACACAGCAAGAGAAGATGTTTTATAGCTTGTGGAAATGCAGGTGTGCAAAGGGTCCTGCAGTGGGGAGTGGGAGGTAAGGGGCCACTGGGCTCTAGGCACACAGAGAGCCCATGGGTGAGGGTGTATGACTCTGAAGAGTGCCTGCTGGCTTCACACCAGGGACTTTATGTGGAAAGAGGAGAATCTAGGTTATCGGCACGTGTCTACTCAGTGACCTCCCTAAGCCTAACTCTGTCAGGCACCAGGTGGCTATGAAATGAACATGAAGGTCCCCACCCTGAGGACCCCAATGAATGAACATCTTGATATCCTCAAGCCCCTTCCCCTGCACCACCGCCCCACCACATCTGGGTCTCAGGCTTGACCCTGACATCAGTGGCATCTTCGTTCCCTACATCCAGCTCCTCTGGACATCTCTGTGATGAGCTGTTCCATGTCAGCAAGCCCCAAACTGAGCTCTGCCTTTACCCCATGTTTGCTTCCTTCCTGTGAAGCCCCTCGTGAAGGAGCCACCACTAGCAGGATCCTACAGCTCTGAGGCTCTGCCTTCCGCACCCCTCCGATGTCTCCCAGCCCATGATCCCCTATGGAGGTCCCTATTATCCTCTCCCTCCCACTTCATTCTTGGGATGCACACCAAATCCCTCTTCACAATCTCCCACAAGACAGGTCCAGGTCCACTTGGGGACACTGAGGTGACACAGGCGGATGTTGCTGGGAATGAAGAGCAGGATACTTTAGCAGAGGAGAGGAAAGGGCTCTAAATCCACCAGAACACACGCTAAAGTGGTGGCAAGACACCCATAAAGGGTGAGGCAGGCATCACACTGCAGCCCCGCCCTCTGCTCCCCCAGGGTGCCCTGTGTTTCCTGCTTTGGCCTAGGGGACTCCCCCCTCACTCTCTGTTAGAGGGGTGCCCATCCATTCATTCACACCCTCATTAACCATGTACATGGGTCCTGCTCAATGCCAGGCCTCAGCTAGATGACAGCTCATCCTTGGGGACACAGCTCAGATCTTACCTCCTCCATGAAGCAGTTCTGGATTCCCACCCCCCCGAAGCTCCTCTGGCCTCAATTGAGACCACTAGGGCTGTGACCACACTCTGATTACATCCCAAGTCTGTGATCTCTGTGAAAGCCCTGGGCCCAATGTAGAAAGAGACTCAGAAAAATGGGGCCAAAACGGGCTAAGAAAAATGTTACTAGTTCTCTATTACAGAGAAGGCCACTGAGCAGAGAGAGGGCAGTGTCCAACCAAAGCCACAGAGGAGGGTCTCAGTGAGCCCTCCCATGGCCCTGTTACTAGTTCTCTGTTACAGATGAGGACACTGAGCCACAGAGAGGGAGCAGAGCCCTGCTATAGCCTTGGCCCCACGACCTGTGTCCTTTATGACTAGCTCCATGCTGCCAGCAGGGGTGTGGGCCTGGAATGGACGTTGAAAGCAGCCTGACCCCCAGGCCCCCTTCATACACAAAGTCAGTCTCAGGAACACCCCTCAAGACCTACCCTATACCCCTGGGATTGGGACCTGATTGCTGTTCCTGGAAGCTGTCTGGGTTTCCCTGTGAATTGCCCCAGGAGGTGCTTGGGACAGCCACAGGGCCCCTGAGGCTTCCTGTCCCCAGCTGAGCAGCTCTGGTCCCCTTGACTGTCCCTGGCCCAGGCCTGATTACACAACGTTTTGGCCGGGTAGCCAGCTGTGGAGATGAGGAAATGGGGGCAACATGCAGATACACGCAGAGGTTCAGGTATTCACTCAACAATCACTGATTCAGGCTTTGCAGTGTGGCTGGCCTGGGCCCAGGCCTGGGTGTCCAGTAGTGAATACAGTCAACCCCTTGAGCCTTCTGGGAAAGCAGTCCTCAGAGAAACGGGCCCTCAGTGCAACCACCCTGCTCCCCATGAACAATCACACTGAGATGAGGCTGCGGCCATGGGTCCCAGTGGAGGATGAAGGGAGGAGGAAAACCCAGAATGGGCACTTACCATGAGCCTGGACACTGGAACCAGATGACCTGGGCTCTGTAATCTGGGGTGATCACCTCAGCTGTTCTCTCTGCGCCTCAGTTACTTCTGCAGAAATGGGTGATAATGCCTGTCCCTGCCCCACAGATTTTCATGAGGAGTCAGTAAGCTTCTCTAAGGTGTGTAGGACAGTGCCTGGCTATGGGTCAGGATCCTGCTCACCTCACAAGAGTCTGTCCCACTTTAAAGATGATAAAGTCAAATCTAAGGGGGTTATGAGACCAGCCTGGGCTAGCCCCCTTCTCATGGTCTGCTGTCCATGTCTCCTGCTTTTACATCATACCTCTGCCCCCATATCCACCCAGCAAAGTAGGTGCTGAGAATCTGAGCAAATCAGAGTATGAATGGAGGCACACCCTCTCCCCATCTTGGGCACCTGGTGTGGTGGGCAGGTTGGGGATATCGGGCTCCTCCAGACTGTCCAGGAGGCCCAGCATGTCGGTCACCTCATTTCCACTCAACACGGAGTAGGTGTGTGGCCAAGGGCCAGAGGGCGCTGGAGTAACCCAGGGTGGGTGGATGCTAGGTAGGTGTGGGAGGCACAGAGTGGCCCCTGGAAGACAGTGTCCAGGCAGCCAAGGTGCAATGAATGAGGGTCCCCAAAAGGGGCAGAGGACAGAGTCCAGCCTGGACACCACCCCCTGCTGGACCCTGATCTGGGGTGAGAATTGGGACAAGCCAGTGCCCCTCTGGGACTCTACATCCAGCAAAGAGGTGAGGAAAAGTTAAGGAGACCGTGCTCCCTGTGTGAGGGCGCTGCTTCCAGGATCCTGGAGGTTCCATAGACCCTTGTGAAGTGGCTGCTGTTTGCAGCCCCATGTGGGCAGAAGAACTGAGGCAGGGAGGACAGAGTGACTCAGGACAGAGCTAGGATTCATCCAGGAGTGTGTGCTGAGCCTCTTGCTAAGAGCAGCCTCTGGGCATCATGGACTCAGGAAGTGTCTTGTCGTCCCTCTTAAGGCTCCTGGCATGTTAGGCAGGAAAGGTCCCAGTGCCCATACCTGGGCCTCTCTGGGTGATTCTGACATGTGGGATCATGATGGTCCTGAGAAAGGAGAGAGAATGTGGGCTGGGCGTCAGGTCTGCATCAGACCCTAATGATGCCCCTAATGTTGTGTGACTTGGAAACTCCCTGACCTCTCTGTGCCTGGCTTTCCAGCCCTGACTCAGAGGACTGCTGTGATTGGCACACAGTAGGACCTCAATCAGAGGAAAAAGCCAGCCCTTCCCCAGGAACCTCTCCTCTTACATTCCCAAAGCTAAGCCCATGTTCCACACATCACCAGAGCTGAAACTTGACAAACAGGGCAAGTGAAATCCAGCAACTCCTCCCTCCTGCCTGAGGCCCTTCCCTCCTCAGTGACAGTGGCTCTGAGCAGGTCTCTGCATCCCAGAAGTCTGAACTGAGCCTTGTGACCTGGAGGAGTCCCTGTTCCACACAACTTTGTTTCCAGGTCCTTCCAACAAGACACAAGATCACCTGGTCAGTGTCTTAGCTACAAGGTCCTCCCTTTGCAAATTGCCCCATCACACCCGGGCTAGATGATGTGAGTTCCAGAGCACATGACCATCCAAATGATGACTTCAGGGAAACATCCCTGCCCACACTGCACTCTTCAGAGCCCACCTTCTAAACTAAGGGGTAGTGACCCACGGTTGTGCACACTTTTATCAGAACACAGCCCTCACCCACCCACCATTGGAAACACGTGAGAAGCAGAGATTCCCAAGTGCCTGGACCCCTGTCATCCAGAAAGCAGAGGGTAGGATAACAGACAGAAGGGGAGAAAGTACTTTCAGACTATATATCTGATAAGGGGTTAACACCCAAAACATATAAAAAACTCTTACAATTCAACAGCAAAAACAAGCAATCTGATTTAAAAAGTGGGCAGAGGAACTGAATAGACATTTTTCCAAAGAAGGCACACAGATGTCTATCAGGTACATGAAAAGGTGCTCAACATCACTCACCATCAGGGAAATGCAAATCAAAACCACAATGAGATACCCCCTCTCACCTGTCAGGGTGGGTGTCATCAAAATACAAGAGATAACAAGTGATGGTGGTGGTGTGAAGTAAAGGGAAACTTGTGCAATGTTGGTGGGAATGTAAATTGGTGCTATCACTCGGGAAAAGAGTAAGAAGGCTCCCCCAAAATTTAAAATTAGAACTTCCATATGATCCAGCAAGTCCACTGCAGGAAATATATCCAAAGGAAATGAAATCACTATGTCAATGAGACAACTGCACCCTCATGTTCACTGTATCATTATTTACAATAACCAAGATATGTAAACAACCTAAGTGTCCATCAGCAGATGAATGGGTACAGAAAATGTGATGCATATATATGTATATAAAATGGAATCTTATTCAGACATTAAAAAAGTGAAATACTGCCATTTGTGACAACTTGGGTGGACCTTCAGGGTATTATGCTAAGTGAAATAAATAAGACAGAAAGACAAATACCTATGATCTCATTTATATGTGGAATCTACAAAATAAACCGAAACACATAGAAACAGAGATCAGGTTGGTGGTTGCCAGAGGTGAGTCAGGGGGTGATTGAAATTCGGGAAGATAATCAAAATGTACAAACTTCCAGTTAGAAGATAAACAAGTCCTGGGGACATAATGTACTGCAAGGTGACTGTAGTTAACAGCACTGCGTTGTGCATTTGTTAGTTAAGAGAGTACTTGTTAAAATTTCTCATCACAAGGAAAATAGTGTGTCACTATGGGTGATGACAGACGTCAAGTAAAGTTAATGAACTGATCATTTCACAATATGCACATGTAACAAGTCATTATGCTGCACACCTAAAGCCAACAAAGTTATGTGAAAATTGTATCTCAGGAATACTTATGTCAGGAAGCGGGGGTGCGAGCCTGGACTACCTACTGCAGGAGCTGCCTTTGCCCTCCAACAGCAGAGGGTGGTAGTTGTGACAGAGACTGTACGTCCCTCAAAGCCTAGAATGTTTACTGTCTGGACCTTCACAGGGAACGAGTGCAGACCCTGCCCTGGAAGACAGTGGTCATGGCAGCAACAAAGGCCTGCCTGTATGCAGGCTCAGCCAAGACAGCTCCTGTGCTCTGCTGTCACCGCATTTACTTCCCTCCACACCCTCAGAGGGAGAGGCTTCAAAGTTCTCATTTTACACATGAGAAAACTGAGGCTCATTTGCTTTGAATTATTGACAAAGTGGTGGGAGAAGCTTTGAACTCCAGTGTTCTGATTTCAAAGCCACATCTCAGTCCTGATTTTTAGAAGGTGGAGGTCCAGGCACTGGGGACCCTCCACCTTCCTCACTTGTAGTCGTACTCCAGGGCTGCCACCCCCAAGGCGTCTGGGTGAACACATTTAATCCGCTTACTCTGCACCAGCTGAGCCCTTGGCTGCCAGTCTGTTGTCACTGCCTGAAACCAGCTGAGGTTTTACAAGTGAACCATCACCCCCTGCCAGCCCACCTGCCCTGCCATGTGGAGCAGACCCCTCCTAGCCTGGACATTCTAAACCCTTAGCTCACACATTTGCACAACTGCATCAAAAGGGCCCTACTCCCTGTGTGGAGATATCGACAAGGGGAAAGGAGGGGAGTTTGGGGTGGCCGCTTACTGTGAAGGTGACACATGACAGGGACATGTTCATGTCCATAATGGCACTCAGTTTGAAGCTTAGAACATGGTCACAGCGAGGGGTAAAAGCTGAGAGGCTACAAGGCTGCCTAGAAAGAGGCTTGACTATTGAATTGTAAATGTGTAATTTAATTTAAACATTAGCCCCCTGGGTGATAAGAATTTGCCCCTAAGGCAAGAATTGGCCACCTGACCCCTGGGAACCCCTCAATTCCAGGATGTAATCATCTGAGCATGGAGGGGGCTTAAATTGGAGTGCTGTCCTCTCAGTCATGGTGCACCTGCCCACGTGTGCACCCATGATCTGCAGTGCTCACACATCAAGGAGGTCCAGGTCATAAGGAAGGGATGACAGACTGTGAGGTCACACGTGTGCCCCTGCAGGGGTGAATGTTGTATAGAGAAGAGCCCCCCACTCTCACCTCCAGGAGGGGTGATGGAGGGAACAGGACTCCTGAGCCCCTAGGCTTAGCAAGCATCCTGGCTGAGGGTGGGGAGGCTGTCCACTCCGAAGTCATAGGTCAGATGGTAGATTGGGGTCCCACCCCCACATCTCACCAGTGAGAACGTCTAGTCTGTTTTCTCTGTAAACTGGAACCCAGTCACCCTCACCCTCAGAACTAGGGGCAGCCTGTGTAAATTACAACATAAAGCCCTGGGCTGTTTCAGGTGCCCGGGGGTGTCCAGCCCCCCTAGGCCCGGCAGGTGGGAGAGGAGTGGTGTGGGTTAGCAGGTGTGACAGCAGAGTTGAGACTTGGCTGAGTGAATGCACTCTAATATCCAGGAACTGGGAGCTACAAGTAGCAAATCTGTTCACTGAGGCCATGTGTACTCTCCCTTGTCATTTACAATCCCCTGTTTGAACAGAGGCCTCTGGAGTCTATTTGCCACATTGTTGCCTGTCACCTCACTGTTGCAGTTCCAGGGTCTCCATTTAGCCAGCTTGAAGGAATAGTCAAACTTTTTCTTAAAACCAGTGTCAGAAAACCAAAGTGGCTTTAAGAAGCAAACAGGGCAGGAGAGAATGACTTACCTAACTGAGACGTCCACAGGGAGATAGCTTCAGGCAGGTCTGTACCTGGTGCTCAGTGACATCAACAAAAGTCATCCTTCCCCACCTCTGGGCTCTGCCACTGGTGTCATCTTCACATGGCTCTGCCTTTATGAAAGCAAGATAGTCACCAACTGCCACATGCTGACATCACCACCCCTCAACTCCCAAATGAAATAGAACTTCTCTGCTCCCAGGATTCCAGCAACTAGGCCTGACCTCCGTGGAGCCTGATTGGGCTGGTGCCCAGCCTTGAGCCAATCACAGTGGCCAGGGAGGATGGAAAATGCTGATCGGCCAGATCAAGGCCATGTGACCATCCTCTTCAGGAAACCTGTGAGCTGTTCACCTGTTTCCAGCTTGGGAGAGTGTGATGTCTCCCAGAGGATTCTGCTTCTAGCACAACCTGCTGGTGGCACAATGAGCTGGAAGGAGCCTGTCTGCTTGGTGACAAGTGACAGGTCACTTAGTGGTTCCTTGCTCCAGGGAGGGAGGCATGTCCACACAGTATTGGGGCTTCAGAGCCAGAATGTAGTAGAAAAGCCTCCTGGTCTCCCAAAAGGTGGGAAAGTGAGCAGTGACACTGGAAAGGCACTCCTCTCTGTGGCCCTTGGCTTTCTCCTTGTTACAGTGGAGAGTGCAGTGCTGCCCCTGACAGCCTACTTCCCTGCTTGAAGGCCTTTGCAACAGGTGGAGAGTGCTTGGAAAAGCCCATTTATTCTGAGGAACTGTTATTGCTCCTGGTGGGATCATTATTTTCATGTCACTTGTGAGGTGGGCCCTGAGGGGTCCCTGATCTGGGGGCACAGACACCCACACAAACTTGGCCCAGTATTGCTGTTCATTCAACAATGTCTTACCAAGCACCTACTGTGTGCCAGATTCCCAGGGTAGAGCAGTGATGTTGACAGCACAGGTCCCTGCCTCACCTCATCTCTGCATCCCAGGTGGGGTCACCACAGTGGGAGTTCAGGAAGCAGAGGATGTGGCCGAAGCCTTGTGGGAACCCCTGGGTTTTTCTCTGTGCTGAGGGACCTAGCAGCACACCGATTGTGGGACTCAGTACCCGCAGGACCCAGCATTGATGGGTAAAGGAGAGGGGCATTTCTACAAGCCCATCCTCACTAACCCCAGGCTCTGGAGGGCAGCTCCAGTCTGCTCAAACCCAGGGGGCATCTTCCGACATTCTGATCACCCTCTGGTATTACTCCCCGCTCAGATGCAATTTTCCCTGTGGTAGCTACACTCAGAAAATGTGTTTGTTTCTCTCCCATGTGGTTAAGTGGACTTCAGATGCATGATAGCGATGGAGTGGCTAAGCCTCTGGGCAGATTGCTGGGTGACCCGTGGAACTTGCTGCACATGTTAAGCTCCCTTCTGCCAACCAATGGGCCAGGCCCCACCACTGTTCTGTCTGTTCTACCTCACTTAATCTGCACAGACACTCTTGCGGGACATCCTGTTATCCCCCATCTCTGCTGACCTTGGGTGGACAAAGCTTGGGTTTGAGAAAGTTGCCCAGGACACATGGTTGACAAGTGGGGAGCTGGGGATTTGCAACCTGGTCCCAGGAGTCTGGATCATGGAAAGGCCTGGGTGGGGCAGCTTATTGCAAAGGGAAGTCCTGCCCAAGCCCCTCCCATGAGAGCCCACCCAACAGCACATCTAGGAGAGTCAGCGTTTCCTGGACCAGATGGACAGAACCTCAAAACTTCTTTGCAGATTGTTTCCATGCTCTTTTGCAAGCACAGAAAGGCCGCAGGCCAGGGAAGGATAAGGCCAAGAGTGTTTTCACTGGGGAGAGTGAAGGACAAGTGTGAAGACACACAGCACTCCCAGCAGCCCTCTCGGCAGAGCCTGCCACTGGGTGAGCAGCTACCGTGACTACCTACCATAACCCTGTGAGGTTCATGCCTGTACAACTCTGCCTGTGAGAAGAGCAAAGTGAAGCTCAGAGAGGTGTGGGGACATTCCAAAAAGAAACAGATAAGGTGGGATCATCACCACCATGCTGTGCAGGTGTCACACTGTCACACTGCTCATGCATGGCCTGCTGGGAGTAGTGAAGGCCTGATAGGAGCACAGGAACACTGTGGTGAAGGTGACGTTTCTACCTGGGACAGCTGGTACCGGGGACTCTAGCTGGTTCTTCATTGTGCCTGCTTTGAGTGTCAGCATGTTGCAGCCTCATGTAGGGGAAGGGCTGTCTCCTTTCCACACCGGTGCAAAAGGAAGAGCATGTACACACTGGCATCACCATAGACCACCGGCAGGATCAGGATCTGGAGCTCAGAGCAGAAACTGCCAACACCTCAGGAACTGGTGCAAGAGGAGGACCTGAGTGCCCCCTGAAACATTTCTAGTTTTAAAAACATACTTCATTAGGGGGAAGTGATAAACTGTTGATCCCTTCAAAATATTCTGTTATCCAAGGAACAATAGCACCTCAGCATTGTAAGAGGTTTAACTCAGTCATCAATAACCATCACTATAGGTATGAGAAAACAGAGTGTTAGGAGTTACAAAAGGGTCTCAAGATCATGCAGGTCTGAACTGAGAACCATCCAAAGCATGTGCTGCATGATAGCCTCTCTAAGCTACCTGAGGCTTGGTCTGCTCCTGACACAGGGAAGATGGTTCTGAGAAAACCACACTCCTCAGGGGACCCCAGGGAGTTGACAGAGTTGAGTTTGGGTTCCTGGTCATCTTCTAAGTCTGGAATTTTGAGATTCTTCTGCACCTGTCCTTCCTCCAGAACAGAATCTGATTCAGGCAGGATTCCAAGGACTGAGGCATGTGCCAGGCAAGAGAGCAGGCATGGCTGGATGAGAGCATCACCAGTGCCATTAAAAAAGAGGCCAGGGCACTGAGATTTCCATTGATTTAGCATCATGGCTGGGAGGGGTCTTGTGTTCTACAGTGAGTTCCGAGTATCCTGCACCGCCCTCGAGGACCTGCAGGGGGCGAACGAAGCCAGCGTGTCTTAGGTGGCGGTGCGCATGCGCAGTCCGCGTCAGCAGCCAGCGTCTTCCCTGGGGGCGGAGCTTGCTTTCCTCAGGGCTGAGAGGGCGGCGCCAAGGAGGCTCCGGGACAGCGCTGCCTGCGTGTCTGCGGGAGGATGCTCCCCGCTCTCTGTCTGAAGTTACGCCGGTTTCCCACGGCCTGAGCCCGCTTCCTGCCGGGGTGTGTGTGGACCTGACCGAGCTGGGGCCCCGGCCAGCAGGGCAGGAGGGGACGGGTGCGCTGGCGGGCCCGCTTCGACTATTCTCCTCGCCCGCCGGGAGCGGGTGAGTGTCCGTGTCCATCGGGGCCGCTGGGGTGTCCGCGCCCCTGGTCCTCACCGCCCGGGTCCCCCCTTCCCCCGTGTGATCGTAGGTGTGTACACCGCGGGTCAGGAGCGGGGATGCGGGTGTGAGTGTCCGTGTCCATCCGGGCCGCGGGGGTGTCCGCTCCCCGGGTCCTCACCGCCCGGGTCCCCGCTTTCTCCGTGTGAACGGAGGTGTGTACACCAAGGGTCAGGTGCGGGGACGCGGGTGTAATGGGAAAGGGGCTGAGAAAGTACTGAGAGTTAAAGAGAAGTGTGTAAAATTACATTATGTTAATTTTTATATTTTAAGTGTGTCAAAGTCAGAGTTTATCATGCTTTTACTTTCTTGTCTTTAAAGGAATGCAATCATTTAGTTTATACTTAAAATATGCTTCTCAGCTTATCTCATTTTCAAGTCAAAATACTGCCACGGTTGACATTTTCTCATAATACAGTGACAATCTTAAACATGTGTGAATATAAACTCATTGAAAAAATCTTGCAGTATTCCATGGTGAGTTGTCTTCTTAAAAATAATATCCAGGCCATTGCTAAATTATTACAAAAATATAAAATTTTTGAAGCACTTTTAGAAGTTCCACACACAGTGGTATTTTTAAAACACCAACCAGTGCATAGTGCTTAAGATCATTTAAGATGAAATATATTCAAACCTAAAACTTTAGAATACTCAAAAGGCAGGGTAATGGCTGCTTTTTCATTGCAAATACATTTTTTTCTTCATAAGTGCAAAATACGAAGGTATTCAGCTAAATTTTGTATATCTTAATTCAAAAGGTGAAATTAGAATATAATCTCCTTATTTTTTATTTTAAGGCTATTTCCCATAAAAATTGGTATTTTTATCTGTAGGACCTTAATTGTCTATTCATTTGTTTTTTTCTTTTCGTTTATTTTCTTTAACAGAGAGTGCATTCTTGTGTCTTGTTAGAGTTTTTAATTCTCCTAACTTATTCCAAGACTTTCTGACACTGATAGTAAATAATGGGAAAGGCCTTATAGTAACTGCATCTTGTCATGTAGTCAGGATTTTTTTTTTTTTGGATAACTTTTTTTTACAATTTCCACTTGGTTCACAATATTATCCCATTATGACAACTCAATAAAAAATTGTAATCTGTTTACACCAAGACACTTATGTCAGCACAGTGCTTTTGCTGATATAATTTTACATTAGATTATAATATAATATTTTATTTGATTTACATATAGACTAATACCTATTTTATATATTTACACACATATATGAATATCTGCTAAATGCCATTAATTTGCATGGCGTGGTAGCTGATAATATGTGATCTTTCTGACCATTGGCTATTCTTATGTGTCTCTAACGTACTACTTAGAACAGATACTAGAACATCACACCTCTCATTATACAGTATTTTAAAGGTTATATTTTATTTTACTTATTTTTAAACATTTTTTATTGAGTAATAGTCATTTTACAATGTTATGACAAATTCCAGTGTAGAGCACAATTTTTCAGTTATACATGAACTTACATATATTCATTGTCACTTTTTTTTTTTGCTGTGAGTTACCACAAGATCTTGCATATATTTAAGATTCCACACATGAATGATCTCACATGGTATTCCTCTTTCTCTTTCTGAACTACTCCACCTTGAATAACATTCTTCAGGAGCATCCATATCTCTGCAAATGGCGTTATGTAGTCAGTTTTTGTGGCTGAATAGTATCCCATCATATAAATATCCCACATCTTTATCCAGTCATCTTTTGATGGACATTTTAGGCTGTTTCCATGTCTTAGCTGTTGTAAATAGTGTAGAAAAATCAGCTGAAAACCTTATGGGGGTTCCCTTGTAACTCACTCTTTGTTTTTCTCTGGCTACCTTTAGGATCATTTCTTTATCCTTGAATCTGGCTATCTTGATTAGGATATGCCTTGGTGTGGGTCTGTTTCAGTTCCTCCTGCTTGGGACCCTCTGAGCCTCCTGTGCTTGGATATGATTCCTTCTTTAGGTTTGGGAAATTTTCAGTCATGAGTCCTTCCCATACCTTTTCAATCCGCTTTGTTCTTTTTCCCCTTCTGGAACTCCTATTATGCATACATTGGCACAGTTTATATTACCCCATAGGTCCCGTATATTGTTTTGTTTTTCATTTGTTTTTCTCTCAGCTGTTCTGATTGGGTGCTTTCTGTTGTCCTGTCTTCTAGGTCACTTATTTATTCTTCTGTATTTTCTTGTCTGCTTTGCACAGCCTTTAGGTCAGCTCTCATCTCAGCCAATGAGTTTACTAACCCTACCTAGTTCTTCTTTATAGTTTCTATTTCATTTTTGATACATTTTATATACCTAAACACTATTTCTTTTAGTTCCTTCAGTACTTTGATCACTCTTTCTTGAAATCTTGATCTAATAGACCATCAATGTCTATTTCTTTGTTCATGCTTTCAGGGGATTTCTCTTGATCTTTTCATTGGGAGTGGTTTCTCTGCTTCTTCACATTGCTCATATCTCTCTGGCACCGTGGCTTAAGGAGTAGAAGTTACCTACTTATCCTGGAGATGGTGTGCCCTTAATGGTTTTATCGAGAGGTCTTTGTGTCTTTGCCCTGCTTCATGAACTCAGCTTGCTGTTTCATAGGCCTTCTGTTGGCACCCTCATCTGTGCTGCTCTCAGTGGCTGTTGGCCAGCAGATTGTGCCCCCTCCTAACACTAGGTCAGGAGCTGAGCTCTTAACCAGTGGGTGGGCAGGTCACTCCCCCTCCTGATGCCACAGTCAGATGCTGTGCTTGGGGGGAAGCAGGTGGGCAGATCACACCCTGTCCCAGCACTGTGGTCAGGTGCTGTGTTCCTGCCAGGAAGGTGGGTGGCTGCCCACCTGCCCTCTCCTGGTGCTGGTCGCTCTGCTGCTCTGTGCAGCTGCCTGCTCTGCCTCGGGTAGGTGGTCTGTAGGTGGGCTCAGGGAAGACCACGGAACAGCCCCGCCTACGCTCTGTGCCAAATCTGAGCTCCTTGTTTCCCTTGGCGGCACAAGTTCTCTGAGGTGTCAGGGTAGAAAAATCCTCTCTGCCTCAGGCTATAAACAAGTCTCAGTCCTGCCTAAAAGGTTGTGGGGCCCCCACGTGCAGATTCAGGTCTCAGCCCTGCACCCGCCCGGGCACTATGCACAGGAGGAGATGGTAGCTTTGGCTGAGCCCTGCCTCTCTTCTTGCGAGATGTGCCAGTAATGGCACAGGTCTGAGGAGACAAAGGCTTCAGCACCCCTCCCCCCAGGGCACATGCCTGCTTATAGTTTTGTTTACCTTCTGAGTTAAAATTTACCTGACAATGAAATGTATAAATTAGGCTTTTGAGGTTCATCCTTGTATCAGTAGTTGATTCTTTTTTATTGTTGAATTGTATTCCATTGTTTGAATATACTATCATTTGTTTTATCCATTCTCCTACTGATAAATACTTAGGCTTTGGATATCTTTTTTTGCAAGCAAACATTTTTTTTTAAAAATGCAAATATAATATACATGCTTAAATGTGCACATATCTTAAGTATACAGCTCAGTGATTTTTCACAAAGTAAACAAATCTATGTAACCTTCATCCAGTCAAGAAACAGAACATTGCTGTTCCACTTTGGGTTTCTTCCCAGATACTATGGCACCCCTTTGATGGATTCACCATCCTAAATTCAGCCACCATGGATTGGTTTTTTTGCTTTTGAAATTTTTAGTCCCGTACATTCCACTTAACATTATGTAAGATTCATCCACTAGTGTTTTCTGTAAACTAGTATATTTATTTTTATTGCTTTAAAGTATACAACTTGTATGCATGTGCCACCACTTATGGTTATGTATTTATTGTTGACAGGTGTTTGGGTCATTTTCTATTTGGGGCTATAACAAATAGTGATTATGAGAATTTTCTGGATGTCCTTTTGTGCTCAGATGTAGAAGCTTCTGAAGGGTACACAGGGAGTGTGTGTGTGTGTATGTATGTATATATGTGTGTGTGTACATATATACACACACACATATATATATATATATATATATAACTTTCAAAAAGCCTATTTTCAAAGTATTTGTAAGAATTTATATTCCCACTGGCCATGTGTAAGAGTCCCCATTGCATGTTGCCCTCACCAATGCTTCATATCACTTAACAACTAACTATTCTAGTGGATGTCTAATGGTGTTCCAAGTGTGGTTTTAGTATGTATTTTTATTATTACTAAAGAGGTCAGCCCCTTTTCATAGCTTATTTGGATTTTTTTTTTTTTTATGAAGCACCTGTTCAATTTTTTTGCACATTTTAATATTGAGGTTTTGCCTTTTTCCCCACTGGTTTTTGTTCTCTATTTGCCCTAGATATAAGTCTTTTGTTGGATATAGGTATAGAAAATACATTTTCCCACCGTGTGGCTTTTCACTTTCTTAATGGTATCTGTTGATAAAAATAATTCTGAATTTTACTGAAGTCCAACTTAAAATTCTTCTTTTATGTTTAGTGCTGTGTCCTATTTAAGAACTCTTTGCCATTTCAAAGACATTAAAATATCTCCTACACTATTTTCTAGATGCTTTATTTTGGTGGAGGATAAGGTTATTTATTTTAATGGAGGTACTGGGAGTTGAACCCAAGACCTTATGCATGCTAAGCACACATTCCACCTGAGCTTTACCCTCCCCCAGATGCTGTGCTTTATGTTTCAAATTTATTAGATTTATAATCTATCTAAAATTACTGTTCATGTATGGTACAGGGTTTAATTCAATACTGTTCCATTGGTCTATATGTCTAACTTTAGGTAGTTATCACATAGACTTAATATTGTTTTATAATAAGTTCTTTAACATTGTTCTTTAATATCAGCTTGGCTATTGTTGGCTCTTCAAGCTTCTCTATGTATTTAGAATCAGCTTGTCAAGTTCTACAAAAAAACAGTAACAACAATTAAGTTTTGGGGATTTTGATGTGCACATATAAATCTTTGAATCAGTTGAAGGGGAACTGACATCTTTAAAATGTTGAGCCCTCCAATCCATAAATTTGGATTACTTCCCCTATACTTGTTTTTATCACTGCTGTAACAAATTATCACAAATTTTGCAGCTTAAAGCAACACAAACATTATTTTATGGTTCTGTAGGTCAAGTCAGGAACAGGTATCACTTGGCTAAAAATCAAGATGTCAGCAGGGCTGTATGCCCTTCTGTAAGTCAAAGGAAGAATATATTTCCTTCTCTTCTCCGGCTTCTAGAGTTCACCCACATTTCTTTACCCATGGCCCTTCCTCTATCTTCAAAGCTAACAGCTTTACAGCTTTCTAATCCTTCTTCCAAAGTCATATCTTTCTGACCACATCTGGGAAAGATTTTCAATTTTTAAGGACTCCTGCTGTTAGACTAGGCCCATGTAGATAATCCAGGCTAATCTCCCTGTCTCAGAGTCCTTAACCTGATACATCTGCAAAATCCCCTTTGCCATGTAAAATAACATATTCACAGATTTCAGGATTAGAACATGGATATAGGTAGGGGCCAGTGTGGTGCACTATTCTGTTTATCAAACTGTTTAACATTTCACGCTTTCTGACAAACGTACAAGACAGAAGATCCTGATCATGTTTAGAATGCTTCCTCTGCAAAATATTGGGCACTGAGTTTATTTGAAAGGACTGAAAATAATATTACCATAGGAATGGTTTCCTAATTCTACTGACATTTACTTACTTTATACTTAAATACCCAAAATGGTCAGCCAGGAGTGGGATCTTGGCAAATAAAATAAAAGTATAATTCAAGCTTTTATCACTGAATTTATTAGCTAATTCTATTTTAGAAACAGACAGAAAATAAAACAATTTAGAGTAAGTCTGCTTAATTATATATTAAGTGAACATAAAGTTTTAAAAGCATGTCTGAATATGGGATAAAGTGAGCATCATAAAATGTAATGTTAATATTTAGTACCTGCAAATCTCAAACTCCCAAGTCATAAACAAGTTCATACTGTATAGCACAGGAAACTATATCCAATACTGTTTTGTAGTAACTTATGGTGAAAAAGAGTATGAAAATGAATATATGTATGTTCATGTATGACTGAAGCATTGTACTGCACACGAGAAATTGACACAATATTGTAAACTGACTACATATATATATATATATATATTTGAAAGGACTGAAAGGACTATATATACCAAGAAAAAAATTAGATTGCTAACCAACAAAAAATCTGTCAGTAATATAATACTAGAAACACTGAGACACAAAAGAAAATTTCAGGCATACATCTGTTTATAGAGTCATAGAAAAAATAGTGCCTATGCAAGTCCCTGATAAGCATGAGAAAATAGGAAAGGCAATATAAAGTTCAAAATGCTTTGCTATGTAAGAGCTGCAAGATGACTCAGACACAAACTTAAGTGGTCAAAATGTCTATATAATTAATGATAATTTAAAGTAATTGAGGGCATCATTTTAAATGAGATAAAAATAGCTGCTCAATTTTCATATTACTAACCAAGTCATTTCTGTTTATAGTAGGTTTATATTATTTTTATATGTATTTATATTTTATAAAGACATCAAATTAGATCCTGGCTGATAACTGACAGTGGAGCAACTGAGTGATTTAAATGGGCATCATAGGCTTATCAGATTTCATATGCTTTAAATATACATTAGTTATTAGCTGTCAGGAAGAGTTCAATTTTCATTTATTCTAACATAGCTGTGCCACAGGCATGTTACTCTATTTACAATGGAGGATCACGATAGATATAAAGATATCAAGCCTTATTGATCTTCATAGGGGTGCTTTTATAAGAAAAGGAGAATAAAATAAGGAAAATCTAAAATACTACTTTTTTTATAGTGTTCTAACAGTTTTATCTTTTATTTTTTTACTGAGTTATAGTCCATTTACAATGTGTCAGTTTCTGGTGTACAGCACAATTTTTCAGTCCTTTATGAATATACGTATATTTATTTTCATATTTTTTCACCATGAGCTACTACAAAATCTTGAATATATCTCCCTGTGCTGTACAGTATAAGCTTGTTTATCTATTCTATATATACTTGTCAGTATTTACAAATCTTGAACTTCCAGTCTGTCCCTACTCACACCCCTCCCCCCTGTAAAATACTACTAAATCAACATATATTTTTGAAGAACTATGAAAAATGGGAAACTATAAGTTGTTTCTTTAAATTGGAGCAAAGAGAACTACTTTAACTGGGAAAATACTTAAAATCTGGCAAGTTTTATGATTTCATGTTCACCCCTGACAGCTTTTCTTTCCTCCTTTCTCCTTCAATCTTTATTGGACCTTCTAAAGAATTAAATTACAAAAAAGAAAAAAAGAAAGAAAGAAAATTAAGAAACAGTTCTGCATCTAAAATAACCTCCTAACTGAAAAGATGGTATACATTGTGAAAAATTTACAGCTGCCAACTTATGATCTATGTCTCTGTCCACACTGCCTTACTTGTTAGGAAGGGTCTTAAAAAAAAGTAAAGAAAAATAGCAAATTATAATGGCTTTTACATTTTAAATTCTTTTCTATGTGTCTACAATCTGCTCTATCATGAGTTATTAAGATAAACATTATCAGCTATACTCTACTTTCCTATCATGCACATTGTGACTCTGAGAAGCACGCACGTTCTAACTTACCATCTGCAGGTGGTGTACAGGTTAATGCAGTTCTCTTGACAATATACGGTTTGTAGTCTACTTGTCTAACTACTACACAATGGAAAAGATGTAGAACTACTGGTACCACTGCCCTCAGTCTCTGTCATTTACCTTAAACATACCTGGAAAAGTAGATTCAAAAACTCATTGGCAAGAACATTTTTCACACTCCAGATCTGATATTCTTCTAGAGTTAAGATGGCCATTCTGAAAGAGAAGCAATATTTAAGAATACCTTAAATCTTCATTTTCTTATATTATTTGAATTAAATTTGTTTTATTAAACTTGCAATGGTCATTTGTCTGAAAGAAAACTAATGATTTAATGTAGATGCTGTGTATTCATCTGAAAGTAGGCCAGCAAGAGTAAGTTCAAAAGTAACCAAACTCTGAAGTAGTCAGTCATAACATGGGCAATTTATCACCAAAAATCTTCTTCCTCCAGTAAGACCTGGGAAATAACTCACAGTATCTTCCGGTTCAAGGTGAAGTTTACTAACAGAACCCACAAAAGGCTCTGGGTAGAGAAAAAGGACTATTTACTAACTTTGAAAGCATTTTTCCAAACTCTTTGGATTATGCCCTTTGACCCTAACAATTTTCTAAGATCTTTAAAACATCTGGCAATATTATTAGACTTCTTAAGAGATTTAAAAGAATTAAATATATATAATAAATGAGTATCTATATTAACATTTCCTCAAAAAAAAATTTAACATTACTTTCACAAGTTGAGTAAAGCAGTATCTTTTATTTTTGGTGTCAAAGTGTACCAAAAATTACATTTATATACAGTAGACAATATTTCTTGGCAGGCAAAAATATAACCAAATGCTTCTTACTTCATGTTTTGAACAATCACGTTAACAATCCTAGATGAATAATAATGTTCTTTGTGTTTATAACTTAATTATATTTTTATTATCTAATGATTTATTATTTAAAGATATTTAATAATATATACTATTAATGACATTCATGTATTCATTCAATATATATTACCATTTATTACAAGAAAAGATTTTAAAGCACTGTGATGGTAATTATTGGCTTTCATGATGCAACTTCCATTGAAGTATATTAACACCAATGTAATGATACAAAATAATGGGTAATATTGTCACCATCTAGTCACCAGTGAATATGGGTAATAGGTTTGGTTGAAAGGTCCAAATTCTATTCTAAATTTTTACCATTTCATTATTATGGTTACACGGAGATGGAGAAGCTAAATGATCTTTTTTTTTAATGTTCAAAAGTACAGCCATAAGAAGAAACTCGGTGTTATATAAAAATAGACAAGAATGATAACCTCCATACTTATCAAACACCCAGAAGAAAGGCGATGGAAATTGTATCTCTACATAAGGTATTTCCTAATAGAAACTTTCCTGTTTTTCTGTTTTCATATATATCAGATAGAAATGGCTACCTTAGATTTGGGCAGAAAAGTAAATGAAGACGGTTATCTGAATTGCCAAACAAAGATCAAGCGCTGAAAAATTCATTTCTATTATTTATTTCTATTGAGTGTCAGTTAATAAGACTATGATGATTTCTTCTGGATTTGTGATTGAAAAAAATGTTACTTATTTTTCTAAGCCTGTGGAAGACCACTATGGTCTACATCCTACCATCTGCAACTTGGTACACATCAACATTTGAATAGAAAGGGTCAAATTAACTCATATGTGTCTCACATATATGGATTATCTTCAGTTTCACAGGGATACATAGACATTAAGGCAAACCTATTATAATATCTTTAATAAATGTTGTGAAACTAAAAAAATTCAAGGATTTATTCTTTGTAAAGTACATGCTTGTTTCTACTATTATACACTTATTCTGGCTGCTATTAAAGAACTTAGGACAGACCATCACCAATATTATTGAAAAAAAATTTAAAAACTATATACACCACCCAGATTGAGATAAAAAATAATTTCCAACATCCCAGATATCCTATTGTCCTGCCCAGTTAAATCACCCATCTCCAAAATCACTATTGTAACACTTATTAAAATTAGTTCTGTCTCTCTTCTAGAACTTCATATAAATTAAATTGTACAATGTGTTCTTTTATTCTGTGGCTTCTTTTGCTCAATATAAGTTTTGTCTTACCATAATGTATTAAACTGGGAGAAGTAAAGATTATAAACTACAGATGGCAAGGGCTGTCTCTACTTAATTTTTACAAAGTGCCTAGTTTATAAAATATGTTTTTATGTAAATAACACTTAATGGAGTTTTTTAAAGGTCAAATGGGCTTTCCTTAGGGACAACTTGGAGTTATTGTAACCACAGGTCCAAATAAGCATTTAGCAGGGATGATGTAGAAGAGATTCAAGTATGTATATGTAAGGTATGTATACCAATTCAGAATATAATGTATTTTTAGAAGAGAATAAATTAGTCTCTGCTAGACTCACCTTTGTGGTGTCATGTGCATTCTATGTGTCTTCTACAATGTTGGATAGATCCACAAGTAATTCCTTTAAAACCAGAAACCCAAATCAGTAGTTAGGAAAGAGAAGGTATCATTTTTATTAGACAGTAGCTGAAGTATAAAATATTTTCGGTCAAGTTTTTTTTTTTTTAATTCCAGAAATAGATTGCTTGTTTGCCTTAAAAATTTATGACAATTTTCCAGTGGTTTCATTTTTTAATTTTACATAATACATACAGTTTACTAAATTTTCTAAGGCAAATTCTCTTCCCAATTTTGCATCTTTGGCTATGAATATTTTGAGTAGCATAATATAGAACCTAGAAGTAGTAAGAAATCTTTTTCTCAACCTCTTTTAAAAAATTCTTCACTCTATGTTCCTGTTGGAAGTTTACATGCAAGATGTATACAATCAGACTTTACCAGGGTATCATCGGTGCAGTTGTCCTTCCAGACCTCTGTGCAACCACGTGGCTCTCAGTTCAACCCTACAGAGAACTCCATCACCGTCAACATCAAATACCTTGAAGCAAACTAAAGAAAAGAAACTCTTATGGAGGAAAATTACTTTTATATTCTGAAGTATAATACATTTTATTACAAGCTGCCCTAATGAAATTACTTATTTCCTCAAACAACTACATTCTGGATTAAGTTAATATTTGGAGGAGATTGTGTCATTAAAGTCCTTTGAACTTGTAGGAATTCCTGTACACTTCACAAGTCTCTCTCCTTATATAATTAGCCAGCTTAGAGAACTCTATCCTTCACCTAAATCTAAAGTTAAATTTCTTGCAAACTGAAAAAGAAGGGCCAAGTTACTATACAATATCTCAGATTTTGAGAAGGTAATTCAAGCTTTTAAATTAATTTCTAATATTTATAACTGATCACTTCAGAGTTGATTCTTACAATGCAGAAAATATTCCATCTACATTAAGAATCAACAAAAAGCTGCTACAGTCAGCCCCCTGTATCCATTGGTTCTGCATTCACAGGTATAAACAATAGATCAAAATATATATATATATAAATTTTCCCAGAAAGTTCTCAAAAGCAAAACTTGAATTTGCTATGCACTGACAACTATTCACATATCGTTTAAATTGTATTTACAAATAATTACATTGTATTAGGTATTACAAGTAACCTAGAGATGATTTAAAGTATACAGGAGGATGTGCATAGTTTATATGCAAATACTATGCCATTTTACATAAGGACATGAGCATCCATGGATTTGGTATCTGAGGGGGTCTCAGAACCAATCCTCAGCAGATAATGAGACATGACTGTATAAAGATTTTGCCTCTCCAATGTAATTAATGTGCACCCAATATTTTTGCCTAAGAACAATTTCAAATCTTCAATGAAGTTTATATACAACAAGCTAAAAACCCAAAGAATCAGCACTTTGCTAATTAACAACAATATCAGCAAAATTGCTAGTTAGTCTAGTTGGTTAACTTCCACTAGTCCACTGGCAAAAAAATAAATTTAAAAAAAATTTAAGACAACAATTAACCTCAATTGAGAAACAAAGACTTCAGCCTCTTTAATACCAGAACTTTAATGTGAACAAATAATGTATCACAAAGCCAGGTTAGAGTAATGGTATACTATCAGGGAAGATAAAAGAAATCTAAATTTTTAAGATTAAATAATTATCTACTTCACACACCCATGTAATAATTATGCTATTAAGTTAACTGAGTGCATCACAGTACAACATTACTAAAGAATATTGAACTATTAAGTATCATACCCAAAATATGCAGTATTTGTGAAGCTGTATTTTAGAAAGATGCAGAGATAATGTCCCTAGTGAATATGTAAGAATTAGGTTCCAATTAAATGTAAACTGCTGCATTTTTCTAAACAAATATGGTTAAGATTTATGAATGTAATATGCTTATAAATTATGCCATAATATTTTAGCTAGGCTTAAAAGATAAATTTAGTATTTAATAAAATTGTTTTATCATAAATTTAATTTTGCTAATAAAATATCAATATACACAGTGATAGAAAATAAGTTGCAATTCAAGTTAAGCAAGACAAATTTTCTATATAGACTACCAGAAAATATTTTCTATATGCTTAACATTTTCAAACACATCATGACTGATGTAGTTCATTTATCATGAATTGCACATTTATCTGGAAAATCAACCATTATTAATAACAAAGATCTTAAATTACTCCACAGTAAAAAAGAATAGATGATTGAACTTTTACACTGACCTCAGTAAAACCTCAGCAAGAGATTGCTATTTGCAAAAGGGATGAAAATTCAAGCCTTAATCAGATGATTTTTCACATGAATGGATGCTAATTTTTTCTCTGTATAGCTTCCAAATTTTGTGATGTTTAACACACTTACATTTCTGTCTTTCAGCCGGAGGTCCTCTGCAACAAGCTGATAGCCCACAGGATATCTCCTTAAAATCTATGTGGCTGTCATGATTTTCATCAAAAGCATTAAATAAACCTGTAAAATAGGAACACAGAATAAATCACAGCCAACAAACTTCCTGTTAATATTGACATGCTTATGAAAGGAGGCATGACTCACATAAACTGATTTAGTTTTTAAAAGTTATCAGTAGTTTCCACTGTCTTAGGAAGTTTGTTTTTTTTTTCCCCCCCCGGCATAATTATAACCAAAATTTAACTTCCTAGAAGAAAATACTATCATTTAGTGTTTGGTTTTGTCTGCATACCTGTCTCTATCTTATATTAATTCCAAAAGTCAAAAGTGATTGTAGAATGTAAAAAACAAAAATGTATTTTAAAAATTTAACTGGAAAAAAGTCAGAGACCACAATTATCCTAATTTGGAAAGACTAAGAAGAAAAAGGAAAAAAGAAGAAGAAAAGTTGAACTGTATCAAAGATATACTGTGTTGTTATTAATGAGCTACATACAGCTCCTTCATGAAGCAAAGAAAACTAACACACTATATTATAAGAGACAGAAATTCTGTACTGCAGTCTTCATTGTACCACTTAATCTGTATAACTAAATATATTAAATTTCAGAAATAAAGGGCAATTTATAATCTAATCCTGTGGTTTTTAAACTTTTCCTAAAAAATAAATGGAATCATTTTATTTTCAAATGAAATGATTTCTCAATCTCTAATTATAAAAAGGTAAAAACATAACTGCACTGCTGAAGTAGAAGCCCTGTCTGTTCTAGTTCCCCTAACAAATATTTCTAAAACACACTAGAAACCTGAAGAATACAGACTGTCTATTTCAAGAATCTAATTCTGTGTCCTCAAAGAGCAGAAAATTGAAGCTAAGAAGTAGTTAAATGACTTGCTAAAAGTAAGAAATTTTTTTAAAAAGTTCTGAATCAGAAGAAGAAACCAAGCTTTCAGATTTCAAATACAGTTTTTGTGATTATCACCCACAACTGCTCCTTGTAAACCTCATTTAATATATATAGTAGTGAAAAGTTTAGAGCTAAGTGGGGACCTTAGAGATGGTCTAGTCCAGTGGTTTTTAATTTTTGAAGGGTGGGGGAAGGATACAGCAGTGGAACCTTCTTCTATATAAAAGAAATACAACAGACATTCCTCAGCTGAGGAAGAGGTGGGGTCAAGTGTGGAAGCTAGAGCTTTGCCTATTCAGTGTCCACCACCCTGACCCTGCACCAGACGCTGAGGCACCGCACTGGAGCACAGTTTCATAAAGATTGTCTTGTTCAAACTGATTTTATATATGAGAATATTCAGGTGCAGAAAGGTAAACCGACTTACACAAGGCTCCAAAGGTGGAACAAGGCTCACGTGTTTAGAAAGAACATTTGTAGAAAATAGAAGGATTCCCACCTTCACTCAGAGATGGACGAATTGGTGGTGAAGGCAATGGGCCAAATGTTTCTAAATCAAATCATCCAGTTCGGGATTGAGCCCTCAGCAACCAATAGCATTTCTCCAGATGAATGATGTCTGATTCTTCCACAGACAATCAAATCAAACAAGATTATAAAATCTCACTCTTCTCTTCTGGACAATTAAGTAGTTCATCCTGATAATGTAACTTCTAAATATACATTTTAATTTCCCAGTTAAACTGTTAAAAAACTACCTAAAACAAAAACTCTGAAAGACAAATATATTGTATCTAAAGTGGCATGAAAATTCAATTCAAATTAACATAAAAGAGGCTTTAAAATGGGAAAAAAGTTTGCAATTTCCCATTAAGCAGGCTGTTTAATTCCAACATGTAAAATAATAAACTAAGATACTTATTTTTTGCTTCCCACACTTTTATCTGTATACCCTTTGGTGATTTTAATCTGTATCTTGGATTTGAAAATTCTTGATCATAGTCTCTCCTGGCTACACAGGTAACACACTAATAGCAGAAACTGTGTTTGATTTATCCTGTCACTATTGTAACCACTTACACATTTAATACTTATTAAATAAATGTACAAAGGGGATAGACCTAAGCTTCTCCTTCTTGGCCCTAAAATTCTTACTACCCCTCCTATAAAGGCAGGAGCCTCCTCTGTAGGACAGAGTGTAAATGTATCTCCTGAGAAGGATTCCCCAACAAGGGCTGTCTTTACAGCATGCTTTTAGATGTTTTTATGGGACATTTCAATAAAAGAATCAAGGACCTAAGCTTCCCAGTATGGTGGGAGTTGTGATGGGCATGGGAGGATGCTCACTTGGGAGGATGAGATGTTAAAGACACTAACAGTGAAAAGGACAGGACAAGATGAAGGGCGATTGGGAAACAGGACCACAGAGATGTGACATCTACTTCCCACTGTCATCTAAGTGATACCTACTTGAAAGAAACATTTCTACAGTTAAATTCTATAATGGGGGGTTATTTAAATGAAGCACAAATATACTCAATGAGTAGATCACATAATTTTTAGAGATTCAGAGTGCAGTAGCATTTTCAGAGTAGTTTTTACATCAATAACTAGTATTTATAAATTCCTGTGTGCTAAACAAGTATGTGGAATTATTTCCATTTTGCTTTTAGACTTACTACAGCTTAACGTATTCACTGCACTGATACAGAGTAATTTTTCTAATGAATAAAAATGATAATGTACAACCTTGTTAAAGATTCTTTAATTTCACCATCACCAGATTTATGAACATTTAGGCCTATGTGTCAGGCCCCGTTTCTTACCAGCTTTTTCACCAACACCTTACATTGAGGTTATATTGCATTACCCAGAGGTCAGGAAATGTTCTTTCACACATCCACATCTTTATTAGGTCCTGTGTCCTCTGAGGAGAAACATTCTCCCCACTTTCACATCCTTCCATTTTACAGCCTAACCACTAATCCTTCTCTAAACACCTTCTAATGCTTTCCAACCTCACCAGCTACCCTAGGATTTTAACTTCTCTCTTCTGCAACTGTCCTCCACTGTATATAGTATCCAATATTCAAGTGAAGTATGAGTCCTCATTTACAGGTCTGTGGCCTCTCTAGATTACAAAGTATTTGGATTCAGTAACCTTGTCCTTTTATCACTTTTGCTGCTAGAGTTCCTTTCATAGGACCTGATACATAGTAACCACACAATAAATACTTCCTGAATGAATAAATGAATGAATGAATGAATAGCCAAGGCAATCTTCACAGCCAAGGCTTCCCCAACCCAGCTCAGTATTCTTTCTGTTATATCAAAGAGACTCTGCCCCATGAAACAATAGACCCTGCACATTTTAACAAATGTATACAATTATTAGGAACTATTATTAGAACAGAGACTAGCACTACTGTTCTCATAGTTATGTCACATAAGTAGTGTATTAAAGCTCGTTCTGATTTCTTGTTTATACAAATCAGCTATGTCTGTCACCAGTTTAAATATTAGTAATTTAGAAAACAAAAGTTATTGATTTATCTACTCATCAGAAATCATTACAACAGATCTATTTACATACCTCTTTTGTCAGTTTATATACCAACAGGAAAAGAAGGGGTGTACAGTCAACTCTGAGAGTATAATTGCCTGCAAAATAAATAAGAGAGAATTTTAATACCTCCAAATGGACTACAAACCTGTATTTAATTCTAACTTTATTTTCTAATTATAAACAATATATAACAGATTTCAAATTCAAGGCATCATTCCTGGAGAATTAAAAATAGGGTGGACCTTACAGATTATTATATTCAGTGAAGTATGTCAGACAGAGAAAGGTAAATATCACATTCTATCACTTATATGTGGAATGTAAACAAACAAAAAAATGATACAAATGAACTTATTTACAAACCAGAAATAGACTCATGACATAGAAATGAAACTATGGTTACCCAAGGGGAAAGGGGGAAGGGAAGAGATATGTTAGGAGTTCAGGATTAACAGATATACACTATTATATATGAAACAGATAACCAACAAGGACCTACTGTATAGTACAGGGAATTATATTCAGTAACTTATAATAACCTATAATGGAAAAGAATCTAAAAACAATGTATATGTATATGTATATGTATATTCATATGTATATTTATATAACTGAGTAACTTTGCTGTACACCTGAAACTAATATTACAAATCAAATGTACTTCAGTAAAAAGAAATAAATAAAATTTTAGAATAGATAGATAGGTAGGGAGATAAATAGACAGACAGGCAGACAGTCTGGCTAAAACTAAAACACAAGGTGGAAATAACTCTTCAGGAGCCAGAGAGGCTGCAGCACACACTCAGGATAGGAGACTGCAGAGGCGGACTCTGCTGCTAAGGCTGCAGCTCCTGCAGTAAAAGGGTCATTGCTTATTACGGCAGCAGTACCTAGGGGTCTTTGGCAAAGGAAGTGGTAAGGCCATAATGTTCATGTTTTTATTCATTCATTCAATTCAATATGAAGACTTTAGACTAGAGCATGTCAGTAACTAACATGTGTCCTGTGACACTTACCTAGAAATAACCATAATACGATGAAAGCCTACAGATGCACATGCCACATGTCAGGGTCAAAAGGAAGTTTGTAGTGGGTGCTTATTTCAGAGTTGTTCCAATACATACAGGAACTATTTCTGTATGAAATATTTTAGCCCAACTTTTAAAAATAGCTCCACAGGAAGAATGTCAAAAGTACTAAAGTTTTAAGTAGTAATCCAAGATAGGCAAATGGTAAATATACTAAAGAAATTAGGATCAATAGCTTAGTTATGAATCATATTGATTCATTTGAATCATAATAATGTTCTCTCTGGTAAAATGGAGAAATGGAGGTATTATTGAGGCATCTCATAGAAAGAGGATAATCCTAGTTTATGAGTTGGAGTTGATAGACTTAAATACTGGTATACTATTTAATGACAATCTGAAATAAAATTTACCTTCTGTGTATGAGTCTGCATTGATATATGCAACCTCTCTCTCCTGGAGTGTTTTCACATTCTCCTGTAGTTGAAGCAAAGCAGTCACTTAACTCACAGCGTTTACAATTTTGGAAATACAAGCAAAACAAATTAATTCAGTAAAAGAGTGGTTTGCAGATACCATTATAAATCAAACACCTATGCTTTTGACCATAATTTTAAGAAAATGCTATTAACTGGTTGATAATATTAATGCAATTAAAACAAGAAAGAAAAATATTAGTGATGCTGTAGCCGCTGTTCATAGCAACAGCAGGGAGACCCAGAGGAAAACTGCCCCTGATCCCCTGCACCATAATATGAAGGGGGAAGGCTCGGAGATGCTCAGCCTCACCCTGGATCTACTGGAAGAGGACTGCTCAAAGTAAGGCCTGGAAATCTGTACTTTTAAAAGGTGTCTCTGGAAATCCTTACAGACATTAAAGTATGAGATCCCTTGATGTTGGGGATCCAAGTAACTTTACCATATTAAAAGTGAGGAAGTTGGAAATTTGATTTATCAAGAATTTTTTGAAAGAGAAGATATTGATGAAAAAGAAAAATATAGGAGGGGAGGATAGAGAAAAAAACTCGAGGGAGAGAAGAGTGGCTATTAGGACAAAGACAAGACATTTCTCACACATACATGCACACACGCACACACATTCTAGAAAAATACAGCAGAAGAAGACTAATGCCATCACACAACATGGGAATATGCAGAGAGAACTCTTTTCTTCTCTCTGTTTCTCTCTCTCTCTCTAGCTTGCTACCTTATAAAAGCAGTTACAGTAAAAACATTTAAAGCTGTGAGTGGTCATCCCACAAATGAGAATTTTCACCTCTGCACTTGACCACATGGGATAGATGACAGCTGATTCTGCGGCAGAGTTTCCATTATGACAGAGCTACAGTAGAAATAAAAAAGATTCCTTAATTATATGTAAAGGTAAATGTGCTGCTGAATATGATTAAGAAGCTAGTAGAAAATGGGAAACAATATTCAAATTGTCTTTTAACTCACATGAATTTAAATTAATGCAAGGCATATTATCTTGTATCTTGGATTTATTTTATCTGTATTTTAAGCTGCTTAAATTATAAAAAGACACATGTATTTCTATATACATGTGTTCACAAGAAATTACATATTTCTAAAAGTAAATGACCTTAATGAATAAGCTCTGATTCATCTAAATAAGTGTATTATGAAATGCATGTTCATAACAACAACATAATAATAAGACTTTGCCATATAAATGGAATCAAATGTGATACAAGTAAATGTGATTTTATTCCCATACTTATTTGATTCATATTATTATTTTAAAGTATGCAGAAATGAGTCAGAAGGAAAGCATTTTAAAAACCATTCACAATAATAAGAAAGATATGACATTCTTTAAATCAATTCTATAAAATTTGGACTCATAAATGAACAAAACAGAGGATAGTCACAGGAAAGTGCTTTTTGGTGCGCCTGCCTTTAAAAAAATACACAAGCCTACCTTGAACATGTAAGAACTTAGAGTTACTGGACAGAGAGCATAAGGGAAGAAGATGAAAGAAGGGGGTCTATGAGAGACACTTTAAAATAAAGCATTAAGAGCCAGTGACAAATGAAAATTAATCATAATTGAATTAAAAATAAATCCTTGAAATTTTAGAGTAATTCAATTTACAAAATCATTGTATTACACTCCCCAACCAGGCACTTTTGTAAATGGTAAAATATACCTATGGTTACAATTTAGTGTTGAATCCATAAAGGAGAGACTATAATCAGAGTATAGTCATCTAAAAAGAGCATGTTGTTTTCCTGGATAGAAGAAATCCAAGGAAAGTGTAAAAACTTGAAAATTAATGCCAAGGATCTAAATCAGATTTTCAATAGGCTAATTCACTTGTCAGAAGTAGTTTCCTAGGTTTGACTATTTTCTGAGCTTACAGATTTTACTTACTTATCACAAAACCAATATAAATAGAAACTAAAATATTTTAAAAATAATGAAAAAATTGGTTTGTGCTTAGTAATTAAGAGGTTGTTCTGTTTTGCCAAACTGATGTAAAAGCAAAAACAAACTCTATTTCTTAAATTTTCCTGTTTTTATCCAATTTAAAACAGTATCAGGTAATGGAACACATCTGTGATTACCCTGAGATACATGTTGACCAAGAAGATATGTTTACTGTCTTAGTTACCTCAGCCCATTTGTGGAACCCAGAAGTCCAAATTTTTCTGCATCCCAGCTGGCAAAAATGGCAGTTCTTCTCAGTCTTCAGCTTGAAATCATTGTTAACATACATGGTTAGGTACATCTGCCTAAAAACAAAGGAAAATTCACTGAAGTCACTTTCTGTCATCACTTGCCATGGAAACATTATTTACCTCTACTAATCAGTTTTCCAAAATTCTGGACAACTTCTTATAAATCAGCAGTTCCACTGGTTAGGTCAATACCTCCAAATACCCAGAAGTCCTGATGATCTCCCAGAATAACACATCTGTCTGGAAAGGAAGGCATTCAAAAGAATGACAACTTAGAATGTATTATAAAGAGCAGTAATTTATGTTTTTAAATTAAACTTCCTCCTGCTTGAGTTTCCTCCATAGAAAACATCAAGGTACTGTCTCCTTTTAGAATTTACCTTTTTTCCCCCACATTTAATTATATCACATCAACCAGGAAAAAAATATTAAGAGTTGATTAAGATTTACCTTCTCTTACTCCTGTAATCTTTGTAAAAACAAAATGTTTTAAGACATTTTAAAAAATTCACCAACTCACCAAGTTTCACAGATCCTCAGGTAGTTCTGATTACATCATAAATGCTTGTGACTTTCTTGAAGTTATGAACATGCATTTTAACCTTCCTAGAATTTCACAAAGGGAACAAATTACTTCACATAGAGCATTATGTCTAACAGGTTCCTTCCAATGTTTTATTATAAGTCTCAGAAGTACAGAAAACTGTTTAATAAGATGATAAATTCCCATATGCCCACCACCTAAATTCAATCATTGTTAATACTGTTGAACTATTTGCAAGCGAGTTGTGCAAATCATGACAGTTGTCTCCTATGTATTTAAGAATGCACCTTACGGTGAAATCAAATAAAAAAATCAGTATTTTATATTTTTCCTCCCTCATAGCTCTATTGTTGGTATTTATTTAAACTCCAAAATTATTACTCAACATGAAAAAGAATCTTGTTCTTAGCAATTTTTTAAAAAAAAAAATGTGTATTTGTCCATTTAGAGCTCAAATCAATTAAGGGATATAAGCCCCAGGTGCTTTTTTTTGGTATTTTGACCAGGGAAGATTTCTGTTTCTGACTTTTCTCTTAAACTGTTACTGAAGCTACATGCTCTGTTTTCCTTGTGTCTGTATGTATCTGTTTATAAATCACATTTTTCATTGTGTACCTCTAGAGGGTATTAATACATGAGATAATAAAGTCTCCTATGTTAAAGGAACTCTGTTCTAATTGAGTTAAATAAACACTTTTTAAAAATTCTTATAAAATAAAACTGAACTTCTAATACCTTAAGAGTTCTGAAATTTTAAAACAAGCTTCTTACAGAACTTATAAAATACTTGCAGAATCCAAATTCAAATTGCTAAGGCAAATCATTAATCAACAAGGCTCATTCAACCATTTTAGTTTAATAAAAAACAGCTATCTCCTCTCTGATTCATCAGTGTGAAGTTTCCCTTTCCCTCTACATTTCAAGCCAGTCAAACTAAAGTTCTGATCATGCCATGCTCTTTCCCAGCCCTGCACAAGCTGTCCTCTGCAGCTGGCGTTTACTGCCTGTCTTGATTCCGTGGAAAACTTACTGTTTGTGTAAAATTAAGCTCAATGAGCACATGTTCTGTGGTCATGCCTCCTTAATACCAGAACTGTCTGGGGTTAGTAACAGTAACGACTATGATGGTAGGCGCACTGGGCCATGTAGCAGTTACGCGTTCACCACTGTGACCACTTAACCCTCCCCCGCAGAAGTGATCGGTGAACTTCGCTCCTTTCCCCCTTCTCTCCTACTCCTTCCCTTAAGTTAACCTAGTATTTTGCATGTACAGTGTTTTGACAGTTATCTGAAACACTGTTTTAAACCGTCAGTTGAAAAGGGAAGACAAAATGTTACACCTGGCCCAGAGGAGGAGAGGGGTGGGGAGTGGCTCAGAGAAAGCCGAACAGGACGCGCGGCCCCCGATCACAACACAGCCCTGTTCCTTCCCGAGTTTCGCAGCCGGGAAAGCAGAGCCGTGGGGCCCGGACCGCTTCGGGGCCTTCGTGGGAGGCCGAGGGAGGGACGGAGACCCGCGCAGGGCTGGGGAGGGGCCCGCAGGGACTCACCGTCTGTGCAGCGGCTCCTGACCCACAGCTGGGCGGGCGGCGGTGGCGGTTGAGGCGGCGGTGCCGGCTGAAGGGGCTGAGGCGGCAGCAGTGGAGGTACCGGCTGAGGGGGCCGAGGCGGCGGCGGCGGCTGCGGTGCCGGCTGAGGGGGCTGGGGGGTCGGCGGCTGCGGTGACGGCTGAGGGGGGTGGGCGGGCGGCGGTGGCGGTTGAGGCTGCGATGCCGGCTGAAGGGGCTGAGACGGCGTCGGCGGCCGTGCCTGCTGAGGCGGCATCGGCACCGGTACCGGCTGAAGCGGTGGCGGCTGCGGTGCCGGCTGAGGGGGCTGGGCGGGCGGCGGTGGCGGTAGAGGCTGCGGTGCCGGCTGAAGGGGCTGAGACGGCGTCGGCGGCCGTGCCTGCTTAGGCGGCATCAGCGCCGGTACCGGCTGAAGCGGTGGCGGCTGCGATGCCGGGTGAGGGGGCTGGAGGTTCGGCGGCTGCGGTGCAGGCTGAGGGGGCTGGGCGGGCGGCGGTGGCGGTAGAGGCTGCGGTGCCGGCTGAAGGGGCTGAGGCGGCATCGGCGGCGTTACCTGCTGAGGCGGCTGTTCCGGCTGAGGGGTCCAAGGCGGCGGCGGCTGCGGTGCCAGCTGAGGGGGCTGGGCGGGCGGCGGTGCCGGTAGAGGCGGCTGTTCCGGCTGAGGGGGCCGAGGCGGCGGCGGCTGCGGTGCCGGCTGAAGGGGCTGAGGCGGCGGCAGCTGCAGTGCCGGCTGAAGGGGCTGAAGCGGCGGCGGTTGCGGGGCCGGCTGAGGGGGCTGGGAGGGCGGCGATGGCGGTTGAGGCTGCGATGCCGGCTGAAGGGGCTGAGACGGCGTCGGCGGCCGTGCCTGCTGAGGCGGCATCGGCGCAGGTACCGGCTGAAGCGGTGGCGGCTGCGGTGCCGGGTGAGGGGGCTGGAGGTTCGGCGGCTGCGGTGCCGGCTGAGGGGGCTGGGCGGGCGGCGGTGGCGGTAGAGGCTGCGATGCCGGCTGAAGGGGCCGAGGCGGCGGCGGCTGCGGTGCCGGGTGAGGGGGCTGGGCGGGCGGCGGTGGCGGTAGAGGCTGCGGTGCCGGCTGAAGGGGCCGAGGCGGCATCGGCGGCGTTACCTGCTGAGGCGGCTGTTCCGGCTGAGGGGGCCGAGGCGGCGGCGGCTGCAGTGCCGGCTGAAGGGGCCGAGGCGGCGGCGGCTGCGGTGCCGGCTAAAGGGGCCGAGGCGGCGGCGGCGGCGGTATCGGCTGAAGCAGCGGCGGCTGCGGTGCCAGCTGAGGGGGCTGGGCGGGCGGCGGTGCCGGTAGAGGCGGCTGTTCCGGCTGAGGGGGCCGAGGCGGCGGCGGCTGCAGTGCCGGCTGAAGGGGCCGAGGCGGCGGCGGCTGCGGTGCCGGCTAAAGGGGCCGAGGCGGCGGCGGCTGCGGTGCCGGCTAAAGGGGCCGAGGCGGCGGCGGCGGCGGTATCGGCTGAAGCAGCGGCGGCTGCGGTGCCAGCTGAGGGGGCTGGGCGGGCGGCGGTGCCGGTAGAGGCGGCTGTTCCGGCTGAGGGGGCCGAGGCGGCGGCGGCTGCAGTGCCGGCTGAAGGGGCCGAGGCGGCGGCGGCTGCGGTGCCGGCTAAAGGGGCCGAGGCGGCGGCGGCGGCGGTATCGGCTGAAGCAGCGGCGGCTGCGGTGCCAGCTGAGGGGGCTGGGCGGGCGGCGGTGCCGGTAGAGGCGGCTGTTCCGGCTGAGGGGGCCGAGGCGGCGGCGGCTGCGGTGCCGGCTGAGGGGGCTGGGCGGGCGGCGGTGGCGGTAGAGGCTGCGATGCCGGCTGAAGGGGCCGAGGCGGCGGCGGCTGCGGTGCCGGCTGAAGGGGCCGAGGCGGCGGCGGCGGCGGTACCGGCTGAAGCAGCGGCGGCTGCGGTGCCAGCTGAGGGGGCTGGGCGGTCGGCGGTGGCGGTAGAGGCTGCGGTGCCGGCTGAAGAGGCTGAGGCGGCATCGGCGGCGTTACCTGCTGAGGCGGCTGTTCCGGCTGAGGGGGCCGAGGCGGCGGCGGCTGCAGTGCCGGCTGAGGGGGCTGAGGCGGCATCGGCGGCGGTCCCGGCTGAAGCGGCGGCGGCTGCGGTGCCAGCTGAGGGGGCTGGGTGGGCGGCGGTGCCGGTAGAGGCGGCTGTTCCGGCTGAGGGGGCCGAGGCGGCGGCGGCTGCGGTGCCGGCTGAAGGGGCTGAGGCGGCGGCAGCTGCAGTGCCGGCTGAAGGGGCTGAAGCGGCGGCGGTTGCGGGGCCACCTGAGGGGGCTGGGAGGGCGGCGATGGCGGTTGAGGCTGCGATGCCGGCTGAAGGGGCTGAGACGGCGTCGGCGGCCGTGCCTGCTGAGGCGGCATCGGCGCAGGTACCGGCTGAAGCGGTGGCGGCTGCGGTGCCGGGTGAGGGGGCTGGAGGTTCGGCGGCTGCGGTGCCGGCTGAGGGGGCTGGGCGGGCGGCGGTGGCGGTAGAGGCTGCGATGCCGGCTGAAGGGGCCGAGGCGGCGGCGGCGGCGGTACCGGCTGAAGCAGCGGCGGCTGCGGTGCCAGCTGAGGGGGCTGGGCGGTCGGCGATGGCGGTAGAGGCTGCGGTGCCGGCTGAAGGGGCTGAGGCGGCATCGGCGGCGTTACCTGCTGAGGCGGCTGTTCCGGCTGAGGGGGCCGAGGCGGCGGCGGCTGCGGTGCCGGCTGAAGGGGCTGAAGCGGCGACGGTTGCGGTGCCGGCTGAGGGGGCTGGGAGGGCGGCTATGGCGGTTGAGGCTGCGATGCCGGCTGAAGGGGCTGAGACGGCGTCGGCGGCCGTGCCTGCTGAGGCGGCATCGGCGCAGGTACCGGCTGAAGCGGTGGCGGCTGCGGTGCCGGGTGAGGGGGCTGGGCGGGCGGCGGTGGCGGTAGAGGCTGCGATGCCGGCTGAAGGGGCCGAGGCGGCGGCGGCTGCGGTGCCGGCTGAAGGGGCCGAGGCGGCGGCGGCGGCGGTACCGGCTGAAGCAGCGGCGGCTGCGGTGCCAGCTGAGGGGGCTGGGCGGTCGGCGGTGGCGGTAGAGGCTGCGGTGCCGGCTGAAGGGGCTGAGGTGGCATCGGCGGCGTTACCTGCTGAGGCGGCTGTTCCGGCTGAGGGGGCCGAGGCGGCGGCGGCTGCGGTGCCGGCTGAAGGGGCTGAGGCGGCGGCAGCTGCAGTGCAGGCTGAACGGGCTGAAGCGGCGGCGGTTGCGGTGCCGGCTGAGGGGGCTGGGAGGGCGCCGATGGCGGTTGAGGCTGCGATGCCGGCTGAAGGGGGTGAGACGGCGTCGGCGGCCGTGCCTTCTGAGGCGGCATCGGCGCCGGTACCGGCTGAAGCCGTGGCGGCTGCGGTGCCGCGTGAGGGGGCTGGGGGTTCGGCGGCTGCGGTGCCGGCTGAGGGATCCGAGGCGGCGGCGGCTGCAGTGCCGGCTGAGGGGGCTGGGCGGGCGGCGGTGCCGGCTGAGGGGGCTGGGCGGGCGGCGGTGCCGGTAGAGGCTGCGGTGCCGGCTGAAGGGGCTGAGGCGGCGGCAGCTGCAGTGCCGGCTGAAGGGGCTGAAGCGGCGGCGGTTGCGGTGCCGGCTGAGGGGGCTGGGAGGGCGGCGATGGCGGTTGAGGCTGCGATGCCGGCTGAAGGGGCTGATACGGCGTCGGCGGCCGTGCCTGCTGAGGCGGCATCGGCGCCGGTACCGGCTGAAGCGGTGGCGGCTGCGGTGCCGGGTGAGGGGGCTGGAGGTTCGGCGGCTGCGGTGCCGGCTGAGGGGGCCGAGGCGGCGGCGGCTGCAGTGCCGGCTGAGGGGGCTGAGGCGGCATCGGCGGCGGTCCCGGCTGAAGCGGCGGCGGCTGCGGTGCCAGCTCAGGGGGCTGGGCGGGCGGCGGTGCCGGTAGAGGCTGCGGTGCCGGCTGAAGGGGCTGAGGCGGCATCGGCGGCGTTACCGGCTGAGGCGGCTGTTCCGGCTGAGTGGGCCGAGGCGGCGGCGGCTGCGATGCCGGCTGAAGGGGCTGAGACGGCGTCGGCTGCCGTGCCTGCTGAGGCGGCATCGGCGCCGGTACCGGCTGAAGCGGTGGCGGCTGCGGTGCCGCGTGAGGGGGCTGGGGGTTCGGCGGCTGCGGTGCCGGCTGAGGGGTCCGAGGCGGCGGCGGCTGCGGTGCCGGCTGAGGGGGCTGGGCGGGCGGCGGTGCCGGCTGAGGGGGCTGGGCGGGCGGCGGTGCCGGCTGAGGGGGCTGAGGCGGCATCGGCGGCGGTATCGGCTGAAGGGATGAAGCGGCGGCGGCTGCGATGCCGGCTTAGGGGTCTGAGGCGGCGGCGGCGGCTGCTGGAAGGACTTGAGGGACTCGAAGGCCTTCACCATCTTTTCCAGGGTCGCCATGGCGGCCTCCCGCCACGCGGGGACAGCCCCCGGAGTCGCCGATCCGACCGGCGTCTCTGGTCAGCAGCGGTGGCAGTAAACGGGGCTCGGGGCCGCCAGCAGTTGCGGACCCCAAGCGCGCGGCCATCTTGGAATCGTCCCGACAGTCCCCGCGGCCCTGCGTCCTGCCACGCTCCGCCGATGGGGCGGGGCCGGGCCGCGGGATTGACAGCCAGAGGCAGCGGCCTCCGCTAATGGCTGCCTCGCTCGCCCCTTGGACTCAAAGAGCCGCCACGGCTGCTGGAGTTACTGCCGTTCTTCCCGGCGATGGACGGGGGGTACTGCACGGGGATCGGGAGGGCGGTTCGGGGGCGGGGTTGCAAGGCACGGCGAGGAGGGTGGGGAGGGCGGGTGACTTGTGATTGAGGGTCTCTCTTGGCGAGGGGCGTCCCCGGATGACGCATAGCATGTGGCAGGGAGGCCGTGCAGTGGGCTGGGAGCCCGAGACCCCTGCGGGGCGCTTGCCCACCCCGCGGCGCGGGCGGAGGGCCGGCTCGCCGGACAGCCTGCTATAATATGTTGACTGTTACATATTTGGCCTTACCCTTGTTAGTAGCCTCAAATCACTCCTTGTTCACCTTCAGGATCATTATCATAGATATACTTCTGACAATCCTCGTACTTAACTATGTTCCCTCATGCTACAGGGGCATGCACATGCTATTCTCACTCTTAGAAATAATCTTTTACAGATCAATCCCCTACTCCCCTCAAGGGATTTGCCTATCTAATTCCAATCACTCTCATTGCTCAGCTAATTTGTGAATTCATAAAGCCCATTACATTAACATAATTCCTTAACACCATGTAATTCTCCTTTATCACAATTATTAAAGTATACTTTATAATAACATAAAAACTCTTCCATGCATGAAGGTTGATATTCAACAATTAAGTTCACTGTATGAAGTTGTAAGTACATATACTCTATATTATGAAAAATGTTAAGGAATTACATACTATAGTTAAATTCATTCATATTTTTTCATAGAAATATGGAAATATTTATTCCAAGTTGGATCATCACTATATGTGTGTGTGTATATATGTATATATCTTTCATCCTTCATTCACATTATAAGTTCTGATAAAATATTGCCAACAATTAACTTTTATACCAAGGAAGGAAAGAGGAAGGAAGGAAAGAAGGAAATGGAGGGGTTTTAGAACTCTTGAGATTGAGACATATTAGATAAAAACTCAGATCTGTACATTTGTATATGATAATTATTTTCCTGAAATTATATAAAAACGCATAAAGAAAACTGAAAGCTAAATATAAAATTATTTACAACCCAAATTTGAGGTTAATTTATATCTTCAAATGATATGCATTTTTTTAAATTTAATACTACACTGTTCCATTGCTATAATCAAATTCATAAACAGAAAACTATATATGATATATAATCCTCTCACCATTTATAACATCTCTGAAAGCATTTTTGAAGTAGAATATTTTATATTTAAAGTTTTTATCATTAGAAAGGCTTTGAATATTTTAACACTATTAGATTTAATTTACTTCATCGTATTATTTTTTCCAATACATGTGAAATAATATCTTATATGGTTTTGATTCATTCTTTAAGTAGTTTGTTAATATTGTGTAATAAGTGAATTCATGGAATATTGTTATAGAGTTAGACATTTTTATTTGAAGATGTCATCTTTTGTAGTATAATAATAAGGCCATTATTGTAGGAATGTGAAGGAGTTAGACATTGCTTTTAGTAAAATCATCACTCTAACGGGCATATTGGCAATAGCAGCATGCGGTTAAGATCATGTCAATTTTTTGTAAATCTTTAACAAATTCTGAAATCACTCTGGTTGCTTGCAAATTTATAAAACACAATTACTTAATGGAAGAACAAGGCTGTAGTCAGTGCATGACAAAGGAATGCTGCTTAATAAATAAGTGAGAAGAATTAAGTTTAATTCAAGGAAAGCAGCATTCTTAAAATATTTTGAATTGATTCGAGAAACAGATTTTATGATTATTTAGCAGAGCTTATATAGACATTTATGTGTGTGTATGTATCCTTCATCTCTGTATCAATTCAAATAAGATTTTGCCAAAAAATAAATTTTAGAGCCAAAAATACCAATCAAAATGAAAGAAAAGAAGAGGGAAGGAAAGCAGGAAGGCAACTTAACATGCAAAAATTTCATCATTATTTAGAGTAAAGATCTATATCAACTAAACATTTGTATTGTGACCTCCACATTCCACTAAAACTTATGCCATTTACCTACAAATATAAGCTTTTATTTGCTTCTACAATAAATAATACATAAATTTAATGAAACTGCAGCTCAAAAGACGGAAATAGCATTAGAAATTCAGTCATCCAGTGCAGTAGCTAAAGCATGGGTATGACCTGACTCTAAGCAATCAGAGAACAACCAAGAAAATGTGCCAAACTGTTGGATATCCAGATTTGTTCCCAGGGCAGGGAAATAGGCATATCAAGATAAGTAAAAGAATATACCATGTTTAAAGCTTAATTATAATGCAAAATAGATATATATCTATATCTATTTCAAAATGTTAAATTTAAAAGTGGACCAGAAAAAAAACAAAAAACAAAATTACTTCTATAGAGAAAACAAAGAATAGCCTTGTCTTCTTCTATTAAAGACTGACTAGCCACCAAATATTATGGAAATAGCTATAAAGCTTTAAGAAAAAATATTATAATTCTATAATTGTGTTACCACTAATGTTGTTATGTTTGTAGTTAAGCCAAAGTAATACCAAGACATTCAAAGAATCAGAAGGAATGGTAACTATATATTTATCCTAAAAAATAAATATAAATACTAAGTAAAGGATACATTTTTTAAAATTTAAGAAGTACGATATGATTATATAAATGCTATGTTAAAGGGTATTGAATCTACAGGTAGACAAAATAAGGATCACGTCTATTTTGAAAATATTTCAAAATAAATGCCAATAAATAAAAGTAATTCTTAAAATGATACTTCCGTCTAACTTGTTTGATTTTGTAAATGCATGTTACTTTATATCAATTTGCATTATTGATTATTATATGGTTAATAACACAGATACAATTAAAAGAAAATTATAAAAAAGTTGAGATAGCAAAAATAACTTTCTTTTCTAATATTTACAAATAAAAGATTTAACAGTGAATTTTTATCAATCATAAGTCTTTATATTTTAAGTATAATATAAAATTATAATGGAGAAAAAAGTAAGCAAAAAATGATTCAAATAAAAATGTTAAGGGGAATAATCGTTTATAACATTTTTGTTTTTTCAGAGAAATGGCATCATAATGCAACTGATGGAAGTAATAATCTGAAAGGCTATTTTGGAAGGGTTGATGTCTTTCAGTTTGGTTGACTGACAATATGCTATTTGACTTTTGGATAACGTATGCCTGGAATTTGGACAGAAGGACAGGAAATTTTAAAGGCTTAATAAAGACAGTAATCTAGGAAATTATTTGGAAACAGGAATTATGTTGATGGTAAACTATGTGAACTATAAAGTCACCTAAATGCATTGAACCATGTATTTAAGAGGAAAACAGTATATATAAAAATATTTATAATTTACACTTGTCATAGTATCATAAGCTATTGAAATGAATGTAATAATTTTAATATGCATGTAATTTGTAGGTTGCAATTCAAAGAAATCAAACACTATTTCACTGCTAAAAACAGACATTATTTTGCTAATATGTGAAAATCAGTAATGTAATTACATTCATGCATCATTATGATCCATAAAAGTAATACACTTTTATGCTGAGGCAATTAGATCAAACTTCATGAATAAGAAATATGGTAATGTGATAAACTGATCTTCTGGGAGATGCTGATTTTTCTTTACATGCTTTATGACTCAGGAATGTTTCATACTCCTCCTGAGACAGAGTAGAAAGACAGTGTGAATAATCAAAAAAAGAAAACATGACCGTTGCAGTGACACTCTGTGTTGCATTTGGTGCTTGACCACATCGGGGCACGATTTTACTGTTTTGAAATTTTTCTGCATTTCGGTGTTTATTTTGTACTGCAGGATACGTGGAGACCAAGTTATGCATCTTGTAATTTAATATTGAGATGATCAATTATGCAAGTGATTAACAGATGTTTCCTTTCATCACTCTCTTAGCTTTACTAACGCATACAAGTCTAAAAGTATTTTCATCAGCTGTTGACAGTACAACACTCACAATGTTATTTCACAAAGACCTCAGAAAAGACTGCCAAACATGGAGTACCAATTGAAGTGTAATTTCTTTGGTTTCCAATTTGAATTTATAATTTATGTGTGTAAAATGTTTTTAGTGGAGAGTATGGGGACTGAGCCCAGGACTTCATACATGCTCAACCTGTGCTCTACCACTGGGCTATACACTCCCCCCAAATTAGATTAGATTTGGGGTTTAACATCTGAGTAATATAAATAAGAACTGAAATTTATAAAATCCATGCTATAAAATTCATGATAGGAAGTAAAACATTGTCTAAAATAATGAAAAGACAACTCGCAGAATAAGAAAAGATAATCGCAAATCATACATCTGATGTGAGGCATAGATTCAAAGTATATAAAGAACGTTTACAACTCAACCATGAAAAGATGAACCAAAATTTAATATATGCACTCCAGATATTTCTACTACTTGAACATTAAATTGCCACAGAAGGAAATATGGAATATTGTCAAATTATATAAAGCTACATTTTAATTAGATCTAAAGGAGAACACTATAGTTTCAGAAATTTGGAAATGGGTTAGGAGCTTAAAAATGTATAACACTTTTACGGCTGGAAAGATTCCATTTCCACAGCTCTGACCCCTTCCTTTGATGCTTATGCCCTGTCAATAACATTATAACATTTTAAGTGCTCTACCTGCATAGAAGTTCTCAGCTCTCTGTCTTGAGGATGCTGCTAAAGTCATCCACTAAAATCCAAGTCACGTCTCATTTCTGTCCCCTACAAAAGGTTCACTGGCTTGTAAATGTGCCTACTGGGAAAGTTATTCAAGTTTCTTATCTTGGCTTCAGAGCCTTCCACACGCTGGTCTCGATCTGTCTGTTCACCTGCTGGGGTTCTCAGTAAAGCGTCAACCGCCCCGGACCCTTTTCCTTTCTGAACAGGTCATCCTGCTCTCTAGCCTTGGCATCTAAGCGTGGTCAGTTCCTCTGTGCCAATGCCCCAGCTCAGACTGGCTTGCTCCCATATGCACCTCAAATACGCTTCCACTCCGACACCTTTGTCTTCTCTCCAAGGCAGCGTACGTCTTTCCATACGGAGTATCAGGACCTTGTGTCGTGCCCTTTAATTATTGAATCTAATTCAGTGATACAGAGGGGCGTTGTGTAGTCACTAGAAGCATAAATTCTGACGCCTGAGGGGATGAGGGCTAATCCATGTCTGTTAAGAGGAGAGTGACCTTGGGAAATTTACATAATTTCTAGGTTCAAATTTTCTCATCAGAAAAATCATAGGTAATCACTGAACCCATTTTGTTGGTTTAATTCAGAGCATTAATTTGGATCTTGCATACACAATATTTTGCATACTTCCTGGCATATGCATCGATTTGTATATATTTGCAATTCTTACCATTACAGGAAAAAAAAAAAACTAAATCCTTGAGGTGCCTGTATCCTGAATCATACCATAAATATTCTTGGCTCAAGCAATGTTTCTTAAGTGATTCTACATACCATGAAATGCACTGTTGGTTTTTTCCCCCCACAAATTCTGGCTCCAGAAATATCCATTGAGTGAACAAATTAATCAGCCTAAACTTGGCTAGATTAAATTTTTCTAATCTCTTTCCAATTCTTACTTCAATATAAACCTCTCTTTATATCACATAAACTGTTTTATTAAAATAGCATAAGTAATAATTTTTGAGAACCTTGTATTTTTGAAATTCTATCAGTATTTCCTGGCTTTTACATGTAATAAGATATAACATAACATTCTAGTAGGACACTTATAAAACACCTGTATTGCACTTGATTGGTCAAAACAACATGAACTGTTGGAAACACTGGATATCATCAGAGAAGTTCTGAGCTTTAGTTTGATGTCTGATATACATAAACAACGTGTGATATTAATACTGATGCTAGTGATGACAGTAATTGTCATTTATCAGATACGTTTTATCTAAGTCACTAACTCAGATAACTTTCATAATATTTGGGCTCTGTCATTCTAATATTATGGGTAGAGACACCTGTCTAAATTCGTTAAAAAACATAAAACTAATATTTAAAAAATATAACAACACATGTTTTTGTTAGTCTGACAAATGAGACACTATGAAAAGTCCTCATACAAAACAACTAGTTTTTGGATGAGAGATGTTTTAAAGACATTTCTGGCCAAGGAAACTGCTAAGTTCCTCCTGTTCAAACAAATAAGCAAATAAAGCTGGAGCAAAATCTTGAGCACCGAGAAACTACTAATAACAACTCATTCTGTGAACAAACCCCACATCTGCACTGTCATTGGATTCCTAAGTCTGGGTCTGGGCAGGTCGTTAGAGCTGACTGGAGACTGTGGCTTTAAGTCTGAAGTCCTACAAAAGGGGTAAAGTGCCCAAGGTTGGTGGCATCCCCAGGTTCCTGACAAAGACCGTCGCAGGGTCTCGCAGAAATAAGGGCCTCTGGCTGCCACTGATGAAAACCAACGGCATTCGAGTTTAGAGTTAAAGGCCACCAAGCCCAGGACAAAACCTCCACGAGGAGTGAGAATCAGTAGGTTGGATGGGGAGACCTGCATCCCCCAGAGGACTTCAGACTTGCAAACATCAGTAGCAGAATATAAAATAACCACGTATGAATGTTTAAAGGTAAGACCAATGAGGTCACAAAAATGACCAGTAAGAGACTATCAAAAATGACCAGGCAGATTTGAAAGAGAACCAAATGAAACATTTAGGAAAAAAAATTTAGATAGCTGGGGAAAAAAAGCAAACAAACAAAATGAGTGGACCTCTTCAGACTTAAAGAAAACTGGTGAACGGAAGACACCCCCCAAATTGTCTATAATTTTCATTTAGGGGAGATGGAAAATATTTTTTGAAACATTGAAACCTACGAAGGAAAATTAAGAATATCTAACATTTGTCTAATGAGTGCCTTCAAAGGATAGGAGAGAGAGAAGGAAGGTGAAGTTACACTTGTAATTATAACACGTTGAATTTTCCAAAACTGAAGAAGGATAAGGATCCACAGGTATTAACTCACAATCTATACCCAACAGGATAAACTAAAGCAAAAATAAATGGAAATACTGCAATAAAACTGTAGAAACAAAAGATTTATTTTGAAAGAAAAAGAAAAAAAGTTTACCTACAAGGAAGTGAGTATTAAACTGACAGATTTCTCAACAGCACCAGAAATATTTTTTAAAAAGTGAAAAATGTTCAAATTCATGAGAGAAAATCGTTATCAACCTAGAATTCTGTACCCGTAAAATATGTCATTTAAACCAATTTGGGAAGTATTGACGTTTTCATAATATTAAGTTTGACCTATGAATTTGAAATGGTTTCCCTATTTAAGTTTCCTTTCATTTCTTTTATGATTCTTTCTGAAACATAAAAAATAATTTTTATGGTTTCAGAGTCGAAGTTTTACTTTTAGTTTTCAAAATTTATTCCTGAGTATATTAGACTTTTTGTTGTTGTTGTAAATGAAATTGCCTTCTTGTTTTTAATTTGTTTCTTCAATGTTAGCACACAGAAATACTATACTCCTCAAAATTGATCTACAATTTCAAGGTGATTTCTTACCAAGAACTCAGATGTCTTTTTTATATGCAGCATTGGACAAGCTGATCTTAAAAATCATTAGGAAATGCAAGAGGATCAGAATAACCAAAACAATTTTTAAAAATTAAAGTTGGAAGATTCACATGTCCCAATTTCAAAACTTACTACAAAGTTCAGTAATCAAAACAGGATTATGTTGGCATAAGACTAGACATAGAGATCAGAGAAACAGAATTGAGCATCCAGAAATAAACTCTCACCTTTATGGTCAACTGATTTTTGACTTAGGGTACTAAGACAATGAAGGAAAAATAGTCTTTTCAACAAATGGTTTCTAAACACTTGGTTATCTATATGCAAAAAAAAAAAAAAGTTGGACCTGTACTTCATGGTTTGTGCAAAAATTAACTCAAAGTGAATTGAAGACCTAAAAGTAAGAACAAAACAATAAAACTAATAGAAGAAAATCAAGTAGAATTATTTCATAACCTTGAATCATTTAGTGATCCCTTAATCACTTAATCACAAAAGCATAAGCAACAAAAGAAAAAAAAAACAGATAAAGTAGACATTATTAAAATTAAACATGTTGTGCTTCAAAGAACCCCAGCAGGAGATTGAAAAGACAACTCGCAGAATGAGAAGTGATACTCACAAATCATACATCTGATGCGAGACTTAGATTCAAATTATATAGAGAATGTTCACAGCTCAACCATCATCAAAAGATGAATAATTTTAAAATTAGGAAAGGCTTAGGAGAGATATTTTTCCAATGACGATGCACACATGGCCAATAAGCACATGAAAGGTTGCCAAATACCACTAGTCATTAGGGAAATACAATCAAAGCCACAGTGAGATACACTTCATACCCACTATGTTAGCTAGAATCAAAATGACAGACTATCACTCGTGTCAGCGAGGGTGTGGAGGAATTAATACCCTCCTCCATTGGTGGTGGGGAATGTAAAACGGTGCAGACACTTTGGAAGACAGTTTGGCAGTTCCTCAAAACATTAAACACTCTTATAATGTAGGAATTTCACTCTTAGGTATACGACCAACTGAGCTGAAATACGTCCACATTAAAACTTGTGCATGAGTGTTTATTTAGTAGGAAGAAAGATGGAAATGACTCAACTGTCTATCATATGATGAATGACTAAACAAAATATGGCATATCTGTAAAATGGAATAATATTTGGCTTTAAAACAAAGTGAGAAGGGATGAGAGTAGCACACCATCACATGGTATTTCTGTGTTGGCTGTAATGGACTTAAATAACCTCAGTAGCAAAGATATTAGTAGAAAGTAGCAAAATTATTAAAAGGTGAGGAATTGTGAGTATTATTACCTCTGTTTTAATATAATTATTAATTATAAATTTCTACAATTTAATTCATAACAGTGGCTATGTTTAACAACAGGCTGACAAATTTTCTAGGTATTTAACAAAGGGCTCTGTTGTGTCTGTAGGAGTGTGCTGTGCACAGCTGGCTATGCCCCACCCACGGGAGCTGTGACCAGAGAGCTTGTGAGCCCCTCCTGTGAAGAGCCCTGTGTCTCCCTGTCTTATTGTGATGTTTTCTCCACCCTCAGGCTTTATTTCTGGAAATAGCCTACTTTTGGAATGCACCCGCTAACCAACAGGTGCAGTAACTTAACTCATAAACAGAAAAATGAATTTCGGGTTCATTTAGCAGATTGTTCATATTCCTGGTTCTGTGCACCTGTTATAAAATAGGTTTTGGGGGAAAAATGAAGCACTGATGTGCTACAATGTGGATGTGCTTTGAAAATATGTGCTAAGTCAAGGAAGTTGCAAAAATCTTAACATATATAATAATTGTATTTATATGAACTGTCCAGAAGAGGCAAATCCATAAAGGAAATTAGGAGTTGCTAGTGGCCAGGGGATTAAATATGAGGTTTGTTTCGGGGTTGATGAAAATATTCTAAAATGGAGATGGTGATTATGGTTGCACGACTTCACGAATATACTAAAAATGACTGAATGGTACCCTTTAAAATGGCGGGATTCATTCTATGGAACTGTGTCTCAATAAAGCTGTTGTAAAAATAGAGATACATGTGACAGCTGAGGACACTGAATACTGGTTAAACAGGTGATGATGATAAGAAATCATGTAAACAATTTTTAGGTGTGATGCTTTGTCATTATGCTTTAAAATAAGACCACCTATGAGTTGATTATTATTGTACAAAATTGATAGATATATGGGAGCTTTGCATTCTGATTTCTACTTTTGATAAAAGTAGATATTTGGAAATTTTCCAGGAACGTAAGGAGGGGGAAACAAGAGTAACATGTATCAATTATATAATTATCAGCATGAAAAGAAGCTAAATCATTCCCAGAGAATTTGTTAGAAACAATAGATGTCTAAGCTGGCTGTGTATAGTATCAACATACAGAACATCAATTGTATTTTGACACAGAGGCTAAAACACAGTGCAAATTCAAGAGGGTAATTTGAGTTTAGTATTTCCTTCCAAACAGAAGATTGTTTTAAAGGTACGTAGCTTCTCAATTTGGGCACAAAGCTGCATTGGAGTTTTAACCTTGACTAACAGAGTTATGACATTATGCTATAAAATTCATGATAGGAAGTATAAAATTGTCTAAAATAATGCCAGCCCTTGTGAGAAAACTAGTAAGAATGGCAAACAATGTATGAGGTTCTAGTCCCAGAATTATTTACTATATCAGATATTCAAACACTTATCCTTCTGGACAAAAAGTCCTGAATAAAGAGAAAATCTCAGATACAAGTATTTGCTTTTCTCATATACTATCAGCAGTCTTGGGTAAGTTAATTAGCACTTTATCTCTTTTATGACTCAGTAGTTCTGGCTAAAAATGCTTTCTGTAAATCTATTCTGTGTTATAACATGTTACATTTTCAGTTCTACTCTGTGATGAGGTTTTTATGTTAAGAGATGAAAGTTGGCAGAAAAGCTGTAAAATCTCTCTTAAGGAACATTGTGTGAAACCAAATTATTTTCTTATTCTCCACATAGGAATTTATACTTTAATTCTGCAGAAATTGTTGGGTGTTGATGATTTAAAATCATTTAAAACCAGCACACTTTCAGTAAGATCACCTTTCCTCCCATAACGTGGGGAACAAAGACTAGGCTAACACAGTGTGAACATCTAACAGGAAAGAATGACGTAGATGCTGGCATTTGTTTTTCCAGGTGATGCCTGTAAATTCTCGATCTTAGTGGAGAATTAAAATGATTTTCCATGTGAGACAGACCTGAGTGCTTGTATCAATATTTCAATTTTAACCAGACTTTAAATAGCCTTTGAAAAAACTCATTGTAAGTTCTTCCATTTAAAGTATGAACATTTCACAGGTTTGGGTTATGTCTTTGAGTGAATCTATGAAATACTTCCATTTGTTATTGGGCGAATTAAATGAGCTGTTTATTTTCTACAGAAAAGACAACTCTAAGTAGAGAAGTCACCTTCCTCAGAGTAAGTTATCAAGGTCAATGAAGAATTATCTGTATAACTTATAAATGTCCAAGTGCCAATAAAAACCATACATGAATTATCCGGACTCTTAAATAATTCACGGGTATAATTACATAAGCCCTAGTGTATCAGATGATGGCGTATGTCTTTTGAGAAGTATTTAAAATGATGGACGCCATCATCTGAATGGTAAAATGGGTCCTGAGTACACTACTCATTGTTCATAAATTAATAAACTCATTGTTAATAAATAAAAACATGTTGAACTTGAGTTTCCTGATCTTGGCTGAAGCAAGGATGTGAAAGACGTCACAGAAAGTTACTTGCTCAGCATGAGCTGCTTTGTAAAGGTGGTGTGCAGGACATCCGCCTCTGAGCAGGTGCTCTGTCCCATACTGGACTTCTCGGCTCAGAATATTTGGCCACAGTGTCCAGGAAAACCACATTTTAAAGCCAGCCTCCCTGGTGACTGTTATACAGCCTTTTATTTGAGGATAATGGCAATAAGGGGAACACAGACATTCCTCCCATGCTCTCAGGAATCTTTATGGACAGGTCGTTATCCAGCCACGAAAGTCACTGTCTTATGTCACAAGGGGAATGCATTGACAGTTTTTATTCTAGCTCTGTCACCAATTTCCCATACGACCTTTGGCAAATCACCTCACATCTCTAGATTTCAGTTTCCTGAACCACAGAGTGAGGGACTGGGCTAGATGACTTCTGTCCAGCCTTCTGCTTTTACAAGTCCATTGAAGCGTGGTCTGTCATCCTAAGTGAAGTCAGCCAGCAAGAAAAAAATACCATATGACATCGCTTATACATGGATCTTAACAACAACAAAAAAAGAAAAACAAACTTATTTACAAAACAAAGACTCACAGACATAGAAAACAAACTATGGTTACCTGGGGGGTTAAGAGCGTGGGAAAGGATGAATTGGGAGTTGGAGATTTGCAGATACTAATATTTATAAAATAGACAAACAACAAGTTCATACCATATAGCAAAGGGAACTATATTCAATATCTTGTAGTAACTTGCAGTGAAAAAGAATGTGAAAAAGAATATCTTTATGTTCATGTCTGACTGAATCACTGTGCTGTACATCAGAAGTTGACACAACATTATAAACCAACTATAATTGAATAGAAAATGTATATTAAAAAAAGAAAAGAAAATTGCACCACTTGGGGAGTGATGGAAATGCTAACTATATCTTGACTGTGGTGGTGGTATCATGGGTGAAGACATCTATCAAAATTCATCCAAGTATACATCTGAGGAAGGTGTAGTGTACTGTACAGGAACCATATCACAATAAAGGTGTTAAAAAAAAAAGAATAACATGAGCTTGTCACTGCGCTCTGTTCAAGCAAACCAGGATTCCATCACACTTACAGGCATATTCATGTCTATTCTCAAGTTAAGTTTACCGTGCAGGTGGATGTACAGATGTTCAGAAGGAGACAGATGTAAAAATCCATGAAGGGAAGTGGCACTGTCATTAGCTAGTCCAGAGCCTTCATTCCTGCTGCATTTAGAAGAATTTTGTAATAGAGTTCTGGGGTCTGGTATAATCTCCAGAAATACAGCACCTGAACATCAGGGCAGTCACTGAAGAAATGGGGAAAGCTCTTTTTTATGGAGCACAGCTTGCCTTGGGGTTTCCTTCCTGAGAAACTGGAGAAAAACTAAAAACACTGGAGCCGAGAACATGGATAAAAAAGGTGAGGGAGTTTTTCTTTAAAAATATTTAATTTTAAACATTTTTATTCCTAATCCATGCAAAAGAAGTGTAGGTTAAAATATCCACTAAAAATTAATCACATGCTGTAAACAGGATGATTTGGAGATAAAAATCACAACTATTTAAAAAGAAAGAAAAAGGTCCCAGACACTTTTTATGTATATGTCATCTCAGAGCCTTAGCTATCACCTTGCATTTCAGAGGAAGAAAATGACTCTCTGTGGAGTTAAAACAGAGAATCTCTCAAAACCACAGAACAGCCGGTGTGGCGCAGGCACTAAATCGTCACAGTGGCACTTACATTACCATGCAGTTCATAATCAAATGTTCTAATCTTGCTGTGAGAGATCCTTTCTTCCGCTGAGATCTGTAGTAACTTGGCTTTAATCTGGTTTCAGAAGTTGGTTGAACTTCACACGCATAGGAAGAAGGCTTTATTTAGATAACGTTTTGGCCCACGGGAAGAATGCTAGCTCAGCCACTCATGGACTCTTCCTGCCTTTCCAGAAGGAAGCCTCTGGAAGTCGTTCTTTGTAGTTCCTTGGAGACTGACAGCATTTCCTACCGTTTCAGCTCCTTTTCTTTACATGATGAAATTATTTCTAGCTTTGTAAAAGCATCTTCTGAATTGCAATGTGGTGATTCAGGTACACAGTTTTCCAAATAGTCTTTGTAGAGCTTTGGAAATATTTCACTCACATCTCTGAGCCCTGTGTTTTTACATTTGTTTTCTTTTATTGGATTTCAACCTTACTCTGGTGTGCCAAGGGGGAAAAATAGTGCCTACAACCTGTTTGTATTTTGACAGAGTTTCTTCAACACACTCCGGTGTATGTTTTCCCCTGTTTGATTGTGAATTTGTATATTTTCATTCTGAGAGTGTTAAATCAATTAGTGTCCAGTGGGGATGTCGTATAGAACCCTCCATATTTTTTTCTGCCTGCATTTCTCACTGACTCGTTGAAAGTACTCTAGCAAATTCCTAGCTTTCTTCTTTGATTGGCTTTTAATTTGTCTGGCATCATTTACACTTTCCTTCTTTCCTTATATTGAATAATTCTCTTTTACTCTTATTTTAACTCTAAATAAGAACCAATAAAAATCAAAATAAGTCAATCACACACCTTGAAGGTCAAAAGTGACCACAGGGCTCGCGGTGGAAGTAACTTGTATTCGATGAGCCAATAAGAGCTCTTCTGACTCTCATGTTTGAAAATGTCAGAGGCTTTTTACAATAAAAATGTATTCTTTGTTCACATGACTGTACAATCCAAGTGTTCTTCATCAGGGGTTGGGGGTGGTTTCCGTCTTCAGCTATCACTTAGGGATCAGTCCTGGAGATGCTGTCAGTTTCTGCGAGTCAGCACATGGGGGAGGAGATGGCAGAGAAAGTTCCCCTCTTCGTGCTCATATTGACTTGGAGGTGAGGCACATCCATCCTCTTGTTCTGTGGGTGAGGACTAGTCACATGGCTCCATCCAGCTGCAGAGGAACCTGGAAACTGTAGCTCCTGTCTGTCCAGATGACCCTTAGCTGCAATTAACAACATCATGGAAATGCATCATGGACCTTGGTTAGATGACTTGCAAGGAAGTGGGTGCGAGATTCATTTGAAGTGTATGAATTCCCACTGTCTCCATTATCCTCAGCTATATTTCCTCTCACCACAGGCACCCCTTTAAAGCTAAAGGCCTTCTCCACTGCAGAGAGGACTGTGCAAACCAACATGCATATAGATCGGAGCATTACTTATATTTTGAACTGTTTATGCCTCTCAAAATTGGGAAATATTATAATATACATTTAGACATTGTGGAAAAACTGAATGTTGCTGACCATTATTATTTCACTAGGAAGCATTTATTAATTAACTGCTTAACCATATGTTACCTTGGTGGTCCTACTCACGAAAGTAATAAAACACTTCATCTGCTGTGTCAGAATTTTATGTTACTTCTCTCTGTGGGTCTCATTGGCTCACCTGCAGAGCAGAAATAAGGCTACCTCCTCCAGGGCACACAGGCACTGAGGCCACTGTTACAAGCAGCTTTAAAATTCACTGTACACTTTCTTGCACAAATAACAAATTCCCCATAAATGTGTGTCCTGTTTAAAGGCTTATTTAAAAAAATGAAAAAGAAAAAGACAAATGAACATAAATACAAAACAGATACTGACTCACATAGAATATAAACTTCTGGTTGTCGGAGGGAGAGGGGTGGGAAGGGGCAGCCTGGGAGTTCGAGATTTTTAGATACTGACAGTATATGTAGAATAGATAAACAAGATTATACTGTCTAGCACAGGGAAATATATACAAGATCTTGTGGTATCTCATAGTGAAAAAGAATGTGACAATGAATATATGTATGTTAGCGTATAACTGAAAAATTGTGCTCTACACTGGAAATTGACACAAGATTGTAAACTGACTATAACTCAATAAAATGAAATTAAAAAAAGACATATTTTTAACAAAAAGGAAAATAAAGAGAGAGAGGAAAGAAGAAAGAAAGAAAGAAAGAAAGAAAGAAAGAAAGAAAGAAAGAAAGAAAGAAAGAAAGAGAAAGAAAGAGAGAAAGGAAGGAAGGAGGGAAGGAAGGAAGGAGGGAAGGAAGGAAGGAAAAAGGAAAGGGAGGGAGGGAGGAAGGAAGGAAGGAAGAAGGAAGGGAGAGAGGGAGGAAGGAAGGAAAAAGAAGCCATCAAGTTGATGCAGTCTGGAGCAGGAACCTCAGCTGGGCACTGGTCCTGCAACCAGGAGCTGTGTTACGTGCACTTTGGTGTTTAATGTTGTCCCTAAATAGTGCCTCATACTTAATAGCAAATTATCAAATGTTTTAAGTGGAATATTATCCACAGTAGGACAATGCATATCACGGAAGATGGCAAATGTATCATTTAGATGTGTTATATACAGACATAGCATTGCAGCAAAAGGTGGCTCTGTTCTGACCAAAGAAATCTGAGCGAAGACTGTACTTCAGACATTTTTTAAATTATACAAATAATTCCACCAATGCCAATTTAAATTTAAAAAATGAAGCATTGGTATGAATACAATATATAACAAAGAAATGAAGCAATTAATCCAATTTAAGGAAAACTGATTTTTCCACTCCCTGAGCATTCCAGGCAAATTTGATCTTTACATTTAAATTAAACATAAAATTCACTTTGTATTGAAGAAACCATTCAATCATTATCATAGATTCTGTTAGTTATGCAATTAAATATTGCAATCTTATGCATGATTCAATATCCTTAAAAACTCATAATTTAAAAACTTGTTAATATGTAAAATATACCGAGCTGTTGAAATCACAAGGGTACCCCTGTGTGATTATTACTGTTTCTCCCCCCAAAAGAGGAAGAGTTATTTTTTCACACAGGGTAAAAGGAAGTGAAATTTAAAATGTATTTCTCTGATTTAAAATGGACAGAAACGTTAGCTGTTTTTCATCAGAGAGATCCTTTTCAGGATATATATTTGAAGGTAATCCCACATTCAAAGTATTTCAGTTTGGGAAGTAGCCATGTTCATTCCAAATTTCCTTTTGAATCTTAGAAATACTATCATTAGAGTCCTTTCACTGCAACCAAA